>NC_140515.1:39955587-41155587 GCF_964339955.1 Pipistrellus hanaki
TTTCACAGGATTTTAAGTTTGGTATCTTCATCGTAGTGTATGTGGGAAGAAAAGACTAGGAAACTTTCAGCAAGAAGAAGGTGAGGGAAAGAATTTCCACCATCACCGAAATTCGTTTGGCTCAGTGAATAGAGCATTGACCTGTGGACTGAAGGGTCCCAGGTTCGATTCCGGTCAAGGGCATGTACCTTGGTTGTGGGCACATCCCAAGTAGGAGGTGTGCAAGAGGCAGCTGATCGATGTTTCTCTCTCATTGATGTTTCTAGCTCTCTATCCCTCTCTCTCTTCCTCTCTGTAAAAAAATCAATAATATATATATATATATTTAAAAGAATTTTCACCATCATTGGTCTTTTGGCAATACCTGGAATTTATTGTTCATAATCCACCCAAGGTAAAGGTAAAATGTCCGGTGAACTGCTGAACAATTCTTCCATTAATTTTCCTCCTTAGTAATTTAGGACTTAAGACTCCTCAAATTTTTGATTGCTCTCTCTGTGAAGTCTGTGCTGTCTCAAAATTACTCTAAGTGCAGTCATTGGGTTCCACATTATTCTCACACAATACTTAAAAGAAAGGAAACACAATTCATTCTGATAATATTAACACACAATTCCTGTGTCTCACTTTTTCTCCAAAGCTATAATTTTATACCAGAGTAACTTGTTTGTACATTTTCTTATTTCAACACTTCTCTATTTGCATGGAGATAAATTCTTATCAGGACTTTTGATTTTCTTACTCCTGAGACATGTCTCTGCTTTCTCTTAGTATTGTGATTTTCAGTGATTCCTCTTTATATTTCAAATAAGCAGAATTATATTTCCTCATGTTTCCTGTGATTGAAAAATATGTCCCAAAGGTTGCCAGTTGTTTCTTTGGACAAATCGCCACTACTAAGAACAGTAGTAGGGAGATGCAATAGGGAGACCTTTTAAAATGCTTTAACAGTTGGCTTGAGAATGTTTAATGAAGAAAACCTCACTAACAAGAAAGCTAATTTTTATTTAAATCTCTTGTTAAAGCACCTTTTTTTTTCCTCTCTTGACTTTCTCTCTTGCCTTGGTGACCTCATCATCAGGAGCATGTTGCCAAACCAGAGAAATTAAATCTGTACCTTGGGTGCCAAACTAGTCCTGGCCACATTGATGGACAACTCCTTTGTCCTTTGCTTGTCCTTTTACTGTCAGGAGGTCCTATTAAGCCATCAAAACCCATAACTAGCATGTGGGCAGGTTGAAGGAGGAAAGAACATAACAGCTTTTTTTTTTTTTTTTTTTTTTTTTTTTTTTTTGGTATGGAGGTGAGAGGGGAAAACAAGATTTCCATTTCTTGTTACTTTACCCTTTTCATTCATGAGTGATGGTATGCCTCATCAAAGAGAATGTTCAAATTATAAGAGAAGAAAGTTGATTAAAACAAGTCACTGAGAGATCAGGGCTATTTGGGGTTGTTTGTCTCTTTAAGGCTCTTAGTGCATATTTCTGTTTGATTCACAACACAGCTTCTATTTTATTTGTATTGGGCTGTACTTTTCTGGAGGATGGATTGGCTTCTAACAAGTCACTTGAGCTCATCTGGTAACCAGACAAAGCAGGGAAGAGGGAGTGGCAGTCTGTGGTCGGAGGCTGGCACTGCCCTGCTCCGAGCTGACAGGGCGTGAAACCCCCAGCCCCTCCCCAGCTCTTGGCCTCTGTCACTTCCCTCCACCTCCATGTCCCCTGCCATAGAATGGGGCTGGTGATCACACTGGTTTAGGGAGGGAGTAATATGTGAACAGTACCTGCTGCTTCGTCACCGCTACAGGAGTGTTTGTTAAATAATACATGGGGTCTGTTTGTCATGAAGGATATTAGCTAATAGTTTACTGGCAAATTTCTTCGGGCCAGGCACTGTGCTGTATGGGCTTTGAATGTTTTTCATTTGATCTTCATAGCAATTCATGAGAAAGGTACTGCAATTCAGCATCCTCATTGTATGGATGAAGAAGTCCAGGTTTAGAGATAGGAACTCTAGGTCACTAGATGAAGGTTGGTACAGTGATTAAGTGACAGAATCCACGAGCCTGGTGTGCCTCACTGCTACACCACACTGTGCCCGCCAGGAACCTTGGAGGGACACTTCCCGCCCACCCTGCAGAGTACTTTTACTCTGAAAAATTATCACACAAAATGAGCATTCGAACCATGACATTCAGCTTTGTGGGCCCTACTTCTCAAGTCAAGAGGACAGATCCTAAATGCTAAGCATAATTTGAGAGGAGTATAAACGAGTTCGAGCCCTGGTTTCACTGCTTACTGACCCTGTGACCTTGAGAAGGTTACCTATCACCAAAACTTAGTTTCTCACTTTTGAATGAACACAGATTCTACCTCCTAGGCTGGCTCTGAGGATTGGCTGAAAGCTAATTAATATTAATTACGTTTTGCAAAAATGGTGTCTTCCATTCTATTCAGTGAAACTTGGGTGGGGTTTAGGTGAGGGTGATCTGAATGGAAAAATTTCCTTAGGGAGGGCCTTGTGCTGTGTTAAATGAACTATATCACTCTCATAGGAGAACCAACTATTTTGATCTGCTCTGCTCCTTCAGTCCTGCAAGTTCCTGCCCAGAGTCTGAAATAAGAAACTATTTGCACTTAGTGTTTTCAAGTAATTGGCCACCACAAGTAAAAAGAGTGTTTGTTGTAAATGCCAATAGTGATAGACTGATTTAAGAGGGGGGAGACAACGAGGGGAATTTATTGACCACAGAAAAAAAAACAAGTCAAAGACTTGGCTAATTTGTGTAATCAGCTTTATCAATTTGCATAAATTGTGCATCAGGCTATATTCCTCTCGGGTATAATAAGCCCAAATTTAGTTTTTCTAATTTTAAAGTCATCAGTCTCTCTTTTTTCTTCTTCTTCTGTTCCTTTCTGGGATTTGAGTGGGTCACACCTCCATGCATCTGTCAGGTGGTCTTATGTGTCTGATTCTCAAGAGGCCCCACCAGTGTCTTGCTATAGCATCTAATGCTTATTTCCTCAAATTGGTCCAGACTCGACCCTCCATCCCCCACCCTATTTCATGTCACTATTAGATATGCCCTCTTTTTTCATTTTCTCCTGTTCAGATTAAAATATTCCAAATATTTTTAAAAGAATCCCTTTCATTGGCATGCTCTCCTACCATCTCCTTTCAAAGGGTTCTGCCAAATTCTATATTTCCTAACAGGCTTTCTGTCCCAGGTTTCACCCATTGCTTCCTCTTCATTACTTTTTTTTTCTCAACACTGATTTCTGTGAAGGATCTCTAAATAGTTCTAAGGGGTCTCAGAAGGTTTTGACTCCACTTGGAGGTTATGAGATGAATTGCGATGATTATAGGGTTGTCACATGGCTCACACACCCTCTCCCCCCAGCTGTGTGGTACTCCCGCAGCTCGGCTTCTCTCTCTCTGCTTTTCCTGGACCCATGTGGGGCTCTACTATCCCTACTGGTCTCCTGCTTTCAGTCTCGACACGTGTCAGTTCATCTTCCACATTGCCACCAGTCTGAGCTTGGCTATGATTAAAATCTATCTAATCAGAAGAGGTGATCATAGAGCTTGTTCACCAACGTTGGTAATTAGGGAACTAATGAACCTTCTTGACACTAGCAAATGTTCAAGAAAAAAGGAGAAAACACAATTTTACATAGCATGTAGAAAGCATATGGAAGCGATACAAGTTGAGAACATCAATGGCATTCAGAAGGGTTTAAACTTATGAATAATATTGTAGATATACATCTCCTACCCTTTGGAGGTGAGGTCACACGAGGCCTGGGCCACAAGCCATCATCAAAGCCCAAACCCTGGACTGTGGACAACCAGTGTAACCCATCCAGCATTGCTTAGGATTTTATGCTGTCCAGAGGGCTAACTGCTGACACAAAATCTTTATCTCAAACATGCAGATGTAAACCTAATGTCCTTTTAAAAGCAGTAGCTTGTTATGGCACTGGAGATGTTTAAGCCTGAGGCTTTACAAACACTTTTATGATATCATTAGCCTGAAGATTGCCCCTGTCTTTATTCCATAGTCTCAATGTTCACAAATGTGGGCATTTGCAATTCTTTTCTCTTTCTTTCGATGTTGCTGGAACTCGAGCATCTGCTTTCCAAAAATAAAGGTTGCTTTCTGCCCCCAAACCCATGGAGGATGAGAGAGGAGAGGGGTGCTGACCTTCTGCATGCCCTTGGCCTCAGCTATGGCCAGCCCGCTCATATTTCCTTTGGGCTCTGGCTCTTTAGGCCAGTCATTTTCAGGGCTGGTTTAAAGAGCATGTGCCTAATTTGGAGCTGCTGACATAAGACAGGGAACTGGCCACCTGGCAAATGCCTTGGGCTTTGACTGATTCCACTAACTTGAAGCCTAGGCCAAGTTCCCCTCAAGTTGTACTGAGGTTTGTAAACCTTTTGGCAATGCTGTGCTAAGACTGGACCAGGTAATCAGCTTTTCAGGGTCCTTGGCTAGGTGTGAAATTTTAATCAAAGGGGTTTTATGTTTGCAAAAATAGAATGCACCACCAGAAATGTCACATGGAATTAAACTTTGGATTCACTGAGGGTTCAAGATGAATCAGCTGGTTCCTTACAAAATGGCAAATCCTGTCGTCTTTGCAGGGGAGAGGGGTGTTAAAAATAAATGGAATCCGGGTAGTTCTGGTACCTCCTTTGTCTGGTGGGAGAAAAATTACAATAATTTTTAGTCCATCCACTCTTTGGAACTGGATAATTACTTTCTGCTTTAATCACAAGATGGCACAGAAAATACATAAGCTTCAGCCCAAAAATACACTGTCTGCATCCAGTAGATATTATGGAAGTGATTTGCCGTGGTGTCCAATGTGGTCTCCAGACGAGCTCCAGACCCCTCAGTAGCTTATCTAGAATGGTTTTAACAATCCTCATATCTGACAAGTAAACACTAGACACAGATCACACTGGGACCTCCGGCTTAAATGAGAGCAGGCTCTTACCCAGTCACACAAGGCCAAAGCCCACTCCTTCACAAAGGGAGTTTAAGGTTCTGGAAGAAAGCAGGGCTGACTGCTAATGTGGAGGGTGGGTGAGAAAGAGCTCTTTGTTGGTGGGATATCAAACTCACCAGAGCACATCCAGAGAGATTCTGGAGAGACAGTTCTCTGGAGAGAAGTATTAGCTGCACAAAACCAGACCAAGTCACCATATGTTGCCAGTTACCAAGGTAATTCACCTGAATGCCAGGGGAACGAATTTCTCTTCATCTCTCCATGACCTGGAGCATGTTGCTAGGTCTCTGTGGGTTTTGTGATAACTTCTTCCTCTCCCCAAAGAGAGAAAGAGAGAGAGCGCGAGTGTGAGCAAAAAGATGTGTATCCTTAAAAGACCTTAATGGAGGAGCCCAGGCTATAAGGTTGCATGAAGCTGTGATAGAAGGAGATAACTCCATGGGACGAATTTGAACCTGGAGAAAGTGCTGCTTGGCCAGAGATGGTAATGAAGTCCCAGACCACTAATGTCCTTTTCTTCGGTGACTGTTAGTCTCCAGGGGTCAGAGACAGGGCCTGTGGAGTTCAATGAAGATTGTCTAGCTGGGGGCAAGGAAGGTACCTGGTATGACACAAGAATGACAAGCATTAAAGGGGACTTGGCTCCTTGGGGGTGGATGAGCAAGGATGTTAGTTTTCTTGGCGATGGTAGAAATTAACTCATGGACCAGCGGGCTGTGTAAATATTCCTGGAGGTCTCAGAGAAATCCAAGGTGGAGGAGCCTGAATATGGAAGAGATATTCTCTTTATGGGCATTCTGAGACCCAGAAGCCTTGTAATGTGAATATTAGAAAGCATAACCCCAATACTCCAAGCTGGCAAAGCTGAATCTGTTATTTATATTTTGTCCTCCTTGAGGTTTGCCTATTGAGGGTGAGGTAGGGTGGGGGCTGGCCAGGAGCATGGTCATTCCTCTCTCAGCCATAATAGGAAGGCCGCTATAGATATGTTTATATGTGTCTATAATGGTGTTGATATATGTGTGTTTGTGTGTGTGTGTGTGTGTGTGTGTGTGTGTGTGTGTGTGCGCGCCAGTTCTTTGATACCTATCTGAATCCTCATGACTTATGCATCTGTTTTCTTTTTCTAAGTTTGCTTGTTATCCTTGGCATGAATGTCTGCATAAGGAAAGAAGATAAATAAAAGGAAGGGTACCTTATATAATGTTCACTATATTACTTGAAGTTTGCTGTGAACCAGTCTTTAGGGTAAGACAGAGTTACTGCCTCTGTTTAGGTTTGGAAGTTACCATTGACTGCATTTGTAATCTTTATATTCTATAAGTCCAAACAAATAACTCGACTTTAATCATTATATTTATGAATAAGAATATATTTTTTTAAATCATTGAATTCTAAAAATATCTCTAGAGAAATTATATGGCATTTTTCTAGGAACTAAAATGCAGTAGCAATGGACTTTTAGCTTCTTCCCTACACTTATGAAATAAAACATACCATATTTGTTTCCTTTTTAATGAAAACTGTAGCATGGGTTGAATTTGTAAGAAGGCCAAAAGGTTGAAATATACCCGTTGAAAGTAACCTTCATTTGGGACTAGAAGTTTGGTTTGCCTTTTCCAGAGGGAAAGCTTTGGCTCACTCATGCATAGTGGTTTGATTGCCCATGTTACTGAGGAATGTTTGAGTGCCATAAAGAAACACTTAGACAATGGGAAGAGAGATTTGAGTTAATCTTATAATGAAATCAGTAAAAAACAAAAACAAAAACAAACCTGTTAGGGAAAGAAATGTAATAGGTTCGTCATGTTTCTAAATTGAATTAGCCAGCAACATCTTCAATATTGAGCATATGCAACCCAGGTATGTATAGAATTTCTAATGTTAATTAATGTATGTATATATTGAGCTTCAAATATCAACTAATTTAGTAATTCAACAAATTTTTATATTTCTATCTCTGCATTTCTTTTGTCTTTCCCTGTGCCTACCCATATACACTACAGTTCCTAAGTACCAGGAGGTACTTTTCCCATTGTCTTTCTTGTTTGGTGTCATTTATTTTTAATATACTTGATTTGTCAATATTCTTAATATTCTTGAATTTTCAGCTCATTTGATAAATACTTTTTCACCATTCATATAGGAACCTAGAACCATCAGAGTTCAAGATAAAGAATATGACTGTTTGCCCCTGAACTTGAAGAACTTTATAATCTTATTGACAAAAACACACAAAATGATTAGAACATAATGGTGTTGATTATATGTGTAATAGGATTTCCAAGAAGAGGAGGATCAACTTAGCTTGGGGCCAAAGAGGGAACCTTGACCTTCACTGACACTTGAAAGATAACATATAAAGTGAGGGGGGGATGGAGGAATATTCCAGCAAGCAGACTGGCATGACCTGAGATGTGTATTTTTGCTGGTGGTTTGGATGATTTCTCTGCCTTACTGAAGTACACTGCCTTATATGAATGGGACACATTCCTTCAAACCAATCCAATTTGAGACTTAACTCTGTGATTTTAGATACCAACTATGGATAGAATCATGAACATCAGAGTTTTCCAAGAGCTAAGACCACATCTTTTTCATTTCTGTGAGCACAGTGCTGGGCACAGAGAGGTTTCCAGTGAAGGTGGATGGAGGGAAGGGAAGGGACCTTGCAGAATGTTGGATTTCCCAGTGCAGCTGGCCTGAGAAATGACCACCGAGCTCTGCTTGGACAGACCCATGGGTTTGAAGCCCTCTTCTCCCACAGTCCTTACTATTGTGGGACTCTTGATCTTTAGAAGCACTGTTCAAATCATGAATTGGAAATTATTTCCAGCAGCTTCTGCCCACTGGTTCTGGCTGTGCCTTCTCAAGCCAGTTTGGCTGTCTAACAGCTTATTTCAGGTGGTGAAACATGTTCGGCCTGGACCATTTTGGCTCGCGTTGTATAGACACACCCATGCGCTTGGCTTCATCCTGGGATGTTTTGTGAGATTATCAATCAATACGGTACAAAACCAGACAGGCTAGCCATAATGGCCTGCACCTTTTGTTCTCTATGTGGTAGGGAAAGAAAAAGAAAAAAAAGACCAAAAAAAAAAAAAAAGAGAGATACTCAACTCTCTTAAAATCCCCAGAAAATCTGGCAAGTCACTTGTTTTGCTGGGAATGCATTGACAAGAGTGAATCTAAGCATCAAGCATTCCACCTTTCAAATTCTGGGCCTTTCAAAGCTCAGTAGCCTGTTGACTTTGAAGAGTAGCCTCCCCTCCCAATGGGACAAGACAAGAGCCCCGCTCATGTACTGCCTGGTCTGTATGTTTACTTTACATTCTTCATGACAGATTTCAGTCATGTCTGGGAGTGTCAGCCTCCTGGCTGACAGCTTGTGACCTGGGTTGATACCAACCACTTTGGTCAGAATAGTCTTGCAGCAAGAGGCTCCAGTCAGGTGAAATGGGGCCATAGAGGATTCTTCTCTTTCTCCTCCACTCCAACGATTCTTCCCTGGGAACATGTCAGCTGTAAAAATGGGAGTCCTGCCTCCCCTGCTCTCCACCTCACAAACATATGATATTTATCAAGTCTCAGAAGAAAGAGAATGCAATTTCAAGAAAGCTTTTTAAGACTTCAATTTCCCATAAAAGGAAACAGATAAAGGACATGTGATGGGTTCAAGGTGTCATGCTGAGTGTTTGCCATTCAACGCTTAGCTGACATTAACAGCCAAGCGTGATTCCTATTTTGCAGGTAGAAAGAAATAATCAGGGTCTCCACACATGTCACATGTTTAAATCGGTGATATTAAGAGCCTCCATTCAGCGAGGCTTGCTGACTGCACTGAGCTCTCTGTGTGAAGCAGCTTTGCTCTGATTGGAAAGGAGGGGCGCTCTTGTCATGTATTGTCTTGCCCATCACTTTAAGGTGATCATGGGAGCGTCTAAGACAGCTCTCCAGTGTGGTAGCCACTAGCCACTTGCGGCTACGAAGCCCTTGAAATGTGCTTTAAGTCTGAAATAGGCACCAGGTTTCAGAGACTTAGTATTAAAAAGCATCTCAATAGTAATGTTTTATATTGATTCCATGTTGAAATAATATTTGTGATATATTGAGTAAAATAAAATAGTATTTAAATGATTCTCACCAGTTTGTTTCTCCTGTAAATGTGGCTCCTAGAAAAATGTAAATGATCTATGTGGCTCATGGTATTTTTTATTTATTTTTTTTTTTTATAAAATTATTATCTGTGTACATATTTTAACATTGCCCACCCCCCCCCACCCCCATACTCATGGTATTTTTTCTATAGGACCATGCTGACCTAGAGAGACAGGGATGGTATTGCCAAAACAGAAATCCATGATAATCCAGTGTAACCTCATGAATTTCTTTTTTAAAAAATTAATTCTCACCTAAGGATATTTTGTCCATTGATTTTTAGAGAGAGTGGAAGGGATGGGGAAAGAGAGAAACATATATCCATGTGAGAGAAACACATCAATCAATTGCCTCCTGTACACACCACACCTCAACTCGAGCTGGGGATCAAACTTGCAACCGAGATACATGCCCTTGACTGGAATTGAACCTAAGATGCTTCAGTCTGCAGGCCAACACTCTAACTACTGAGCCAACCTTGTTAGGGCTGAATTTTATTTTTAAAAACATTAAGCAACATAATTTTGTTTCGACTGTATCATTTTTATGTCTAGCCAGAAATCCAGGACTGATTTATTCCCTGTTTTGGTACAAGTTAAAAGACAGGGATCTTTATTGGCTGTTCTAGTCCTTGGAAATGCAGTGCTTTGTTATCTTCACAGATGCAGTGTTATCAGCAGCCTCCTGAATTCCACAGACCCTCCAAAAAGACTCTTAACTCCCTCTTACCTCTGTGTTCCCAGATCTGGCCTATTTTGTAAGATTCTAAGGATCCAAAGCCACTGGACTAGAAATGAAACACACAGATCTTTTAAACCATTCAACACACAGCATGGCTCTCAGTGTACCCTAAGTTATGAGACCTCCCATCACTGCACCTAAGACACTAGTCTCTGAGTGAACCACCCACCTGCCAATTTTCATCACAGTTGGTCATTGATTTATAAACTATATATTCTCACACATATATAATGGGTGTTTCTCTTAGAAATGTGAACATCAAGTGGTTTTGTTTATTATTCTTGACGAATTGTAGATTATTTTAATAATAGTGATTTACTCTTCTATGAACTCTTTACTTGAAAATTATTAAAAGTGAGTAATGGCTGGGCAGTGTTGCTACATTTAGATTTTTTAATTAACCCATGATGCAGGTTCTTCCTGAATGGTCATCTACAGAGACCTTAGATATTAACCTGAATTATTCAAATTCCCTACACATGGTTGTCCCACGAGGCCTCTTGTCTTCTTGCTCTCACTACTGACTGTAAATAGAGGCTTTTTAAAACTTCTTTCTTCATCCTCCTCTCTGGCCTGTAGCAGCTCAGAGCTTGTACTCTCCTTACATAATGACAACACCTTCAAGGGATCCTGATGCGGGCTAAAATGTTATGAGAATGAATGGTGTGGCGAGTGGAGATTGGGAGAAAGCATTAGATCTAAAATGCAGTCTGTTAATGTACTCGGTCAGCATTTCACTCCCATCATTGTTGTGTTTCTATCTACATTTGTTGTTCTTCTTTTCCATTCAGCAATTTACTTTAACACATCAGGATCATGCCTACTGTGGCCCAGAACCTGTGATGAAATGTTCATAGAAGCTCAAGGCTCTTTGTTCCTCTAAGAAGTAGGTGCCTCTTTTACTCAAGCCTCTGAGTATGTCATTAATAGTAGCTGAGAATTCATCTCCTCTTCTTTTCTCACTGCCTCTCCAAACTGCACTACATGTGCTCAGGATCATAGTGTGTACTCAGGGCTGTGTGAAGCTATATCCTTACTGGGGAGCACTGACTTCTCTAGATTTGGAGGAAACCTATATGGATAAATATGGGTAAAAATGGGATTGGGATATTTTTAAAAATGCATTTACTGTATTTGAGAGCTAAAACAACAGATTTCAGGGTTACTTCAGGCTGGGCCCCCAGGTCCCCCAGGGAGGATATGTACTCGCCTTCACCAGTAGAAATGTTTGAGGAATCCTGGTATAAGTAACCCGAGGGGTGGCCAGAATAGGACTTGGAGACTTAGTTTGGGCACTTAACCCATTCACAAATTACTCACTTTCCAGTTAGCCTCTTTTTTTCTTTACTCAGATATTCACCTTCCCATACATATATATTAAATTCTTATTTATGTGCTCTCTATATTCGAATTTGTTGCTTCCTTCATGTTCATATTTTCCCCTTTCTCCTCCCCCTGTTTCACCCTGTGCTTTCTAAACCCATTGGCCAAGTCTACAAGAAAGCCATTGTTTAAGCCAGCGTTTGGATATGTTTTTTGGGGGCCATTTAGGGATTCATTTTTGCATTAGCGTTTCAGCTGAACGATGGATCTGATTTATTGTAATACAAATGGATATTTACTTTCAGCACTCACTGCTTCCTTAAGTACCTCTGTCCCGCCTTCTGCCAAGCTCAGCATAACATGGGAATGTGCTGCAGGCTTTGGTCCTGCACAAGGAACTCCTTGCTCTGAATTCTCCCATTCACAATCTCTTACTCCCTGTTTGTGCAAAGTGCTGTGTACTAAACAACGGGATGCCTTGTAAGGTGCATACCTTGCTGGTTTTCTTACATCAAAGTGACTGTGGGTGTACAGCAGCATATTCACCCACATTTTGTAGACTTGTTTTGGAACCCTTTTAAAAATGGAACCCTGGAGGTAAATTCCTCCCCATATTTCCTTTAAGTTGGTTCTTTCTCCTTGCCTTTTATGACAGCCTTTCCATTTTCAAAAACTGATGAGACAGTAAGGAAATCTCATAGCCAAATGTAAAGGTGAATTTGAAAATTTCCCATTTGGGGTTTTCAGCAATGCTTGATCATTTTTTTTTTTTTCTGTGAGAGCAGTGGTATGGTAAATGTATGAAAGGAAATGGACCTGTCCTTTTTGCTTTGTTTTGTTAAATAATTCATAGCAAAAATCCATGATTGTTTAAAGACCTTTCTCTATTTCACATAGCCCTGAACTAAAGAATAGCAAATAAGAAAACATGAGCGGTTTGACTTCCTTTTCTTTTGTTATCAGAAATATTCTTGACCAACCTTGTGTGTAGGTCCCCACTTATCAGCTCAAATTGTTACAGCCTGCTCCCCTTTAGTTGTAAGCAGAAAAAAAGTAACAGTTGAAATATGTAGACTTTGTGTTAATTCTTTATGCTGATTACATTTTTCTAGGGCTTCCTTTGAAGGAAATACACTTGATCTTGTTGACATGTGATTCCTGTTTGAACATAATAAAGGCATACTAGTAGGTGTTCAACTAAGTTCTGAATTCCACCTTCCCCATTCCTTCAAATATCTTATCGGGGGGGGGGGGGGGAAAGCCTCTCAAATGACTAATTAAAGAAAAAGAAACCATTCAACACAGTGGGATGTCCTGGCAGGTTTTACAGGCTCCAATCAATGGAGTTGATCCCAGGTCAATGAAAGCTCTGTCATCAATTTTGATCACAACAGTTTGGAGCAAAGTACCAACTGGTTAATCTCTCTATACAGTAAAAGACTAATATGCTAAGTGTCCTTTCCTCCAGGTGGGTATTGGCGTCACATAGCAATGCCTGGCTTCTTCTTCCTAGCGACTAGCCTCCTTGGAGTTCAGGAACACAGGTGGAAATTTTTACACTGTAACCAAATGTCTGTGAAGCGTCTTCCCATGCCTCATGTCATTTGATCCTCACAGAAGTCCTGGAGTAAATAGATAGGAGATTCTGTGGAATCCTATTTTCTTTTCATTAGCCAGAAAAAAGAGATTTAGGAAGCTTAGAAACTTGACTGAAAAAAAGTAAGAAATGGTGGACCTTGAAAATTACTTTACTTTTTGTCACTGTGTAGAATATCATCAAACACTGCTGTAGTTAAATATTTTACCCTTTGTTCTCCCTGAATGATCTATAATAATAATAATAATAATAATAATATGCTTCTTGTTGATATTTACTGCTATGTTGCTGACAATTACCTGAAAGAGAAGTTGGAGTACCTATTAGGATGGGGGAAAAAATAGATAAATCAGAAAGCATGTCTAATTAAGCAAGTTTGTTCTATATATATAAAAGGCTAAGTTGACTTGTGCATGCATGATACATATAAAGCTCTTGCTAGCACCAATCACATGCGTGTGTTTCGATCTGTCATTGCTGTGAATTTGGTTGACACTTCTATTATAGAGAAAGGGCAAATAGTGATATTAAAATATTTCTTCTTTTTTTAAAAAAAATATATTTTATTGATTTTCTTACAGAGAGGAAGGGAGAGAGATAGAGAGCTAGAAACATCGATGAGAGAGAAACATCGATCAGCTGCCTCTTGCACACCCCCCACCGGGGATGTGCCCGCAACCAATGTACATGCCCTTGGCTGGAATCGAACCTGGGACCCTTCAGTCCACAGACCGACGCTCTACCGCTGAGCCAAACCAGCTTTGGCAAAATATTTCTTCTAATTAATTTCCTTTCAATGTGCACAAATTTATGCACCAGGCCACTAGTACGATTATAAATGAAAACATCCTTTTCCCTTTAAGAAAGAAAAATTTGCAACTTGGATTTATAAGAATGAGAACTGTCATGGATTCCTGGATTTAAAGAATAATTATCTAAGGAAAGTAGACAGTGATGAAAAGCAAATATTCTCCATCAAAAAAGTATTTTACTTTTTCCTGAGAAAATGACTAGAGAGGTACCATGTCCTATAACCTAGTGCCAAGTTAATGCGCTATAGACTGATTGAGAGACTCCACACAGAAAGCTATTTGTGTAGCTGGAGTGGGTGCCCCTCACATACCCAGTAATTGCCAGATTTAGACGTGATAAAGTAAGACTGGTCACATCATTTCAGCCATATGTTTTCATATTGTCATTAAAACATAATGGAGTTCAGGGGGTGCTCCTGGGGAAAGAGTTCCATTATCAATTTGGCCACCATGGTGGATAGGATAGTGTCACTGTTCTTAAGCTGGGAGGAGGCAGAACTGTGACTCTCGTGGGGTGGATTGTCAATGTTATCCCGGCATAGAAGTCCAGAGAAATTCCCAGGCAAATGTCCCCACTTCTTTTATTTCTAAAAAGTTCATGAAACATTGTTTTCCCAGTAGCCTACAAGGTAATAATATGCACGGTGTCATCACCCAGATTTATAGTCTCTTTATCTAAAGGAACTGAGAAGTTTCTCTCATTCATTATGTTCATTACCCTGAGCAATAACCATGAGGCCTAAAAGATCGACCTCACTGGCCCAAATCTGACTGTGGTCAGGAGTGAAACTGGAAAAACCACTCCAGGGAGTTACCTCACTAAGAAGGAAAGGCGGGAGTGATAACATGTGCAACGTTTAGAGAAAGTAAAAGAGCGACTCCAAAGTCAAAATCCATAACCACGAGGCATAGATATGAGATTGCAAGATTAAAATAAAAGAAGTAAAAAAAGAAAGAAGGAAACACAAACCCTGGTGTGTATAAAAAGCTCAGGGCAAAATTCTCTCTCCAACCGCACCAAGGAGCTCTCAGTCTTGTGTTCCAAACTCGTTATAGGAGCAGCACCCCACCGGTGTCAATGGGAGATCTGCACTCAAAAGCATCGAAGCAGTGGCAATAAAGATCCACAGTGTACAAAGAAAACGTTACCACCACCCCCAAGTAAGCAACAACACCCTGAAACAAAAACTGCCTAACGTGGGGACCGAGCAGGGAATTTTGGCTCTTAGCAACCAGAACGGGCATGTAGGGCGGGCACCGAGTGAGCCATCTACCCAAGATCTTAGCTTGTGTCCTGTCCTAAAATTTACAGTCTGAGCCAATGAAAGAAAGCCCGGCGGTACATGTGGGTCACCTGGGGGAGATCGTAAAGGGTAGCAATACCCCAGACCCACCCCAGAGATTTTGATTTAATGGATGTGAGGAGATGCTTGGACATTGGTGTCCTTAAAAGCTTCCCTGATGAGGCTAATGTGTGGTCAGGTGAAGATCCATTACTCCCGTTAGAACCCTGCTCCAAACCTGTTCTGTCTGTGCTACAGAGAGCAGAGTGGTCAGCAGATATGCCCCCTTCTCTCTGCCTTGAGGGCAGAGGAGCACAGGTTGAATGAAATCTTTGGGTATGAAAACTGTTGAGAAAAATAAAGTATTGATCATACGTGAGAGAATTTTATGCTAGTCAAGTAAATTAATGCTATACCTTTCTACTAGTAAAATAAGAGTAGCATTACTATATGAAAATATAATATTCCATAACATTTTTATTGTGAGACAGGGGACGTGTGTTATTGCACTCAAATGTACAGTTTACACACGACTGTAAAGTTAGCTGTAATCCATAAACGGGAGAGAGAGATCTTAGATATCTCTTTTAAGATCGGTTGGAAGGAAGATTCCTTATTCCTTAGCAACACCATAGGAAGCAGGATTGCCTCCAAGAACACACAGCGCGCACACACACACACATACACACACACACACACACACACACACACACACACACACACACTTTCCTAATTATTCCACATGAAAAGGCAATAGAACATTCCATTATTCTAATATTTGAAGGGGAACCAATGCTTTTCTGATCATTCTCGTGTACATTATTCAAGTACTGCAGGGGGAAAACCTGAAAAAATATTTATTTTACTTTTATTATTATTTTTTTCAATGCCGCTCTCTAACCTCTTCTGTCACGGTCGCCATGGCATATATAATTTTCCTGAATTTCATATGCCACAATAGAAAACAACACACGATGTGGGAAGGTTATGTATTTCCTGGGTTGTTGGGGGGCTGACAGTAGCAAGCACAGTACCAATAGGCATATTACTTGAGCATTTTCACTTTAGGCTATTTGGAAATGTGTCATTTAAAATGTAGAATCCTGGCACAAGATTTTCACACTGAAATTTTTTCAAAATTATCTAAAATGTGTCTTATTTGTGAAAATGCATCTTATTAATCCATTGTGATATAAAATAACAGCTGCTAATATGATTTTAAAGTTTGTAATAAAGTGCATCAAAATGTCTATAGAATGGATCGTGACAGCACAGCCAACAAGCGATATTTCGGGGACTTTTAATATGTGCGTAAAATGCCAATGTGGTAGAAAATGAAGACTCCCAAATGTATCTTTTCTAATTTTGACATTTATTCTTCTAATTTGGACCCCTCACCCACTTGCTTCAGGCATTTATATTGTTAGAAAGAAAGAGGGAAGTAATAGTTATTGATTCTAAAATAAGTGCTACAACCACCCGTGTCAGCTGTATCAGATAGCTGTTGCCACAGTAATGCTGTGTAACAAGCCACTCTACCTGTTGCTGAAAATCATTTATTCCAGTGTGTGTGGGTTAGCTGGGATTTGTCTGATCTAGTCTGGGCTCAGTCATGCTTAGTTCCATGTTGTAAGTGGGGATGTTTTTATTTTAAGAGTCTCTCATGCCCCTTGGATCAGTGGCTACCCAAGGCATGTTCTTCTCAGGGCAATGGTACATGTGCAAGAAAGATGAGTTGAAACAATATATAATAAGCTGTAAGATTGGAATTGGCACATTGTCACATCTACTTGCATTCCATTAGCAAAACAAATCATTTGGCCAAACCTGACATAAATGGTTGGGGTAAGGAAAATCTATTTTGCCTCCAATGGGAAGAACTGCATCACAATAATAATGCAATCTACCACATGGCCCATAACATACTTCCTCTATGGCAAATGCCTCTGACTCTCCTTGGAGGAAAGCTGCTGGTGACAGTTGCAGCTCTTTAAAAAAAATCATATATATATATATATGATTTTTTTACAGAGAGGAAGAAACATCAATGGGAGAGAAACATCAGATCAGCTGCCTTCAGCACACCCCCTACTGGGAATATGCCCACAACCAAAGTCTGAAGATAGTATCTTTATGCTTCTCTTAAACAATGAATTTACAAGAATTTTATAATCCTTTAAATTGACTCATATTCTCATCTTTCAAAATACTGTTCTCTAATATTCTTGTTCCACACTTAAACTATTACTATTACTATGATTAATCTTTTTTATTATTGTTTTTAAGTCAATGCTTATTTACATTCATCCCCAATTTTTTTTTTAATTTTTATTACTTTTTTATATTTTATTGATTTTTTTTTTTTACAGAGTGGAAGGGAGAGAGATAGAGTTCTAGAAACGTCAATGAGAGAGAAACATCGACCAGCTGCCTCTTGCACACCCCCCACCGGGGATGTGCCCGCAACCAAGGTACATGCCCTTGACCGGAATAGAACCCGGACCTTTCAGTCCTCAGACCGATGCTCTAACGCTGAGCCAAACCGGTTTTGGCTCATCCCCAATTTAATTATTTCTTTATTTTTCCCCATTACTTCCTGTATTCTGCTTCTTCTGAGTTCAATTCATTTCCTTCTAATCATGAGTTAAATGTTCCTACTTCACAAAACTCATGATTTTTGATGGTGTGATGGGCATTTCAATCTAATATTCTTGAGTGTCTATATTTTGTCCTCTATCTTTAAAAAGTCTTGAGGATTTTTCTGGAAAGCAGCTAATTTACTGGTAGGTCATCTGGATCTATTCCAGGCTTATTCTGAAACTTTGTAAGGGAGGAGTTAGAATAGACTTTCCCCTAATGTTAAGCTTATTATGTTTCCAAGATGTAATCTTTCTAGGGTCTCTACTGGATTTCTAGGGCATTCATTTGAGCTCCCCATACTCATTGGCTGGAACCAAAACATTGCTGAGGCCTGTGTAGTCTCTAGAATCTTCTGGATAATTGCTCTTTTCTCAGTTGTTCTCTGCCCTGTCTCATGGACACCCTGCACAAGTGCAACTTAATATTAGTGCAAGACTCAAGGGAACTCAAAACCTAGAGCTATTTCTCTGTGTAATTGTTCCTGTCTGGTACTTGGCCACACATATTCCAGTTGCCCCAGTAGCCCTGATTCTGATCTTTGTTGGCTCAGTTCAGTGAGACTTCAGTTGTCTGATTGGACTTCTGCCTGCCTGCACCACAACCCAAGCAGTACTTCCAGACAGAAAGCCAAGGTGATCATCTTTTTCTTTTCTCAGTGATCACAATAATGACCTTTCTGTTGTCCAATGTCTGAAAATAGTTGTTTTATATATTTTGTCTAGTTTCATAGCTATCTATGGTGGGAGGACTACTCCAGGAGCATTGACTCCATCAGGATAGAAGCAGTTATTGCTTTCACAACTTTTACTTTTCGATAGTGCTATATATTTCAACGTATCCAAGATTAAACATACTCTATACTCATGCTGAATGGAAGTGAGAAGACTTTTTAAAATCTTAATCTCATGTGTTTATTTAATAATATAACATTTCACTCTTTTCCCCCCTTTAAGTATTATCTTTTCTTCTTATTATTTGTCCTGAAAATTCTGTTAGATTTATGTTAGATTTCTTTCTAGCCTACATGTCTCAACCACTTTCCCTTAAGGTTTACATTTCTCTCTCTCTCTCTCTCTCTCTCTCTCTCTCTCTCTCTCTCTCTCTCTCTCTCTCTCTGTGTGTGTGTGTGTGTGTGTGTGTGTGTGTGTGTATATATATATATATATATATATATATATATATATATATATATATATATAATTGATTTTTTTACAGAGAGAAAGGGAGAGAGATAGAGAGTTAGAAACATCGATGAGAGAGAGTCATCGATCAGCTGCCTCTTGCACACCCCCTACTGGGGATGAGCCCGCAACCAAGGTACATGCCCTTGACTGGAATCGAACCTGGGACCTTTCAGTCCGCAGGCCGATGCTCTGTCCACTGAGCCAAACCCGTTTCGGCTGTATTTTATTCTAAACAATATCTTCATTTTACTTCAGTTCACCAATTCTCTCTTAAGCTATATCTATTCTGTTGTCTACTTGTCCAGAGTTTTAATCTCAATGACTATAATTTTTAAATTCTAAATATTTTATTTGATTATTTTTATATTTGAGATGGAATACTGATTTTTATTATAGTTTGTTTATTCTTTTTATTTGTTAGTTATTAAACTTTTTCTTGTTTTTAAAGTTCTTTTCTTATTACATCTTTTGCTATACCTTTGAATCTTTCTCATGGTGAATTGTTTCCCCAAAGTGTTTGAATGTGTAAATTATATTGTGAGCTTATCTTTAGCAGAAACGTGTTTTTTTTTTGTTTTGTTTTGTTTTTTTTGGTGGGAGTCTTACATGTTTTTGGGTTTTAGAAATTTCCTTGGGGTGGCTTTGTGTTTTTTTCTTGTTAGGAGCCCATTGTTAGGGTGGCTGAAGAAGAAACGCATGAGGCCAAAAGGGGTAAAGAATTTTGAATTTATTAGGTCATTTGGAAATCCAGATGGGCTGAGCCCCAAATGGTGCCAGCACCCAAAGACTGGGAGTCAAAGGTTTTTAAAAGACTCTAGGTGGGCTTTTTTCTGGGCAGAGAATTCTCTGTGCAGGTTGGGATTCTAGGAAACTCCGGAGGGCAGAGATAATGGACTTAGCAGGTAGAAATGTGGTCTAAGCAAATAGAATGTCCATTGTGAAGTGGCCTAAAGGTCAATTCCCAGGGGAGAAGGTATCGATTTAATTATTTGATCAAACCTAACACCACCCATACATTCAGGGCCAAAGCCATCACCACTTTAGGACAAATATTTATATCGGTTGCTTATTTTGACCTTTCTTCACTATTTATTATATCTAAATTTAACACCTGCATTTGGCACATGTTTGAAGTCTTAATTTCTCACTGGAGAATTTTTTTTCAACCAAGAGCTCTGAGCAGAGAATAAAATTCTTACTCGGTCAGCGAATAGAAAATTTCTAATCACTTCATTTCTTTTAAGCTACTGAGCTTTAGGCTCACTTGTTACTCAGAAATCAATAACCAAAATAAATAGTTGCTATGTTTTAAATGCTTACTATGTGCCCTTTATTGTGATAAACACTTCATCTTTGTTTTCTCAACTAATGTTGCCAACAACTTTGTAATTCTCACTCCTATTTTAAAGATCAGGAAAATGTGCTCCTGGTTGTACAGTTATGACTCAGTGGAGCCAGGGTTGAAACTGAGGTCCAGGTAACCACAGAGCCTCTACTTCCAACTCCCATACCTAAGCCAGTCTGGGTTCTTCCAAAAGCCAGCTCTGAGAGAAGACTCCAGGTGAATCTAGTTCATTTGGAAGCTGGTAACAGCAAAGACAAGTTGGGCTGTAAAAGAAGTAAAAGAGGGAAGGGGGAGGAGGCCAGTAAGTGCAGATTACTATATGAGTTTACCATTGCCAGCTAGAGCTCAGTCCTGCTAGGCAGCTCAGGGAGGCAGTGCAGAGCGTGCTTCAGAGTCATCCCAGCTGAGGGGTGAAGAAGATGGAGTATCTATCCTCTAACTCAGTGTTTCCCAAACTTCTCTCATGATGAGAATCACCTGGTGGAGTTGTTAAAATACAGATTCCTGAGTCTTAAGCTTAGAGCACTAGTTAAGTATACAATTTTACCTATATGTCCCCCAAAATTCTAGTTTAGCACTTCTTGGTTGAGATTCAGGAATCTGTATTTTAACAACTCCACCAGGTGATTCCCATCATGAGAGAAGTTTGGGAAACACTGCTCTAACTCCTCATCTGTGATTGGTTGGGGGTGTTAACTCTCTATCACTTTTGGTGTGACCTGAAAATGGGTCAAGTCTGGCCGCCTGACCAGGGAAGTGCCCCCAGGCAGAGAGCCAGAGGTGTCTGCAGTAAGCAGCCTTAGCGTGCCGACAAGATGCTGAGGGCATATGAGACGGGTAATGCCAGCACCTTCCTGCAGTGCTCTCACCCTCACACTCCTTCTGGCCATAAAAATATTAATTATAACACAGAAATGACATGGAAAAGTTGAAAATAACAATAAAAGAGCGCCTCCCTTAAAGTGCTGTCATTTGAGGGGATGTGGGAATGTATATGCATGTGTCTGTAAGTATAGAACCACATGTACTTAAACTTTGCAAAGGAAGGTCAATAGTGAGCTACTGTCCCACCTCAGGAATGACAAAGAAGGAGAGGATAGAATGTTTCTCTGCTTCTGCTGAGTGGTCTCTTTCCATCTGGCTGCTTATTTGTGTATCTTTCCACCAACCCTGGGATGTAGATAGATGGCTTAGATGTGGTTGCATGTGGTCAGGAGAAATTTATTTTATGGTCCATTTATTAGGCATTCAAATCCACTTACAACCAGCAGAGTAAATCTGTTGTAAAGAACCCGGGCTGTGTCAGCTGCCTGCTACCTCTTCCCAAAGTGCTGGAGCCACCAGTGAAGCTGTGTTTCAAGAAAGATTTAGAGATTCTCCATCATTTCGAAAACCGCACCAGATGTGTTCTTGTCTATCTCTTAGTTTCCTTATATCATAAGCACATAGTGACGTGTACACTGCACACTCATTTTCATTATTTATTTTTTCCACTTCAAGAGGATATTTCAGGATCAAGAGGAGTCAGTAAAAGAGATTGGAACAAACAATAGATAAATTAATTGGATCTCTAATGACTTGTAGTTTGGGGCTGGGTCCCTGAACTGTAAAATGTAAAGATGGACCAAAACCGGTTTGGCTCAGTGGATAGAGCATCGACCTGTGGACTGAAGGATCCCAGGTTTGATTCCGGTCAAGGGAATGTACCTTGGTTGCGGGCACATCCCCATGTTTCTCTCTCAATGATGTTTGTAACTCTCTATCTCTCTCCCTTCCTTTCTGTAAAAAATCAATAAAAATATTATATATTTAAAAAAATAAAATGTAAAGATGGATGAAAATGATAGTTAAAAACAGTAGTTGAGTGAATATTTGGGTGGTATTAAATCACCTTGGCCACATTAAATCTGGAGTGCAAATATTAGGGTCAAGTCAAAGAGATAATCTATGTCAGCTCTGATGAATATGGTTGTAAATCTTAAAATCAAATAGGTAGTAGTGAGCTTAATGAAAACAAAGTCTCCATTTCTCCGGTTTACTCTTATTTAGCCATTCCCCTACACATATATGTGAACATGGTATTCAGCTTCCTGATTGTAAACACTATGTGTCCCAGAGTTTGCCTGTCTGGGCTGCATCTTCATGGGTCCTTTTCTAAGGGCAAAGTATTTTTTTTTTTTAAATCATCTCAGTTGAGCAGGATGGAGAACAAATGATTGACACATTACAAAGATGGCGCTGAAGTGCATGGGCCAAGCCAAAGTGTGTTCGTTCAGATAAAAGGAAGTTTGAGGTTTAATGAGTTTGTAAAAATGGAGAATGTTTCTAGACAAAGTTTGGCTGACAGGGAAAAACGAAAAGGCAGAGAAGAAATAGAACAAGAATGAACCTTGGACATTTTTCAGAGGCAAATACATATGCTTGTTTTTAATCCATAAGGCCAAATCGTTCCTCTCCTCACACTGGGCCATATGCTTAACCCACCAAAGACCAGAGCAGTGAGTCTGAACCTCAAGGTCAGGAGAATCTCTTACTGATTCTGGCACAAACTACCTGCATGACCTTGGGTGAAGCATGTCACTGCTCTGGGTCTCCTCACAAAAACAAAGAACAGGAAAAAAAACAACAACAAAAAACATGAAGGGTTTACAGAGTCTTAAAGTTCTTTCCAGCATTTTGAATCTATAAAATTCTTCTTAACAGAAGCCCTGCCTGGAACAGAATGAAATCCAAAAGGAAAATAGCTTTCCTAATCATATCTGAACATTTAATTTGTCATTTGCTTTGTGACATATGCATGAGGCTTGTTTAAAATAACTCTACAAGGTTAATTACCAGTGCAGAACACAGCGATGGTGTCGGTAGCACAATATTTTGTTAGGCATGTGTGACAACATTGCAAAGTGGATCAGCTGCACGACTGTTTGTGATTTGGCGGCCCCTTAGTTTAAAGTGGCCGCAGTCCTAAACATGTGCTCCCCCACTTCCCCACCCCTGTGGGCAAAGCGTACGCCATGGAAATTCTACCGAAGAGAATAAAGCTCATTGGGCTCTGTAGAAGGTACACAAAGGGTTGCAAAATGGGGACCAGTTTTCAGGTGGCTGTGATGCTTTCTAAGGAGCCATTATTATTATTTTTTTCATCTAAATTCTTTATTGTTTAAAGTATTACATATGTCTCCTTTTTCTCCCATTGACCTCTCCCCAGACACTCGCACCCCGCAGAGGAGACATTATCTTATTCAACCACCGGCCGTAAAAGCTTGTCCCAAACCAAGAGAGTTGCTTGAATTGGTTAGGGAATAATGTGGAAACGCATTAATTAGTTTAAATACTTACTATTATCCCTTGCTTTGCAATAAAATCAGTTTCTTTGAAATAACTCTGTAAACTCACTTTCTGAACATCCCACAAATAGCACTTTAATATTGAAGGAGAGATGATTTACAGTCACAATTACCTGGGTTTGGGATACATGATGCCGATTTTCACTTGCAGAAGGGAATCTGTCGCAGCATTTCACTAGGCTAAGGAAATAGAGGCACCTGCCCACAATGAGGCACCTCGCCCCGCGAAGATTTTACTTCTCTCTCCTCTCCAGAGAGTCAAACCCTCTGTCGCTTAAAGGAATATTGAACAAGTGCCATGAAAAGCAAAGGCCATTTCCCCCCCGAAATTTTTAGCCTTAGGGACTATAATGTTGATTTTTATTACAACTTATCTCTTCTCCTTTATATGACCCTAAATAAAACATCTAGAAGGGCATTTATGTCAGTCCAAACATACTCATATTTTGTTATGGTGCAATGTGGATTATTTAACACATTAGAATATTAAGACTTTAATCTATCTTTACCACAAAATACCAACAATGGAAAAGTCTCATAATTTGGATAAGGGGTTTAATCTCTGTGGCCTTTCTAGAAAATGCTTTTAGTTAATAAAGTAGCATAGCTGGCTGATCCAGGTGGGTACAAAGAACAATTGGAAGCTATGTTGACTTGGAGACTTACCAAGGTCATTGTGACCTAGACTAGAGAAAGATATCTTGTATTTTCTCTGAAAAGTGCCTGGTTAAGTGGGGTCAAATTTATTCTCATTGGTATAGCTGCCAGGGGCATTGTTGCTTATGTGCTGGGTATTGTTGCTTATGTGGTATGGTATTAAGACTTAACTAATAATTTGACCCTGAGTGTCAGCTGTTAACTATAAAGAAAACTTGATAAAATACTAAGTAGGAGGAAGAAATAATAAGCAGATAGTCAAAGGAAACAACAGGGCAAATTGGGTTTTATCTTTATTCTGTTCTGGAGGAAGCCTTCCCCCTCCCCCCCCCCGAACTCTTTGTTTCAAATGTCTGCGCTCAAATATTCTTTCTCTGATATAGAATTTGGATACTGACTGCCTAGACTAAAAGGAGTAAATAAAAATTAAACCAGAACTCTGAAACAAACTTCAGAGAATTGTCTTTCTCCCAACATAGGCCATAGGAATTGGCATTGACACTTGGAAAATTACCCACATTTGATTGAATGAAATGTTTTCTACCTTTAAACCTGCAGTTCAGTTCCTTATGATCTAAATGCATCTTTGCCAGCTTACTAAAATGAAAAAGAATTGGCATAAGTATTTGAATAACATACATTATTACCATCGGCATAGAACTCTATTCTTTGATGTGCCAACATTTAACAAAAAATATTACCAAATATTTAGGCTATCAGCCTCTATCCCCTGCCCCCATTTTGCTAATATTAATGTGAAGTTTGACTATCTTTGTTGAATAAGTGAACCATCAAATGAATGAAAGACAGTTTCTGCTACCCAGAATATATAGATAAGAGAAGTACCCCCTCCCTCCCACCACCACCTCCCTGCAGGCACTCGTGCTTGAGAGTTTCCATTTTCTTGCCTTCTCTTCCTTGCTTTCTGCCACAGAAAGCTGGCCTGTTTGGACACATCCAAAGGCTTCCTTGGTAGCTGATTTCTAGGTGGGTTCAGCAACGGGAGGGGGAGCACGGGCAGAAGGCCAGAGGAGGAGAGGTCTAGGATTGGTGGCTATTCCTTCCCTGCTCCCTCCCAGCAGGGTTATCTCAGGTTGGCTATCTCCCTTGACCCAGATCACAGCTCCTGCCAAGGCAGCCATCTGCCCATGACTCTCTCCACATTCTGGTAGCGGCTCCCTCTCCTCCGCCCTTCAGGTCTAGAGGAGATAGCAGCCCCGTTGTTTCTGCCTTCTGGGTCCTGGCAGTTTCCCTGCTCCCGTTACCAAACTTCCCTCAAACCGTTCTCATCTGAATGTGCAATCAAATCTGCTTCCTGCTGGGACACTGAAGTGCTAGCAGTGTGAACTACGCAGGAACCCTGACATTTTAGGAAGCGACACAAACCAACATTTTGCTCTTTCATGTGTTTTGTGTACCATGTGGTGGTAGTGGTGACATTTTTACCTCTAAAAATACTATATTCTTAGAAGAATTTCTCATAGGTGGGCAATGTGCAACTCACTGGGAAGGAATAGTACTCTGAAATATTAAGTTGAAAAGTTATAAAACAGAGCATTATATTATATTCATATTTTGTTAAAACTATATAAACATTTTTAAGAAGGTGGATTGTTATAGACCTTGATTTTCTTTAATTTTTTTCTGCATGCTCCAAAGTTTTTACTATAAATGTGCTGTTTTTAATCAATAAATGGTTTTTTAAAATTATTAACCAGAAGAGCAGAATCTCAAACATACTGTCTTATATGCCAGTTTTAAGGTATGCAAAGTAGAATGAGCCTTGTCATCGGGGGTGCTATTTACACATGTGCACATGTGTTCTTTATCTCAGTAGAGTTGTATTAAAAGTGCTTCTGTGTGAAAGCATGGTCCAAGAACACAGGAGCCCCACTGGCTGCTGGCGTTCCCAGATGAGGCCCCGACTTTGTGCCACTCTCCTCAGCACCCCTTGTTCTTTTCCCTTCTTCTCTCCCTCGTTGCCTTTTTTGTTCCTCAGGAAATCCTCACTCTGGCCTCCTCATCTCCTGACCATGCTTCTAGCAATGCCTGTGCCCATAGGAGGCTTGGACTTGTCTGATGGTCTCCATCTCAGTTCTGCTTCCTGAGTCCTGATCAGACCTGTCAGTATGGGTGGTCTTCACTCAGGAGTGAAGTCCCAGTCCCCTCCCCTTCCAGACTCCACCATTGTGGGCCACCTTCTCCCAATTCTGTTTCATCTTCATGGGTAGGGTTTGGGGGTCTGATTCATGCTCTTTACTTTGGATGTTGTATCAAGTCCTGACTTTCTCAGAGAGAAAACTTCTCTGTTGTGTATGATGTAGGACAGGTGGATTCTATGCTAATTTTTTATATGCTTGAATACAGCTGGGTGGGGTTTTATTGTTGAACCATTTCATGTTTTAAGTACAGTAAACCAACATACGCACCCAACTTAGGTGAAAGCTTCATGCCCTTTGTGGCCTTTCTCTTGATAGGTCTTAGCAACCTGGAAGATCCACATCTGGAGTTGCATGGAGTTCTGTACCTCTTCAAAATAGGACGAGTCCATTAGTGGATTCAAATTTGGAGGTTTGTGTTTTTTTTTTAAAAAAAAAAAATCAGATTATGCCATATGAAGTAAAATGTAAACAAATCACCTGGCTAAAATAATCAAGCCTACAGAGTAGATTCTGTGCAAATCATGACTAGTTCTTCTTTATCTTAGAATCATGGCAAAATCATTGTTGAAATCCATTAACTCTTCAACTGAATAGGGAAGAATTCACCAAATTTTAGACTACTTCCTCTTGCAGCAAGTAAGTGCAATATTTGGGGGGGGGAAAAACTAAAAGGAGTTTTATAAAATTAAAATTCTTTACTTTAAGAAACATTTCATATAATATTTATGCAGCAGATTCTGTCAATGCCCAGATGCCCCCATAGCCTCCCACCCAGTGGTGCCTGGCAGCCTAAATTCTGACAGCCAGCACCTGCACCTTTGTCAGAGAGCTGCTCTTGGTTGAAAGAACCCCCTTCACCCTAATGACGCGTCTGGGAATTAGCATACCCGCGAAGGCATTTCCTAATCAATGTCTAATCGCGATGGGGACCCAAGTATCTTATGCCCCTGTCCCTGATCCAGTATTTTACACTGTATCCCACTCCCAGCAGTAACTGGTTCAATAATGTACTCCTGTCGCTAGCCTTTCCTTCCCTGCATCACCTGCCTACGGGCACACTAGTATGTCTGCTCCTCTCACATAAACCATGTACACCCTTCCTTATTTCTGATCTGCTTTCTAATAAAAACAAGAACGTACCCAAACCGGTTTGGCTCAGTGGATAGAGCATCAGCCTGCAGATTGAAGGGTCCCGGGTTCGATTCTGGTCAAGGGCATGTACCTTGGTTGCGGGTACGTCCCCAGGAGGGGGCGTGCAAGAGGCAGCTGATAGATGACTCTCTCTCATCGATGTTTCTAACTATCCCTCTCCCTTCCTCTCTGTAAAAAAAATCAATAAAATATATTAAAAAAAACAACAACAAAAAACAAGAACATTATTTAAAGGATATTGAGGTTCCAGCCCAACATGGAGGGATCATGGAGGTTGTCCTCTCAGGTCTGGTGGAGACAGCATTCGGTAGGAAGGTACTGCAGAATGGCATGCCAGTTCTCACGTCCTTCTAAGAAACAGTTTGTGGTAATGAAAGTCTCCTTGTTGGTGGTGGTGACCTTTGAAAAACTCTGGATACTAAATTTGGAAACCAAACCTCAATTTCTGGTGGGAGGTTTTAGCTCTGGTTGAGTTAGGAATGGCATGTCACTCTCTTTATTTCTATGATAGAAAGACAGTGGACCCGACTGTCAAACAACAGGCTTCATGAGTTACACAGTCCAGCCTACCACTTAGGAATAAAAGCAAGTTATTTATTAAACATTCACTTGACCAACAATGGCTTAAGAGAAGAAAAATATCCCCTGAGGGGGAAAAAATAGTTTCACAAAACTCCCAAGTTATTAAAGCTCTAAACTTTTCCAAAACCTCCAATTCTGTTTTGCTTTTCCTGTCCTTGTTAATGGTAACACTTCACCACACGTTTCACTTTGGACAAAGCATTGTCATTGCGAAAGTGCTCTGTAATGAGCGGCAACTCGTGGCTGTGTGTGTGCACATTGCGTGTGATTTATAAACTCTCCTTAATATTTACATCTGGAAATGTTATGAGACTAGCCATTGCACACTTCCCTCCTTTTTTTCCTTTTATATATTTTTTAGAAGCAATATACGTCTGTAGGAATGACAGACACTTCTTTCTTAATATCTAGTGTGCTAGTGTGTGTGTGTGTGTAAATGAACGCTTATATGACTATGGGCAAAGAATATGTGTTACAGAGGAAGCAAGGTAGAATAAATGAGAGAGAGAGAAAGAGGGCACTTGTGCTGGGAAAACATTAATGTTTTTACATGTAAACTTTCACATTAAAGGCATTTGTCTTAAATAAATTGAGGATAATGTGAATTACAGAAAGATGTGGACTGAAATTCTAATGCTCCTCATATGTTTAGAACTGTGCTACCCACTATGGTGGCTGCTAGCAGCAGGTGGCTAAATTTAAATTGCTTAAAATTAAACAAAATAAAAAACTCAGGTAGTCACTAGACTAGCCACATCTAAAGACACATGGAGCAAGTGGACAGACCCAGTGCAGCAGACAGTGAACATGTCCATCACCGAGGAGCACTCCGGTGGGCAGAGCTGATCTAGAGAGTGCACACTATGGAATCCTGTACAACAGACATAACCACATGCTATCATCTCATAAAGCAGATGGAAATTCCTTTATCTGCCACCCCTTTTCCTCTTTCTTCCAGGGACTTGAAATAGGAAGGAAAAAAAAAACAATCCCACATAACTACAAAAAAATAAAAATAAAAAAGAGAGAGGATAGACAAAGAACACTGTTGTAAAAATAAGAAGCTTTGAAGAATCTGAAGCAGATGTTATGCTGGGAGCTAATATATACTATAATACCACCTGTGCCCACTTAATTCTCTCCACAATCATTTCCTCCACGGTTACCATGAAGAAAGACAGAGATTCAATGATTTAAGAACAGTTGGTGGGGGTAAAGAGAAAAATAAAATGAGAGTAAGACCTCTAGTTCAGATGTGGAGTTCACTTGCAGGTGGGATCAGTGATTTACTACCATTGGGTGCTCCTGGACTCCAGGGCAATGCAAGTTTTCTCTGCTCAGAGATTGACTGGTTGGCTGGACCACCATGCAAAATCATGACCTATACACATGTTTTGAGTAAGAAATTATATGTCAGCTACTAATATATATATATATATATATATATATATATATATATATATATATATATAGTAAAAGAGTAATATGCAAATTGACCATCACTCCAACACACCTGATGGCTGCCCCCATGTGGACACAAGATGGCTGCCACATGATGGCCAACAGAAGAGGGCAGTTGGGAGGGGCCAGGCCTGCAAGGGAGGGCAGTTGGGGGTGATCAAGCCTACAGAGGAGGGCAGTTAGGTCGGCAGAGGAGGGAAGTTGGGGGGGACCCAGGCCTGCAAGGGAGAGCAGTTGGGGGAGACCCAGGCCTACAAGGGAGGACAGTTGGGGGCAATCAAGCCTGCAGAGGAGGGCAGTTAGGGGTGACCGGGTTGACAGAAGAGGGCAGTTAGGGGTGGCCAGGCAGGAGGGGGAGGGTAATTAGGGGCAATCAGACCTGCAGGGGAGCAGTTAGGCATCAATAAGGCTGGCAGGGGAGTGATTAGGGGGTGATCAGGTTGTTAGGCAGAAGTTGTTAGGGGCAATCAGGAAGGCAGATAGGCAAGCAGTTGGGAGCCAGCAGTCCTGGATTGTGAGAGGGATCGTAGATTGGAGAGGGTGCAGGCTGGGCTGCCGGACATAACTCCCTGTGCACAAATTTTGTGCACCAGGCATATAATATATAATATATATGCTTTGGTTAAGGATATGGTGCAGAAGCTGAAGTTTTGTATGAAAAGAGTGTCAAGTGCCATTCTTCTATCCCTCTGACAACTTGTTTTGCTGCCTATATTTCATAGTATTTCAGTGGCTCTGAGTTTGTCTCGGGTGACATTGCTTTAACCCTTTCTTTGCAATGATTTGCTCATTTTTTGGGTGCAAATCTTCCTTGATTCTTCTGGGTGAAGAAAGCTGCCAGTTCTAACTAGTTGGTACTGAGTACTCACAGTATTCTGTTGCAGAACCCAGAGACACAGTGGATTATCTGATGAGTAATTTGAACTTTCTCTTCAAAAACAAATTGCCTGGAGAAAGATACATTCTTTAGAACATGCCCTCATTTTTCTTCTGGAAAAGTTACTAGTTCTGATTAATGGATGTAAATTATAAAATCTAACGGCATCAGAAAAGAGGACATTTTGGTGTTGATGTGTGTGACCCAGTATTTTACCAAGCTAGTGCCATTGTACTGGAAAGTGGATAGGAGATGTCAGTTGACTGAAAACACATCTCGTCCGAAGGCTCACATAGAGAGGAAGCGCTGTCCCAGATCTCGATTTGCTAGCATCTTTGATTGTTCTCTTGGCTTGATGTGATTCTTCTCTCTTTGCAGAAGACAACTCATTTGTTTCACATTCTCTCAGCCAGCGTTTTCCCTTCTGACCCATCGAGAGAAACTAGAGATCATCGGTTTCATTTTCTGTTTGATTCTCCACATTGTGACTCCCGTGGAGGGAAGATTAAACACTTCATATGAAGGCTGCAGGATGAACTTTTGGATCTGAGTCACAGATTCCTTAGTTCATGCATTCATCTCCTTACTCATTCTACATGTGCTAGACTCCATGCTACAAACTAGATAACAGTGCAAAAGAGACATATTTCCTCTCTCATACCATACTGTCAGTATACAACAACTTACTTAGTATGCATTCTATTACTGTTGCTGGAACGTTAGATGGTTTAAAATTATTATTATTTTCTTTTTTTTGCTATTATAAAATAGCAATGTCACCTAGGGCACATTTGTATGTTTCTCTGGTGTACTTACCTAGGAGTACAAGAATTGGGTCTTAGGACAAGAAAATCTTTGGTCTTAGAGACATGCCCAAGTATGTTTCCAAAGTGGTAGCACCATTTTATAATCCAGCCGGCAGTGGACAAGCTATAACATGGCTTTATTTTTTGTGTTCTAAAGTTATTCTCCTTTTTTAGGTATTTTTTTAAAAATGTTATGTATCCCGTTTGGCATTCAGTGAACCCTTTTATTCTAAAGCCTTAAGTTTTTCTTTAGTTCTTATCTTACTGCTCACTAATTTGCTCTCATCTGTACTGATTCTAATTATTTTATTTACTGTTATTTTAATTTTTATGTTAATGCTTTTGGCATTTAGAGTTGTTTACTTTTTGTTTGTAACATCTTTTGGAATCTCTCTAAGGATATGCAACATGGTTTTTTTTTCAAAGCCTCCCCTCCCCTTCACTTTTTTTTGCTTCTTTTATTAGCTTTATTTCCTCATGAGTTAGTTCTGTTCATTCATCTCTCCCATAATGTTGCATTTTCTTAAATGTTTGTTATTTTTTTTTTTTATTGCTCATTTTTGTGTTTGAAAATACCTATTTGCTTCTGTGAAGATTCTTGCCTTGATATAAAGCACATAATTCGTGGTCTTTGGAAATGAGTTGGGTGTGCTTCAAATGGAACACACTTCTAACATGTGTCATGTGTAGCAGCTTCCTCCTGATTTTTCAGGTATCTGAAGCATTGCTCTGTCTCTTTGGCCCAATCACCATACCACCTGCTTTGGACTGGAGGTAACAAGCACCAATCATATCTACTGCTTTGCTCAAATGAAAGTCGGAAAGAGGGGCCAGAAGGCCATGCTGCCCCATGTACATTTCTACTCTGCTTAGATTTATATTTATCCCATGGCACTCCTGCACTTTATTTTTCAGGCTGGTTAAGTATACTTGAAAATACTTTTTTAAAATTTTTTTATTTCTAGGGGTCTGTGCCAAGACATTCATTTTGAAAAATCTTCATGTTTTAGTTTTGTACATCTTAGGTTTCCATATAAGAGTTCACTTGAAAACAGGCAAATTAGTAAATGAGCCTTTTATCTCCAAACATGACTCTATATCCATAGATAATTCCACTCTAGGAGCAGCCTACTAACACCTTTTATTATGTTTTGTACATTGCTACATTCTTATTAATGATGCTACTAGTGCATTTCAAGTCAACAGTTTCTGAAAGGCAGTAAAAAGAAACTGAATGAGTACCAGAAGGGGATTTAAAGAGACCTAATGATAATGGGTCACACTTATAAGAATAATTTCTTACCATAATAAAAAAAAACTGACATTAGTTTTTTGTTTTGTTTTTTTACATATCCTCACTTGGTATTGTTATACATGCAAACTTAGATGTGATTAGGGTCCTGGGTAAACATAAAAGAATATAATTGATTGAGTGCCATCTTCCAATCTTATAAGAGTTTTAGTAATGTGCTACACTCATTCAGATCAGGTTTAGCAGATAATCACACATGGTATAATGGGACCACTGGTAGGGCTAAGACATAGGCCTTCCTGGGCATGTAAGAAGGCATACCCTGTTCAATCTGCAATATTCTGCAGTGCGCTGTAAGCAACATTGGACAGGGAGGCGACTTTCTATTATTTGACTGGGGTGGGTGGAATAATTTTAATTGCTGAGAAATTGCATTTTCATTGTAAAGCAATTCAAGTTATAGCAGATTCATAATGCAGCTATTGTAAAAATGACATTTCAGTGACATTTCTGTGAGAAGAACATGGTGATTTTGCAAATGACATGGTGAGGGCATAGCAGTTACGCGAATAACACATTTTCACAATACGTGCGCTGGGAGCATAAATAATGGTGATGGAAATAATATTAATAATAAGGGCATTCCATGGGAGAAAACCTTTTATCTCTGCAATTCCAAAGTTCGTTAACTCACACCTATCCACTTGTACCCTCCGCTCAAATCATTGGTCTGGACTCATTGATGGGAGGGAGCAGAGAAACCAAAGGGTTGCCCAACTAAGTAGCAAATTAATGGCAAACATAGAATGAGAGCTCTGTTTTCTTTTGAAAAGTCTTTGGGGTTGATGCACCTGACTGAGAATCATGCAGGTACTGGAAATGATAGTGTTCTGATTTTATTATAGATGAATTACTATCTGTTTCCTAGGTGAGTTGTAGGTGAGCAATTAGCATCTTCTCTCTTCATGGACATAAAAGAATATGTAGTCTTGTTTTATTTCAGGATGAACTGTGTTGCTCATTTCACATATGTTTATAAAATACTCTAACAAGTTAAACAGGTAAGCTGCCTGTGTTCGCCCGAGGGCATAATATTCCCACAGTGGATATAGCATCACCATTTTATTTTCAAAATGTCATTATCGTGCCATTAATACAGAAATTTCTAATTTTCCCCCCTCTACATATACTTTAAGAGAAAAATAGCTCCTTAGCAATTAAGTTGCCGGTGATTGAAAATAGGGATGGTGAGATGGCTGCTGGCTCACATGACCCATGTGGTCAGCGTTCTGCTGTGAGAGCCACCAATATAATTTATTAAACAGGCTGCAAGCCAGAGAGAAAAAACTACTTTTTGACCAAATGCCTTAGCCACCAGTTTTTTTTTTGTTTCATCTGGGTCTATGAATGAGATGGCTTACTCAAATGTTGGAATTTGGAGTCAAATCTTAATTACGCATAATTGACACATTGTATTTATTTATTTGTTTGTTTATTTATTTAATTTCTTTATTGATTAAGGTATCACATATTTGTCCTCACCCCTCCCATTCTCATCCCAAACCCCTCCCCACCCATGCCCCCGCCCTCCTGTTGTCCATGACCACTGGTTAGGCTCATATGCATGCACACAAGTCCTTTGGTTGTAGGACACCTTGTATTTAATTAATACCTGTTATTTTATCAATACTTTGTATTTAGGTTAGATTTATTGTATTTGTCATAATGAAAAACCGGTTGAAGCGGAGGCTCTCTCCCAGGCTGGAGGGGTGTGAGTTATAGCGGCATGGCCAGCATTCAGAAATTCCAGCTTAGATCCATTTGAAAGATGTTTGCCTGTAATCAGCCATTTACTTTGTTATGCGTGAAGTTGGCATTGGAAGCATAGTTTGAAAGTCGCTTTATCGTTATGTCGTTGCTCTTTTGGATGGCTAGGCTTAGTAAATTTCAGAAGAAAAATAAATTTTAAAGATGTTTCCTTGCTTTTCAAACAAACCACTTACTCTTTTATAAAGCCAATTTTCTTTACTGGGGAAAGGATATACGATTCCTGGGTAATGCCATTATGGATTCGTTGCTAGACCGAATACCGGAGAGCTAATTAATTCTTCTGATTCAGGGGCTGTGATTTACATCTTGTTTGGACCACTTGGCCCTGTGATGTCAAGCTTTCAATCAGAATGCCATAGTCTGACTTCTTCATTTTCACAGCTTGCAGGCAGTATCTCCTGCAATCTGCCAACACATGGCTCCGGTGCCTCTTGTCAGGGTGTCCCTTCAATGACTGAGTGGCAAGGTGCACCAATGCATGTTAAAGCGACAGTGCACATTTGCCACAAAACAGTGACATTGTAACATCTGCAAAGGAGCTGTCACAGCATCAATAACAATAAGTAACACCTCCATTTCTCTCCCCTTGCTTCAGCTAAGGAAGATACTGTTATGTAGCCAACTAGAGGCCTGATGCATGAAATTTGTTCAAGGGGCTTGGCCCTTGCAGCCCCCGATGGTCATTCTGCTGTTTGGTCTAATTAGCATATTAGCTCTTTATGATATTGGATATGGGAAAAGCTTTGTCTACATTTCATTCTGGTTTTCATAAAAGGTCATTTGTGAACAAACAAAACAAAATGTATAAGAAGATATATCACATATTTAGCACTCACTATGGTGATTGAATAAGATCTTAAGGGAACTGGAGAAGCTGACTGGAGGGTTTGATGAGAAAACTTATAAAACTAACACAATACAAAAAAAAAAAGGAATCTTTAGGCTCTCCCTGTGTTATTAAACTGACTGGTGATGTGATAGCCAAGACAAACGAAAAGGTCAGGCCTCATTGAAAACTTTTGTTTCACAGCCAGTTAGGAAGAAATGAAACAAAAACTGCGACTTAAGGACAACTAGAGCAGCCAGTCGCTTCACACAATAGACTAAAAAAGGGCTGTCAAATTGGTGGCTGCCCTCCTGGAGACAAAAATCCCCTTACCACTGAGACTATTAACTGGTGCCTGTAGAACCTGCAGCAGCTAAAATGCGTGAGACTGCTGGCATAGTTACCCCCGTCACTAACCTTCCACCCAGGGATAAGTTTGAGGGAGACCCGGATATTTTTTCTCACTTTCAGTTGGAAAGGATGCTTAGTAACATCTAGTGCAGCTATTTTATACCCAGTTTGGGGCAGTCTTGAAATGTGGTGAAAGCAGGTCAAGCCCCATAATGAAGAGAGAGCTGAGTGGGAGCCCCGCTCCTTCTTTGAAAAATATAGCTCTCCAATTCTTAGCTAATATTCTCCTTGTAAAAGGGATTCTACTGCTAACAGTTGTAAACTGCATCTCCATTTCACCTTTCCTTTCATAGAAACCTGGATCAGGAAGAGGAAGTGATTTATCCAACATCAAGGCCATGTGGCTAAATCCAGGTGGTTAAATGATATGGGGACTATTTTGCAGAATCAAGAGAGACATAATAAATGTTGGGTCCAATTTGGTGGCTGGAGAATTAATGATTGGATAGTAACAGAAAAACCACATTTTTTTTTATTGATAGTCACGTCCTTGCTTCCCTGATGCTTAGCCAGAAATTTTTTAATTTAATTTTATTTTTTCCCCCTGCCAGGAATCTTAGTGAGGCCACCTATACAAATCAGAAAATCCCTGTCCTGGTAGCAGATTTCTCAATAGGAGGCAGCCCTTGTGGACAATAGAATCTTTCCCCACCTCTCTGGTGTTTTATTCAAAGAATTCATCTTGGTGTCAGAAAAAGAATTCTGCCCTTGGCAATATGGTGGCTGTGGGGTCCAGTGTCTTCCCTGTGATGCTGATTGCTGACCTTGTCATCCAGGGTCAAGACCAGTAGACAAAGAACAGGTTCTGGTGCTGAGCTACCAGGCCTGTGGGCTGGGAGACTCTGCATCTTATCAAGCTACCCACATCCTTTTCTCCTGAGCCCAGATTCCCCATGTGCCCGCAGGATGCCCACGACTTCACTTTGTGCAAGCCCCTCCTCTCTGTTGTCTGGCTTCCTTTATTCTTTCAGGGAGAGCAGCTGCTGCCAGCCAGCCCACAGCACCATTCTGAGTTGCCTCGGGGAACAGCTGGAACTCTCCCAAGGGCTGATGTTACTCCTCCGAGTTTGGTACCAAATATTTCCCACTTCATGGGAAAGACGACAAATAAATTAAGGAAATACCACTCACAATCGGAAGTTCCAAAATTGACCAAATATTGTTGTGAGAATTGCCGGCGCTATTTATTTTTAGTCTATTAAGTCAATTTGTGGTGCTGAGCATTTGTGTATTAATGTATCATGTTTTTTTTCTGGAGCTCCAATTGAGGTCACAGATTAGATTCCCTCACTGAAAAAAAAACAAAAAAAACAATGAACAACAAAACAATGCAGCTTTCTTGTGTGGGAAGAGGAAATATTCCTGCTTCTCTTTAGATTCTAACTTATTTTTCTCCTCCTAACCCTCCCCCACCTTCCCACCTTTGAAAGCTCAGAGATCTAGAGCTGGAGATTTAAATAATAAGGTGTGCTATACCTTTAAAACCAGTGCAAGCAAATGGGTTTTAATAACCCAACAGGATCTTGGTCCATCATAACATTTAATCTGCATTATATCTCACTTCCTAATCGCTACTTCCAATTGTAAGCAGAGAGGGTGGGTGAGCGAGGCATTTCAGATAAGTGCCAGTAAAACAAGTTTGCCTTACAGCTGGTGAGCCCCAAACATGCGTTTCCCCGTGCCTTATGGCCATATTCAATCAGATGATCCCATAAACGAGAAATAATCACCCCCTAATACTAATACCTCTTCCCCTTCATTGTTGCCGGTCGCTATGGTGCCGCATTCGACTGTGAAGAATTTACCGCCATTATTACCCTCAGTGTCTCTCTCCCTGAAATGTGATCTAATTGCAGAATCCACACCTGTTCCACAGTTCAATAGAATTCAGCTTTGATGGAGGCAGACTTTCAAATAACACACTGCACACGAACACACACACACACACACACACACACACACACACACACTCACACACACTGACAATCACCCAGGAGTTCAGCTGGGGTCAAAAATAAATAAATTAATAGAGAGAGCGAGTTTATCAGAAAATAATATTATGGGGAGGAGGCGGGGGAGAAAGGCTGTGTTTTGTGGTCACTGGAAGATTGCTGATGGGTGCATAAATAAGGCATGCTGGAACATCTGTTCTTTGTTGTGCATTCAGCTTTTTAATGTGTTCAAAGAGCAGCTCTGACGCATCGCTGACTACCACTCCCCATCCGAGCTACATTTTACCAGAAAATAATAAACCTTCCTGGTGGGGTGCAGGGAGCCAAGGCATCCGGGCAATGCCATTAATTTAGAAATATCTCTTTTTTTTTTCTGGGATTTTAAAACCTCTCTCCCTTTGAACATTGCACAAATTTGGGACCCAGCCTAGCATCCCTCTCAGCCTAAACATTAAATCAGTCTGAATATCTAGTGAACCTTTTTTTTTTTTAAGTCCAGAAAGGAAGGAGGGGCGGGGTGGGGGGCGTGAAGTCAAAGTGTATACCTATTTTTCTCATTTTTAATTCTATTTATCTGAGCTCCTACCTACTGGAATTATTATTATTATTTTATTTTTATTTTTTACTACGTGCCAGTATTTATTTATACTGATAAAAATTTGGAGGCAGCTGAGGCCCCTGACAGTTGAACAATATTGGCTGGTTATTTTGATACAGTGTGGTAGGCAGCAAAAGATTAAAAAATGGAGCATCCTAAACTGAGAAAAACCAGCTTGAATTCTAAAATAAAATTTTAGCAGCATGGATTTCTCTTGCCATAGGCTATGGGGCTACTATGAATTTCAGATGCGTTTCCTGAGCTGTCAATGAGCTGGAAAGAGGAGATTGGCATTACGAAGATTTGTTGCGGCTCCATTCAGTGTAACTGCAAGGGAAGGTATAGCAATGTGAAACCGCCACCCAGGAAGAGCTGTTTATGTACATGCCGTGTAGAAATAGCTCACCAGCCAGCCCTAGGGCCAGGGTGGGAATTTCTTCGGTGTCACTCTTGTTTGGCTTCTGCGTCTCCCCCTTTCTGGGTCACAGTTCAGAAGCACCGCAATACCCATTGGCTGCTGGAGGTGGCTTCCATAAAGACCCAGACTAAATCTTGTGAGAGGGAGACATGACTGTTTGGGCATAAGACTGTCATTTAAACTGTCTTTTCCCCACATTCTTTCTAAGTTTGATGTGTGGACTCTCTACATCATGCTCTTGTCTCAGTCAGTCCTTTCTCACAGCATGGGTACCATTGCTTTATGTCAAGGGGAGTGGGTCACCGGCAGGCTCTGCTTCTGGGAAGCATCCAGGGTATAGTGACTCTCTCAGAGTTTGAATCTATGATAGAAGAAGACAGATGTTTGTGGTTAAATGGGTGACGTGTGGTTGTTTTTTGTTTGTTTTAAATTTCATCCTTTTATTGGCTTTAATGGTCTCCTTTTGGAATAATTTGGGGCTTTATCAGTATCAAGATAAAGTAATCTAAAGATATTTCATTTGTCACAGATGAAACCCAATAATCTTATATTTGAAGGTATCTTTGCTGATTAAAAATCCCACGAATGACTACTTTCAAAATGGTTCACTTAAGTGGCCATTTCCAAGGCAGTGGTCTACTTACTCTGTACCTTTATCTCCACCAGCCTGGAAGTCAGTGATGATTTGTAGACAGCTGTAGAAAGTTTAAGAAAATTTAATTATCTTAAACTTGGAAGGTGTATTTACTGCACATAACAGTTGTTCAGTTAATGAACAAGGGCCAAAACTGGTGAGTGATAATTTGGCACTTTGCCCTATTTTATGAATTAAAGATTAGGTGAATCACCAAATTTAAAACCAACACACAAATAAAACTTTATGAAGATGACCTGTGCAATGGCTGCCCCCAGTCTAGTGGCAAATGGATATGATAATGAGGCCTTCCAACTCTTAAGAAAAAAAGCACACGAAGTGGGGAAATCTCTAAATGGATTTATGATTCTTAATTATTCAATGAGAAAAATGTTGATCATTTGTGGTAAACATTAAGCTGATTTTAAGAGTGCATGAGCATGTTATACACAGCATTAGCCCTCTGAGATGCTCTCATAAGAAAATAGTCTAGGTTTAAGCTATCCTTCTCACTAGAGCTTCATCAAGAAAATTCAAGAGACATTTTAAATTTTCAAAGAAGTAGCCCCCCCAAAAAGACGTACACTATGCACAACTACACAATCATTTTCTTTACAGAGCTTAAGTTCTAATAAGGGAGACTGAAAATAAATAAGTTAGCAAATGAATTTAAAGTAAAATGATATAGCCCAGATGGAGTGGCTCAATAATTGAGTGTCTACCTATGGACTAGGAGGTTGTAGTTTGATTCCTGGTTGGGGCACATGCCAGGGTTGTGGGCTTGATCTCTAGTGTGGGGCATGTAGAAGGCAGCCAATAGACGATTCTCTCTCATCATTGATGTTTCTATCTCTCTCACCCTCTTCCTTCCTCTCTAAATAAAATTTTAAAAATTAAGTAAAATGAAATGAGATAAGTGCAGTTTATCTTACAATTCTAGGAAGGAAATGACCTGGGTAGTGAAATAGAGAAAAGTCAGGATTTACTAAGAATGAGTGCCCAGGGACATCTCCTCTCTGAGTAGGTGATATGATAGCTGGCAGGATTTCTGGAACCTAACAGAAGGACTGTGCTAAGGGAGAGAGGAGCCCAGATAAAGGTGGGGATGCAAGCAGAGACCAGATCATGAGGGGCTTTGTTGGCCATGATTAGAGTTTAGATTTTATTCTAAGATCAGTTAGAAACAACTGAAGAATATTAATATTAACAGGGGACTAACATGATCTGCTTTACATTTTAAAGTAGTTTATTACATTTAATAATGGCTTTCAGGCTTCTGGCTTTAGTAATTGGATGGGCAGTTAATGTCATTACTGAGATAGGGAAGACTTGGGCAGGACCTGATTTATGGGGGAAGATCAAGAGTTCCTGATGAGACATCCAAGGGAAATGTCAAGAAGACACTTAGGATGCATGAATCTTCAATGTAGAGGCAATGTTTGGTAAGGAGAGAAAATTGGGGAGTTGGAAGCATATTGAGGACATGAGGGTGGTTGGGATCATCTGGGGATGAAGTACAAATAGAGAAAAGGTCCCAGGACTGGGCTCAGTAGAATCCCAACACTTAATGGTGGAAAAGAGGCAGAGAAATCAGTGGCCAAAAGGAGAAGGAGCAGTCCAAGAGGTGAAAAAAGCAACCAATAAAATATGGGGCCACAGAGGAGAATTTTCAAAAATGAAAAGAGTGGCCAACTCAGTGGAATACAGCTTCATTCCAGATGGGGCACAAATAGGTTTACAGTTCTCAGTATGCAAAACACAGAGTTTATTCTTGTATTATTATTTACGAATTTTTGTGCAAGAATAGGCCTTCCTTCCCCTGGCTGCCAGCACTGCCTTCGCTCCAGCCATGAGCCACCTTTCCGCCTTCACTTTGGCCAGAGCTGCCTTCTGCCTCTTGCCTTGTTGTGTCAATTTGCATATTCCCTCCTTACTGGCTGTGGGCACCGCCATCTTTGTCATGGAGTTACAGTCAATTTGCATATTATGTCTTTATTAGGTAGGATTTTCCATATAAACAACTGTACACCTTCTTTTGCCCTACCCCGAGTTTAAATAAGCAGGAATAAAAAATATTTGCTGGACTTGAAAATGTAGAGATTGTTGGTGATTGCTCATGATCAGTTTCATGGGGAATTATGGGGAAATGAAGCCACTTTGAAGTAGAGGCCAGGCTGTTGAGAACAGTAAGAAGTAGAGAGCAGGTTTATAAAAGCTGAGGAGTTTTTTGTTTGTTTGTTTGTTTTTTTATGAAGGAGTTAGGGCAATAGAGGTATGAAGGGGGATGTGGGATTTAGAAAATGTTTATTAAAAATTAGAGGTGGTAGAGCTCATTGTAATGATTCAGTTTAAAAACAGACAAACAAAAAAAGGATTGGTGATACAGGAAGAATAAGAGAGAAGGAGATGACAGGGGATGGAGTCTGGAGGGATCAGCCTTTCAGGGAAAGAGGTAACTCCACCGCTATGGTTGTGGATGTGGTGATAGAAGATAAAGACATTTTCCTCTTTGATGGCTTACGTTTTGCAATAAAATGTAAAGAATACTCATTAGCCTAATGTCAAGGGGGTGTAGGAAGTGTTAAGGAGAGAATGCTTTTATCATTTAGGGTTCAATTAAAGAAGAATTACTATGGGTGGTTTAAGATAGGGGATTTATTATAGTGATGAGACCTTACAGAGTCCTGGGAACTGGTGGGGAAGTCCATGAGAGACTGTAGATGTTGTATCTGGCATCCGGCCTGAAATCACTTTAGGTCGGCAGGGATGGTGCTTGGGAAGGAAAGTTGGTAAACTGGGCATGAAGTGGGAAAGAGCAAGAACAAACTGGAATGCAGGAAAACAAACCAGACCCACATGAGCCCAACTGGAACCCATGAAGACAAATTGAAACCTTTGCCTGTCTCTCACCACCTCCAACCTCGGTGATGAAGTGGTTCTCCTGCACCACACAGTCATATAAGCACCTGGTCCGGCACTCAGAGAAGCTGAAGGAGGAGATCTGGTAATGGCAGATGTTTGATGACATGGAGCCGGTGCTGGATGAGCCGCAGGTTTAGGTGAGCCAACAAGATGAGGCAGGATTCCAGTGGCTGTGCTTGAATCTCTACGCTGACCTTTAGACCCAATGGCTGCTGCATCACTTCCGCCTTCCAAACTCCACACACATTCCTTCCTTGTGGTTAACTCTAAGCTGCTACTGTCCAGGGAAGGGCATTCTAAGAAACATGGAGCTTAGCTATGCTAGTCCTAGCAGAACCACCAAAATGGTAAAGAGAATTAAATAAAGGAAACACAACAATGTTATTGAAAATGCCCATTGGCTCTTGTGTTCATTGATGTAAAGTGAAATCAGTCAGCTTGGTTGTGATCTCGAGCTACATTTGGGTGGACAGTGAGGATTCATTTTCAAGTGGAGCCATAGATTCTTGGAAAAGAGATAAATGGTTGGTGGGTTAATCTATTGGAAGGCTCGATGTGGTTGAAGAATGGCAGAGATCAGAATGTAGACTAAGTGAGCTGGGACGATACCCACTGAAGAACAGAATATTTCACTATCAGAGTTGGAAACATTTTTAGTGATGAGAAGACTATGACCAGCTGGTCAGGAAGGAGCTGTGGCGAGGAAGCCAAATAACTAAGAAGTTAGGCTCAATTGCTTATTGATATAATAAAAAATGACGAACATTGTGGGTATGTTGAGGAACACTAAGTGAGGGCCTCACATGAGTTCCAAGAATGAGAGGAAGTGACTGAGAGATAACAGATACCCTGACGGAATAGGGTAAGATAGCCAAATATTAAGAGCCTCAAAGGAACTGTTGTTTTTGTTTTGTTTTATCTTGTTTGGGGTTTTGTAATAAGCAGAAAGAAACAGTAGTGGGGAGTTCAGAGGACCATAGGAGGATAAATGGGTATCTAGAGAAAAATGTAAAAGTGGGGAGACTTAGAAATGAAGGTGAAAATAGAGAGATATCCATATATGTCTTATATTTGTTTTGAGGCAGAACTGTGACAACTTGCTGAAGGATTGGATGTAGATGAAAGGCAGGAACAGATTCAAGAATAGTTAGTAAAAGGTCATGCTTGGCATTAGTGGACCCCCTAACTGGAGTTTCCGATGGCACCAGTGGAAGGGTCTGGGAGAGAAGAAAGGTACATGGAGTGGTACCAGGTTTGGACTTGTCTACAACCACACAGAGAGGAGAAGCTGCATGGTGATGGGTGAACACACGGGCTCAGCATGCGGTGGTGAATGTGGTAAGCGGAATATCAGGCATAGCAGGAATAAAGATTGTAAGATCGCGGCAGATGTTCCTAGAATTTTCACCCCTTATGCAGGGGGGGCAAAAGTAGGTTTATAGTTGTATGTGAAACAGAATTTCTTTTTGTATTATTATTTATTATATTATTTTCCATATGAACAACTGTAAACCTACTTCTGCTACACCCCATATTTTGCTCTATTACGTAGTAGCTTCTGGGATTGTGTTTCCTTGAACTAGACAAAGCTGTATGGGAACTCCACACGTGGAAAGGTGATGTCCATAGCAGCATGGGGCCATGTGTTTGAAATTCCCCAGGTGTTCGTTATGCTGAAACAACTGAATAAAATACAGGAAGGATTCTTCTCTCACCTCTTAGTTACTCTCCACCAAAAAAGTGGACATTCCACGGAGGCGTGCACTTAAACTTCAAAGTGATGGCAGGGCCAAAGCCAAAACTTTATTACATAAGTAGCTGTTATGTTGAACAAGCACATTGTGTTGGGTGCAATCATGAAGCTACTGTTTATCTACTGTTCCTTAAAATGCATTGTGTAGGGCCAGCTCTGGCCTTGCCCTTACATAAGATCTAGGACAAACCCCAAGACTTTGCTAGTCATCTTAAATAATCAAATGTCCTCTGGCCTCTCCAAGTCACAAAATACAGACTCAGGTTTGTAAGTAATATGTCCAGTCAAGTGTCATGATGATAATAATTTTAAAAAATCAGGACTGTAAGAAGAAGGGAGGGCTAAGAGGAAACCAGCAATTTCTAATGTGATCAATACTGTTGTGATATTCTAGTTTCCACATCCTTTGGGTTTGTTACTTTAAAGATGACCCCCTTCTTTGATTGATTTTTTTTTCAGATTCTTTGGCGACACCCCATGTATCAGACACCTCTGTGCTTTACTTCACATGGTCCTTTTGCTTCAGTCATTGCTGTGACGAGCACACAGTGCAGGTGCCACCGGGTGCCATCTCATCTCACCATGTGCACCAAGCATGTCTTGCTTTCTGCGCTAAAATTTCTCCGATGCTGCTGTGTAACACCTCTGGGAGCACACTTGAAACTCACATGCAAGTGTGAGGACATTTAAGGCCTCTAGAGAAGTGTTATTTTTTCTAATGTGGCCAATTCTGAGGTACATTTTAACCAAGGAGGCCATGGTGGACTTGAGTCCCAGTGGCCCACGGTCTGCCTAAATAATACACCTGTTTAGACTTTTCTCCTTATTCTTGACCATAAACCACTCTTCTCTTCATTCATTTTCCAAGCTAAGCTACCTGCAGGTAAACCTTTGTCCTAGGCTCTGTCTTGGGGTAGCCCGTATGGGACTTCCACCTACAATTCCTTTGTAGTAAGTAAACGCACCCTCCCTGCTTACCCTTAACTGCCTGTGGGCTTCTTGGCACCCTATGATATACCTTCTACTTCTTTCTGCTAAAATCTCTTTTGCCCTATTTGCAGGACCATATCAGAACCTAAGATGAACCCTCTTTCAGCTCTTTGACTTTGCAAAGGAGGTTGTTTCTGGTTCCTAAGACACTCAAATCATAAGTGGCAAAAAACTGGTACTTCCCTTTCTTGTACCACCAGCCACCCTTTCATATATTCGGTTTTTCAGGAGTGAGGAAGACAGAAAGCTCCCCTGGCATCCAGGCTCAAAGGACTCATATTGAGCTCTCCAAGAGAGTTCCCTAAAACCCACCCCCTGTCCCTCAGGGCCTCCCCTGGGATGGATTCATAGCATACCAATAACTCTCCCCAGATTACTTTTCACTTGATCTGCCTTCTTCCTTATCTTCTCCAAGCTTTTCATGGGATAAGAATTGCAATTCGTTTAAATTTGTACATATTGTAGTTGAGTTTTCATTTTCATATTTTTTAAAATTTAATTTATTAGAGTACAGTTTTCAAGAGTACAACTCAGTAAAACATCATCGGCATATGCATCATATGCTCATCGCCCCAAGCAAAATCTCTTTCCATCCCCATTTCCCCCCTCTTTGCCCACCTTCACCTACTTCCCACCCCCCTTTCCCTCTGACTACACACACACACACACACACACACACACACACACCACATAGATACAACAGTGTGATGATAACAAGAATTACCAAATTGGTTATCAAAAACAAATATGCCCTTTATACATCCTACATGGAATTAAGAATGTGATCTCTGTTGATTTGGAATGTTACATCTGTTGTCTTAGGACTTTAGCTAAAACTAATTTCAATTTCATATAACTACATATACAAAGGCTAGCAACTTTGAGTTTTCTGAGTCTCTAAGATCTCTGGATATAGAATTGTTTAATTGTAAGTGACTCTGTGTTATATATGTCTTATCCTTGCTAATAAAAGTGTAAGTGGTCATCATGCTATGATGCCCTCACATTGTCAAAAGATGGCTGCATGCTAAGCTGGCAGGCACAGGTGGGCGGAGCTTGATGTAGCGTGTGCAGCACTGAGCCTGCCTGGGGGTCCAGTGAGGCCTGCCTGGGGGTCCTGCCTCCTGGCTCCACATGATGGTGCAGAGGTGGGATCCCCAGCTCCAGCTTACCTCTTTGGAGCAATTCATCAAGGAGCCCCAGATGAGTGGGCAGGGCCTACTTCTTCGGGGTGATCAATTGTGCCCCCCCCCCCCAGTACATGAATTTCATGCACCGGGCTTCTAGTATTTAGAATAAGTATACAGATGGAGAGTTCCCTATATTGAAAGAAGAGTCAAGCAGATGACAAATTTCCAAGGGTACTTACAGTTTTATTAAGTAACCGACTGGAAAATACATACTGAGTTACTGATGTGTGCTGGCTCATCTACCACTCACGTCCTTGTTTAGTTCTTTGTTGGTGATAAAATATAATCATTCCCTCATGCAAAGCTGTTTTCACAAACTTGTTGTAACTCTCTCTGTATTTTGGAGCCACAAAAGAGGAAAAAAAATGATCAAACTGATGAAGAGAGAATAGGGAAATAAATGGAGTAATTATGAACTCGAGTAACAAATACTACTTAGGCATATACCAATTATTTCTGCAAAATCCACAATTTATGGAAAGAGATCTCAATGTTTACATATTGATCAGCTTTTATTCATACCAAAAGAGAATACTTTGTAATAAAAATCTACTAAAGTGTTAGATTACTGCTTTATCTCATTCTCTCTCTCTCTCTCTCTCTCTCTCTCTCTCTCTCTCTCTCTCTCTCTCTCTCTCCCCCCCCCCCAACAGAAACAGCTCATGTGAAGGAAAATATTGTACTGTTTAAATCTCTTCCTGAATGAATGAGCCTAAATTATCCAGGTTCTGTTTACTATCTGGCTATTCATGTTCACAAATTGTCTGAAATGAAAGTGGATTTGAGCAACTTGTACCAAAGCCACTGACAAAGATTTATATGGTTTCACCACAACCATTTGACTTCTCTTTGAATAGTGACAGTGACTAATGCTAGCCCTGCCGTGGAGGAAGCATTTTTAATCTGATCCATGTTTTATGGAAGGTGATCTTTGGTTCACAGAATTATGGAAGTGAAAAATAAACTTAGAGATCATCTCATCCATTTCCTCCTTATTATGAATGAGGAAACTGAGGCAAGAGAGATTAAATGAGACTCAGTGGGCTAATGGCAAAGGATTGTCTAGAACTCAAGTCTTCTAATTCCAAATATAGCATCCTTTCCCACTGAACCATGCTGGGAAGAATAATGCCAGTTAGTTCTTGCTCTAAGTCTAAAGAGGCATTATCACATGCTCACTGAAATAGATGTGTGCTGGTTAAAATACAGTGGGGTGTTCCTGTCATAAGTGAAACACAGGGCTTTCTGTTTCCAAAATGAGAAAGGGAGTCAGATTTCAGTTTTTACTTTATATTTGCCCAAGAATTCTTTCCCTTATATCTGATGATCTCAAGCACATAGTGATAATGATGAACCAAACCAAAGTTGCTCATAAATAAGCGTCTGTTCTTCCTAGTTATCCATGAGTATCACCACAAGCTGGTGCGCTAGAATGTCCACATAAACATCTGGAGCACTACCCTACAAGAAAGATCATCAGTCTAATTAATCTAATTAATCTAGTCACACTGTGACTGAAAGTGCAATTTTCCATTCTAGTTCCCAATTCTGGGTGAAATGCAACTATATCTTTATTGTTATCACTTTCTGCTTAGGGTGGTGGAGGTTACCCTACCTACAAAGGTGAATTTTTTGCATTTGTAAAGAAAATATGTCCTTTTAAAGTATCTGTATGGAGCTAAAGAGGGCTAAGTATCTTTGTTGCTTGGAAAGGTCCTTGGGTGCAGCAGGCCTGCAGCTATGGCCTGGAAGCCTGAGAATGAATAAAAGGAAACCTATGATGCCCCCCACCACAAAGTAAAGCATTTTTATATCTGCTGGGGCACAAGGAAGATGCAATGTGTACATGGGCATTTTCTCCTCTTTTGTAATAGAGATTTAAACTGCTCTGTTTCTGAGAATTAGTTTTATCTTGAGTGACATATGGGTTGAGTGAGAGGGCGGTTATTCTCATGAATATTACGAAAGATGAAGCAACATTGCCAGTACACGTGGGTGAAGAGACCTTGAAAGAGGCTAGGAATTGAACTCCATGGTGTATCAAGCCCTGTGTAAAAGATACTAAGTGTTCCAGAAAGGGGGTTAATAGTTGCACTAGGAAGATGTTAAAAATTCTCTCTCTCTCTCTCTCTCTCTCTCTCTCTCTCTCTCTCTCTCTCTCTCTCTCTCTCTCAAGCAATTTAGGAATTGAAGACTATTCTCAGGAAAACTCCATGAAGAGCTTAAGTTTTTATCCTTTCTCTTTAGACAGCAATTTTCAATCAGGGGTGATTTTGCCCTGTAAGGGCCATTTGACACCATTTGTAGATATTTCTTGTTGTTGTTACAAAGTGGACCACAGTGCTGCTGGCATCTAGTGAGTGGAAGCCAGGGGTGACTATTTAATGCTCAGGACAGTTCTTTACAACAAAGGATTGTATAGAGACCACCAAATGTCATAGTGCTAAGGACGAGAAACCCTACCTTAGATTAAGAATAGCCACGTTATGCATTCGAATTTAAATTATTTCCCATCTGATTGAATTCTGAAACTATCTGTAGAGTGTGTTCTGCACATGGTGTCTGGTAGAGAAGAATAGAAGCTACCAAGTGGTTTGTTTGGGAGGCCACAATGAGGTAACATTCTTTTTCTCCAAAAAATAACTGGTAATACTGGAACAGGGGAGACTAATGCTTACAATGCATTCTTAAAGCTTAAGTGTTTGCTCCTTCTTTCCGTGGTACAGAGACGGATCTCTGGGGTTAGCTGTCCTTTCTCTCACATCTATCTTTACACAGAGACAGTGGTGAGCAGGACCATTCCTCTCATTTTCCTCAGCGCACAGCTCCTTGCGAATGATGGCCATCGTAGCCCCTGGCAAAGAAGCTTCCTGGCAACAGGAGATAGAAATAGAGAGTTCAGATTACTCTGGGAAGGCACAGAGTGAAGACAACCTGGTCCTGCGATCACACTGGTGGGGGATACCACACATGCTCACCACTGGGTTGAGAGGTTGCAGTTACTTAGTCCGGCCACAGGAATAACAACCAAGGGCAGCAGAGATGTGAATGGTCCTGGCTAACCATTGACTATCAGATGTTAGCAACTGGATGACACATTCCCATCTCAGAGATGTTAACATGTGAAAACATGTGAACAAATGCTTGTCCTAGAAATGATTAAATATTGAAATCCAGAACACAGAGAGATAAATGGTAACCAAGAAGGTTAATACATAAAGAATGGATATAAACAAGAAGACAAATACACAAGGACAAAGACCTTGAAAATGGAGATAGCTCTCCATTGCAAAATTAGAATTTGACAAAAACCAATACCACAGCAAGTTCATCATGGAAGTCTCCAGATTCAATCAAATGTCAATACCTCTTTGGAATGACTTAAACTTATTTTTAAACTTCTTGAGACAACATCCTCTTATGGATGGAGATAAATTGGGAAATAAATGATTTATGCCCTGGAAAGTGCCCTTTATTAGGGTACTTTGGTTTTCAATAACACCGTATGTTTTCTGTATTATATTTAATACTAGAGACCTAGTGCACAGATTTGTGCACTGGTGGGGTCCCTTGGCCTGGCTTGCAGGGATCAGATTGAAACCGGCTTTCTGAGGGTTCCTAGATTATGAGAGGACAGAGGTCAGGCCACGGGACCCCACTGGTGAGGCTGGGGAGGGACCTCAGGAGGGCTTCAAGAAGTGTCTGGCCTGTCTCACCCAGTCCCAATTGGCCAGACTCCAGCAGCAAACTAACTTACTGATCAGAGTGTCTGCCCACTGGTGGTCAGTGCACATCATAGCAACTAGTCAAACAGTTGAAAAAATGGTCAGACATTTGCATATTAGACTTTTATTATATAGGATGAGTATCTATAATTTTGAGAAAGGAGTCATTTTTTTTTATGAGTTAGTGATTGAGTTCTACATAATAACAGGTTTTCTCTTCTCTTTCTCCAATAGTTGGCTGTGATCACTTGGACACAGTCATAGAACATCATGGATTATCCCCAGCAGCACCAGCAGAGAAAGAAGTTACAATATAGCTCAAGATCTACATGACAAGGTAAGATAACTGAGATACCTCGCCCGGTGGCAGCAATGATGGACCCTGGATAGTCAGGTGAGTCATTCAAAAGTATCATTCTGGTCTTTAAAGAGCTTACAGTCTCAGATGGGAGATCAAGAAGTGAGCAATTTAAGTCATATGCTGAATGCTGGTATAGGAATCTGTACACCAGGTTCTGTGGGAGCATAAAGAAATGATATATTAAGTGTTTCTGGGAAGCAAGGTCAAAATGGATGTGATATTTGGGTTGAGTAGTGATGAATGACTGGGAATTTCTCAAAAATACAAGGTTGCAAGGGAAGGAGGGCAAATACCAGGAATAAAGCATGACATGTGCAAAGGCAGGGCACAAGACAATGTGGGGGCATTGTCAATATGCAGAAAGTTCAATATACATCTTAAGGAATATGAATATTATACTGAAGATAATAGGATCTAAAGACATAATCTGCATTGGCCGTCATGGCTCAGTGGTTGAGCGTTGATCTTTGAAGTAGAAGCTCATGGTTTGATTACCATTCAGGGTACATGCCTGGGTTGTGGATTTGATTCCCAGTGTATGGTGGCCCCAGGAGGCAGCCAATCAATGATTCTCTTTCACCATCGATGTTTCTCTCTCTCTCTCCCTCTCCCTTCCTCTCTGTAATGAATAAAAATATATTTAAAAATAAAATAAATGAATTTCAACATAACCACTTTTATTGAATTATGAACAAGTTGAACATCCTAACTGGAGGTCAAAAATTTAATTTTAAGCAAGGAGGATAGGGACTTGAATTAAGCAGAGATGGAAAAAAGTTATTAACTCAAAAAATGAAAAAATAATATTGTGATAACTATGTTGCCAGGTGGGTACTTGAAACATCAGGGGAATCACTTTGTAAATTAAATGGTTGTCTAACCACTATGCTGTACACCTGAAACTAATATAAAATAACATTTAATGTTAACTGTAATTGCAAACTAAATTTTTTTAAATGACAAAAGTAGAAAATACAGAATTTGGTGACTGGTTCAATTCAGGGACTTGTGGAGAGGAAGATGATTGAGTGTATAACATTACTAGTACCTTCAATCAGGAACCCAAGACTAGGGAGGAAAAAAAATATATAACTGCTTGTCTCAGTCAAAGTATAGTTTTAGAGCATAGAGATAGGGTCAGGCTTCTTGGGCATAGATTTGGAGGCGATCAGCATTAAAGTGTTACTGGAGGCTTTGAACATAACTGAGATTGTTTTATGATTTAGAAAAAGAAAAAAGAGGCCTGAGAGTGGAATGCTGGGACATTTTGCCCGACTATTTGCATAGAAGGAAAAAACAAAAAATAGAAAGTAATTGGGGGGGGGGGGGTGCGGAAAGTTCATAGAGGCAGGAGGACAGAACAGAGTGAAATCATGGAAACAAGGTAGAAGAAAATTTTATAAAGAAAGCAGTCAGTGTTGCCACATGTAACAGATAATCAAAATGTAAGCTCGCCATTGGGAAGCCATGGGTCATCTTGGCTAGGGCATGTTGGTGAGGTTGTTATAGCTTAAAAGTATGTGGATTGTGGGGGATTGGGGGAGAGGAGGAATAGAAAAAGCTCATGCCAGCTAGTTTCCCATGACCATGGAAGGAAATGTTTGATAGTGATGGGAAAGAAAATGAGTCATGCTTTGAGGTCAATGCAATGTGGAGAAGACATGGGAGAGACTTGAACATGTTTGATGTGCTGAGATGAAAGAGCAAGTAGAGAGAGAACAGCTCATCTGGCCCCTTGGCGCAGTGGCTTTGTCATAACACACAGAATGCTAGGACCTCAGCTCCCATAAGTTCAGAGTAAATCTCTCACCAAAATGCTATGAACCTGGAAGTCATGGTTCAATTCCCGGTCAGGGCACAAGCCCAGGTTGCAGGTGTGATCCCCAGTGTAGGAAGTGCAAGAAGAAGCTAATCAATGATCCTCTCTCATCATTGATGTTTCTATCTCTCTCTTCCTCTCTGAAATTAATTTAAAAAAAAGAGGGGGAACAGAAGGAAGAAGAAAGGGAATAGAATATTGAGCACACAGGGGTGTAGGGTCTCTGGAAGAAAAATGGGATAGGAGGAAAGAATTAGTTTGATGTATAGATTCATCTAGTAGACCATGGGGAGAAGGTACAAATATGATGGCAGGGAATCTAAATGGCTGCCAATATTCATGATTACGATGGGAAATCTATCTAGTTTTTTTTGGGGGAAATTCTCTAGCTAGGGGAGACTTTTGAAATACTCAATATAAACACGAGCTTTAGAGGGTGACAAGCCAGTGAGTGCTCAGTGTCTTTGAATTAAATAATTTTTTTTTCTAAGCTTCAATTCCTTCATTTGTACATTGGGGATTATAGTAGCATCTATGTGATACCATATTGTGAAGATTAAATGAAATAATACATGTAAAGTGTCTGGTACCCCATAGCTATTCATAACTGGGCTAGAAAACAAAAGTGAAAACCAAGGTAGACATTCAGATATATATGTATAAACCAGGCCAACTTGGAAACAGTAAAGAATAATGATTGGAATCGAGTGGAATTTGCTGGCCAGGATTCTCAGCAAAAACACTTCTGAGAGCCACTTGGGAGTCCCTCAGTTATGGCTGGCCTGTGGGTAATAGATCTGCATTCACACCCCTAATATAAGCCCCAACAGAGAGACGGCCACAGCCTCTGAGACACATTCCGCTTACTTATAAAGGCATTCCTGCCTTGCTTCTGGGTAAAGATGGCATCTTAAGCACAGGTGCCTTCCAAATTCCAATTAAACCGTCAAAGGGAACATGAGGCTTGGGAAATCTTGCATGAGTGCTGGGAGCTAGGGAAGAACACCTTTCACACGCAGAAATGTCAAGTGAGTTTTTTTGGAATCAACCCTATTTATGGAAGACACTGGGGCTCACCTATAGAGAGAAAGTTAGGGCCTTGAGAGGAAAAAAGTAGAGAAGAGACTGAGAACATTGGAAAGATTCCCTAAAACAGAGGGTCCCTGGTGGGAGGACAGCTCAGGGCGTTGGCCTTGCAGGGAATTTCCCCTTTCAGATCCTACAGAACCAGAGGGAAGACTCGATTTGAGGCTGGGTACTTGTGGTGGCATGATATAGCCAGAAGTTGGATTATTTATTGAATAGGGGATTCTCCATTAAGTTGAAAGGCTCCTTTTTAACCTGTTTTGTGGTAGCAGAAAGAATAAGACCAGGACCTTTAAGATCTGGCCCCTTGGCCCAGTGGCTTTGCTATAACACACAGAATGCTAGGACCTTAGCTCCAATAGGGTCAGAGTAAATCTCTCAGCAGGATGTTTAATAACTGGATAGGTAAATGTCACAAAGCATAAAATCTCAGAGAAGATGAGAGCAAACACCAAATAAAGTGTGGTGGGATTCAAGAGAAATCTATTCAGATAAAATAGTCATTATTCAGGGATGAATAAACAGGCCAAATAAAACCTCATTAGGAGGCATATGAAAAAATGTGCAACTTTAAGAAATGAACAGCACTCAAGAGGCAGGGGAAGTGCATACTTTTGAAGAAGATTTACTGTGGGAAATGGGAGTAAATTTTAAACAGCATATGTTTTGTGATCTAAATAACATTCAGGGACCCCATGAAGCAGGAGATGAAAAATGAGAGAAGGAAAAACACATATTGAGGTGAGAAGGAAGCTGGTTGAGAAACCAGAGTATAGCAAGTAAGGTGAAATAAGGAAAATGGTGTAATACTGAATGTGAAACATCAAAATTGAAAATACATTAGGAGCAATAATAAAGTGCTTAATCGGCAGTGCTCATAATGAAATCTATAATGTAGAAGACAAATTTGAAGCACTCGTCCAGATGAAAAGAAAACAAAAATATGATAACAATGTTAAAAGAGAGATGATGGATTCAGAGAGTAGAAATCCAATATGAAGAAAACTAGTGTCCCCAGAGAAGACAGGGAACAAAATAGAACAATATTCTTAAATGTAGCTCTGGGTCCAATAGGAGATTAAAAATATAATCACAAAATACTTTAAAAATTATCATATCAAACCTATGTTTGGGGAAATTTATAAAACACATTTTTACATAATAAAAGAAACAAATGAATTAAGCCATTAACTTTAGAAGCTAAGAGCAAAACAAAGTAAGCCTAAGGATAAAAGAAGAAATTATTGCAGATGAAACCAGAAATTAAAATTAACTAAATAAAAAGGAATAAAATAGATAAATAAATTTTAGAGTGGCTCTTTAGAAAAAAAGTAAACACTAAGTAGAACAAAAAGGATAAAAGATACAAAACTGTGTTTATTTTTATCAAGGAAAACATAAGAGACAAAAAAAAATTAGGGATAAGAAAGCAGGTGTCATCTTAGATACAAAAACATTTGAAAATCTTGATACAATGAGTTATTCTCATTTATATTAAATATGAATATTAACTGTTGAAGAAGCAAAACATTTATTCTGAATAAAACATTGAAAAACAATGTAAATATTTATCTGTTCAGAGGATTTAAACAAAAATTATTTCAAGTTTTAAAAATAGTTTTCTGACTTGTTAAGTCTCCAAGGACATTACAATACATTGGGGTGGAGGGAGGAGATAAACAATTTAAAAATATTGGCCAACTCCAACACCAAAAACTTACAAATCTTACACATACAAAAGAGAAAACAACAATAAAGTAGTATCACAAATATTTGGATTTTGATGCCAAAATGTAAAATGCAATACTAAATCTATCTAGCTGTTTATGAAATAATAAAAACAGCAAGTTTTTTCAAGTATGCAGAGATAATTTAATATTTTTGATTCATTAATATAAATTCAACATCCATTTGTCATAGATGAAAAAGAACGTGATTATTCCAAAGTATGCTAAAAATTATTTTGAAAAAATGCAACATCCAATCTAGCCAGCATGATTCAGTGGTTTAGTGTTGACCTATTAACCAGGAGGTTAAGGTTCAATTCCAGGTCAGGCATATGCCTGAGTTTCGGGCTCAATCCCCATTAGGGTGTGTGCAAAAGGCATTATCAATGATCCTCTATTATTACTGATGTTTCTCTCTCTTTCTCTCCCCCCTTCCTCTCTGAAATCAATAAAAATATATATATTTTAAAATGCAACATCTATTTTTAGTTAAAGTATCCGACAATTCTGCTCAGATTATAAATGAAATCTTCTATCTCAACTTGGTATATATTATTTCTCTTAATATGTGATAGCTAATAATAAAACTCTAGAAACATTCACTTTAATAATAACTCAAGGATTTTCCTTATTATAAATATTATTCAACATTGCTCTGCAATTCTTAACCCATGAAATAACATCAAGCAGAGGATAGAAAAAGTTTAGTTCTTTAAGAGGAAGAGGAAAGCATTATTATTTACCGATATTATGACTGCCTATCCAGAACTCTCAAAAACAAGGGGAAAAGGCAGTTAAAAAACTAATAGCTTTAATGAGAGATTTAATCTAAGTGACCAATCAGAAACCAAATATACAAAATCCATTTTATATGTACAAGCAATAATTAATTAGAAGATTTAATTTAAACATCCCACTCATAATAAAATGAATAAATTATCTAGGAATATATTTAATAAGTAATGTTTGAGACCCACAGGAAGAAAACTACAATATTATTAGTTTAAAAGAAGATTTGAATAAATGGAGAGAAACACTACACTTTGCTCCAATTTTAGTTTACTGAAAACTTGTAAGACTGTCGGGTTTGGATGGGGCCCAGAGCAATGTAATCTGGTTCTACTCATGAACATAGATGCACATTCCTATGCAAAACAGTATCCAGTCAAGTTCGGCAGCATATTAGAGAGGAACACGTCTAGAGCAAACGGGTTTACCCTGGGAAGGCAACGATTGATCAACTTGAGAGCAGAAAACAGGTCTGTCTGGTTCTCATTTATATTCCTGGCATTTATCATAGCTCTTGGGATGTAATAGGTGCTCAGTAAATGTGTTGCTTTAATGAACATTAAGCAACCTTTTATTTTGCTATAGATTAAAGGAGAAAATCCATTTAACATCTTTCTGGATTCCCCCCCAAAAAAAAGCATTTGAGCAAGAAAAGTGTGCTGATGATCATCTTGACTTGTCCAAATTTACTGGAAGTCTTGGTGAATAAATTAATAAAGAGAAAAAAAATAAAAACTGTGAATTTAGGGGAACAATGAGACAAAACAGTCATTTTTCACAGATAATATCATTTTGTACTCGGAAACCCAAAGAAGACAAAGTGACACCTGATAAGTAAAATGATTATACCCGAGATCAACATACAGAAATCGATGGCTTTTCCATGTCCTAACAAAAAATGAAATAGGACTTCAATAATTGATCTACTCACAATTGTAACAAAAACAATTACATTCTTATCAATGAAACAGAAATATGCCAAGATCTAGAAAATATTTTTTTAAAAAAAACTTGATGGAACACTTGGATAAATGAAGAAGAAACCATATTCCTGAGTTGTAAAGGTATCACTTCTCTATAACTTATCTCTCCATTCAATTGCATCTTCATAAAAATTCCTATAGGAACTTTTTGAAAGTAACCCAATAAGCCACTTCCAAACTTTGGGCAAAAACAATAAAAGCCTAGATATTTTTGAAAAAGAAGAAACATGCCATGCCAAACATGAAAATAAACTCTAATCTATAGTAACTAAAAGAGTGCAATTTAGTCAGGAACTGAGAATCAATCAATAGACCAAAAAGAAAAGGAAATCTAGATGCTTACCACATCCCGTTCACTACAAGGTCATATGCATTAAAAAAAAAAAGACAACTGTGAGGTGTTTTTTTTTCTAAAAAATTTAAATATAGAGGAAGACAAAGCTACTGTTTTTATAACTTTGGCATAAAGGCCTTCATAAGCAAGCTATAAAATCCAAAAGACATGAAGTAACAGATGGACAGATTTGCCCACATAAAAATGAAAATATTCTGTATGATAAAAAGCAATATGTAGCTTAAAAGTAGGTTTAGACTCAAACTTTTTTTTTTTTACCATATTTAATAAAGGATTCATAGTTAAACGTAAGCAGAAGGGCCTTTAAATAGTTAAAGGAAAACCAACCAATTTTTAAAAAAATGGGCACAGTTAATGAATAAACAGTTCAATTGGGGCAATCAGTAAAGACATTTAACCTCATTAGTGATTGGGGGGGTCATGTGAATTACTCCCAGAACACTGACTCAAGAGGATCCGGGAACAGCATTCTCATGAGCTGCTGGTGGGAGTGGAAATTGGTGAAGACAGTATCAGAATTAAACATGCAATTCCCCCCAATTGTATTTCTTGGGCTTCCTATTAAGAGAAAATACATGCATATACTTAGACATTGCTTGCATAGCCAATAGTAGATGCGTCATGTGTGTCTGATATTAGGAATTACCTCTAGTACTATATGGGCAGGAAAAAAAAGGAATACTATGTGGGCAGAGGAAAGGAATTCTATATGAACATCTAAAGCAAGACCTTGTATGTGAACATGAGCTTCATGGCTTTTAGGGCTTTGTTTTGTTCATCTCTCATCCTCATCACCTAAACAATGCTTGTCATGTAGGAGGTTCTCATCAAAAATCTCTTGAGGAAATGAGTGTGAAAGAAGCAGGTGCACCAACACTTTAAATACAATGGTCCTATTAATGTTTAAAATGGAGTAAGTACATATGTTTAAAAGTATAGAACAGGCATTGGAAATATAACAGGAGACTATTTCCGGTGCTTTACTTAGCAATTGTTGGTGAAAGAGGATCTCCATTATACTTTCCTGTGTAACAAATCCCTCCTTGGAGCAGGAACAGCTTTATTTCTGAGACATTCCTTGGTTGGAAAACCATCTCCATCACTTACTCTCGAGACTTGTTATGACTTTAATAAATTAACCCAGGAACGACACTTGGTATTTACCAAATTCAGTGTTTAGTAAAAGTTAACTTTGTTGTTTTAGCCAAAAGTAGTTGGTTTATTATTTGTTTGACTAATCATATTAACCTTTTCTGTGTCCATAATGTATATTTTGGGCTGCTGTGCTATAGATCAGAAATTTTCAAAAAAAAAAATTACACCTTTGATAAATTTGTAGGAAGTGTGAGTATAGAGTGGCAATGAAATTCCTGGTTCTTCTTCACTTTAGAAACTATAAAGCATGCATGTATCTGCCCAAAGAACTCTCCACAGTGCCTATTCTCACCTGAATAAATGTCTCTTTTCCAGCTTTTCGGTTAGTCTAGTTTCAAGAAAAAAAAGGTCTCTGTCCTTTTTGAATGCATACCCCCTCCTCCCTTTCTCTTTCTAAAGCACCGTGGTATTATGGCAGGTATCTAGAAAATTCGACATTTACGTTGAAACCCTCCTCAGGATTCACAGTGCAGTTCTCTTTTCTCATGCCTAGATGGTGAGCAAGGGCTCATAAAATGCATATCACATCATTATATTATGTTTAAACATTTTTATTTCTCCAGAGAATTTAAAATATACAAACATGTGACTCTGTGAGGAAATGATCCAAAAAAGATTATAAATACAGCCATAAATGTCAAAGTTCCTAAAACATTTCACTGGCTCTATCTTCAGAAGAAAGTGTTTACACAGAGAGCACACGCCAGCGTGTTTTATTATTGTTATTGTGGGCATTAAACGTTACAAATGCAATCTGTTTGACATACCCATAAACGATGGTCTTCACAAACCTGTACAAATCACCTGTAACGCTGGGGGCTGATCTGCAATAGCGAATAGGTAAGGCCTGGGCCACTGGCCCTCCAGGCAAGCAAGATATTGCCACCGCTAGGAGGCAGTTAGCAATTCCTCTTCAGAATTTATCTTCATAAATATTAAATTCTAAAATGTCGCCTGTTTCACCTGCAGATTTTCTAGGAAGTAGAACATAATAAGTGGTCCATTATCATTTGCTTTCTGTTTGATCCATTCAGGATGATCAAGACTTCTTCTCTTAAAAAAAACAGATAGGAAAGGAAGAAGGTAGGAGAAGAGAGAGGATGGGTATGAAGAGTGAAAAAGAAGGGGGGAAAGGAGGAGGGGGAAGGAGGAAGAGAAGGAGAAGCTGTTCAATCTAGATTTGTGGTATCTAGCTGCTTTCTTCCTTCTTGGTTTCTCTTTCCCGCTGGTGGGTCAGAGGTAAATTATATCTTGTCAGGCCCATGCTCTCTTCCAATGGGAACTACTCCAGCTCCTGCTCCTTCCTGTTTGTTTGTACAATGAGAATCCCCTCCCCATAACCTACTAGTATACCCAATACCAATGTCTCTAGAGCTGTTGCTACCCAGTAGAAATGTAACATCAGCCACATGTGGGATTGTACCTTTGTGTGCTGTTGGAGATGTTAAAAGAAATAGGTAAAATTAATTTGAATAATATACTAGTATTTCATTTAAGCCAATATTTTCAAAATAGTATCATATCAACTTGTCATCAATATACAAAGAAAATATTTTACATTCTATTTTTATACAGACTGTTTGAAATCCAATGCGTGTTCTACACTTATTGTATATCTCAGTGAAAGCTAGCCACGTTTCCATTATATCCTATCTTCCTATTGCTTCCTATTCTTTAAAATAAGCCTCCTTTAACCTAAACCAGCTTGAATTGGGCTCTGCTTTTTAAAATCAAACAAAGTGGAATACAACAGCAAGGGGAGGGTTTGGTCACAGTGTCTTATTTGCTTATTTCCCGTATTTCAAGGAATTATGTGGTATGGCACCTGACTATTTTTATTCAGCTATGTGCCGTTGGAGATGTTTGGGATTATATGTGCTTTATGGGATGACAGAGCTTAACTTTATTTTTCCTATCCCTTTCTATGCGATGTTACATTTTGTTTGCAAAAATACTGGCACAGTGCAATTTTTCATTAGGCAATTCAAGTTCCTCTTAACAATGCCCTTTGAGACTATTATGAAAGTTGTTAACATTAAACTGCCCTAGCGAAGTGCTGTTTTTGATACCATATAATTTCATTAATTTAAATCCAAGTAAAGATCAAATTTTCCAATTCATCTAAGCCATTTATTAGCCCTAGCTTTCTTGGTGATTAACTTTGATGACAATAGCATTTCATGCAATGTTCAAACATGAAACTCTGCTTCTTACATTACAGTGGAGTTATCTTTATGTTAGCATTTTACTGCAGAGGGGTTTAGAGAAACCACATGCCTGTGAGTTAATGACTCCAGCCTCAGTTTACCTATTAATTAAACGGAAGAGTTTCTTGACTGCAAAATATGCTAAAAACAACAGATCTTAATTATACCTATGAATGGTGGATGGATGCAATAAGGCACAAGTATTATGATTGTTTTAAAAATCATTGTAATGCCATTGATAATATTGAAAGATTAAGACAATTGCTTGGGGGAAATAAACACTTTTTATTTCTGTAACTTATCCTAATTGTAATTATTTCCTTGTATGTCCAGCAGGGTTGGGGCTAGAATCTTGAATGCAAAATCCAAGGGATTCCCCCAAAACTCAGTAATCAAGATAAATAATTTTTAATAAAATATTTTTAAAATTACAAATTAATGTCAAAATTTATGATGAAAGAAAGCAGAATTTCAAATAAAGACAGGAACAGAGATTACAGTGAGCAGATAACACTGTTCCAAGACATTTAGTAAGATTTAGTTATCAAACCACATGACTACAGTTTGCATATTAAATTCGGAAGCTTTTACCATACACAGAACTCAATCAATTTTAAGCTCTTAAGTAATCACTGGGTTTTAATATCTTTTCTTACATATTGTTGTTGTCCTTTCAATCTTCACACTTTGGGGTTCTCCCCAAATATTATATTAGGAAATTCAAATGTGTTTCGCTCCTCAGATCAGAATTAAAGTAGTACGTAGTCTGTTTGTGCTGCATAATTCTAAATAACTGTGAAACCTACTTTTAGGCAGAGTATAAATAACGTGGTTGAGAATAGAAATTTCTGAATAGTGCTTTGCGTGAAAGGACGGTGTAGCCAACTTCACTCCATTGAGGTGACATTAAACAAGATGAGCCTGTTTTATTTCATACAGAGGAATGACCAAATTAAACATGAGAAAGTGTGAGAAGATTTTCAATCATGACTCTTTTCCAGCTTGGATTTTTACTCTTCTGTACTGCCAGAACTAGAATTTTCAAGAGCTACCCTCTCTTTCATGAGCCTTGGAAAAATGATTTTGATCTAGACCTGACTTTGTCAGTGGCCTTAGGATGTTTTGTGGATTTCATCACTGTTCTAGATGTTGATGCCAAATGGGAAGAAGAAAATAGTAAACATGGTCATCTGGGATCTAAAAACCAAGCCAGCACTTGAACTTCATAATTAATTATGTGGGATGTCATTAAAATGCAGATTCTAGGATAGGAACTAAAATTCTGCATTTCTAACAAGTTCACCAAACCTTGAATAGAAAGGAACTATGTTTTTTCTGAGTTTCTATTGTTGCTTTTGAGACAGTTTAAGAGATTACTCCATTGGAAATATAAATTAAGCTGCTGTCTCTACAAGATAATGTCTTTGAGAATAGGAATTTTGTCTTGTTCTTATACTCAGCGCTTAGAACATTACAGGGCATAGTGAAGGGCCTTAAATGTTGTTGATTATTGTTGAATGAATGAATAAATGAAATTTGGGGTCACTTTTAGAACAAGGGCTCTTAATTTCTTTTTTGGTATCCTATATCTTATCTCTTTGGCAACATTAGAAAAACAATGGACCCCTTCTTGGGATAATATTTTTAAATGCATAAAGTAAAATGAATAGCGATTACAAAGAAAACCAATGATATGAAATTGTAGTTCTCAAAATCTGTAAAAGTCAAATGTGTAATGTAATAATGTACGTGCTTTTAAAAAGCAAAATCTAGCAGTAGATCTAATAATTACTATAATTTTGAATAAGTGATGAGTATAAACAATGCTTTCAGATATCTGCAACAACTATAATTTGATAGGAAAATATCTGTGATTTCTTTTGGCGATAAAGAGACAGGTGCTGCTAATAGTGCTCTAGTTTGTTGCCTATATTCATAATTGGGGTATATGGTCAATTTCAGTTGGAGGTAAGTGAAAATAATGTTGTAATTGTTCTCATGTTCAAATTCACAGACATCCTAAATTCTCTTCAGGACCCTCTTGGGGTCTATGAACACCAGCTTAGGAACCTGCTCCTGGACTGTCTACTGGTCTTTTCTTATCAAGCTTTTCCTATGTTGGCTAAGTATTAATTCATAAATTAAAATAATACTATGAAATTTAAGTCGCACAAATTATCAAGCTTTTCCAACATTGGCTAAATATTATTTCATGAAAATAAAAAGAGAGTGACACTTTGGATGCTTTTATTTTATTCAACAAAGTATCTAGTGCCAGACATACTATTCCATTTTTTTAACAGTAAAAAAATCTGAAGTTGCTCTTTCCAGCGATTATTTTCCTCCCTTCCATTCATGCCTTTGGCAGTGACAAAAGTATAATGAGTACCCATATTCACTGAGTAAACAACTCACAAATGCAACTCTGTAAAGTGCATTCCCAGGAAACAGATCCATAAACCTGGTAAGCGCACCCAGACCCGTCAGGAATGTTTGAACTAAATCTTAATTTGTTATTCACGAACACTTCACATGGCCCTCTAAATGAGTTATGTGCTGTCTCATTGACAAGAACTGTAACAGACTGCACATTGGAGACATGGAACTGGGCTTGTGGGATTGTTTTATGGAACAATTTCACAGGTGTTAACCATAGAGGTGGGCTGAAGAGTTGCAACCGAGCGAAGGGAATTCTGAGCCTGGAGTTACTCAAACACCTGTTGGCAAGTTGTATTCTTGCCTCTACCTTAGTTCCTTTGTAATAATTTTGCAGGGTCACCTTATTGGTCTTTTCCTTTAGAAGTCAGAGAGTGAGGGGAGGGGAGTGAAGAAATAGAGAAAAGAAAGAAAAAGAGGGAACTAGCAAGGGTTAGAGTCCGGCACAGTGCCAATGACAACCTAAACCTAGTACAGAGGTCTCACACACCATTGTTTGTTTCCTATGCCACTCTGTGTCCCATACCCCATTCATGAACATGGCGTTTGAATGCTCTTGGGCAGTAAGCTGCAGGTAATCGCTTAGTAACCAGCTCTTTTGGGGGGTGGGGGTGGGGGAAATGGGTGGAATCCCTAATGTGTAGTATTTGCCAGTTTCTGTGGTGTTAATGGCTGATTTCAAGCTACCAGGGTGCGGGCACTGAAAGGGGATTCGGTTAAGAGATGGGTGCAATTGGCTCCAGCATAGAGCCTTTCATCAGGGCGAGCCCCTCTCTGGGGTTCCCACCTCTTCATGGCGCCTCACTCTGCCAGCGTCCCTCTTCCCCACACATGGTCCCAGCCCACACTGGGATTCATGCCTTCTGCCTGGAGCTCTCTGGGCACCTGACACTGGTCACAAAGCCAGGATGAGGAATGTGGGGGCTATATGGAGGCGTGAGCAGAGACTTCCATTCATCCTGTTGGAAAGCAGAGGGATTTGGCAGAAAACAGCAAGAACACGCAGCAGCTCCAGGAAGTAAATGGCTGAGGTGTCACTTGACTGGCTACCTGTTTCTGTTTTCCCATCTATTATATTCAAAGTGCTGGGAGGTCTAAATGAAAGGTGGGAAGTAAGCTGAAAATATAATGGGGCCACACGGAAAGAAAAAAACATTACTACTATTTCCTCCCTTCAGCTTCCACACTCTCCGGAATGAGACATTGTGTAAGGCTTGGATGCTATTTCCATCTCTTCACACGTCTTCTCTTGGTAATTCTCAGTGGGCTTCTGAGATCTGATATAAATGTGCGGGTGGTGTGGAAACTGATGGAGAGGCAGAGATTTATATTAAAAAATTATATACGCGTATTTTACCACCCATTTTAATGTTGCGATTTTGGTGGCGATCCAGTAGTTTAAAAGGAAATAAAGACTTCAAGAACATATTAGTTAAAAAAAAATCATATCATATGTCTCTTTGCTTCACACTGAGAACAAAAAAATAAAACCCGTGATTACTGGTGGTGATGCGTAGAAAAGAAGGGAAAGATTTTGTTCAGACCTCCCACATCAAGAGATCACGGCAGTCATCCATTGTGAGATGGCGAAGCCCTATGGAGTCCCAAACCAGTTACCAAAGGATAGCCCCATCTTCCCTCCCGCCCAACATACACTTCCCTCCCACCTGATGGATAGAGACACTCTGCTAGGGAGGGAGTAATGAAGCTAGCTGTGTGCTTCTCCACAGCCCACTGCTCTTTCTCTTCACCTCACCCCCCATGAAGTTACTGTCAACAGCCTGGTGACTTGACAGGGCTCAGAACAGAAAGCTGGGGATGCTGGTTTATTTCCATGGCCCTTTCTTCTTCAGTCCTCATCCTAGCTTTTAGCCATCTCCTGCCCTGCCTCATTCCAAGGAGTAAAGTAGCATGCAGCAAGATTTCAATAAGCACTTAGAGTACTGTAAAGGTCCTTCAGGGAGATAAACAGTAAGCCAGACTTAAATCACGGTGATAGGAATTCTAGAAGCCATACCCTACTACTTTGTGGTAGGCACATTATCTCATTTAATTTCTCTTTCAGTTGCCTGTGGTCTAGGGGGTTGGTGGGGGGGGGGCATGAGTGGGTCTGAAGACAGATTCTTACGGACACTCAGGCAAAAGATGCGACAGTGAGAAGTGAACCTACCGTGCTAGAGTCTCCAGGCTTGGCACTGACCTCCGTACCTCCGATGCCCAGCCTGGCCAACTTGGACCCATCTTCTAAGGCTCTTCTGAGACACTGTAACGTTCAGGAACCTTCCACGTTAGGTTCCCACTGACAGCTCTCTAAGTGTACTCCTGTATTCATGGGACTTGCTACATTGCAGGGTCCCAATGCTATCTTTTTTTTTTTTTTTTTTTTTTTTTTTTGCCTTGTATTGTATATAGTAAGTGCTCAGAAATGTTTAAAGTCTCCAAGGTTTGGAGTAGAAAAGTAGGCACCCATGGAGAAACTGAGATGTAAATAAGATATTTGTGAGGGTGTGTGTGTGTGTGTGTGTGTGTGTGAATCATTTTGTTCAGCTAAGGCCTGAACTTCAGGTAAACAGGAAATAAGGGCCATTGGAGGACAGTAGTTGGAAGCCACCTGCAGAGGAATTCAGCCATTGATGCAACTGTGAAAATGGACGTGCGGTGCATGCTGAAGGCTCAGGTACATGCCAGGTTGTCTTGCAAAGTCACAATTCCCAAGAGTCCTGACAGGCACACTGGGAAGGAATGAAGTCAGCTTTCGCCTTAACTCGGGACTGCTCAGTCAGCTGTCTTTCGGACTGGAAAAGGAGCCTGTGGTCTGAGGGGTGAGCCCGTTGCAAGACAGATTCTTATGGACACTCAGGCAAAAGAAGCAATGGTGACAAGTGGAGCTGCTATTCCCATTTCCCCCTCATTCCTCGGAAATACAGTTTAACTCCATAAAAGCTACTTTCAGTAGATTATCGGTGGCATTAGAAAATGTGGCATTTTCACTTTTCATGGTTAAATTTCATCTTTCATGAAAATCGTGTATAGGTGTTTCATTAGCTAGTGGGCCAAACAGCTTGGTGCCTCAGACAACCCCTATGTTGTAGATTCTTTGTTCTCTCATTAAACACTTTTGAGGAAGGTTACTCCATTTCTTCTATGTATAGAGGATCTCTCTCTCTGTGTGTCTCTTTCTCTGTCACACATACACACACACACACACACACACACACACACACACTCTCACACATCCTTATATCACTGTGTTGTCTCTTTAGTATCATCTACAGAAAGCCTGCCTTGTATTTTTTTAAAAATATGTTTTTATTGATTTCAGAGAGAAAGGGAGCAGGATAGAGAGAGAGAAATATCAATCATGAGAGAGAATCATTGATCAGTTGCCTCCTGCATGCCCCCTTCTGGGGATCGAGCCCGAAAACCTGGCATGTGCCCTGACCCAAAATAGAACCGTGACCTCCTGGTTCATAGGTCAGTGTTGAGTTACTGAGCCACACTGGCCAGGCCTGTCCTATATATTTTTTTTAAGATTTTGTCCTCATGGCTGTTGTTGCTGGCTTAGTAAAAAGGGTGACAAGAAATCATCTTGGGCATCAGAAGCAGTTAACCAAATACCTGTACTGTTTCTTCAGCTCTCTTTTCCTGCTCTCTCTCCCCTTTTAAGAAAGCCTGCCCCTTTCTATCTAATTTATTATCTTAAGGACTTTGCTATTTTCTCCTTAAGGGGATAGAAGAGAAACTCACTCTTCAAGATGTTACTTTGTTTACTCCAGTTAATTATTTAAGAGGATTCTTTAAGCCCTCACCATTCAACCTTTTCAATTCCACACAGAAACAAAGATAATTTAGAGGGCTAAGGATCTTTATGCAAATGGGGACTTTGGGAGCTGAAAAGGGCACATGCCAGCGCCGGCCCAGGGAGGGTTGGACACCAGGGCACAGTGGCATTCGGTAGCTCGTGGTGACGGGAATTTGGGCCACAAACCTGGAGCCATGTGTTGAACATGTAAACACATTTTAATAATACAGCATTAATGTATTGCTTCTGCAGATTATTTATAATACCGACATGCTGTCTTGTACATGTATAATACATAAACACATCCATAAAAGTTTAATGCCTTCGGAGGAGTGCTTCCCCCCACAGCACTGCCAGTTGACACATTTTCCCTCTCCTTCATGCTGCTTTCGGGAGGAGTCGTGGTGTCAAGGGGGCGGAATTAAGAATGACACCGGGGGAGCGGTCAGAACATGAACTTCTCAAAACTTTGGTGTCAGTCAGACATTTGGGTAGGCGTTCAGTTTAACCATGGCAATCGTGAGTGTGGCTTTAGTTTCTTTTGAGTCACCAATAGGAGCAGCAAAAGACTTTGTCTATATTCTCAGGGCACATCACACTGAATTCAAAAGCTATTATGCAGAGTCCCCTAAACGTTTTGGCTAAAAGCATTTTACACCATTTGACAGACCATAGTCCATCTTAAAGGAAAATTTCAACCCATACATTCCATTCAAAATGAACCTTATAGAGCAGGAGAATTGAGCAAGAGTGATCTTTTTTCAGAATCTGACTCCTAAAGTTTGGGAACACACAATCCCTTCTTCTTTCTCTCTCTGTTCCATCAGCTGAGGCAAGAGCCCTGCCTTAGTGAGAACTCAGATGTCTGCGGATAAGCTCTTAATTCCTTATAGGAAAATGGGACACCCAGACACACATTCAAATCATTTCCTCTTCATCCTTTGCTGATTGGAAATTATAGTTTGGCTTTTTTAAAAAAGGCATTTGAATATACACTCTGCTTTTTCAACTTCTGTGTGTCTGTTGCAGAAATGGAAGTTGGAACTAGCCAGCTCCATCAGTCATCTACCCTCAAACAGTCTCTGAAATTTCTGTTCTTCTCTGGATAGTGGATGTTCAGTCATTTTGCAGCACTCAGCTCAGCTCTAATAACAACTCGATTATGGCCCTGTGGCCTTTCCCATAACATTTATTTTCAGGTCTGCCATGTGTTGGGCTTCCATAACAGCCGGGCTGACTATCTCTCTGTGGCTCCAAAGGCGTGGGCAGTGAGAGGGGATCTGGACTCCTGCAAAGTGTGATGGACTTGGCTGCAGTTCATGTGACAAGCTCGGATTATGGTCCTTTGTCCAGAGCAGGCAGGAAAGAGGCAGAGAGGCTTGATATCAGGCCTGCTTCCTAAGGACACGTAAAGGGCCATTTGTGGTGAGTTTTTTAGACTAAAGCTCGGCTTTTTCTCCATTCTGAAGCTCTGTCCTTTAGCTAGGAAGCTTGCTTGATTGGAAATTTGTTGGGATCAATACTTATTAAAGAAACTTATTGCTCAAGTATAGCTGGTTTTGGCGTACGCCTGAAACTAACATTTGGACGGCACCTAAGAAATATATCTTCTGTGGAATCAATTATGCTTACAGTCCCTAGAATCTGGGTCTAGTATCTTTTTATGGAAATTTGAAAATCATGTGCTTAGAGGCAGGTGTAATATATTATCTATGTCTATCAGTGAGTGAGTAATTAATAGATCTTACCTCTTTTTTTTTTTTTAAACTTAACTATTTTTATCTAAACATTGCACTTATCAAAAGCTTTGATCATACCAAAGGATATGTGAAAATTCCTAAAACATTAGCCTTGGGAAAAAGTAAGTATGATTATAATTTATCAGTATTTTTAAAGTGAAGTTTCGAACATTTTAAAGTGAGGATTCTTGTATGCTTTCAGTCGTCTGGACAATCTAAGCAATCAGGTCTCTTCTCTCTAAAGAAGAGCCAGGGGCAGGAGTGGAGTCTCAGAGAGAGTGAGAAGTTTTGGAATAAAGCACTGTGCGGGGGGGGGGATTTGACAGAACCGACTGGAGAGCAACAGAATATGTTGGTGTCGTCTAGAAGCCCACCTGAGGTCAAACAGCATGTCTGGGGGAGACCTCATCAGCCCAATATCAGTATCTTGACCTCCTCCTCGGATTTGACAATCCACACTGTTTCCAGGAAGAGAGTTTTGGGAACATCAAGGGAGCAAGAGGTGGAGGCTGAAGGAGAGGGAAGTGCTATGAGAACCGTGGTTTTGAGGCTGGAAGCGGCCACAAGGTATAGGATGTGTGCTCATGGGCATCTGGTGGCAGGAGCTAGGGAGAGTGAGTGAGTGAGTTTGGGCAGTGGGCTAGTTCTGAGAGAGCGTGTTTAAGGTGTGTGACAGAGGTGAAGTGAGACAGAGATCAGTGAGTTTGGAACCCAGCAGGTTAAGAATCTGAAACCAGAGGCTCCATCCATGTCCGCAACTGAGATTGGGCACCAGCGAGTCAGGGCCCCTCAGCTGAGGGATGTAGGAATGACGTGCAGTGCCCTGAGCCAGGGGTCCTGTAAGCATCCTCAACTTTGCTGGGAGTATTTCTGTTCACTTGCCCACTCACACAGAGATTTTGGGGTGTCTCCTAATCCTGTAATCCTGACAGGCTGGTGTTTAGGGTCCTGGTTAGTCCTATTTATCTCAAGAGACCCTGTGCTTCTGAGTCTCCCTGCGGGGAGACAGTGCTTTACCTCCATTTCCCCCAAAGTGCTTGTTTGCTCACTGCCCGCATTCCCCAATGCCATCAGCCTCCCCGCTGTGCCAGCCTGCGCCTCTCACTCACAGCAGAGTGTGATGCCGCTATCCACTTTGCAGTCTCTGTACACATCAAAACAAACAAACAGAGACCCAAACACACCCCAGCAGGCGCATTGTCAGGGAATGAGCTCCCATGCTGGCACAGCCCCACGAATTCAGATAAGGATAGCTTAAAATAAATCCTCCCAGGCCAGCTGGTCACAGGCAAGAGCCATGGGATCGCTTCTTGCTACATCCACATTCTATATCCCTGGGCTGTGATCCTCAAAGATGTCCTTTTCCTATTTTAAAGGGAGCCAGAGGCAACAGGGAAGTGAATTACAATTGCCTTCTCCCGACAGAGAGCTGAGATAGTTGAGGAGGCGTTTGGTGGAGGAGGCAGGCAGCATGGCTGAACATTCAAAGAGCACCTGCTCATGATGGTTTTCCACCTCCAGGTAAACAGGAATGTGAGCTGCTTCCGCTGGAGGCCTCTGCCTCCTGCAAACATGAGCCACGTGCCTCAGTTGGCAGGCATTCCATTCCTAGGTCAAGCCCGTGGTTCCCTCATCCGCGACCTTGAAAGCTGCCCATGAACACTCCTTGACACGTGGTACCAGTTCAACATAATAAACATCTCTGGGGACTACCGCAGTCATTTCAGAAAGAAAAATAATTTTTGTATTATAGTCAGCTCTGGTGGATTGGAAGGAAGCTGGTGCCTACGTTTTTATCATTATTTTTTAATTTATTGCCATCTCCAACTTTCCAACCTATTTACCAACATGTTTATTTTAAAAAATATATATTTTTATTGATTTTAGAGGGGAAAGGAGAGGGATCAACAGATAGAAATATCAATGATGAGAATCACTGATCAGCTGCTTCCTGCACGCCCCCCTCCCCCCGCCCACTGGGGATCGAGCCTGCAGTCCAGGTATGTGCCCTTGGCTGGAACCTTCAGTCCGCTGGCTGATGCTCTATCCACTGAGCCAGACAGGCTAGGGTCTAGGTTATTTTTCCATATCTCTTCCTTCAGGAAAACCTGAGCCTAGCACTGGGGCATTGCATAGGCCAGTGTCAGTTGATTATTATGAGTGTTAATTTCAACATGCCCGTGTCTGGCTGTGTGGATAGAAGGTGACTGGGCAAGGGAACAAGGTGTAGAACCAGGAGTAAGAAGAGTGCTTTTCAGCTGGTGATGCAGACACTGTGTACAAGCCTCACTCACGGCTGTTCTGTTTTCTGAGTGAGTTTTTACAAATTGGAAATCACCTTGAGTGTCTAAAAAGTGAAGAGGGTTATCATGCAGCAAGCTCTGATCCATTTCATGGACCGATAAGTGAAACTCATTTTAAACCTACGTTTCTATATCAAAAACGTTCGCTTTCTCTTAGTTCTCCTAATTCCCAATCCAGGGAACCTCAATCTATTGTGAATTGAGTTGCAGTAAAGTTGGGCAGGAGTATGGCGAAATGCAAAGGGGCTGTGTTTATTGGGTCAGACAGATCTGCATTTAAATTTCAACTCAATCACTGAGTAGTCTTGAGCAAGTTCTTTAACCTCTAGTGCTTTAGTTTTGTCCTTTATAAAAATATCCTAACATTTTCTACATTGCAGGGTTACTGTGTGGATTGAATGAAATAATGTCTATAAAACAGTTACTACAATGCTTGTTTGATATCAGGAATAATAATGTTTGAGAGTAAGAAACAGTAATGAACGCTAACTATATAGAAGGCACGGTGCTAACTTCTTTATGCAGAGTAAGTAGCTCATTTAATCCTCACAATAAATCTATGACATAGTGCATGTTATGAAGACCTATTTTTCACACAGAAACACAGAAAGGTCTGGATGTTAGTGGTAAGAGGAGAGGTATACAAATAAGCCATTTGTATAGGAATAAGAAGTGTGATGATGCCTGATTGGTGTGGTTCAGTTGGTTGAGCATCATCCTATGCACTGAAAGGTTGCCGGGTTGATTCCTGGTCAGGGCACCTGCCTAGGTTGTGGATTTGATTCCTAGTTGGGATGCATGCCGGAGACAACTGATTGATGTTTTTCTCCCACATTCATGTATGTCTACCTAAAACCAATTTTAAGAAAACATTAAAAAGTGTGATGAAAATGGTGGTAGTGATGGTTGTGGTGGTTGTGGTAGTGGTAGTACGTTTGTTGAATGCTTGTTAAGTACCAAGTTCTGTGCTAATTTTTAAAATATGCATTAGCAATTTACAATAACTATAAAGTTTAATCTTTAGCCCAGTCTATACTAAAGAAAACAGAAATATAGAGGAGATTAAAAACATGCTTAAGATCACGTTGGCTAGCAGGAACTTGAATTTAGCTCTCTGTGACTCCAGTAACTGCAGTCTTAACTACTGGCCAGTGATTCTCAAAGTAGAATCAGCATTGCCTGGGAATGTATAAGAAAGGCAAATTGTCGTCCCCACCCAGACCTACAGAATCAGAAACTGTAGGGGTGGAGTCCAGTGATCTCTGTGTTAAGGAGCTCTCTGGGTGATTCTGATGCAAGATCAGGTTTGAGAGCCCGGCGCTAGCCTGTATTGCCTACCTTCAAGGTAAGGCAGGCTAGGCTTGGAGAAAGATATCTATGGAATGGATTTGGATTGATCTAAAATCCGGTGGATTTAGGTTTTACCTCTGGCTATCTCCAGAGCAAATTCCCATCATCCCATTCTGCCTCCCAGCACCACCCTCACCCATTGCTATGTGGTGCCTGTGACAGACCCTATAGGAGTAATATTTGTCGTTGGTGAGCCGCTCGTGATAGAGCTGTTATTTGGTTTCCACTGGAGGTGACGGGCAAGGTTATGCCTCCCACCTTATTAGCTGTGTGTGGGTAATTGAGTCAACTTCTCTGTACCTCAGTTTCCTCAGCTGTATATTGGAGATAATCGCATCACCTATTCCAAGTGGATGGAATGAAGATTAGGTGTGACAATCTCTTTGTCAAGTGTGAGCTCTGAGCTTAGCACTCGATAACTACTCGAGAAACATTCGCTACTTTTTTTAGGGAAAAAATATCCTTTCTGAAGGGTTGGGCATCATTCTAAAAAAAAAATGTATTTAGGGCGAGTAAAAGTTTACATTCTAATTCACAGAGATAAACTTCGGAGAAGAACAGTCAGTGGCACGAGGACCTTGTTCCCCCGGTACTGTCCATTTCAGGAAAGCCTGGGTGGGAAGTACCTAACTGTGATTCCTCTATTCTCATTTCAGTAAAGGCTGCGCACTGTGGGTTTAACTCCTCTGAATCACTAACGAGTGATAGAAAAAGAAATGGATACTCTTTCAAGTACATTTTTTTTTTCCCTTTTAATTTCACCAGGGCAAACTGCCTCTAAAACAGCCCATTAGTTAAAACACTTGAGCAGAACCAAGAAACAAGGATAATGGGGTTTGTTTCGTCAGCCACCCCTTCTCCATACCCAACTGCTTCCCACTTCTATTTAGAGGCAGAGGAAGCTAAATGTGCTCCACCGTGTCAGTGGGGTAAGCATGACAACAGCTGAGAGCCTTTGGAGGCACACGTGACCGTGTGAAAAGCGAAGAACGTGCAGAAGGAGCTGAGGGAGGGACCGAGACTCCCTGAGAGGGGGGTGGATCTTGTGTCCTACTTATTCCCCCTGTATTTCTTATGATCCAGACGATAAACCGGAGGGTGTCTTTTCCAGGGCACCACATTCCTAGACCCTCCATCATGGGAAACCTGTGGGCTGCCCCGTGACTTCACTAGGGCTTCCCTAATAAATACCACAGACTGGGTGGCTTACGTTTTATTTTCTCACAATTCTAGAGGCTAGAAGTCCGAGACCAAGGTGTCAGCAGGGTTGGTTCCTTCTGAGGATCGGGAAGTCAAATCTGTTCCAGGCCTCTCCCCCAGCTTCTGGTGGTTTGCTGGCAACATCTGGCACAACTTGGCTTCTGCAACATCTTCCTATGATGTTCTCCTGTGTGGCCAGATTTCCATTTTATATGGAGGATTCCAATCACGTTGTATTAAGGGCCCACGCCTTACTCCAGTATGACCTCATCTTAGCTAAGTACATCTGAGCAATACTGTTTCCAGGAAATGTCACATTCCTGTGTTCTGGGGTTAGGGCTTCCAGATGTGAATTTTGAGACGCCATAATTCAACTCATGACAGATGGTAAATGAAACTGTAGGTCCACCAAACAGATAGCTCTGGCCTATTTAAGCAGGATTAGAGCAGTACTTCTCAACCGTAATGTCCACATGAATCACGTAGGACTATTCAGTAAGTCTGGGGAGGGGACACGATTCTGCATTTCTACTACTTGGAGTAGCGAGGTCCCAACAGACCCTCATGACAGTTTATTCTTGCTCCCCATCTCACACTTTACTGTGCCCGTGCTTACTGTGCTCCTTCCCAAGGCTTTGCAGGTTCCCCTCCTCACCTGGAGCCATATATTAGGGGTAGCCACAGTTCAGGGCATAAACACAATCAGATGAACAGAATTCAGAAGCTCTTAAAATCATTCCTGGCTGAAGCAGTGGAGGCTAGATGTTGTCTGAGGTACAAGCTATTTTCTGAGCTGTGTCCACAGCCCCTGGCTCATCCGTGTCATCTTTCAACCTCTGTAGAGCCATGGCCATTGTGGCCTCTGTGGTTTCATTCTCCTGAGATCCCACTGAGTGCAGGACTAGTTGAAGATAGATTAGGTGTCCTTAGAATGTTTTAGTAAATTAATACTTAGGCCAGAGGAAAATGTTTGCGGCATATCACAAACCCAATGTTAGCATGCAGGATATATAAAGAAGCTATGCAAATCAAAATTTCAAAGTGAAAATGGCCAAAAATTATGAGGACAGAATTCACCTGAGAGGAATGACCAAAAAACATGAAAATAATTTTGTTCCCATTTTTAATTTGAGAAATTCCAATTAACATATTAAGACAGGATCATTTCTTGATCTTTAGAGAAATAAAGATTTAAAACATTAATTGATGGCAAGAATTTGAAGAGAAATTCATGGACAGAAATATAAATTGGAGGCCAACTTGGCATTACTGCTACATCTGAATGTGTAATTCCTATGTCTGTAACCATACCACAGAAACACATGGATGCATAAGGGAGCATGTTTAGGGCATTCATTGAAGTATGTATTCATTAATAATAACTAGTGGCCTGTTGCACAAAGATTTGTGCAAGAATAAGCCTTTCTTCTTTTGGCTTTGCTCCCAGCTGCCCAGGAGTCTGCAGTCTTTGCTCCTGGCTGGAGCACCACTCCTGTAGCTCCCTCTGCCCCCCGCCACCTTCCCCTTCATAGCAGGTGTCCTGCCCTGCCCAGCCACTCAGAGCCTGTGTATGCAAATTAACCCATCTTTGTTGGGGTAATTTGCATACCCACTCCTGATTGGCTGATGGGCGTCATGGGGGTACAGTCAATTTGCACATTTCTCTTTTATCAGTGTAGATAGTAAAAATTGTTGACAATCTAAATGTACAGCAGTAGGGAAATAAAGTTTTGCGTAGATGTACCACATAGCTATTAAAATGAATAACAGCAGATAACATTGCTTGTCTACTTACAATCTACCAGATCCTGTTCTAAGTGCTTTTCATATATTAACTTTTAAATATGTCATATGTACTATCCTTATCCCTAGTTTAGAGATGCAGAAAATGAGGCACCGAAAGGTTAAGTATCTTGCTCAAGGTTACCCAGCTGGGACAGAGATAAGATCTGAGTCTGTATAATCCAGCTGCATAGGATAAACTCTGAACCATTTCATGGTACCACATCTAGATGACTAGAATGGGGTGGTCTCTCTATCCTGAAGTATAAAGACGTCTAAGTAAACTGATCATATGTAATAACATAAATGGGAACATATAAATAATGTAACATACATGTTAGCGAATTAATGAGTCATAGGATCTAACACCCTCTACCGTATGTAAGAAAACTCCAAACACATACTTTGTGGGAAATTGGGTATGTATGTAATTGCAGGGAAAAGCTCTGGGATGTGTCACAACAAACTTACCCAAATTTACCAGCTATTTCTGAAGAGAGGGAAAGGGTGGCTGTGGAGATTATGGGGGTGGTACAAAGAACATTTTTACTTTCATTGGCAGTAAGGTTTATTGAAAGATTATATGTTAATGATTATTTTGTAATTAATATTAATTTTAGAACATTAATCAGTGGTATCAATTCTCAGTCCTGCACTGACTTGGCTTTACTGTCTCAAAAGCACACAAGCATCCACTAAGCATTCTCTTTGGCCTAATGGGTAAATCCTTCCCTCCCTCCTCAGTCACCCAGCCATCTGAGAAGAGCCATCCTCTAAGCATATTGCTTTTCCTTTATCATTCTCATCGTCATCACAGTTTGTTTATCTTTCATGAGGTGTTATTTATTAGTCCTGTGGTGGTTGTTTATCATTGTTCCCATTGTAATCGGGAAGAATATAAAAACTGGAATTTGAGAGAGGGTCTCAATCTAATGGCTATAGCATGGTTTAAAGTGGCTTATGTCTGGGGAAGGAAGGGTATTTTCAAAAATTCCTAAGTTCTTCTTGAAATTGTGTATCTTTCCATGGGCCTAACACAAAATCCTCTATTTCCCTGATAAATCAAAATGATTTGCTTCTTAAGTATAGTTTATCCTAGTTTATCACCTTGTCCACCTATTCTTCCCACCAATTCCCATACCACCCTCATAATTAAATGAACACGGACTTGTGAGAAGAAATGGAATTTATAGTTGATTTTTATTTATTGACCAAGCAGATATACTTGGCGATGCTTAACACATATACACAGAACATTTAAATAGTCACTTTTCATTTTTAGGCTGAAACCAGATGGCCAGTCCTACTTGCTGATGCATCTCTAGCACATTCTGATAGGCTGACCTGGAAAAGGACATGCTTGCAGTATATCCCAGCTCTGGGCTCTCCTCCTCTGCACATATATCAAAGTCACACAAAGAAACCACTTTCCCTGACAAACTCATGCTCAACTTCTAGAACTCATTTTCAGGGATTCTTTAGTGCTTGACCTCTGGGATACACTGAAAAGACATTAGATTCTGTGTAATCCCATTGAACACATCTTTGCTTCTATATTTCTTAGGTAAGCATTGAAAAGGAAAAATATATATATGCATGCAAAAAAATTGATTTAAACCCATACCCCACAAGTTATACTTAGACCTCAGAATAAGAGTGGGGGGGAAAATAAAATAAAACTTCTGGGAGAAAAATCTTTCTAATTTTGGGTTAGGTAAAGAATTTTTAGCTACTCTACCAAAAGCTTGACCCTTAAAAGAAAACAAAAAACTGATAAGTTTGACTTCATTAAACTTGAAAATGTTTGTGCTTCAGAAGATTCCATTAAAACAAGGAAAAGATAGGCTATAGATGAGGTGGCAAAAATATTGGCAAATCATATGTCTAATAAAGGACTTTAATCAGAATATGTAAACCAGTATTGCAACTAAATAAGACCAACAACTCAATTTTAAATTGGGCAAAATATTTGATAGACATTTTACCAAAGAAACAGAATCATACAGTGACCAAAGGGACTATTGTCAAAGAAGAGGGAATGGGTGGATGGGTAAAAAAGGTGAAGGGAAATAGTCAATAACATTGTGATAAGTTTGCATGGTAACAGATGATTACTAGAATTAATAGGGTATCCCATTGTAAGGTATAAAAATGTTGATTCACTGTGTTATCCATATAAAAGTAACAAAATAAAATATTGAATACAAACTATACTTAAATTTAAAAAATTTACATATGAATGGCTAATAAGCATGTAAAATATACTCAACATTATTAGTCATTAGAGAAATAAAAATTAAAATGACAATGAGATACCCCTCTCTACACACTAATAAGCCCTAATCAAAAAGACACATGTTACCAAATGTTGGAAAGGATGTGTGTGGAGAAACTAGAACCCTCATGCATTGCTTGTGGACACAAAATGGTACAGCTATTGTTAAGACTGTTTGGCAGACTCTTAACAAATTAAATAATTTTCCATACCTCATAGCAATTCCAGTTATAGGAATCTACGCTAGTGAAATGAAAATATAGGTCCATGCAAATGTTCATAACAGCAGATCCAAAATAACCCCAAATTAGCAAGGCCCATCAACTGGTGATTGGATAACCAAGTATGATATATCTATACTGTAGAATGTTAATTAGCAATAAAACGAAATTAAGTACTGATACTTGCTACAACATGGAAGGACATCACAAAACACGCTAAGTGAAAGAAGTCAGGTGGAAAAGGCTGCATATTGTAAGATTCTATTTATATGAAATGTTTAGAAAAGGCAAATTGATTCAGACAGAAAGCAGGTCAATGGTTGCCTAGGACTGTCGTGAGTGCAGGGATTAATTGGAAATGGGCATGAGGAAACTTTTGGGATAATAGAAATTGGAAAACCCTAGAATGTGGTGGTGGTTGCAAAACTATAAATTTACTAAAAATAAATGAATTACGTATTTGCGATTGGTGAATTGTTTGATATGTAAATTACTCCTTAGTAGAGCTATTTATAAAAAAGAAGACCAATAGTATATTCCCATGTGCCTGTCTGGAACTGGGAAATTTGCTCACTCTAATGCTAGCTTAGTTATTTGCTAGCCACATTAACCAAGACTTTTTGTCCCCAAAGAAGTTTTTTATTCACTCTAGGGACTGACCAGTGTTCTGTGTCTTGTGTTTTGAAGACAGAGTACCAAAATAATAAAGGGCAGAGCAGATAAGCAAGATTCCTACTTTATCTTTTGGTGCTTACAATTCCGAGAAGATTCAACTTACAGGAAAAATAGCTGCCAACCTATAGTTACTTAAGGAATCCTTGATAAGTGCTGCTGACATTTTTGTAGACAAATATTCCCTTCTCAGCCATGGCTGAAACTCTTCTTTCAGATTAATTTGGCCATTTTATACCTTCACTTCACTTCACTGGGAACAGAGGCCCAGCAAGCTCGTTGGTCATTATGGAACCAAGGTGGAGTCAGAAGTCATAGATTTAAATTCCAACTCCGACAACTCAGTGCTTAGGACTTTATAAAGCTCTCTATGCATATTAACTGGTATTATAATCTAAAATTGCTACAGTGTTTAAAAATTATTACCAATATAAGCCCATACTTACTATCATCTTGAATTGAACCTGCTATCTCTTCTCCCAAACTTTTAACTTGTCCATTTGTTTAAGTCCCAAGGGTAAGCTTCATTCCCACATCCTGGCTATTCACCTTTTGACATACTCTCCCAGTTTCATTGCTCCATTTCAGTGGTCACTACTCCAATGAGGTCATCAGCATCTGAGCTTGTGATTGAATATTTTATTTTGCTGCTTTTACGCCATTCCTACTGCTGCCCTGATCCAACACTTCTCTAGACCGATATACAGTGGCTCACTCAGACCTCTAGTCCTACTTTCCATTGATTCATCACCTGGACCATGAATCTCATCTCATCCAACATGTCCCAGTCTCACTCCTCCCAACAGGAATTCCCTTCTTCAAACATACCAACTCCTTTACTGCCCACTCAGTCTTGTCCTCTTGGTTTATGGCAGGAATGCCCTCTTTTTATTTCTAAATGTTCCCTTTGAGGGTTATCTCAAGGCTTGCTTGTAAAGGGTGAAGATCTTGATCCCATATGCTTCTCAACCTATTTTCTTAGACTCATAATACCCCATGATTCTGAGTTTCCCCCTGAGGACTCTTCCAAGTTATCCCTCTCTTACCAGTTCATCTGTATTTCCATTTCCTGGATGTTCAGATCTGGGGTGTTTTTAGGAGCTTAAATGACCTGATAAACTAGTTCCCATTATGGAAAAAAAATAGGTAGACCCTTTTGAACCTTCATTTTTAAAAGGGATAATCTGTGACAGATGCAATGGCCCATCAATCAATTAATAATACAGAAATTGCATGCACCTGGGAAGGGAAACATGGTGGGAAGTGAGAGGAGTACATAGGAATATCATTACAATGTTCCTGACATCATTCTTTGTAAGCTTCCACTTACCCCTGCCTTCTAAAACTCTGCCTCACCCTCTGTAGTGTATGTTTTGCAGGTTTAGGAATCGAAAAGACCTGGATCTAAAGCCTGGCTCTGTCACTGACTAACTGTGTGGCCTTGGGAAAATCACTCAATCTCTCTGGGCCTCACTTTTCTCATCTGTATATTGGGGACCTTAATATTTAGCTTGTAGAATGACTGTGAGAGCCAGATAAAATAATATATATATGCAAAAGAACTATCAACAGTATCTACCTCAGTAAGATGTGAACACAGAGGTAGTCTATTATCTTATGAAGTCTTGTTTTTTAATAATTCCACGAATTCATGCTGTATATCTTCAGACTGTTCTCAAGAACAAGGACATTTTGTCCTGTTTCTTTTTTCACAATTTCAATAGTTCCCTCCTTTGTGTGTGTATATATATGTATTCCCATATCATCTCATAAGGTGTTCAATGTTGCTTTTCTTCTAAGTGAAGCATTAAAATAACCTTGAATTTACATTTAGTTGTAAATGAATATAAATCTTTATATAAGTCAAATCTCAAAAAGTCATTTAATCCACCCAAGAAAAGCCATTGCCAGGCTTTGGGTGTTTTTTCCTTTTTAAATCCAGAATATCTCTAGTAACATAGTGCATCACCATATGGACTTTTATGAGGACAGCGTACTTTTAAATACATTCTTATTTCAATCCAAACACTTTCTTCTCTTTTGAATAAAAATACTCAATCTTTTAATTTATCTATTAGTGTTTCTCCATAACAGATTTTAAGTCAGTCTCACTTTCCAGCCTATTGATAATATGAGTCTTTGGGATTAATTGGCAAAGAAATATGTACTAACAGTGTATAGTATGTATATGATAGTGTGATAGTTAAGAGCACAATTTTGGTTTTGGTTTGAATCTCAGTTCTTATTCTCCCAGAAGTCATTTGTTTCTTTGCCTCAGTTTCCTCGTCAGAAAACTGGAATTGTATGTCAACCTAATAGAGTTAAAATGAGGATAAATGGAAATAATGAACGTGAAGTGATCAGCACAATGTTCAGCACGTAGCAAATTCTCAATTAGCACTCTGTGTATAAAGTTACCATTTCAGTAATCAAATGTTATCCTAGATGCTTTCACATATATCCACCTCAGGAACCTGGGACTTACTAGGTCACAGAAATCTAGGGGAAAAGAAAGTTGATGGTAACAGCCAGCATTTCTTTGATTCCCCTTCCCCTCATTCTGAGGACCCTTGAGCCACTTGATTATTTTTCTATTGATAACTCTTTAAAATTGAGGCAAAATGCCCATAGCATGAAATTTAGCATCTTAATCATTTCTAAGCGTACATTTCAGCAATATAGTACATTCACATTGTTGTACAACCAATCTCCAGAACTCTTTTCATCTTGCAAAATGAAAACTCCATATTTATTAAATATTTCCTTATCCTCTTCCACCGCCCCTGACAACTGTCATTTTACTTTCTATCTTTGTGAATTTGACTATTCTAGATACTTCATATAAGTGGAATATGCAGTATTTGTCCTTTTATGATTTTCTTATTTCACTTAACATAATGTCCTCCGAGTTCATCCATGTTATAGCATATGTCAGAATTTCCTTCTTTCTTAGGATGAATACTATTCCATAGTGTGAATATACCATATTTTATCAATCCATTCATCCATTGATGGGCACATGGTTGCCTCTACCTTTTGGCTACTGTAAATAAGGCTGCTATGAGGATGGGTATACAGATATCTCCTCAAGGTCCTGCTTTCCATTCTGTTGAGTATATTCCCAAAACTGTAATTGCTGGATCATGTGCTAATATTATTTTTAATTTTTTAAAAATAAAATGCCATACTGTTTTCCATAGTGTTAGCCACTCTTTTAGGTTTCCTTCTCAAGTTCAAGAACCCTCAAGGGCTATAGACACATGACTTCACAGCCGCCCCATTTCTTCCTCACTTATTCAGCTCACCTAATGATATCTGCTGTGTCTCTAACATGAGCCAACATTTCCCCTGTCCTGCCACAACAGATCTTGTGGAATGTGTTGTCTGTGCCTTGGGTGGTATATGTTGTCACAGCCAAAGCTGCTTATATGGGTCAAGGGGTTCTTGAGGGACCACTTTGTGGGCTACATACTTTGCTACATTATCTCACTTAATCCCCACGACAGCCTTCTGGAGTGGACCTGAACACTGGCCCCTTAGACTGGTGTGGTTCAGTCAACTGGCTGTATATTCGACTCGTGGTGGTAGTGGTGATTGGTGTGGGGGTGTGCATAAAGGCTCAAAATATTCCAGTGCAGAATTTAAAAAAAAAAAAAAAAAAAAAAAAGTTCTTCAGTTAATTCCAATATGTAGGAATTCCAGCAGCCTTGAAGTCAGGAAGAGCTTGTCAGAAATGCAGGTGTCTTAGCCACACCCTACACCTGCTGAATCAGAACCCTCGTTTTAACAAGAACCTGATGGATTTGTGTGCCTGCTCAAGTTTGAGAAGCATGGCCTTAGCCCACAGAACATTTAACTCAGACAAATAAACCCCACAGAGCACGTAAGCTCTCACTGAGGGTTTTTAAGTGCCTCCAGTCCTGACCTCACTCATCTCCCTATCTTAGAGATGCAGAATGAAAGGTATATGTGCAATTTTTAATCATTTGATTTTCATGTCGGGGATCTAATTTCCAGGCTAAAGCATCATGACTCTATAAGTAATCCCCTCTCTTATAATCCCTAAACCAATTTCTAAAGTAAAAACCCAGTGCAGTGAGGGAGCAAATGGAGGCCTAGCCATACAGAGAAATGGGTCCTTGCCTGGTTTTCTTGTTGCATCTTCTGTTTACCTGATAACCAACCACCAAAAGCACCTGCTCTGAGGTTTTCTGTGAGTTCCTACCGTGGAGTCCTATCTGCAGGAGCCTTAACTTCTCCCACGATTCTAATACATCGGGTGCATATGAGGACTAGTTTCTTAGCTCTTCCCTCACCTTCCCAGCTTTATGCTAAAGCAGTAAATTAATACTCACCTTTGCCAAACCCACACATTTCGTACAATTAAGTTGCAAGCTTTGTAGTTAGGAAGGGAAGAGGGTTCCTTTATATTCTGTGTGGCCAAAAGGCCTTATGTATGTATGTATGTACGTACTTATTTTTGGGTCAGCTAGATCACGTCAGATCAGCAATTGTCAAGGTATTCAGCAAGAAATTGAAGCATGCTTTGTAAGGAATGTATAATTCAACAGCTGTGATCTGTGGGAGTTCGCATAAGCTCCCAGGGAGGAGGCCTATAGACAGATTCATCAGTGAGTCACCAGAACAAGACGTTGTACTGGATTTCAGAAAATGAGCCATCAAGGAATACGCTCGAGACAAAAGTAACCAAGGTGAGGGCTTTCTGACCCCAAGCCCTATAAGAGCTCTTTATGTCCAAGGGTATTGTGAACTAATCTTCTGTAAATGATCTAGGCTGAGCTCCGTTCGGTGTTCCTGGCCAGGCCACAGCTTTTGGTTTCTGATGTCCTTGGCCAGTCACGGTGCTAACCCAGGCTAAAGTTCCATGGGAGCCAGACCCCAGGCCTGGAGCAGATAGGGTGTGTCCCTTCCACTTCCTATTCTACTGTAAGAGTAACCGAGCCTTTGCCTCATGGCTTTTTGGAGGAGTGGAATGTATTATCCTTACGATAAATGTCTATCTTAACACAGGGCTTTGTGAACAAAACCTCACCTTCTTCTAAAGGGAGAGCAAAAAGGGGAGGGTGGAACAGAGTAGACGTTTGCATGGAGGGGAGGAGAGCACACACTGCACGCTTGCAGTAAAAATCTGTTTGAAATACCCTGCAGGATGCTGACTTTCTTAGAAAATCACTGAGTTAGAGGAACAAAGATCTCTGAAGCCTACAGTCAGGAAAGAAGATCTCTGAGATAAATTGCCAGGGCAGGGGAGAGGGTGTAGGAAAGGCCAGGACTCAGTTGAGTGGTTTAAGGAGAACGGTCCCTAAGCCCATGTTTATCAGCCAGGCCCAGCGCAGGCCTGCACCTTGAGGAAAGAGCAATGCAAATGGTGGTAAAGAGCACCGGAGTCCCCAGAAAAATGGCCTAGGCTGGGCGTTGACCTCCCTTCCATTTGGAAAGAGATGGAGGCTCAAGTTGCAACTTACACCAGTGGCAGCAACAGCAGCCAAGGCGGGAGGGTGAGGCTCATTGTGATGGGCTTCAGCACCTATGGTCACAGTCGCAAAGAGAGAATCTGTTGGGGCCAAAGGGGTTTGCTTTGACACCAGGTCACCAGCAGTCCCCCAGCCTCAGGAGGACGATGTGAACAACAGCTCCTTTGTTGACGTAAGCAAACAGGACTGGTTACTGTGGAGTGCTTGGTGCCATCCTTGGAGTTTCCCAGGCATATAAACAATACAGTGCAGTGAGAGATTTTTTTAATAGATTTTTTTTTTAAAGGATAAGACTTTATCACCCAGTAAGCTTGAGTTCCCTGGCAACTTACTCTTGGGGGAAATTATTATACTTCTCTGTTCCCATAGGACCAAATGACCTATCTCTGAGGTTGTTGTCTGTAGTTAGTGTGATCTTGTTTTTTAACTCAAGAATTCAGTGTCTGGTGCATCAGTAGCTGACAAATGACAGAAGTATTCTGAGTGTTATTTCTTGAATCTATCTTACCTTCATTTCCTTATCTGTCACATGGTGTTGCCTCCCAAGATTCTGAGGAAGAAGAAGTAAATACAATTAATAATTAAAAGTGTGCCTTGGCCAGTGTGGCTCAGTTAGTTGTATGTGCACTGAAGGGTTGTGGGTTCAATTCCTGGTCAGGACACATACCCAGCTTGGAGGTTCCATCCCTGGTCAGAGCACATAGGGAGGGAGCTGATCCATGTTTCTCTCCCACATCGATGTTTCTCTCCCTTCCTTTAATAAAACATCCTTGGGTGAGGATTAAAAAAATAATAATAATTGAAAGTGCCTTGGAGAGAAGGCACCAACACTATAAACATTTCTAGAAGCAAAGCAAGCCCAGCTTCTACACCCACCTCTCCTCCTCCAGCACGCCATAGATTTTTTTTTTTGAGGGCTTGCTGCAGAATGATTCAATTTTCTCATTCTGGTGGAACTTTTTTAAAACGAGAAACACAATGAAACCTTGTTTTATTGCTTGTCTATTCCCACATTCAACATTCTCCTGCCTGCAATGTTCCCAGTTCCTTGAAAAATGAAAACAACATGGTTTCCTGTGTGTCTCTCCATCTTCAAAGAACTCTCCTGCCTGCCCCTGGCAGTGGAGGCCCAGGACCTATGCCTCTTTATGCTCTTGGTTAGCCATGTTTTGCATGCTCTCTTACACCATCGGCCCTCCACCCGCACAGGTTCTAGCTATGTTGGCAATGGGGGGGATGTTTTTTGTTGTTCTTGTGGAAAGCAGACGTTTGGCTGCTTCTATTGCAGCTGCTCAGCTTCAAAAAAGAAAAAAATGCGAGGGTCTGAGGCAGACTTCCTTCCTTCTTTTTACACCGAGGATCAACAATTGTAATTACATTGTAGTTTTAATGTGATCATAAAGCAGTAATTCTGTTGTTTTTTTTAGAAGAACTTTATGGGCTCCAGGGTAATTGTAACACTGCCGATCATTTATTTGACTCACAGCGCTCAAATTTGACCCCTAGGTGTCTGGGCCAATAAAGAGTTTAAACTGAAAGCAGAAGAACATTTAATTAGTCTTCACTTATAACCATCGAATGATTTGGGTTAGCTTTGAAATGAAGAGATTCAGTTACCAAAGAAGGATGCTAATTTTATACATACATGCAGAGAAAGTCCAGAAATAACCTCCTTACGACATGCTACTTGGAAGCCAAGCATTTCAAGTCCACTAAATTAAAAGGTATAAGCAATCCCGGTCAAATTTAGAAAGCTACTAAAATCTTATGAACCAGTTTTTGAAAGCCTATTTTTGAGCAATGCTCTCCACTGGTTTTTACTTAAGTCTAAATGCATAGGTTAAAAATTGTATTCCATTTTTATAAGCTTTCTAAAGTTGCCCGGCCTTTCTTGGTTGTTAATGGGGATAAGACTTTCCTTAGAGTTATCATATTTTAAAAAATATATTTTGATTGATTTCAGAGAGGAAGGGATAGAGAAATAAAAACATAAATGATGATCCCTAACCGGTTTGGTTCAGTGAATAGAGCGTTGGCCTACAGACTGAAGGATCCCAGGGTCGATTCCGGTCAAAGGCATGAACCTTGGTTGTGGGCACATCCCCAATAGGGGGTGTACAGGAGGCAGCTGATCTATGTTTCTCTCTCATCGATGTTTCTAACTCTTTATTCCTCACCCTTCCTCTCTGTAAAAAATCAATAAAATATATTTTTTAAAAATCAATGAGAGAGAATCATTGATCAGCTGCCTCCTCTACATGCCCCCGAATGGGGATCAAACCTGCAACCCAGGCACGTGGTCTGACCAGAAATCGAAGTGTGAAAACTATTGAGCCACACTGGCTGGGTTGGGGTTATTTTATTTTGATAACAGCAGTTTACTCATTCAATGGCATGTTATATTCCAAAGTGTTATAGAACACACAATATTATACTCCTTATGGTCCACTTTCTATTTGACAGAGATAATACCTTTACAATCTAAATCCTATACATGAAGACTTTTAATAAACTAATTTTTTTTTTGGGGGGGGGGGGAGAATAGTGAGATGAAATTGAATAGAATATGAACACAGACATATATAAATATATACATACTAGAGGCCCCGTGCATGAATTCATGCACTGGTGTGGTCCCTCTACCTGGGTGGCAATCAGGGCTGTCTTGCCTTGTCCTGATTGGGGCCAACCAGCCAGGAGGAGGGACCACGGGAGGTTTGCCAGCTGGCTAGGGGGAGGGGCCTTGGGAGGTTGGCCAGCCATGGGAATTTGGCTGTGGGAGTGGTGTACTGACCACCAGGGGGCAGCTCCTGTGTTGAGCATATACCCCCTTGTGGTCAGTACACATCATAGCGACTGGTTGACCAGTCGTTCGGTTGACGAGTCAGAACGATCTCTGAGGCTTTTATATATATAGATTCTTAAGAAGAGATAAGTTCTGTAAGCAAAGGAAGTTATGTTATAAAAAAAAAAAAAGAACAGCAATACTGAATAAAAGTAATCATTTTACTGAATGCTAGGCATTTATCTAAGTTATATATGAATATTATTTACTGTTCACAAACCCCCAGTAGGCTAGGTTTTACTATCCCCATTTTGTAGATTAGCAAAGTAACTTACGCAGTGGCATAGAACAAGCAGAAATTCTGGAATTTGACCCCTCTTGCATATGATGACATCAGCATGGACAGAGCAAAGGTAGGAAGAATAGGAAGATATTCCTCTCCCTTTTTACAGAGAAAGTGAAGTGAGAAGGCAAAAGAATTACCAGAAAAATTTTTACTTTGGCTCCATGTTTACTAAATTTAAACAATATAGGAAAAAACATGATGGTTCCATATATAAAAATGTTAATTCATGATTATTTTAATATGTTTCTTAAATATGAATAGTAAAATTTCAAGGGTAACCAGAAAAATAATAGAATTAAACTAACTTCCAAACCAATAGAGGAAATGTTCAATAAGAAACAAAGAAATTAAAAAAAATAGTATTAAATAATTTTTGAAAGGGTAAAAAGGAGAAAATGGCATGTAAAAAAGCAGAGAAAAGAACATAGTAAATCCATTGTGGGAGTGGTGGCAGTGGGAGCAGGGCTGCCGGCAGAGAGGGGACTGAAGGGCCTCAGCAGGAGGGGCCGGGCAGGAGCACAGAGGATGGGCCGAGACCTGCCCCTGGGCCCACGATAGCCGTAAGGCCCACAGTTCCTTTCAAGGTGCATGAATTCATGCACTAGGCCCCTAGTGTAATATAATGCATAATATATGTGTGCCATATATTGGAATGTATATGCAATGTGTATATTATATCCTGATAGGACATTTGGTCTTGTCCATAACATCCACTGAGCTATTTGGTCCATGCCAAAAGATCCTTGATATTTGGCCCTACTTAAAATGCCCATTGAGACATTTGTTCCACACCAAAATATCCTTTTTGTTGGATCCTGTTCAAAATGTCTACTGGGACATGGTCCATAATTTGTTAAATAATATAAATATTTAATTTTGGTACAATTTTATTTACATTATTTTTATTGTAATTTCATGATGAATTTTGGATTTTACATTTATTTTTTGTTTGTCCTTGTTATGAAGTTTGATAGGGTTACTCTTAAGTCATTGAGCAAACTGATGATTTTTTTTTATGTCTGTTAATGTATTGTTTATATAAATTTGGTTTTGTTGGTATTGTTGTGAAGTTGGTGGTCATGTTTAAGTGTGACCACCAAGAACCCAGATGATAACCTATTCATTGCTTTGCTGTTCATCTTTTAACACATCAGTAAAATCTGTAAATTATAGGATGATGCACTTCCATCATCTTGAAATTTTCTATGCCAGCCTTCCATGGCATTGTTCATCCTGTGATTGCCCTTCAGATCTATAAAAATGCCAAGTTTCAGGTAGAATTCTCAGAGCCTCTGGTCTCCTTTCACCTCTGATATGCCTTCCACGGATATCATCTAGCATAGTACATTAGATCCTCTTCATTTTCTTCTGCATTCTCTACAATGTACTCAAAGGTTTTGTTCTATCTTCTGAAGGTGCAAATGGAAGTCCAAACGAAATAGATGGATGCTTACAGGTGTTACTTTTTGTTTTCATACACTTGCATGTTAATCCTAAAGATTTTGTTCACCACAATGATTATAAAAAGTGAAACAAGAATCCTTTGCTTATGCATATAGTAGGAGTAATTGCATTCATATTTGCAAAGTCAAAATCCATCATTCACAATGAAGAGCTAATGTCTAGATTTCTTTCCCATGCAAAGGCAAATACTTTCTCATGTATATATCTATGTCCTCCTGCCTTTCATTGTTAGGGCATAAATCAACGGAATAATGTAAGCCAATACTACAGCATAACCAGGAAATAACTGAGCAAACTGTGCTGGTGCCATCTTGAAGATCCTATCTGGTGCCATCTTAAAGGTACCATCTCTGAATAAGGTACCATCTCTGGCACTTAAATACCTGATATTGTCCTGGGTCATCTAAATAAAAATTCCTTTGTCATTATGAGCACCAGAATCATGTTTAAGAAATCTTTTCCTGCATCTGGTCACTTTATATTTCTCTAGAATTTCAATTCCATGTAATGAAGTTGGGTTTGGAAATTAATGTCTGTTTTGAATTCTGTTTACTTGCCTTTTTAATGAGTTTCTTTCTGGTAGCATTAATGGAACTTCTTCATCATGAATATCACAGAGGGTTCTTCCAAGTACCTGCAATATCATTGCATTTGGTCTCACTTCTGTGAGTCATTTTAACCCCATTCAGAGTGTTTCTTACTTCCTCTGCAACATCAATATTGTTTTCCTATCCCACCTTAAATGATTGTAATGTTATCCAAATTCCAATTAGTTGTACATGGAGCATTGAAGATTCTTCTTTCTTCACACACCAATGTCTTTTCTTCCTATCTCTGTTAATGAAATGGAACTGGTACTAAAATCATTATAATGTAGCATTGGCTTTTCTTTGTGTGAGCGTACTCTTTCTGCCATAATCCATCTAGAATTTTCAAATACAGAAGTCCTATTGCCAAGTTACAGAATGGTTATTTGTTTGTTTGTAGCCATCTGACTAGCAGGGAAATTGTCTTACCAAAGAACTCAATCCTGAACTGGATTAAGCCTCTAAGATATAGACTATACTGAAAATACTACCTATAATAATAAAAGGGTAATATGCTAATTTAGACCAGACAGCCAAACGACCTTCTGGACATCTTTCCAGATGACCTTCCCGATAAAGCTGAGGCTGTGAGTGTCTAGGCAAGCCACTGCAGTTTTGAGGGCTAAGCCCCTTGCACAAATTTTGTGCATCAGGCCTCTAGTATACTAATAAGACAGAGGACATAGAACATGTTAAAGGGCACCACAGGGATATGATCTCCAAACTGTGGACTGTGAGTACCTCTATACAGCAAATGATCATGCCAGGAATATGTGGAAAGGAAATAGTAATGCATGAATCATATTTGAATTCTGATTCAAACAAACTTTAAAGCATCATGAGGCAACTGGAAGCAGTAACAATGACTGGATATTTGAAGATACGTTCAAAGAAATCGTGGTGTTGTGATTATGATTTTAAATATATGCAACCTGTTTCTCTATCAGGCAGTTAGATTTGAGCTGAAGAACAAAAGGATTTATGGAAAGTTCAAAGAAAAGATAGGCTAAGGATGCCTTTATTTTCTAAGTTTGCAGGAGGATATCTATAGAATAACAGCAGTTGTCTTAGGAAAGAATGCAAAGCCGTTTTCTCTCTCAAGATTCTAGGGCTATTCATAAGCTGTTCAACTATTTTATGTCATCGGCAGAGTTCCTCCAGTGAATTACAGCCTTCTATCCACTTTGGGACCATCTATTACAAGATGCAACTAGCAGCCAAGATGCAGTTGGCTCATTTCACTAAGTGTTTTCATAAACAGATTTATAATGAGAGGGAAATGCGTTTTGATCCATACTAATCAGGGCTGCAGAGAACTCCCCCAAATTATTAGGGAGCTGCCACTAATACAGGGGCAATTTGCAGGGCCCTTCTTCCTACCAGATCGCAGTAACACAGCCCCAACTCTGTGAGCTTTATAAAAATCTACTAAACAATGTGAAGCCACAGTTTCATTTTTTTTTTCTTTCTGGCTGGAGATGGTGGAAATGTTCATCACCCAGTGTGAAGTAATATGTGAAACAGGTGTTTTATTCCCTAGCAGGTACAATGGGTTTGATTCCTGTGAGATGTAGACATTTCAAGGCTACCAGCAAGAGGTCCAGATGGTGTGTATTTTCATATCTAATATTATATAAAAGATTTCAAATGTATCCTGACTCTTAACAAAACCATAAATTTACAGCTTATTGCCATGCTGAACAGCTCTGGTAGCTACTAATTAGTATTACTGTTTGTGCTTTGCTCTTCCTGGGATCACTAGCATATCGGAGCCTTTCATTTTTAGCTTCCGGTAAAAAAGACAAAGAATTCCCGGGTAGAAGAAGCCCATCTCACTTCAGGGCCAGCTGTGTGTAGAACATTAGCTCCTTAGGGGATACCCAGATGTTTACAGAGCCTCGAGGGGAAACCTGGGTCACCCTTTTAAGTAAAAGCACTTTTTTCTTTGAGGGCAAAGGCCTTTGCCTGCTCGATCATGTAACTATTCCCAAAATACTATTGGACATATTTTAATAATGACACCCACAGCAAGCATTATTGCAAATTGACGGTGAACCGGGCACTTTGAGGATTGTGCTACACACACTCTTTCATTCAGTTTCCCTGGTCACCCTTGGAGATGGCAGTACTATCTCCATGTCGCACAGGAGGGAGCTAAGGCTTGGATAACTTCACTCCCTTGTTCAAGAGCCAACTTGGGTCTAACAAGTAGCAGAGGCCTGGCTCTTACTAAGAACAGTCTGCTTCCTCTTTTCTGTGTAGCATGGCTGCCCAGAAGGCACAGAGTCCGTGTTGCTTAAGGAGCCCTTTGGTAAGCGTTCTGTGGGATTTGTAGATAACACCATCGTGAAGAGGGCAAGTCAAACCAATGAAATAGTGGGCAGGGTCGTTTCCATTCTAGAAAGCAATGATCTGGGTGAGGATGAAGGCTAAGGAGGTAGCCCATGGTTCTTAACAGTCACAGGTAGCATTTAACCTCCTGATCCAGTTCCCCAGCCTCCCTCTCCGATGTGCTCATTAGTGCACCAGTCACAGCTCTGTGAAAGGGACACTTTGCTGCTTCTTAAGAATATTTAATATGCCCTACAGACTGGGGAGAAAGAGACAATATAGGAGCTCATACTTCAGCGGGAAATTCCATGATCTTGGTGTTCACTTTATGGGCAAGCTCTTGTTTTTGTGGAAAAGGGTCAATAGGACTGCTTTCTTCCATCCTGCTACTCCAAGATTTGAGCTTTGTTGACATCAATCCATGTGAACATCTCAATTCAGCTTCATCCCTGAGAGCTTGGAGAGGAGAGAGGAATGGAGAAAGAACCCAGGCTACTGTGCCTGCCCCTTGGGCTGGCCATGAAGTTGCTTTTGTGACTTCTAGTCAGTCTTCAGTGGGACTTAGTGTTCTTGTCTCCAGAGGTCTTTGTGTGAAGTATGTCCAGGGATTCACAATCTTAGAAAATCATTTGCACATACCCGTAGCTTAGAAGAGTGGTTCATCAGAGTAATAATAAAAGTGAAAACACCAGCAAAATCTGCTATGGCCTTACCTACAACGCAGACCCAGGAATGGAAAAAGTCAACATAAGAAAACCCTAAAGAAATCTGACCACAATTCTCAGTGAGTTTAGTGGAATGAAGTTCATTGTTTTATCTTCATGCTACTTAAGCCTTTGAGGTCATAGAAGCATTGGTATCTTTAATCTCTAGAAGCGCCATGGTACCATTGCTTGAAAAATCAAAGCCTTTCACTTTTAACCCTTACAGTGAATCTAACAGACAAAGAGAGCTTAGCTCTTAACTTTTCAGTCTGGTAGTTCTTCTCAAAAGTGGGAAAGATCTTGACCAACAAGGATGTAAACAGATTTTCCACTTTCCTGCTCCACTGAATTCTGAAGGAATCCCTGTCTTCCTGTTGAGACGCGCAGAGGTCTCCTGGGAAAGGGAGAGATGAACGTGAAGGATGTCCCTAAATCCAACCTCAGAGGGTGGCTGCAGATCCCGGTTCCACTTCTCCGTGATTGTGAGTCTTCCGCCATATCTTCTCCCCCTTCGTTCTGGCAATATTTGTGTTGCATGTTCTTATTCTCTTAATGCCTGAGCAATTTGAAATTCTCATATACAGGCAATTCCCCGTCCTCCCTCCTAAAGCGCTGTGCTTTCCTCTCAGCTTTTCAGAGGCACACGCTCTGGGGCAGGAACAAGCCTTCCCTGTCAATCCAATTTGTGGGAAGGATTTCCCCAGGTGCGCCCTTGCCCGTGTTGCTCTGCGCCCGGTTGGCATCCATTTGGAGAGTGTTTGTATTGCTTTTTCATCTCCGAAAAGATGCTCTAGTCACAAACCAGTCATCTGCCTGTTAAGCTGTATTTAGAACAAATCACTCTGAAGCCCAAACAATGACGACGACAACAAAAGAGCTACCCTTATTTCCCCCCCCGACTTTTAACACAATGTTTGATGTTGTGGAGATTTCCGAACAACTAATGTGAACTTGGGGACCGTTGTTCCCATGATTGATTTGCCATATATAGAGAACTCAGCTGGAGGGCTGCCGTCAATGACGCTCCCAGTGAAATTTGAGCAGAGTTGGGAAATCAGTGAACTCTCTTAAGAGGCAGTACATGTTCAAAGGATAAATGTGAACAGGAATCACGGTGCTTGAAAACCACAACGTATTCCCAGCCGGCGTGACTCAGTGGTTGAGGGCCGACCTGTGAACCGGGGTCACAGGTTCGATTCCTGTCAGGACACATGCCCAGATTGTGGGGCTCAATCCCCAGTGTGGGGCGTGCAGGAGGCAGCTGATCCATGATTCTTCCTCATCGTTGATGTTTCTGTCTTTCTCTCCCTTTCTCTCTGACATCAATAATAGACTTGAAAACAAAACCACAAGGTACAGGAAAGGCTACCCGACACCACCACTATGAATATGATTTCATATTCACAATTGGTGGGTCATTGAAAGGCAGGGATCTCTTGCAGATTGAGACATAGCATTTCATGCCATAAATCAGGGGCATGCACATACAGGAAACAGAGGAAAGAGAGGCTGTTGAACAGCAAGCACATTTCACAAAAAGGAGACCCCGGGCCTGGAACATCTCCAACTATCATAAACATTACAAACCCAAGATGGAAGACTCAAAAAGAACCCAACGTGTTTCTCATGAGCAGTTTTTCAGACACTCAGTCCAGGCCAAGTGAGCTTGGCCAGGTTTCTGTTCCGTGGGATAGTGCAAAAAGAGGCCAGGAATAAAAAAGAGCTGTGGTACACACACAAAATAGTAAAAATGAAATAGAGAAGGTGTGAAGCTAGATGCTTGATTTATCTCTGGAAAACTAGCGCCAAGAATATTGTTAGGGGTCTGGCTCCTAGAGGCAAGATATGTTTGCAAAAACTGTCTCTAAATATTTATGCTCAGCTAAATAATTGCTAAATAATTCCAGTTCTCAGCTGGAAAGCCAGGATCAGGACTAGCCTAAATTAGTGGATCTGTGAGATGGTCTACTGGTATTGTATCCAGCAGTACTGTTGATCATGACACTTTTAACTTTCAGCCTATAATTAATATGCTTTTATAAAAGGCTTTTCATGGCTCCGCAAAGAAAGGCTTCCTTTGGATATATTTCTCTAAAATAAACAAAGCACTTATAGCAGCTCATTGAATAGCATTTGTTTCCAGATTATTAGAGACATACAGTGTTTTGGCTTTCACACCGTGGGCTAACATGGATTCTTTCCTTGGCTGATCCTTGCATGTGGGGTGGCGCATTGCACGTGGGGGTGGTGGTAGCACAGTTCTTCATCACCTTGGCCATTACCTTCTTGAGAATCAGCTTATGTTTCTAACATTCTGTTTATGGCCCTGACTGGTGCTTAGCAGACCTAAGATTAAAAGCAGGACTCTGATCTGGAGGGACTCTAGGAGGAAATATTTTGTGTGAACCAAAGGACACAAAAGAGGTATCATCATTCCATTCAACTGCCCAAGAAACACCAAACAATATTTTTTCCTCCACATCAGAACAGGGGATTACTATTGTGTGTTTTTTTTATTTTTTTTATTTTTTACCAAAACTTGAAATACTCCTTGAAAAGGAGTTAGTTGAAATGAAAGCCTATCCTTACACTTCTTTTTATATCTCTTTCGTACCATAAACATTTTAAATATAACATAAAAGCTTTCTAGCATTCCAAGTGGACTCTGCCATAGAAAGTTCTATGATTAGTTCTTTCCCCCTTCATCTTTGAGCTTGAGTTTCCTCATCTTGAATGGGAGGCTGGATGTGATTATCTTGTGAGCCTTTCCATATTTATCTCTGACTTCAAAAACCATGCTACAGACACGAAGAGTCTAGCAGAGAGGAAGGAAGTGATACAAGAAACCTGTTCAGTTGATGTGCATGTTTTATTTTGGTGGTGTGTAGAAGAAACTTTGACCTTGGCCTTTGATGGAATTCTTTCTCCTAGAGAAGCCACATTATGGACTTTTGATAAAGAGCTAGGGCCCCAGAAACCCCCTGCTGACTTCCTGACCCATCTCACCTGCTCACTGTCTGGGCAAGTTACTCAGCCTCTCTGTGCCTCCGTTTCTTTATCTGTTTCCATGGAGATGAAAATAATGAGATCTGCATCAAAGGCCATTTTCCTGTTGAACAAAGTAATATGTATGGAGCACAGTAAACAGAGTAAACACTCCATTTGTGGTATCTGTTGTTATTGTTCTCTGACTACAGAGTTCTGAGCTGTAGGAAAGCAATGTATTACTGCTACTCAGAGACATTCTGAGGAAAGGGAAAAGAAAAGGTCTATTTAACCATAAATAAAAGAATATGGTTTTCTGTGTTGTTTTGGTTTTTGTAAGAGACTTAAGAAATGGAGAGGGTTTTCTCTCTCTACCAGACGAGAGATGCAGAGATGGAGCTTGGCAATCTAAAACAGATCTATTTTGTCCACTAATGGAGAAATAACATCATATCCATTTCGAAAGCTCTGGATCTGTTTAAATCAATTAAAGTAAAGTTAATGTATTTTAATATCTGAGCTCTTTCCTTGTCGAGATAACTCGACAGTGTTTTCTTTTCAGAGCCCAAGGTGATGAAAAATAGACTCATTTGCTCTGTTACATCTTATAACTGTGGCTTCAAGAATTTTGTTTGTTTTTGTTTGTTTGTTTGTTTTGATTGTGAAGCCACAAGTATACTTTATGTGGCTCAACTGCTGTCGGTTTTCATACCGCAATACACAAGGGCCTTTCTCTCCTTCGGGCTGCTATTGTTTCCAATCTGGAGATAAATGTGCACTTGATAAAACTATTCTAACGATGCTACTATTAATACTTCAACAGAATACTTTATCTGCTAGTAATAGCTTTAAAGAGTGTTGAGATTTTCGTCATCTCATGCATTTTAATAGAATATTAAGTCTGTAATTAACAAGAAATATACTGTAGATCCACCTCTCACTTCCTTCACATTTATATAATAAACACCAGTGGAATATTTGCTATTTTGTACTTTTTAAACAATATTTTTGTTGATTTCAGAGAGGAAGGGAGATGGAGAGAGAGAGAGAGAAACACTAATGATGAGAGAGAATCATTGATCAGCTGCCTCCTAAATGCTTCCCACTGGAAATCAAGCCTGCAGCCTGGGCATGTGACCTGACCAGGGAATTGAACCATGACCTCCTGGTTCATAGGTTGACGCTCAACCGCTGAGCCACACCGGCTGGGCTGTTTTGTACTCTATGGGCCAATCAATATCTTGGTGAATGGAGAAAGCTGAAACAGAATTGTAGTAGAATTGTAGTGTAAACAAATGAGAAACATTAAAAATATGCTAAATATTATAGCCAGTTGATTATGTAAATTTAAACAGTGCAGAGGAAAGAAATTGCTTATTAAATTAGTCTGTTTTTAGTTCACTCTGGCATTGTTTATTGTATGCCACAGCCAGATATTTCATAAATAGACTCCTTTGGAACCTGGAGGTTTGGGAATGCCAGCTGATTAATGGAGTGGTGTATGGGCTTGGAGGCCCTGATGGAGATAGCTTGTCTTATATTTCCACTGTATGGCTCAGGCCTTCTGTGGGGTGCAGACAATGGGGAGAGAGGCAGAGACAGATTGATATAGAGAGAGGCAGGAGAGAGAGGGAGAGAGATTGAAAGAGAATGATAAGAGGCTCTTATGGACAGTTCATTCCAATAGGAACACCTGTTACGTCAATCTGGGAGTTTGCTGATTTTTAGCTACATCCTGTTAAAGAAGTAACAGCCCAAGGTTTTCTACTAAGAATTAAATGAATACCTTTCATGCAGTAATTTTTATTAGCAAGCTATAGGAAAATCCAACAAGTCTGTGACTCAAGGGTTTAGGAATACCTAAAGAAATCCCAGACTGGCAGAGTCACTTAGATGTTTCAGAAGCTAAGTGGCAACCTAGGAAGGACAGACACAACCTGGTGTGCTATGTCCTGCTTGGGAACTGGTAATAGGAAAAGAACAACCAAAGATAAATAAGTTGGCTTTTCTGTTTCTTGACAGACAAGAAGAGTGACTCCCATCAGGCTATTGGGAATATCTACCTTCCAGATAAACCCTAATTTTGAAGACTTCTCAGTCCACTATAATTGATATTATTCCACCTACACATTCTACTTCTAAATTCCCCAGATTCCCTCATGCTTCTGATTTGCATTTGGCATTCACTTCACTGCTTCTTTTTTACTTAGAGGCCATACCACCCAAGAGTCTGGTCCCATTAGTTCCTATGCCCTGCTTGCTTTCTGCTTATAAGAACAGAAATGTACCTGTTCTCCCAAAGTTCTAGCTTCGTGCGTGTAATCTTTGTGGTATTTTGCTCCTGTTTTTCTCTTGGGCCTTCTCTTGTTCCATCTCAACTCTTACATGACTTGTATCTGTTTTTCTTACTTACCCACAGAGACTCTTGAGAAGTACCTCAGAGTCAGTGCCTTTGTTTTCTCGCAGCTTGCTTCTCTCCGAATCCCATACACTCTGACTTAGGTGCCGGCCACTGCACAGAAACCATAATGTTGAAGGTCACCAGGGACATTTCCATGTCCAAATCCAGGGCCTTTTTCAGCTTGACTCTCCTTTATCGTTCTGCATCATGTGAGTCTATATCCCACTTCCTAGTTTGGACCTTCTCTCCTTTCTTAACATTTATGGTCCTGTGTCCCTCTTGCTCCTCAGTCTCTGATTAAATGGTGTAATCTCTGATTGCTGCTTTTATGGTTTTTTTGCTTGGCTTTTTAAAAGTAATTCATATGCTTGGTATATATTATCCAGAACTTTAATGGGCTAAATATATGATAATTGCCATTTTATAGATGAAGAGGCAGAGGTTGAAAGAATTTAAGGTGCTCAAAGTCACATGCCTCATCACAGATCTAGTGAAGCTTTGATACCAAAGTCCTCTAGCTGATAATTTCAGAGGACTCCCAAATGTTTTCTTCTCAGAGCCTAAGGGTGTGTGTGTGTGTGTGTGTGTGTGTGTATAGAAAGAGACAGAGAGACAAAGAGAGACACTCATTTGCTCTATTTTATCTTATAGCTGTGGCTTTGTAATTTTTTTTTTAAGTTGTGAAGCTATAACGTTACCAGAACTTTTTACATTCCAAATCAGATCATAATCTACAAAGTTATCTGCATCTGGACCCACATTTTCTGTTTTTCCTCCTAGTACCATAGAACAGTGTTTCCCAAACTTTTGACATATGTGTACCCCTTCTATAATTTTTGTAACGCTGTTTTGTAACGTTCTCGTACTCATGAGAACATAGAATTAGGCGCAGCTAAGCACGGTGCAGTGCATATCCCCACCAAACTCCGGTGCAACGTGTACCCCCACCAAACTCTTCCCGTACCCCTGGGTGTAAGTGTACCACACGTTGGGAAACACTGCTAGAAGAACAACTCTGTCCTTGTACTCTGCATCCCTCTAATGTTGCTTTCTTAAGGTCTTCCCTTCTTTCTCATACATCCTTCATCTCCCCCTTGCTATTGCATCAGCTCCGTAAGCATGCAAGCCTCCTCCACCCTTTCCTAGTCTAAAAGAGGTTTTCTTTTGTGACCCTGTCACATTGCAGCTTCTAAAATGATTCTGCACTCAACTGTCTATTTCTTCTTTTCAAATAATTTTTAAAACTGATTCTTAGAGAGGAAAAAAGAAGCATCTATGTGAGATCAAGCCCACAACCTGCGCATGTGCTCTGACCTGGAATCAAACCGACAACCCCCAGGTACATGATGCCCAACCAACTGAGCCACACTGACCAGGGCCTATCTACGCTTCAACCTCCTCTGTTCTGGAGTACGTCTCCACTACTCAACTGAAGCTACCCCTCCAACTGCTGTCAATGAACCCTTCCTGCCTTCATCTTTCTTTGCTGCTCCTCAAGTTTTCCAACTCCTGACTTTGCTGCCATGCTGCTCCCCACCCACCCCCGCCACTCCATCTCAATTCCCTGTGCTGGCTCTTCTCCCTCTACCCCGCTATTAAATGTCGCAATGTCCCAGGGCTTGCTCTTTTATTTCCTCTCTACCTCCAATTCATCATCGATGATTTCTTCCAAACTTGTGGGTTTAAATACCATCTATTTGAAGATAATTTCAAATTCATACATCTGACCTTAGTTTTTCTGCAGGCTCCAGATTTATCTATCCAACTATCTGCTGTTTAACATTCTGATTCATATGTTAACTGGCATTTTAAGCATAACACAGCCAAAGAAATCATGTTAATGTACCTCAAACTTGCCCTTCGGTAATCTTCCCAGTCTCAGTAGATGGCACTATCAATTCCTCTCAGCACCTCAGTGCAGAAATCCAGGAGTCATCTTTGATTTTCCCTTTTCCATCATTCCTGCAATCTAATCAATGAGCATTTCGGTTACTTCTCCTCCCAATTATATTTCAGTTTCATTCTAATGACCAATTGCATTGCCACATTTCTGGTTCCATGTACCTTGATACTTTGCCTTTGAACAGGTATCTCACCTTCTGTACTTGCTCCCATCTAATTTCTTCCTCACACAGAAATCTACTTTAAAATAATAATAGGGACATGTCACAAAACCTTACACTCTCTCATGGCCTCCATCCCTACTCCATCTTGAGCCCTTACTTCCTCTCTCACACCTCTCCAGCCACATTCACCTCTCTCCTTTCCCTATGCTCTTCTGGTTCTTTTGTGCCTCAGAGCCTTTTCACATGCTGAAAAGGTGCTTTAGCAACTTTTTAAAGAGTTGAATTCTTTTAGTTAAAATGCATGCTTTTCACAAATGTCTGTCCTGATCGATCATCTTTTAAAAAGTGGTCATCCCAGTCTCCAAATGGTCACTATTACATCCTTCTATTTATTTCCTTCGGGGTTTTTATCACAGTCTAAAACTGTGTTCGTTATCTAATTATTTATTGCTTTTCTGTCTCCACCCTCTAGAATAGCACTGTCTGAGAGCATTTTCTGTAATGTGGAAATGTTCTGTGCTGTCCCATGTAGTCACTATTAGCCATGTGTGGTCATTGGTCACTTGAAATTTGACTAGTGGGACTGAGGAACTGAATTTTTAAATGTAATTAATTTAAATTTAGATGTAAATAGCTGCATGTGGCTAGTGGCTACCATAATTAACAGAATAGCTCACCAATGTATATTCCACAAAGGCAGGAATCTTGGTTTAATTTGTTCATTGCTGTTATCCTGAATGCTTACAAAAGTACTTAAAACACAGGGAGTGCTCAGTAATATTAGGTTAATGATAAATGAATGAATGAGTGATTTCTGGTTTGGATGAAAATCTGGAAGAAAAAGGAATTATTCCTAATTGTGGCATGCTTTCTAAGTGATTCAAAAATACGTTTAGACTATATATGACTTTCCTGAAATCTTTAATTAGGATTCAGAGAGAGGAATCCATTATTGTAAATTAAAATTTTGACCATGTTGAAAACACACTTGATTCTTTTACTGTGTTTTGTTAACCAGTGATACAATTATGCTATCTATGGAGTTATCATTTGTAATTAATGAATTAATCAATTTACTTAATTCACAGGCAGAAAGATATTCTGTTTTCTAGTGTTGTCTACTAATTATGCAGTAAATCAAGGCTTTGAAGAGTTTCAACAGCCATTCATTTTTTATGAATTAATCTTTCTTTGGCTTTCTTCTCTAGGGGTGAGCAAATAATGTAAACATAAACCCAAGGATACACGAGTCTGAATGCTAAGAGCATGCAGAAAATGTAACTGAGTATAAAAAATATATGGAATTAATTTTCTAGAGGTGTGCTAATGTTGTGGGGCACAGACAGGGTAAGTCTGTGCCAAGAGCAGGCAAGATCCTGTAGTGCAAGGACAAATACATACTAAGGCCTTGCTTTCTTAGAAAAAGATGCTAAATAAAATATATAACCAGTTAAGTAGAATAAGAATATGCAATCCACAAGTATAATGAAAAACAGGATGCCTGGCTGAAGTACAGCTTTGCCATTTTGATAGTAATACCAATATCAGAATAGCTACCACTATTACTACTAGTAGTATTACTACTGCTACTGCTATGCTACCATATTTTGAGAGCCTACTATGTGCTAGAAGCTATACTCTACACTTCACATACATGATTCAGTTCTAATTAGTAATCAGATCAATTCTATATGTTAAGTATTCATTTCTCCAAGTTATAGATGCTAAGACAAGCTCCATTTAGACTCATAGTTTGTGGATGGTAGAGTTGCATTCTAGCCCAAAGAAATCTGCCTCCAGAGTTTGAGCTCAGAGCTCAAAAGAAAAAGAAAAACTGATTCAAGTATTAGATTTAGTGAGGGGCTATTGGTCTTTGGGGTGATGGCTAGAGTTGGACTTCTAGTCACCAGACTTGGAGTGTATGGCTTATTTCTTAAGTAAATCAAGAAAGACTTAGTTCTGGATAGCTAGGTGACAGAAATTAACAGGTAGTCTCTTTAGGCATGCATGGCCAAAGTGAAAGGCCTGTGACTAGTTTTTATCTTTGAAGAATTGTGCTCAATAATCACATTCCAGGAGGAAGAAGACGAATGCCTCCTTCATCAATCATGTGCCCATCCTTTTGCTAGGAGACATCATGTCACCTTGATTTAGTCCCACCAATAGTGTGTTTGGTTAGGAAGGAGGCATTTCCCAAGGCAAAAATAAGGTGTTATTCTCAGAAGAAAGAGGAAAAGATGCTGGACTAGTAAAAGCATGCAGTGTCCTCCTGTTGGCTGGTTACATTCAATGTCTCCCTGGTATTACACAAATGGGCTTTGTAAGCAGTAATAATTTTACATATATTGAGGGTCTTTTTTGGGAAGTCAAATTTTTGGTTTTGGAAGAGCCTAGTTTCTGAACTGTGTCTGTTCTTATTTTGGCTGCTGTGAGTGCAAACATACATGTTCTCTCTTAACACATCACAATATCTTTTAAGGACAGCAAAATGAAGAACACAAGTGAGTTTTAATATCCAAGAATGTAATAGTGTAAATCTCCCTCTAAACTTAAACCATATGGGTTTATTGAGCAGTTGAAAAGGTCTGAAAAGCATTAATAGCCCTGACTAAATAGAAGCAGACATCAAGCTAAGCATACAAACAGCCAGAAAGCCAATTGGATGATAGAGATGTACAATAAATACAATAAAAAAGACAGTCAAATGTAAAATGCAGCACATCAAAGGTAAAACCTTTACCTTTTATTAATTATGACAGTAATTTCTCTCATAACGTTTCACATAGCAACTGTAACCAAGAACATCTACATTTTAAACTAAAGGTGCCTCCTAAGCTAAAGGAGGCAGGATATAAGCACATCTCTAGGAGCTAAGGAAAATGGTTGTGTAACATCCAGGGTTTCATGCAAACCACCATTTGCCTTTTTTGATGGTGGAAAAACAACATCTTTTGTGCTAGACAATGGTATATAATTCTAAATAGAGTTTAAACAAAAAGGGGAGGGCAATGTAAGAGTCCTAAGATTCTTTAGTTATATATTCTATATTTTATATTTCAACAAATGCCATTAAAAATAATACCCTCTTTTCATAAGCACCATTTAACCAAAGTAAAAAACAATCATAAATATCTTTCCTTTAGAAATAAGAGAACAAAAACAGTCACAAAAGGCCAAGAATTCTTTGATAAGCAGGATTTTATTTATGATAAAATCTCTCATGACTTTTCTCATGTCTATTCAATCAAATTTCTGCTTCTCAGACTTCCCTCATGTCTCTTCACATGAATTTACAGAATCCTTGTACCTGCTCTCTAAGTCTTTAGCACCATATCTAGACTTGTGGTCTTTATATTCATTGGGTAAGGCCTTGTTCTTCATCCTTTTAAATATGGGGCCAGTCATATGAGAGCTCTTATTGGTTGATCTAATTTTCTATTTGAGTATGCAGGTCATACCCAGCTTTATATAACCACTAGAGGCCCAGTGCATGAAATTTGTGCAAGGGTAGGGTCCCTAGTAGCTGTTGGCTGCTGGCCAGGGCCTCCCTTTGTTCCACTCTGCTCCACTCTCTGCTGGTCAGCATATGTCATAGCAAGCAATTGAACTCCCATTTAGTCAAACTCCTGAGGGACACTTTGCATATTAGGTAGGTAGGTAGATAGATAGATAGACAGATTATTAGTAAACCCCCTTTTTTAGGGGTGTATACGGGCTGAACACCTCCTAAACATTGTATGTAGATAATTTCAAGTTCCTTACTCCAATTATATCTGGTACACTGGCAGTGGACATCTGTTGTTTTGATAATTTCTTATATGAGCCGCTCTTCCCCCATTCTTAAGAAGTGCACAAATACTTGCTTCCCCAGGCTTTCTTGCAGCTAGGGTGAATATGGATCATAAATTCAACCTAACTGATCCATCCATGCAAGACTGCATCAGAATGAGGTCAGAGGCTCTCCATGGGTGAGGAAGGGTATTCATTGTTCTGGCCTGGTGAAAGCAGAAACGGGTGAGGGTGGAGAATCAGAAGAGTCCCTTTCAACTTGGGCTCAGAAGGTAGTGTGGTGGCAGCTTCCTTGTTCATCCATTTCTTCTCCATCACCTAGGACATTATTTATTGTTCCTGAAACTTCAGAAGTGAGCCTGTTACTTCACAGAATCATCCTACTGATTCTATGAGCTGCCTACTATTTTTAAGTCAGTTTCTTCTTAAAATAGCCAAAATAGATTCTGCTATTTGCAACTAAGAAGCCTGAGCAATAGAGCACTATTAGTATGATCTTCTTTATAAGCATGAAATCAACTGAGGCTCATGGAAGCGAAGTGATTTGTCTAAAACCACTCAAAGAAGAAATAAGTGTTGGAGCTAGAATTTGAAAGAGTGGTTCTTTAATACTTCATGCCATTAGATTTCTCCCCATAATCTGCAGCATTCTAAATTGTTAAGTCATCTATTCCTCAGGACGTATTTGTGCCTGATCCTTCTTAATGACAAGTTTTTAAAATCTGTGAAGATAATACGTAGCGAGAGGAGTAAGTACGTTATAAAATAGAAAGTTTCTTCATGGTCTCAAGAGCCACATTGCCAAAGCCTGAGAAGGGAAGATCTGGGAGAGTCCAGGGAGGGCTAAAAGAAGAATGCGTGTGCAAAGCAAGTTTTATAGGTTAAACTCTTTTTCATAGAAACTTTTATTTGAGTCATATTTATTGTGGTCATGTCTTTTGCAAATCAGAGAATGCTATATTAGATGGCCTCCAAACTCCTCAAGCTAGTACTGTATCTTCATCAAAGAGAGGCTGGTCTATGTCTTACGGTATTCGGTTCAAATAAATTAAAATTTTTTAAAAATATGTTTTGTTTAATTGTTTCTAATTTTAAAAAATAATATTATACCATCTTCCCCCATCCCCACTCTGCCACTGTAGCTTATATTGACTACTGGAACACAGAGCCCCATTTTCCTGTATAATGAGGGACTCTTTTGGCTTGTATCATTAGTAAAGACCTCTGACTCCTTCTTGCTTAGCTTCTCCCTATATTGTTTGTAGTTATATAACTCTCTAGAAGCTTTTGTTCAATGTCATTGAACTTTGAATTTGGTTTATTTTCAAGGTTCAGGAAAATGAGTTTCGAGATGTCCACGTCCTATGAATAGACAAACGTTCTTGGTTTCTGAGAAAGCTATTTTTTGTTTATGCTCTCGGTGAATTGCTTTGTGTAGCAAACCTCCTATTGCCCTCCCTTGCTGCTTTATTAATTAGATGCTTAAATGGGTCTTTTAAAAACTAAAGTTCCTATTATTATATTTAAAGTATGCTTTCATTATTACTATGTATGAGTTATCCATCATTCTTAAACTTCAATTACTTTTTTCCAATGGAGATTAAACATAAATGCCTGAAAAGAATATGGTCCAAGTTGATGGAGATGGGTTTTCTTTTCATTAAAACCTCTCTAAAGAGTATAGGTTCAGAAATTTCAACAAAAAGTTTCCAAACTGGTGACTAATAAGTTATTGTAACATTCAGAATCTATTCATGAGAAAAGGACTCACTTCAGATCTTTCAATGGAGGGAAGTTTTTATAGATTGTTCCTGGCTCATGTTGATTTGACTTACAATGATGTGAAAGTGATACACACAAAAATTACATAAAATAATCAATAAAAAATTATAAAATAGGCTTTGTGTTAGATAATCTTGCCTACCTGTAGTCTAGTGTGTATTCTGAGCACATTTAAGGTAGGCTAGGCGAATAAGCTATGATATTCTTTGGGTTATTTAAATGCATTTTCAACTTAGGATATTTTCCTAAAATGTAATTCAGTGAATGTTCAGCTTAGCATATATTCAATTTAGGACCCCATTATAAGTTGAGGAGCGTCTAATTTTGGAAACATTTAGAAAGATACTGTAAGAACAGAGAGGAAAAGAGAAGATGGGAGGTATCCTAGATATTAATAGCAACAGAAAGTTGGTGTCATCTCTTCCCCAGGCTCTCTTGCAGCTAGGGTGAATATGGATCCTAAATTCAACCTCACTGATCCATCCATGCAAGACTGCATCAGAATTGAGGTCTGTGAGATCTGTGTGATGCTGAAAGGACAAATGGAAGAGGTGGTGTAAACAGAGTCCAGATATCAGGGCTTTCCTCCGAGAGCTGGGCCAGACAGAACAGGCAGCCACTGCTGGAGACAGAGCTCAAAGAAGAGCAACATGGGGAGAAATACACTGCATTTTGCTCTTCTCCTGCCAGAGCCATCCTGATGGAGTCTAACCAAAAGCCACTTGGCAAGGAACCCAGGAAATACAGGTTTCAGTCCTTTGTGACCCACAGCAGGGTAGGTAAGGGGGAGAAACCCACTGAAGAGCAAACAGCCGGATGACTACCACAGCAGCCCAAGGAAATGTTTGGATTCACAGCAGGGTGATGCCTGAAATGCTTCCACGTATTCTTCTGCCTCTACATTATTTAATGGGGCTTTCTGGAGGCAACTGCTTGTAAGTGCTCATTGTAGGAAAAGCTATTCTGATAATGCACACAAAACATTCTCTTATGTCATCAGATTATAGTTATTTTTTAAATATTAGTTTATTTGTCTTTCCTTATGATGAGCTTTTTATTTTTCTGTCTTCTATATATAGAACCAAGATAGTATCAGTGCTAATGAAGTCTTATAATAACAATTATTATTAGCATGCTCTTATTCCATAAACTGGCAAGTTTCCGGTATGCCTTCAACTCCATTCCCATTATTATAATCATGTAATGTCTAGCAATAGCATCACATTAAAGTTTCAAAGAATTTGTCTGTGTTCCCTGATAAAAGAAAATCTTTACTTGTTTACAGATTACAATTCCTATTTTTAGTTATAAAATGGGGCAGATATGAGGAGCTTCTGGAGGATGCTGCTGAAGGTAGCCAAAAGAAAGTTTGGTGAAGGATATTTCATGAAAGAGCTGAGTGATGGTCAGTGACCACGGTGTGTCAAGGGCAAAGTGGTGACAATGGTGGAGACCTCCTGGGAAGGGGCAGCAGGTGGCAGGGAGCTGGCAGTGGTGATCCAGGGAAAGGGCACTTAGGTTATCACACACATATTTAACAAGCACCTGTCACATGCCAAGCACCGTCCTAGATGCTGGCAATAAAAAAATGTGGAAACACACTGTTTCTGCAGCTCTTATGTTCTAGTGGCAAAGAAAAATTGGTTTATAATTTTATGATCAAGTCAGGTAGTGATGTTTTAAGGAGGAGGCAATATTTGGTGAATGGGTAACTTGGAGGGAGTGGCCAGGAAATTACTCTTGGAGATGGTGACTTTGGTACTGAGACCTGAATGAGGACTTCAGGGGAAAGCATTCTGGGCAGGACATAATCTTAGAAGCCACAGCAAACTTGGCATTTTTCAGGAGTCAAAAGGCAGTCATGTGGCTGGAACACACGGAGGGAGGGAGAGATGAAATGGGTTGGCTGCTACAGCAGCTGCATTTTATTAAACCCACAAATTAGGGTGGAACCATTATTCCGGGATGACTGTTAAACAAATAACATGGGGATTGTAAAGAAGGGACTCCATTCAGCATGGCATGGTGTTAGGTACTCACAGGACGCAAAGATGAAGAAAGCAGAGTTCCTGCCTAGCAGTATGCCCAGCTAGACAGGGAGACATCAGACTGAAAAATCACTCAGGACAAGAAACGCACGTCAAAGTGCAATGGCCGCATAGATTAAACACATTCAGATAAGACAGCAAACCATTCAAGAAAATAAAATTTTCATTTTAAAAATCTAAGATGGATTGCAATGCTTTCAATGTGAAATAAATGATTCAACTTTGGGCAAATGTTACAAAGGACCACTCCCTGTCTTCTGGTATCAGCCAAACCAGAATTGGAATCATAGAGTTTTTGAAGCTAGAAGGGACATCAATTATCACTGAGTTCAAAACGTTTTGTTTCTAAAGAGGAAATAAGAGAGGCTCCATGTCAGTAAATGGATCACCTGCCCATGAATCTTTCTAAAAATATAATCTTGCTGGGTTGTTTTGTTTGTTTCGTTGTGGTTTTTTTTTTTTTTTTTTATGATAATAACATGGTTGTAGGTGTCAGCTTCAACCAACACTCCATACTTCTGGAATACAATTTAAAAGTATGGTTCGGCTGATTTCATTCATTCATTCATTAATTCATCCATTCACTCATTTAATAGATATTTATTGAAAATATGCCTGTCATTTGCTATTGAACACCTACTATATGCTGAGCACCTACATGCTATTCAACATTTTAAAATTAATCATTGCACACCCAACAGTGAATCAAAAAACAAAGTTTAAAGTGTACAGTCCCCCTTAGCAGAATGCAGTGGAAAGTAAGAAGCCATTATAAGTAGAACCATAATTTTCCCCAAGCGTGACAGTAATTCTGGGCTTCCTCTCTATAAATAGTTTGGTCCACTCTAAATGGACCCCACTGCACTTCTTTGAATCACAATTACTAAGTAACCATCCACAAACAGCTGATGTTGGAATTGCATGATCTAGATGAGCAAATTTCATCCCAGGGCATTTAAAGATATGTCTGTGAGATGACTAATAGCCTATATGGAGAGTGAAATGCTCAGCTGCTCAGAATTCTTAGCAGGTCTCTGAATTCTGTCTAAAAATATTGGCAGCAACATCTGCCCTCATTGTCAACACATGCTGAGAAGCCTTTAATATTCACCCAGAACAGGTAGGCTCTTGGCTTTCAGGGGATTGAATAAAGATCCTCTATCCCAGCAATTTATGTAGACTGCATTTAAACATCCTTAGAGATACTGAACACTGCTGGAAATTTAAATTCTAGTTTCAAGAAGATTGGTATTTGTTAAAGAAATAATTCACTGGGAGGCAAGAGATGGGTTCTAAGGTCCCCTGGGCTGTGTTCAGGTCTGTGGCTTTTTGAATGTCCTTCTGTCCATCCCCTATGTACTCTTTGCTATGCTCTAGAGGTCACATATGGACTGTATATGAATGGTCTTCTGTTCCCTGAACATATGTAGTTTCTAGCCCTAGTGCCTTTGCCCGTACTAGTTCCTCTATCTGGAATCTCATTCCTTTGATTCTGCACCTAAGGAAAAAAAAAACCACACAAAACAAAACAAAACAAAACAAAACAAAACAATCCTCTTGTTCGCTTTTTTAAGGTCTACCTCAAATTTTACTTTCAGCTTTCATTGGGAAAAAGTGATCATATCTTTCCTAGTATTCTATAACTTTATATCACACACGTCTTACAATGTGCCATATACTTCACATGATTTATCTAATTTAATCCTTATAATGATTTCTCTCATTTATAAAGGAGAGGATGCAAGCTAGGTCATGTTGATAGAAATTAGTCCAACTGAGATTCAGACCTCTGAACATTTGATCCCAGCTATAGGGCTTAACTACTTTACCTGTTAGCTATCTGGCCCCTGCCAGCCAAGCTTCTCAGAACTATAGTTGCATAGATCTCTACCTATCCTATGGAATTTGAACTCTTTGAAAGGCCAGGATCAAGTGGAGTGAGGGTTTGAGGGAAAAGAACAGCCCATTCTAAAAACTTGAGACATTATTCTACCATATTGGTGGCACAATTGAGATCTGTTATAATACAGTAATATTAATTAAGCAGGTTTGGAACTAGAAAGCACTATTTGTTATGAACACACAGATTTCAATGCTTCTGTTCCTTAGTTTTTCTGTAATCCATAGAAGACACATAGAAGAACGAGTCTCCTTTTTTCTAGAATTACTCATTCAATTAATACTTAGCATCTATTGTGTTCAAGGCACCATATAGAGAGGGTTCATAGAGATATAAGGTAAAACCTATGCCTTCGAAAATATACATAAGTGAGATAAGACATGTACACACATAACTATACTGTGACTTTGTGTTACTATTCAGTTTTAGGGGAAATTCTATTACATTTCATTAATCCAGATTCATACTTATAAGCCATCATCAGTTTGCAATACATTTTCATTCTCATGCTTAAGAGGAAATAATTTTAAAGTGTAGGGAAGGGAAAGGTACAAAGCATAGAAGGGATGTTAGCATCTATGAAGAAAAAGCAAGACATAAGATACCATAATTGTTCTGAAGAATACCTCAAAAACTCATTTCCACTTTCGTTATAAATGACAAGTTTTAAGTCAGCATCGATGTATCAGGTGGTGCACCATATAAAACATTGCTCAAAACAATACAAATAAAAATATATACTATTTCCTCCTGTCACATTCCTATGGAACTACAGTTTACAGGGAGTTGAGGTCATCCCTGTCTCACCAGTCTGGGAGACTGTTTCATTCCTATAGCTCTTCTTCTCATTCCTTTAGGCAAATTAGCAGAGCTCCATCAAAATGCATTCTTAATTCATAAGCAGATAATGCTTGGAGCTGGCAAGTCTCATAGCTGTGTACAGGGCTGGCATCCATCCCTTATCAACACACCAGCAACTGCTCCCCGGCCAAATCCCCTGTTAAGTCCTTCGCCACACTGTTTATGTCTCCTGCAGGGCCTCCAGAATATATTTTGTGTGCCTCCTCTTTGTCAGTCCAGAACTAGGAGCCCAACCATATCAGTTAGGACAAATGTGAGTTTGTTCATGGGTTATTTCCCCCTCTGATTCCATATACAAGGCTTGTCCTAGCATTACCATCTAGACCCACTTGCTGGATTAGGTGTCACTTGTCACTTCTGCACCAATGGTCAAAGAATAGTAACTGAAAATGACACCTTTGTTTTCTTAATAAAAGGAATTTGAGGGAGGTCTATTTATGTTTCATCTCTTGGTTGTAATGATATTACACATTTGAAACTGAATTTGCATTAAATTTATCCACAGACCATAAGGCCCTGACAGGCAGAAACTGTGTGTATTCCTTTCACCTCATGCAAAAGCTCCCAGAATGGGGTGCTCGGTGCATCTGTGGTGAATCCGATGGAATAAATAATTGTGGTTCATTTTGTTTATACTGTGCACAGTTGGAAATGTACTAAGAATGGTACCAAAATTCCCTGGGGAAAATTCTTGGCTTTTTAAAGAATCTAGGTAGCACCACAGGCAGGATTTGCCTTGGTTGGAAGAGTTTTGCCTTGAGTCTCCAAATTCCTGGGAAAGCCCTCAATCAGCCTATTGTGCCTTGCACTCTCTCCCCATGCCATGCATTCCATCCACTATAAACACTCAGCTATCACGCTGACACTTGGATAAAAAGACAAGCGAAATATATACATGGGTGGTTGTTTTTTTTAAAGTAGAAAATGCTGCCACCTCTTTCCCTCATTTTATAGCAGAGCATTTGATCTTTGCATGGACTCCCTTCCATAGTCACCTGATTGAAATGCATATTTTCAAGCTAACCTGCCCTGTCACACATATGGTAAGTGCAGCGATTGTGTGGAGTACAGAAAGGGTGAGGTCGCGCTGCTCCTCTGTGTTCACTGTGTCAGCCAGAGGAGTATGCTTCCCCCCACGGCTCCCTTCGGCTCGGTCGTCATTTTTCAGCAGGGAAAGCTCCGTCCTCACATAGCACAGCCTTTCCAAGGGAAGAGAGAGGACCTGCCACTTTAAATTTTCAGCAGGCAACTGGCATTTTATTATTTACGTATTTCATGTCATTATGTTGGATAATATAACAAATGATGCAATCAGATCCACGGGAAATTTAAAGTGGCGTACACCTGTTCTCACCTGGGAGAGGAGCAATAGCTCATCCACAACCTCCCCAGCTGAAAACCAGCAGCAGCACACAAAGCCTTTGTGTAGGACACGCTCCCAGACTGACAAATAGGCCAAGTTGAAGAACATGAAATAAATTCCGTTAACCTTCTCTGATGAGCTTCAGACTTGTTTTTGTTTTGTTTTTTTGTTTTTTGTTTTTTTTAATAATAAAATGGATTCCCTGTTATTAAGAAAATGTTTTGGGGAGGGTAGCAACATTGGTTCAGTAAACTGCCATTGAGGCAGAAATGTGAAAAAAAACACATAGAAATCACAGCTGCTTTTCTGAGCTCCTGGCTGGATTTGCCGCTAGTCCCAGCGATGGACCCATGTATCAGTAATGTTTTATTTGGAGATTGTATGCCTAGGAAACATAATTGTGTTTTCTGCAGTGAATAAAGCAGGAAAATATATATATTTTTTAAAAAGAAATTAATTCTGAGTCATGCAAAGAGCCACGCTCACTCCTTATTCCTTTTTAACATTCTTGCAAAATTTGGAAATTATTTCTCCTCAAATGACTTAAATATAAAGCTAGTCTGCTCATTGTGAGTAATATTGAGAGAATCAGGATGGGTGGGATACAGGAATGCTGGACACCCAAGCTCACAGCTGGTCATTTGTTACTGGGCCGGGTTGAAGAAGGGTTAGCGTATTCAGTCAACATCTAACTTTTTTTTGGAAATGCTTTTGTCCTTATGAAGTCTCATATCTAGCTAAGTTCATCTAGTAGGGCTGCCAGATAAAACATAGAACAGTTAAAGTTGAATTTTAGATAAGTAAACTTTTAGTATAAGTATTTCCCAAATACTGCATTTTAGAGATCTAAAGTATAATCCATGTCCCCCAAACATACCCAATCCAGTGAGACAAGGAATACAGACACATAATATAATGAAGCCTTAATCATACTAAAAAACATACTAAATATTGTACATTCAAAATGTTTTATACTAAAATTAGAAGACAGGTGCATGAAATTAGTGCACGGGGGTGGGGGTGGGGAGAGGCGGGAAGGTTAGTGTGTGTCCCTCATCTCAGTCTGCACCATCTCCAATCTGGGACCCCTTCAGGGATATCCAGTCGGGCAGTTGAACATTCCTCTCACAATCCAGGACTGTTTGGCTCCCAACCATTCGCCTGCCTGCCTGCCTGATTGCCCCTAACTGCTTCTGCCTGACAGCCTGATCACCCCCAACCACTCCCCTGTCAGCCTGATTGCCCCTAACTGCCCTCCTTTGCCAGCCTGGTCACCCCCAACTGCCTTCCCCTGCAGGCCTGGTTGCCCTAACTGTCCTTCCATGAAGGCCTGGTTGCCCCCCATGGTCCTCCCCTGCAGGCCTGGGTCCCCCAAACTTCCCTCCCTTGCAGGCCTGGTTCCCCTCAACTGCCCTCCCCTGTTGGCCTGGCTCTCACTAACTTCCCTCCCCTGCAGGCCTAGTTCCCCCAGCTGCCCTCACCTGCAAGCCTGATCGCCCCCCTTGCAGGCCTGGTCCTTCCCAAATGCCCTCCTCTGTTGGACTGGTCACCCCTAACTTCCCTCCCCTGCAGGCCATCTTATGGCAGCCATCTTGTGTCCATTTGGGGCAGCCATCTTTGACCACATGGCCATCTTGTGTATTGAAGTGACAGTCAACTTGCATATTACTCTTTTATTAGATAGGATGTGCACACTATAGTTATACTATCTAGTAAGACCCAAACATTGTATAAGATGTATTTATACTAAAAATTATTTGTTGTTCATTGGAAATTTAAAATGGGCATTTGGGGTTTTTTTTGTTTGTTTGTTTGGTTGGTTGGTTGATTGGTTTGGTTTGGTTTGGTTTTTGCTAAACTGGGCAGTCTTACTGAGAAGAAAAGGACTCCCAGGACCTGGATTACCTTTTCTATAAGCCTAAGGCAGATAGTTTATGTGGCCCCTTTCATCTGGACCCACACCCACAGCCCAGTCACATTCATCCTTATTAGCCCATTTCCCAGTGAAATAGATCACAAGTAAGGCGGTGGAGGAAAGAGATTTTCCCCCTAAAGTTTATAGTAAATGTGTTGAATCCTCCCCACCGGGGCTTCCACAGAAAGATGCCTTCTCCCAATGGGAGGTGGCCCAGGCTTCTCCATCCTGTCAACCATCTATAAGAATAGAGGGAGACTGGGGGGAGGTGGAGAAATCCTGCTTCGGGGTCTTTGAGCTCTAGAATCTTCTATCTTAACCCTCATATACCTATCAGCAGCAGCACCCTCTTCCACAGGGTGGAAACTCTTTTCCACAGAAGCACAGGTAGCCTATTTCTGGGCCTCTGTTAATTCTTACATAGCAAATGGTGTATGAGCTAAGCAATGGGCTGACAAAAAGTTTACAGTACACATGATATTTTTTCTTATTTATTTTCCACAGTAATATATATTAATATGTGGCATACCAGAACCACAGAGGAAACAAATCAAGTTCTCACTTTCCTATTGCTCAGTCAGACATTAATCAGAAGACAGATCACATCTTTTGAACAGTTATTTAGCTCAGTATCAGAGATGCTTCTGCCTCTCCGAGTTGTTTTGTTTCCTCATGACCATACCTATAAAAGACTTTTTGCACTTTCTACAATGTCCACTTCAGTGGGCGTTAGTCAGTGTCCATAGCTGTGATTTTCAGGTTTGAATTTATCAGAATCATCGGGAAGGCTAGTTAAAACACAGGTTGGATTTCTAATTCAGTAGGTCTAGGTCTGGGGTCAAGCTTGAGGATTTGTATGTGTAACAGGAACCAAGAGATGCTGATGCTGCTGGTCCAGGGACTACACTTTGAGAACCACTGGGCTATCGATTGACTTTCTTATTGTTGCCAGATGTTGTCCTCTCATGGATGTGAGATACCAGTATCCTATTAAAGTGGCCATCTGATACTCTCAAATCAATTTTAGAAGACACACATTTGTGTCTACATGCACACATGTTATAATATTTATATATTAACTAGAGGCCCAGGGCAACAGGCTCCCTCCTCTCTGGTTTTGGGTGGGACACCCAAGAACCGTAGCTGCCAAGTCACCACAGCTCAGCAGCTTCTGCATTGAGCATCTGCCCTCTGGTAGTCAGTGCACGCTGTAGCTACCGGTCAGATGGTCAGTCAGATGGTCACTTAGGCTTTTATATATATAGATTACTTTGAAGGACAATAAATCCATATCTAGCTAGTGTTATATTAAATATAGACCACTGTGATTCTCACATTTCTTTGCTCTGAGATGGAGAAATTTCTCTCTATACCTGAGAATACATTTCTCTTTCCACCCCTAAACCACTGTGCATATGATATTAATACTTAGCACCTTTGCAAGTAAATTAACTGGTAGCTATAAACTGCTAATTACAAAATTGCTTTTCTTACTTTAATGAAATACATATTTTAATAGAAAATTTAACTATAAAGCACTGTCAAAATAAAGCATAGAAGTTACCCCATGTACCACTGCCCAGAGAACCTCTGTAAATTTTGTATCATGTATCTTTTCTGTTTTTTTCTTTTTGGTTTTATGAAATTGAAGCCACACTGTACATACTGTTTTGTAATTTTTTTTTAACTTGTGGGCATTTTCATATGCCAATAAATAAACTTAAGTAATCAATGTCTAATGACTACAAGTGTTCTTTCATAAAGATAGGCCATAATTTATTTTGCTTATCCCCTATTGCTGGACATTTAAAGCATTTCCTTTTTGTTCAAGAGAAGTTTTCGAGTTAAAGTGCCATCCTGGCTGGTCAGCACAGTCAAACTCCATATAATTTTCATGAAAATAGCTGTAAAGATTTGAAAACATAGCAATTGTAAAAATTTTGATATATGAACAATTTAATGCTGGAATCTGGAAGGACTGACTGCTAAATATAAGACAAAAAGAACTGAGCAAGCAAGGAAAACTATTTAAGTTTCAGCTCATGAAATGCCTGACCACCACTGTGAAACAGGCCCTACCTGGGGGAAAAAAAGATTCTGTATGTTCTCCCATCATCTGTTCCCTACTCAAAATTGAAATATTCACCAAACAGAAAACCAGAAGTTTCTGGGAAATGTACATCAAAGAGAATTGTATTTCGTCCTGGCTGGTGTTAGAGCACTCGCCTACACACCAGAGGGTCGTGGGTTCCATTTCTGGTCAAGGACATGTATCTGGGTTGCAGGTTCAATTCCCAGCCCCAGTTAAGCATTTGCATGAGGCAGCTAACCTATGTGTCTGGAGTTAGATGTTGCACTTGAATTCATCAGCTTCCTTGTAGTTGTCATGATATGTAAGAAACTTTGCCATCATACAAGTGGACAGAACCAAGGGAAAGCACACATCTTGTTTGTTGGCATATGCCAAGGTTATTAAAAAAGTAAAAAGGAAGCCCCAGTAAGCCTACGAGAATTTGATGCCAACATGGAAGGTCCAGATGAGGAATGTAACTATGATATGAGAAGGAACAGTTATTAAAATGAAGCTCATAAAAACATTTTTGGTCAAGAAAATAAAGTAGGATTGCCTTTTAATTTTTTCCCCTTAAATTTTTAAATTGAAATTTCTCTGATTTAAAAAGTAATATTCATATTTAAAAATGCATATAAAAATCAGGGTCAAGAAGAAACACTGGAGAGGGGACTCACATATATCAAGTTTTATTATCAAAATTATCATTTAGCAATAGTAATAATAATAATATAATATAATGGCAGCAGGCACAATTTAATGAGCACTTGTTAATATACTCAGCACTTTACATGATTATATGCTCTGATTATCCTTTCACACTATAGCAGTGGTCGGCAAACCGCAGTGTGCAAGCCACATGTGGCTCTTTGGCTCCTTGAGTGTGGCTCTTCCACCTGCCTAGGCAAGTCTATTTTGAAGAAGTGGCATTAGAAGAAGTTTAAATTTAAAAAATTTGGCTCTCAAAAGAAATTTCAATCGTTGTACTGTTGATATTTGGCTCTGTTGACTAATGAGTTTGCCAACCACTGCCCTATAGCAAGTATGACAAATTCCAGTGTCAGATAAGAAAACTAAGGCTCGGAAAAGTTAGGTAAGTTTCTTCAAATCTTATGCTGTCAAGTGATTGCATCAGGATTTGTACATAAGTCTATCTGATTCTTAGACAAGATATTTTAAGGTGCTGAGTATCTGTATTGAGTACATTGAATGACCTTATTGGGAATAAAATTAAGTAGCTTTGTTGTCATTATTTGAAATAGCACATGATTGATTCCTCTTACCCAAGAAGCTTCTAGAAGAAGGTGTATACAGCATTATAATCCATCTTTATATAAAGTGTTTCATAGACTTTTGTGAATTAGAATGAATAACATTTATAATGCTCTTTATAGTTTGCTAAATACAAACCTTAAACATTTTTTCTTGAATTCTTTATCCAGCATTTTACCACCTGGTGGAACCACCAACTCCTGAGTGAATAGTCCCAGTTTTCACACGTGTATGAATACGTTAACATGTTTGAGCAGTAGTCTGGTTGCTCATCCCCCGCCCCACCTGCACACACTTATCTTCCAGAAATACATTTGAATAAAAAAGATGGTTCTTTTTTCCCCCTTTATTTATTTGGTAAGCTGTTTTTAGTAGAAAGGTTTCATTTCAAACACAGTGTCCAGAATAGCTTTTTCTCCCAGCTTTCCCTCTATACTAAATTGTAGCATTTATGCATGTGTGCCTCCATCAACTTGACCTTGCTAACAGGATAAACTAAATGTCATTCATGGTTTTGGAGTCCAACAATATTAAATATGACTATTGGCCTGTGCAACATTTCATAAGAAAAGCATGTAAATCCTTTATATTTTCCTTGTGATACGTTTGAAGAGGAAAGGAAAGAAGGTTCAGTATGGTTGTATCAAGTGCAATTGGTTCAGCTTTTGTAACAGAAACACCCCAATTAACAGTGGCTTAAATGGCATAGGAATTTATTTTTTAATGTATAGTAGTCAAAGTTATCACAGCAGTGCTGCTTCATGAAATTGTCAGGGTTGTTCTTCAAGTTTTTCTGCCTTCATCTCTACATAGTGCCTTCATCAGCATTGCCCATGAGTCACATTTATTGCAAGTTGGAAGGAGGAAAAGAAGGACAGGTTCTTTCCTATCAAGGATACAACCTGGAGGCTGCAGAAGTCATATTCCATTGGACAGGTCTAGCTGCAAGAGAGCCGAGGAAGGTAGATTTATTTAGATGGCCATATGCCACCAATTGTACAATAAAAGGCACCTTAGCTTAAGATGAAAATAATTCTTCTGGAGATTGGTTGCTCAACAGTGTGAATGTACTTAATATTACTGAACTGTATACTTAAAATGCTCAAGGTGGTAAATTTCATGATATGTGTATTTTACCACAATATAAAACTTAGGGAGAAAAATTGCCTTAAGGCTAGAAGTTAAGACACATGAGTTGTAGTCCCATCTATGACCTTGGGTGATTTTAACTTTATTGAACCTGAGTTTTTTCATCTATCTTTATAGTGAAACCATTATAGATCACCCTTTTTTAAGGTATAATTCACCTCTATGTTACCTATTTATCTTTAATAAAAGTGAATTTATTGGAAAAAGGAATAGGAAACTAGAATATAGACAATTAAACCGGGTAAAAGAACTACCACTTATTCATTTACCAGGTCCAGTCTTGTCCACACTACCATTTTGGTGAATTAATTCTAACTGTTTCCTGTCTTCTCACTGTTTACACTAAAATTTGTTAAGTCCTGGAAGAGAGTATGCTCACTGGCCCAGCCTAGATTGTACGAATGCCCAGGGCAGCATAACAGTGGACCTGGATGTTATGGGAACATAGGTGATACCTCTTACCAACACTCCTCACAACGCAGGACACTCACAAGAATAGAATGCCTGCTGGTCAAAACAACACTAGCCACTTTTTCTCTTTTCTCAAAATTTTCTTCTCTGTCAGCTTCCATCACACCACTTTCTCCTAGTTTTTCTCTTGTTTCTGTAACATTATTTGGTCTCTTACGCTTTGCTATCTCTTTCTGATTCGGAGATCTCTGAGTTCTTTAAGGGACTTCTATGAGGCCTCAGCTTTTATCAGTACATATCAAAGGTCAGGTTTTTATTGCAGCTTTAAATATGATGATGTAGGTCTATATCTTAAAATTATCCTACTTAAAACAAAATTAAAAGATACTGATGATTTTGTTTTTGTTTTTTTGTATATGAAAATAAGAAGGAGGTTATTTCTCAGTAACAATAGAAAAGTCTATGATGTTGTCAACAGGCAATGCTTTTAATAAATATTCAAGCAACAGCTATTTAAATATAAATGCTCCAGATGGTTTCATCCTAGCTTTCTCACCCCTCTGTACTTGCCCTTGATACTCATGCAAGTCTTTTATATATAACTAGAGGCCTGGTGCATGGAATTATGCATGGGGAAGGGGACCCCTCAGCCCAGCCTACACCTCTCCAATCCAAGACCTCTCAGAGGATGTCTGACTGCCAGTTTAGGCCTGATCCTCTGGACATCCTTCTCACAATCTTGGACCGCTGGCTCCTAATCACTCACCTGCCTGCTTGCCTGTCACCCCTCCCTGTCCACCCACTTGCTGTCCTGATTGTCCCTTACTGCCTCTGTGTGCTGGCCTGATTGCCCCTAACTGTCCCCCCTGCTGGCCTAATCACCCCCAACTGTCCCCCTCTGCTGGTGTGGTCACCCCCACCTGCCCCCCTCTGCTAGCCTGGTTACCCCCAATTACCCCCCTCCCCCCTACAAAACTGGTCAGCCCCAACTTTCCCTCCCCCTACCAGCCTAGTCACCCCTCACTGCTCCCCCTGCCAGCCTAATTGCCCCCAACTGCCCCCCACTTGCTGACCTGGTTGCCCCTAACTTCCCCCCAACCAGCCTAATTACCCCCAACTGCCCTCCCTGCTGGCCTGGTAGCCTCTCACACCTCCCACTCCCCGCTGGCCTGGTCACTCCATGCAGCTTGCTGTTCAATCATTTGGTCATCCCTCACTAATCCCCCTGACAGGCTGGTTGCCCCACACAGCCTACTTGTTTAGTTGTTGGTCATCCCTCACTAACCTCCCATAGACAGCCATTTTGTGAGGGCATGAGGGTTAATTTGCATATTTCCTCTTTATTATATAGAACTAGAAGCCTCGTTCATGAAATTCATACATGGGGGGGGGGGGGTGGAGAGGAGGAGGCTCACCCCAGGCTGCACCCTCTCACAATCTGGGACCCCTCAGGGTATGTCTGACTGCCAGTTTAGGGATGATCCCACAGGGATCCCTGTGGGATCAGGCCTCAACTGGCAGTCGGACATCCCTCTCCCAATCTGGGACCACTGGCTCCTCACTGTTCTCCTGCCTGCCTGCCTGATCACCCCTAACCCCTCTGCCTACCTGCCTGAAATATAACCCTAACCCTAACCACCTCTACCTCGGCCCCCGCCACCGTGGCTTCATCCAGAAGGATATCCAGAATGATGTCTGGAAGGTTGTTCGGCTGTCTGGTCTAATTAACACATTATGCTTTTATTATTATAGATAATATGTACATTTATCCCTCCAAGAGCTGATGCTTTTTAATAAACATAAAGGGATCTTTTTATGACTTGACTCAGGATCCAAGTGGCAACTGTGAGAACAACACTCACTCCCAAGCCAGCGCAAGTATCCAATGGCTTTCACTGATACTAATGGGGACTTTCATTTGGTGACTAGTTTAGAAGGAAAGCATTTGCTTGAGGGCAGAGTCCAGAAAATATGGAGTGGAGACAAGGATTCTAGAAGAGGTGATGAAGGTCTGTGACTTACCCAGCTCTCGGGGCTGAGGTTGGGTCTGTCTGGTGAAGTGTCTGAGGGCTACAACCAGACAGAACAACTTCCAGGAGGGACTTGGTGAAGCTCCGGGCAGAAGCAGGTCCGTTTAGGTTCTTAGTGACAAAATGTGGCATGCAGCAGTTTGAACGAAGACATTACTGATAGAGTAGCCCTTCAATAACTACTTAATGTGGGAGCTGGTAGAATGTTGAATAAAGAAATCTATGTGATGCCAAGAATACATTCCTTTAAAATACATGGGATTTCATTGACCAATTCTGGCAAGCAGGTGAGGTATTTTGTAGTTTCAGAATCAAGATTAAAGCTTGTATAGAGCTAAGTAAAACCCATTCTTTCACAAAGTTCTTTTCCATGTGAGTTATGGTCTATTGCAGAGATTTTTAAATACTTTTATTTTAGGATATTTAGACATCACAACACAAAATGGGATTTCCCACCCTTAATTTTCCTGTGTAATGTCTCAATATTTTTTGTTTGTTTTTCCAATGTACAGACTCTGCTAACCGTTTGTGTACATCTGCATTTATTTAGGCACTGGCTTTGTTCATATCTGCATCAGTCTCTAGACATCCAGGCATCACTCATTCAGTGGATATCCTGAGGTTTGTCAGGCAGTCTCATGTTTCTCTAGGGCAGTGGTCGGCAAACTGCGGCTCCCAAGCCACATGCTGCTCTTGGGCCCCTTGAGTGTGGCTCTTCGAGAAAATACCACAGACTGGGCGAGTCTATTTTGAAGAAGTGGCGTTAGAAGAAGTTTAAGTTTAAAAAATTTGGCTCTCCAAAGAAATTTCAATCGCTGTACTGTTGATATTTGGCTCTGTTGACTAATGAGTTTGCCCATGACTGCTCTAAGGGGAAAAGAAGAGCTTCCATTTATTGTTCCATTGGCTCAATAGAAAGACATTATGTTGGAGATTCATAGAATTGTCATTGACAGAATTTTTGGTGGCAGTGTGAGAGTATTTCAGCCAAAACTGTAAAGGAGATTTAGGTAGACGTTGCATTTCTGGAAATGTATTTATTAATTCTGGTCTGGGTTCTGTCACAAATTGGCTATGTCTTGAGTTGAGTGGTAATTAATGTCTCGAGGCCTCAGACTTGTGATAGGGAAATTGATCTAAATAATGTCTCATAAAGGGTGCATTATGTGCAACACAAATCCTGCGAGATGATCCTTTTCAAAAGGCGCCTGCATTTAAATGAGTTTGGAAAACACTAGGCCTTATCAATGCCCCTGTTTCAAGTCTATGTGACCATTATCACAAATCAATTGAGTGAATTAGTCATAGAATCCTTTTTTTCAGGATTAAAATCTAGAGAAAGCACTTTTAAAAAGGCTGGGGTAAGGTTCTATATACCTATTTCCAACTAAGAAAACTACTTTAAACATAGTAGTTTTAACCCTTAGAAAAATTATTGGGAAATGATGATATTTATAAAACAAATTATAAGTAAACTAAGACTTCAAGAAAATAAATCTTAATGTTTACGGGCCAATAGTAAATGCACAAAAGTTTTGTCACCAAATTGTTTTTTATGAATAAAAAATAAATTTTGCACAGAAGTAAGTTTCTCCCTGTATCTAGAGAGTGATATCATTCTAGCAAATAATGTCATCCTGCTAATTTTTAGGTCGTTCTTTTACTTTCACACTTTGGTCATTCTTTGTTAGGGTGTAGCTAACAAAGTAAATGGACATTTCAGACTTCTTTCAGTGACTACTTCTTCAAGACGTAGCCATTGGCTGTAGGAGCAGGGGACTATTCTGTATACACACTTGTGTACATCTCTTGTACCAACTTCCTTGGGATATTTGGCCAAACATTTTACCACTCCGGGGCTTCATCCCCTTGACTAGAAAAGAATATCACTGATCTCAACATCATGCCTCATATTTGTAACCTGTGCCATCTGCTAAGGCTAAATGGACTTGTGCGCCCATGTGGATGTGCTGATGCAAACCTACTGGCTTCTTCTGCTTTGTGAACTTTAGACAAAAAGAGAAGCTTTAGATTGTGCCTTTAAAATAATAATTTGTTGAAAATGAAAAAAAGTTGCTATGAGTTTCAGTTCTATTTCCAATGATGTCAGTAAATTTCTTTAAAGTTTTAGCTATTTAATGGGTTTTCCTTGGAAGAGCAATAATCTCTCTGGTTGAATGAATGAATGAATGAATGAATTCAGGTAGAAAGGAAGGAAGGCTATTGTCCCAATGAATCAAGCATAGGATTTTCCTCTCTGAAGGAATACTTTTTAAAATTAATCCAAATAAAATTTATGTTAAAATAGAAATTAGATACCAAATAGTAAAACTACATAAAGCAAGAGCTGAAACATCATACTTTTGGCCATAGTGTCCCAGAAGAGAAGAAATTCCTTCCCCTTCTCATTTTCTCTCATCCTGGTGGTGACCCCAAATCTGATATTAAGAGGAAGTACTAGATTTCTTTTGTCTTTTCCATTAGAATGGTCCAAATGGCTTAGTCATCACTGGCAATAAATTGCTTTGCCTCCAAACCATTTCTCTTCTCTTGCTATCTTTGGACATTAAGAACCTTGTTTTCTGCCAATAGTGCCACTGTAGGGAGTCCATCCACCATTTTTTTATACTAAGTTTGATCTTATTTCAGAAATACATACATAGATCTAATTTATGCCTTCAACCAGCTAACTGCATATATTTTTATTACACTTGGCTCCAAATAGTTCCAGCATGCTGTTAGACCCTTTTTCGTGTTCTAGAATGTTGACTAGAAGATAATAGAGTTCCTTGTTTTTCTATGATTAGTGGAACTGTTTGCAGTTTGAGGGAAATTTGAGTTGGGAACAAAAAACAGGGAGAAAGAGAAGAGGAGGAGGAGAAGAGAAAGAAAAAGAAGGGGATAGGGGAAAGGGAGAAAGAGAGAGAATTCTAAGCCAGATGGCTTATAAAAGGTAGTAAAGAAAAGAGATTGTCTTTTTCTTTACTGAACAGAAATGAGATATAATGTACATATTATTCACCCATTAAGTGAAACAACTTCAGTAAGTTTTAGCAAATTTATTTATGGGTGTATTTACTGATTAATGGTTATTTGGTTTTGTTTAAAACATCTAGAAAAATATTTGGTACACACCAACAGGTCCTTGAATTTGGTCTGTCTAAATGTCTATGCTTAGAAAATGGCCTGGGTTTCAATAGTCCATAATGTTTATTGTATACCTTTGAATTACAGAATTCATACATAAAAATAATATTAATCCAATAATTGTGATGTGGCTGTATTGCCAATAATCTTTTGTGTGTCAGTAGCTTAGCTGGTAATGGCACATGGGGTTAGAGATGGACACATGGACATTTTGGTACAAGATCAAATATCAAGGAGCTTCTGGCATGGACCACATGTCTCTATGGATATTTTGGACAGGACCAAACATCCCACAAGGCTACCACCACAGTTGATAGAACACATTTGTCACCCCAAAAAGATTCCTAATACCCATTATTCCTCTCAAGCCATTGCCTCAATAACCACTAATATGCTTTCTGTCACTATAGGTTGATGTTGCCTGTTGCAGGATTACATATAAATAGAATCATACTATGTATACCCTTTTGGATCTGGCTTCTTTTCATTCAGTATGCTTTTGCAATTCATCCACACTGTAGTACATATCAGCGACTCATTCCTTTTTATTGCTGAGTAGTATTCCATAGTATAGGTGGGCCACAATTTGTTTATCCATTCACCAACTGATGGCCATGTAGGTCGTTTAAATCTTAGGGCTACTATGAGTAAAGCTGCTATGAACATTTGCATACATGTCTTTGTGTGGACATACATTTTTGTTTCTCTTGGGTGAGCATCTAGGAGTGAGATGGCCTGGTCATTGAGTACCAACTTAAAAAAACGAAAACACAGGGAATGATCTCTAAATCACTGTTTCTTCTGTTTTATGATATTCACTGAGCTTTCTCAGCTCCCCCAATGGTGCCCACCTTCAATGAACATGAACAGAACTATTTGAAGACAGGAGAAAGGAAGCAAAGGGGACATTTATTTGATCAATGTCTTCTGCTTAGATTGTGCCTCCACACTGTTCCAAAACCCTATTGAGTTGTGGGGTGAGCAATAGCACAGTTTGGAAGATATAACAATATGCCTTTAATCTGAAAATTAAAGGGTTGGGCCTTTAATCTGAAAATTGGTAGCCTCTACTATGGCATTTTCAAAGGTAGAAAAAAAAATCTTTCTCCAATGTTACTTTCCCTGTTAACAGAAGCCCACTTCAGAGGCTCTGGCTTCCCAATCCAAGCTCTTAAATAGCGTGAGTGAATCCCTGACATTTTGTGGGTATGAGTCTCTCTCAGAGTTTTAGGATTCTGCAATTTTTAAAAGCACCAAGGGCATTCCTCTTTGGACCACATAAAAAAGCCTTAATCAGTCTGTGGTTTATCTCAGGTAAGCAGTTATCTGGAAAATGTTCTGTTAGCCTGTTCCACCCCACTCACATTTCTAGTAGTCCTGGGATTTTCTGCTGTATTTGAAAACGCTTTGTCAAAAAAAGTTCTGTTAAGAATAACTTCTAGTGATGGGGATTTGAGAAACTCAGAGGCAACTTGGCACCAGTGAGAGGTTAGAATCAGTCTCTTAGGGCGGCAATTCCGCGTTTCATTCTACATGGTTCCTCCGAGTCTCTAGTGGGATTCAGCCCCAGTTGCTCTCCTTGGACTCTATGATTACCGTAACACCCATTACTTCGGCTCTTTTTCCTTCCCTGTCTCACGTCATCATCTTCCTTCACTCTTGTTCCAACTGCTTCTTGATATGTTTCTTTTTATTCAGCTGGCAGAACTTAAGTCTCAGTCAGTCAGCCATCATCACAGTCTCTAACACTCAGTGGCATTCAGCATACATATTATTCTTATCATCAGGAGTCTGCAGTTTCAATGCAGAATCAGCTGATCCAGAGTGGGCTCAGCTGGGCTTTGCTTTTATCTGGGCACTTGTCAGAGCTTGTCTCTCACTGTGAGCTGGACTCCAGTCAGCTCTATGTGTGTTTATGGTGGCCCTTCCCCTGAAGGGCAGATTGCTACCCAATCCATTTAAAGGCTCTGCTTGCCTCAAGGCAGCTAACATTCTTCGCAAAAGCAAGTTAGCTGGCCACACCCAGAATCAAAGGGTGGGAAAATGTTTTTTAGCTAAGACAAGGATGGGATGTAAATCCAAGCACATGCGAATCAGGTATTGTAGCCAAATTAGTCAACCTGTCACAAAGCTCTGACTGGTTGAGAGGAAGAATGGTCTTATTTAGTGGTTCTCAAAGTTGATCTGGAAACCTGGGAGTCCCTGAGACCTTTGAAGAGGTCTGCAAGGTTGAAACAATGTTCATATAACAACAGTTGTTTTTATTTATTTACTCACTAGAGGCCTGGTGCACAAAAGTTGTGTACTCGGGGAGGGGGGCAGGCAGTGTCCCTCAGCCTGGTCTGCGCCCTCTTGCAGTCCGGGAGCCCTCAAGGGATGTCCGACTGATGGCTTAGTGCAGGTTCTCTATATAAGAAGGAATCATTTGGTCCCTGTAGTCTTGGTTTACTTCAACAGGACACTCTAGGCAGAATCATTTCCTGAAGGGCCATCAAGCCAATTGCCAATTTAATCTCAAATCCTCAAAGGAAAAGCATATAGTTGTCAGTGACGTGTCCTCTCAAGATGAAAATGAGGCAGATCTAGCTTTCTGCTGGGCCAGGAAGCATTGATTTTAGTAGAGAACAAATGTTCTCTCAGTCTAATCAATCTCACAGAGCAGATGGGTACGGCAATTAGTGCAAAAACAATTTTGCCAAGAATATTAACACTTCTTGAGTTTATCAAGAAAGGATGAAGTTTCTAGCTAATAATTTTCTAAAATTTTAGACTAGTTACTGGTGAGCAACAAGTTGTAGGATCTCTGGTCTAATGCTCTTGTGTAGGCCAGTGAACTTATTAGGTTCTTCATACGCATCAAGTGAAACATGGAATTGGGAATTAAAGAATTTCTAATATATGCTCCAACTCTCTTGAAAAATGATTATTTCATTTTGACACAAGTTATCTAGAAAATTGCTTTAGTTTTCTACCTTTGCAAACCTAGGCACAGCTTAATTGTCTAGAGCAGAGTTTGACAAACATTTTTTATACAGGTGCCAGGGAGTGAATATTTTAGACTTTGTGGCCAGATGGCCTCTTACACAACCATTCTAATTCTATTGTTGTACCACAAAAGCAGCCATAGAGAGTAAGTAAATGAATGGTATGGTTGTGTTCCAGCAAAACTTTATTTACATAACAGAGAACAGACCGGATTTGGCCCATAGATCATAGTTTGCCCATCACTAATCTAAGACATTGGTATTAGGGTATTTATTTACTAGAATCACCAAATTTGAAAATAGACAGTGTTTTCAAAATCATCAACAGGGGTCAGTCAGCCATGTGATTTTCTTTTTTCTTTTCTTATACTTATAAAAATATATAGAAGTTATCCTTCTCCTTTGAGTAGTCTCAGTTATCAGCCAGTCTTCCTATGTCCTCCCAACATCTTCATTTTGTCTTTCTGTTCTTTCTCCTGGCTTCCTTCTCTTCTTCCCTTAGTTTTATTTTTTTAGCACAATTCTCTTCCTACTATCTTTCCATAGTTGAACTTTATTTTGATCAAGATTTTATGGCATAGCCTGACATCTAATCAAGAGTTGAGTGTTAAAGCTATGACCCTTGTGGCAAATAAGGATAAAACAATGATTGCCAAGGGAAAATCAATAGTTGTATTTTGAGAGATAAAAGATTTTTTGGGAGTCATATCCACTGAGGGCAGATATATAAAAACTCTGTCTAGTTTCATTATCAAAAATAAAATAATAATATATCTGCCTTATAAGGTGGTTATTTGGATTAAATGCATTTATTATAAAGGGTTTAGAACAGTGCTACCACATAAGTCCAGGAAGGGGCCAAGGATATCTGCTTTCATCATTTCTATTTAACATTGTACTAGACATTCTAGAAAATTAAATCAAGCAAAGAAGATATTTAGATTAGAAAGAAAAATAAAACTTATTTGTAGATGACATAATTGTCTATGTAGAAAATTTGATGGATTCTACAAAAAAAAAGCTACTAGAACTATTGTGAGTTTAGACTAGGTTGCAGGATAAAATATCAATATATAAAACAATGAATTATGTTTCTATATAATAGGAGCAAACGACTGAAAATCAAACATTTTTTAAAAATATGTACAATGGAATCAAAAGTATAAATTAATTTGGGGATAAACCTGACCAGATATGTAAGAACTATACACTGAAAATTATAAAACAATGCTAAGAGAAATGAACAAAGAGTTAAATAAATGAAGAGAAAACTCATGTTCATGAAGACTCTATATTGTTAAAATGCCAGTTGATCCCCAAATGATCTATGCAGTTTAAGCAACTGAATCAAAATCCAGCAGATTTTCTGGGCTGAAAATAATAAGCTGAATCTAACATTCATAGGGGAATGAAAAACCTAGAAGCAACAAAACAACTTTGAAGAAGAGAATAATAAAGTTTAAAGATGTAGATTATCTGCAGGATTATGAAGCTACTAGAGGCCTGGTGCATGAAATTTGTCCACTCAGAGGTGAAGATGGGGTCCCTTAGCCCTGTCTGTGCCTTCTTGCAGTCCTGGAGCCCTCGGGGGATGTGTGACTGACACAGAGGCTGGAGAGGCTCCCACCACTGCTGCTGTGCTAGCCAGCCATGAGCCTGGCTTCTGGCTGAATAGCACTCCCCCTGTGGGAGCCCACTGACCACCAGGGGACAGATCTTAAGTTGAGCATCTGCCCCTAGTGGTCAGTGCGTGTCATAGAGACCAGTTGTTCTGTTGTTCAATTGATTTGCATATTAGCCTTTTATCGTATAGGATAGTAATTAAGACTGTGAGGTCTTGGTGGAGAGAACAACAAGCCAAAGTAGAAAGTGACAAACACATGTATATGGTCAATTTATTTTTTTACGAAGATGCAAAGACAATTCAATGGAGACAGAATAGTCTTTTAAACAAATGGTACTAGAGGAAATGAGAAAAAAAAAAAAGATTTTGATCTATACCTTGGTACTTTGTCACATATAAAAATCAACTCTAAATGGATTGTGGATTTAAATATCAATCCTAAAACTATAACACTGTAAAAGAAAGGATAGGAGAAAATTTCTTTGACCTTGGATTAGGCAAATATTACTCAGATACAGCAGTGAAGGCAAGACCTTTAAAAGAAAAAGAAAATGTTAAATTGTACTTCACCCAAATCAAGAACTTTTTGTTCTCTAAAGGACACTGTTAAGAGAATGAAAAGACAAGCTATAGACTGGCAGGAAATAACTTGCAAATGCCTCTATGAACTTTTATGTTTCTAGTCCAGAAATATTAATTTAGTTCTTCACTTGAAAAATAAGTGTACTGGAATCTACCAATTGGACTATGAATTTTTAATATAGTTTAAAAAATAAGCATAACCTAATGCAGTTCACTTTTTATGTTATTTCTATTTCTTGAAGCTCATGCTCCTATTTAGAGTTTTGTGTGTGTTCCCCGCCCCCCCTGCCCCCCAGACTAAAAAGATTCTTATCCTTTTTATTTAGCTTTTGTGGGCATGTTGCGAGTCTTCTGCCTCGCTACATATTTCAGGTCTATTGGAGAGCCAGCCCTTCATTTCTCTGCTTTTCACCTGTTTCTGTCTATTTATTTGTGTATAAGATGTCAAAGGAAAATGAAAAGTAACACCTCAAAATACCACCTTGAAAAAAGAAAATGCCAACAAATTCTTTTCTGCACCTGAAGCTTTTAATTCTTTAATCCACCATGGAATGTTGCTTAATTACATATTTTATTATGCATAACTGAAAATTATGTACTTTAGTTTAAACAATGATATGAAAGCACGTATTGTTTATAAATAAAGAGAGGCTGGTTTGTCTCTCTCCTTTATGGTACAAATATTTGTGGAATTCTCACAGGTTTTCCTTCTAAAAGTGGCTTTTTGAGGATTCTCAGAGGGCTCTGGGAAAAACTTCAAGTTTTAGTATTTTTTTATTTTTAGAAATAAATCAGTTCTTTGCAAAAAAAAAAAAGGTAAGATAATGAGCAGGAGCAAGTTTTACAAAGTATTTATTGATAAAAATGTTTTTGAACTGGGTAATGAATCCTTGGGAGTTCATTTTTCTATTCTTTTTCATGTGCATTTGAAAATTACTATAACAAAGTGTGTGTTGTTGCTTTTTCTTTTTTAATTTGGTGTATATGGATCTTATACCAGGATGGCAGAGTTTGGGGGTAGATATTTCATGAGGAAACATTTCATATACTTGATTTCAATCACTTTAGTGATGAACTTTTCACATTAGCAAAATACATGTTATATTTCTGAAACATTTGAATTGCAGTTACTTTTTCCTCTATTTTCTAAATTTGAGAAAGTCATTTTTTTAAAGGAGAAAGGAGAGATGGAATTTGTAGATAATTTGTAGGTAGGAGAGTTGGGTTTAAAGACCACTGTGGCCACTTAGCTGAACAAGGGAGTTACCCTGAGTCTCTCTCACTTCCTGCATCTTTGAAGTGGGAATGCCAGTGCCCTCCTGACACACTTCATGGTGGAAGGGAGACCTGTTTGTGGCACGGCCTCCTAAAACGAAGCCTTTGGCACATGTGGTGCTATTATCACTTTAAGCTGAGGCAGGGGTCCTCAGAAGGCAGGAAGCCTTCGTATGAGATGGTAAAACAACTATTTGGAAATTAAAATTGGAAACAAAGGGGGAGTCGCTGAAACCTGGCCCCACAGTAAGATGCTGTGGGACAGACAGGTTGTGCTCTGGACAAATGCTCATTGTGCATCACTATGGTACTAGAGGAAATGCAAAAAAAAAAAAAAAAAGATTTTGATCTATACCTTAGTATTTTGTCACATACAAAAATCAACTCTAAATGGATTGTGGATTTAAATATAAGTCCTAAAACTATAACACTATGAAAGAAAGGATAGGAGAAAGTTGCCACAGACTCAGCGAATTAACGGACACATTTGCATATTTGAACCTTGTCAACATTTTCACCTAACAGGTACTGCAAGTGGCAAATCAGAGCAGCACCTGGGACATCATTTGTTTTTTGAGTCCAAGGGCATGAGTTAGAGGCTGTCACTGGAATGAAAGCTTATTTGAGTGACATAAAAAGCAAATATTCAGGGATAGTAAAAATGTTCAACTAGCAGTAAAGAAGTTATGTTGAACATTCAATCTAGTGCAAAATACAACACAGGAGTTTCTTTGTGTTTGTTTTGCAAGGCAACGAATATCACATACCGCTCTAAGGCATTCCCCCATTAGCCACCTGATTGTGGAGAACAGGGCCTGGGTCATGTGCCTTTGGTCACAGTAGGGATATTAGCAGTCTAAAATAGTGGATGAAAGAAAATGACAATATAGTCTGGCCCATGTGGCACAGTGGTTGAACGTCACCTATGAATCAGGGGGTTGTGTTTTGCTTCTCTAGTGTCGGGTGTGTGCAGGAGGCAGCTGATCAGATTCTCATCATTGATGTTTTTTTCTCTCTCTCTCCTCTTTTTCTCTCTGAAATAAATGAAAATATATTTTTGAAAAACAAGGAAATGGCAATATATAACCTTGATATAAGCAAGAAACCATAATGGAATTGTGGAATTATTTTTGATAAAATTAGAGTTGGTAGTGCGTAATCCACCTAAGTAGGGTAATGTAAAAAAGGCTTAAAAATGTTGCTCATCTTTTAAACAGTAATTCCAAACTATTTTTTATTTAACATTTGGTATCAGGAACAGGGATAGTATTCTGGACATACATCTTCCACCACATTTTTCTTAAAATAAGGGCACTGTATATTTTCATCAAAAATGTGTATTCATAGATGGTAGCTTAGCCTTTGTCAAAAAAACATGCAGGTAGTATTTACATTAAGAGGACTGCCCCAGAAGAAACACCAAATCCATAATATACCCCCTTCAAAAGTAAAGAATATTTAATTGTAAACTATAGCATCAGTATCTTCTGATAGTTTAGATATGATTAATGTTCTGGACCTCCATGGTTTCCACCTACCATGCCAACGTCTGGTTCGTCTTAACACGGTAGTCTTTTCTCCGTAAGTTACTTAATAGAGTTTATACGTCTTAATTGCTCTTTTTGAAAATATCACCAGGCAGTTCAGAATAGCTCATTTATTGATAATATCGTGACATTCAAGGACCTTAAAATTGGCTGATGATAACAATAGGGGATAGGGCAGACTTTCATAATGGAATGTATGGGATTGTCATTTTTACTCCATCTTGACCCATTTGAAAATGTTTTCTATTCAAGCTATATATTTTCGATAAACATAGATATAGATAGCACTACTTAGAAAGAAAAAAAAAACACTTCTTTTCAGCTCAGAATTCATTGGGGGCTAAATGTTAATCTATACACACTTTATACATAACATGTACAGACTTTGTAACCAAGTGCCACACAACTAGGGCACGCATACATATTCGTTACCTTGGTTGTCAAAGGTTACTTGTCAACTCTGCATATTTTTGTGCCAAGGAGATACTATCAACATTATTTTTTGCATAATGTGCAAGTATTATATGGCCACAGAGTGTAATACAAATTAGTGGCAAAGTGCTGAGGGGAGGAATCCATGACAGATTCAGATGCGCAAGGTTGAATATTACCCGTAAACTACCTGACTCTGCTAAGGTCTTCGCAGCAGCACGGAGCGCTATGTCATGCCCCGCTTTTAAAGTCTCTGAAAAACTTGGACACAATGAAGCTTGTTCAAGGAATTTTACCATAGCCGCCAGCAGTCGAACTGGTAGGAGCGATATGTGGCACTGGGGGAGCCATGGGGAAGATCACCCAGACAAATCTTTTCCAAGACATGCCATCTTTCCTGAAAACGACTTTACTCACTCCATCATGAACATGATTGTTTACTGACATGTGCTATTTTTTTTTTTTTTCCTCTTGGGGTTGGGGCTGTGGGGAGGGCATTAAAATGTCATATTAGTGGAATTAGGGCTGCCAAGGTTAAGGGGCCTAAGTAAGAATTTTATTAGCATTGTTGATTCTTACACTCATCGATTCCTTGAGAAAATTATTGCATAAATTAGGTTATTGGGAATGGGAAAATCATATTTGCAACCCAATTTCTCCTCCCCCCCCCCCCCAAAAAAAAAAAAATTAAATGTCATACCTATGACACCTGTTAAGTGGGCTGGTTAAAAACAAAAGTCTCTGTTCTAAATTTTCTTTAACATCTGAAAAAAGAGGAAGGTAAGAGTTTTCTTAAAAACTTCATAGCATCCTAGTTTCTATTTGTTTTACTTATTTTTAATACATGAAATCTTATGTCTATTCTAATTCAAATTCCTTTTGCTCAAATTCTTTCCTAAGCTCTAGGGAGCAGGAATGTTTAAAGCTTTCCTCACTTAATAACTGAAAACTTTTCAATCAATTTTAGGTCTGCAGCAAACCAGCTGCTTTCACAGTAGTTCAGCTGTGCTTTAAAAGCAAATAGTACTTATAAGGACAACTGAATTCGGAGTTTTCAATGATCACATTTCAGTTTCCTAAGTAAAAAGCTCAACACTAAAGCAACCCAGTTGACTACCAATGAGTTTATCAGGGCCTTGGGCACTGGCAGGAAAAGAATGGGCCATTTCAGAGCCACATTTTAAGGAATTTGGATACCCCTATTAACATTGAGGAAACCTTAAAAAAAAAAAAAAATAGAAAGTGAATAGAAAAAGAAAATAATAAAAAATGGCAACACTGGCCTCTGACCTTCCCATGACCATCAGCACACCCTAATTTTGTATCTTGAAAATTGTGTTTAAATTCCAGGTGTGTATTTCATATTTTCTTCATGAACAGAGTTAAACTTATATTCCATTTATACCTTTTAAAAATACATTGCTTATTAAGGAATATTTATACAAAAGGTCCCTTTCTCCTTACTTATTTTGTTATTTATGGCCTTTAAAAATATGCATACATTAGCTTAAAAAAAAGCGTTGCCATAAGTGAAGTGCTGTGGCATAAATGCAGATGAATCCACACTTTCTAAGCACATAACTGCTAGGGGCTGGATTAATTTTTTTTTTTTTTTTTTTTTTCTTGCCAGCGAGTCTTTAGACTATCCTGCTCTGTTTATTAAGCAAAATGTTAACCCCAAACAGGTTATGATCTTCATAGTTAAACTTTAAAAAGGAGCATGTGTTTGTGATTTAAATTTACAGTGTTCCGAGTGACTTTTAAGATTCAGTAAAATATCATCAAGAAAGTATGAACATGCACCTACCCGAGAGGACCACCTTTGACTCTGGGAAGTTACTCCACATAAGCAGACAAACCCTACCATGTCATACCATACAAACAATTTTAATTGTGTAGTTACAGTCAATAACCACTCCTATTCAGAATATTTCTGCATAAAGAAAATTGTGATACACGTATAAAAACAGCCAGCTGTAACAAAATAGCTGGTGTTTTCATAGCCATAAACTCATAAAAAAAGAAATACACCTTTATACAGAAATTTTATACAGATGTAGCTTTAAAATTGATTGTAAACCAAAGGAAGACACATTGCAAACATCAATTATTTTCACATTAATTGCATAATTTTCTAAGGTAATCTATTAGTTTTATTTACCTAAGCTTATTTGCATGATAGTAAAAATTGCATACAACAATAAGAGTGAAGCTTATAGTATGAATTGCTTGGATAACATAGAGCACTTTTTATAGGCAACTGTGTAAAGCACATTTTCTCTATTTAAAACTTTTAAGACACTTTGTTTTACTGCCCATCAAAATACATTTATAAATAGAAAAAGAATCAGTATGGTAACAAGAGAAGCAATATTACATTTAACGGAAACTTCCAAAAAATTAATTACAACATGATGCTGCAGGATCTACAAATAAATAATGAGGACTAAATTGTGTTTCACATTTTCTTTTCATTTAAAAAAAAATATGTAACAATGAGAATGAAAAAAAAAAATTACAGTGAACTTTTTATTTCCAAAATAAAAACAAGTTTGAATTACGGCAGTGCCATATAATACAAGGCATTTGTTGGCATATGTCATCTTTAAACTGCATTCCACAGTCTATAGTTCTTTTGTAACATACAATAGAGTAACAAACTCTTTTTTTTTTTCTTTTCTCTCTCTTTTAAAATAAGGGGCGAGTTTCCAAAGATCAGTGTGTGGAGTGTTACAGAAATAACGCAAGGAAGGAAATCATAATCACAGAAGTTATAATGCTTGTTTGAGGCTCCAGAATAATAATCATAATTTTTTTTTTTGAAAAAAAAAATCACTGGTATCATGCTGACGGGGTGGGGGGGGGTACACACCTCGGTGCATCTCGAGAACACAAATCTGAACTTTTCATACCAAACAATCCTCAATGCTTCACCTGGGGCTGCCGAGCAGTTTGCAAAACAGAGGAAAACGTGTTAGTGCAGTCTGTCTGATCCCTTCTCCACTTTGTGCAAGTTTCTGAAGATTCATTGGCCAAACCACGAGGGTTTTCTGGGCGCATGACAGGTGGACTTTTCACTGCGTTGAGTCAGTACCAGGGGCGATGCCGAGGGAAAGCAATCGTTTGCGCATCTCAGTCTTTCAAGTCGGCGTGAAGGTCCGTGTTCCCCTCCGCCGCCAGCTCGTCCTCCAGCTTCACCGCGAACAGGGTGCTGGCGTTCTTGTCCTGCGCGCCGCCCTCCTCCAGATCCTTCAGCAGCTCCTCCTCCTTGTACTCGGCCACGTCCACCTCGAGGCCCGCGTTGTCCTTCAGCTTGCCGTGGTGCTTGAGATAGTACCGCTGGTTCTGGAAGAACTTGGTGATGGTGAACTGGGGCAGGTCCAGCTGCGCGGACAGAGTCTGGATGGCCTCCTCGTCCGGGTACAGGCCCACGTCCTGGATGAAGCTCTGCAGGATGCCCAGCGCCTCCACCGAGATCTTGGTGCGCGGCCGCGGCTTCTGGCGGGCGTCGTCCTCGGCCTCGGCCGGGGCGGCCACGGGGGGCTGCCGCGGGGGGAGCCGGGGCCCGGCCGGCGGCTGCGCCTGCGGCTGCGGGGGCGGCGGCGCGGGCTGCGGGGGCTGCGGCTGCGGCTGCTGCGGGGGAGGAACGGGCGGAGGTCAGACTGCGGGGCGCGTGGCTGGGGGAGAATGCGGAGTCTGGCTTCTGGGATGGGGACAAAGGCTCAGGCCCAAAGGCAGGCCAGCGCAATGACCCGCAGCATGCAGAAAAATACCAAAAGGATAGTGACTAGGAAGGACGGACTGGGGTTTCGGGGATGATCCCGCACCCGTGTAGGCTTCCCGCCCCACCTCCTCTTGGACGGAAGCCAGGGTACATACAAAACGGTGATTCTACGAAACGCCTCTGCAGAAAACAGCAGCACTTCCTGTCCTTGGGTGCAGTTTAGGTATTAGTTGTTTTTAAAGGTGGTATGTGTGTGTTTTAAATTCTGATTTTTTTAAAAAATAATTGAAGAAGCACACAGTCATAGAACAACCCAAATCTAACAGAGACTCACTTGCCAAACAAGAAGTGTAAAAAGGGGGTTCCTGCCACTCTGGGGCTGGGAAGTGAAGGGAGAGGAACACGAAACACATGTTGGAAGAAGTGTTAATTTTCCTCTCATCCCCCTGAGCAAGGCGGCAGCCTGTCTCTCTCTCTCTCTCTCAAAAGCCCATGTGTAGGCTGCTGGGAAGGAGGGAAACGCTAATTTCCCTGCTAAGTTGAAAGCCCTGTTTGCTTAGCGCGATATTGAATTGGCCAAGGTACACGAACCTGGATCTGGTCTGCGGGGACATGGATGATGTGGGGCGGCCTGTCGCCATGGTGATGCACCGCGTTGCTCTCCTGCTCATAGATGGCATCGCGCTCGGGCTGAGGGAGGCTGAGGAACCTCCGGATCATGGAGAGGTTTTCCCACAGGGTCCTGTTTTCTGGAGAAGGGTCTTCTTTCCAGCGCAACAGCTCACACAACCACCCCTTAGAGACAAGGGAATAATAGGTCAGCTCATGCGGGGGACAGGCTGACAATTTCCATTAGGAGCGTAAAATGGAAAGACCCTGTGAAGTTAATGTTTTTCATAAGCTCGAAATACTCCAATCTGCTTCAAACAATTTTGCTAGACCTCTGAGAAGAGCTGTGGTTGTCAGAAAGACAGGCTCTGTTCCCAATAAGCATTCAGACTCGCATCTTAAAAGAGGGTAATGTTTTTCAGACTCCAAGGGCAAGACAGTTACCCTTCGGGGCTCTGTGATACGTGGAACAGGAGTCTTGCCCATTTTTCTTGTCTCTTGAGTGGCCACCTGAGGTTCTGCGGGTATTTAAGGAGAGCTAGGACAGACGTATAGAATACGTATTGAGAAAGGATTTCCTAAGTTTGGGATATGTGCAATAGAAAGGACATTAGGCATGGATATTTGTGTGTATGAAAGAGAGGAGGGATGTGTGCAGCTGTGTAGAATTCTGTCCACTACAGAAAGAATGACTAGACTGGGCATTAGGAAAATTCTCAAGGAAGAACTTTCCAGAGGGAGAACTTGGAGTCCTGCTCTTCTGCCCGTTGCCATATATAATACTTGTGATTTGTCAGGCGACCATTTTAACAGATTTCCTGAGCAAAGAGTGAAATACCAGATTATCAAGAACCCAGTGGTCTAATGCAGTGCATTGTTCAACCTTTTCTCATCACCATCTCAGACCTCCTTTATCTCGGCTGCCATGATGGATATTAAGGAATGGGGTGAAGAGGAAGGGGTATCCCTCCCAGACCCCCTTCACCAGCCAAGGCCACCACCCGCAGTGGCTATGCTGCCTGCTTAGAGCCACACTCTTCTGCGGAGAAAGGTCTCGGAGGCATCTCACCTAGAGATTCCTGGACAGTCACTCCACTTCCCCCCTGGTCCCCTCGCCCAGGGTGGCCATGCCTGGCCAACCCAGTGGTTCAAAGTCTCTGTACCTTCCATGTACTGCTGTTTTTACAGAGGAATTTATTGTCTGGAGATGACCTTGTCTCCCCTTTACCTGGGACCCCTCTTCCCATATCCTCTTTTCTCCTTCCAAGTCCCTCACCAAACCACGGGCACCTGACTCCCCATTTCAGGTTTTGCTTTAGGGAACAAGGCCTAAGATACAGGGGATAATACTTAAAATTTTTTAACTAAATTAGTTGGATGTGAATGGATCAAGTACATTTTCCTTATTATCTGATTTTTAGAATGAGCTAAGGCGAAGGTATTTTTGTCTTTTGTTTTGCTGTTTTGTTTTGTTTGTTTGTGTTTTTTTGTGGTTTTTTTTTTTTTTTTTTTTTTTTTTTTTGTGTGTGTGTGTGTGTGTTTAATGTTACCTTTGGAGTGAGAATTGTATGGGGGTTTTTTTCCTCCCTTTCTTCTCAGCCTGAACCACTAGAGAGAAAATTCCCTTTCCAATTGCAGTATACAGGGGGAAGAGGCAAGGCACACTCTCCCCAAAATGGCCTAGTAGTAGAGAGAACTGAGGCATTAGCTTCCCAAGGCCTATCTCGTAACCAGCCAAGGGTGACTGCTGCTCACCACCCAATTTTTCTGAGAGCTTTGATTCTCTACTCCAGTGTTTCCCAACCTTCTCTCATGATGAGAATCACCTGGTGGAGTTGTTAAAACACAGATTCCTGAATCCCAACTAAGAAGTGCTAAACTAGAATTTTTGGGAACATATAGGTAAAATTGCATACCTAACTTAGTGCTCTGTATATAAAATCTGTCTTAGAGCACTAGTTAGGTATGCAATTTTACCTATATGTTCCCAAAAATTCTAGTTTAGCACTTCTTAGTTGGGATTCAGGAATCTGTGTTTTAACAACTCCACCAGGTGATTCTCATCATGAGAGAAGGTTGGGAAACACTGCTCTACTCAACATGTCTTTTAATTAAACAAATATGTACATGGGGACGGTCATGCACTCATTCAATGCCACCGAACGCATAATTCAAGGCTAAAAGAGTAGGCAGTAAACTGAAGATGTGCCTAAGAGAATATTAGCTAAATAAAAAAAAGGATGCTGATTACAGTGTCATTGAACACGCTTCTCTTCTAATCTTGGCAACCAATGTTTATTTCCAGAATAATATGACATGTCATATTTTAGCTCTATTTATGTTTGTACTTTATTGACTGGGAAACTATATTCCACTATTTGAAATATTTGAGACCCTGAAGATGATTAGATAGCAAATATTAGCTAGGAAGCGCTAAATAGAGTAAGCCATGAAAATACTTTATATTTTCTAAGCTATTTCTTTACACTTTACCTCTCAGTTTTGATGCTGTGATGGTTTTAGATATATCTTCCCATAAGTCTGAATATTAACTACTAGAGGCCCGGTGCATGAAATTCATGCACAGGTAGGATCCCTAGCAGCTGCCGGTCAGGGCCTACCTCCCTTCCCCTGCCTGGCCAGCCCCCCTGGTCAAACTACGGGAAGAACTTTGGTCAAGGGGACAATTTGCATACTATGCTTTTATTAAATAGGATTCACTTTCCTCCTTCTCCTCCTGTCTCAGTTCTTCAGCTATGGCAGTTGACTCCCCCAACCCCATTCCTAAACACCACAAATACTATAATTTTACTTATTTTTCAAGAGATGTTAGAAGGTTCATAAAGATGCTTTTTTTTTCTTTTTTAACTTACTAGTAGCTAGTCTTACATTATTGTAGTAAGTGCTCAACGTTGAGATTCTAAGAATTAAAAACACACACACACACACACACACTAATGCTTACAACTAAAAATTGCTAAAAGTTAAGAACAATTCATGTAAGAAAAGCTTCTTGGAGAGAGCCAAAAACTCCAATAATTTTCAAATCCTTTAGAAACTTTTTCATGCCGAGATCAGTTAGCACTTGGATATATATGGGAAAAAAAAAAAACAAAAAACCATGTGGATCACAGATGTTCTCTGGAAAAGAAAATCATTAGTTCTTTTAAAATGGCTAATAATGATAGCTAATTCCTAAACAATCACATTCATGCTGGTTCCACAAATATTTCAGAAAAAGAGCCCCGACTCATTCAACAAATATTTGCTCATATTGTCACTTGTGTGTCTCTATACTTATGAGATAGATCCTTATTTTTATTAATTGCCTATGACTAACATAACATTTCCAGTAGTTTGCTATTAACCTCTGCCCTTAAATAATACTTCTAATTCCTTATCTAAGAATAATTTGATGAATTATAAGTTTGAAGCATGCCTCTGCTAGCCTTTCAAGAAACACGGTCACTTAAAGAGACTGAAATCAGATGCTTCTTAGGAAAATATTTAACGGTACAGCTGGGAAGTGTTAGCTCTACAAGGATATTCCAACAAAACAAAAAGGGGTTTCTTTCCTTGATGTGCGTATCTCTTAAAAAGTAATGGAAAACAGATATTCTGACACACTAGTTCTCCGTCAGCAGAGAAAATAATTTGGCTCATCCCCAATTCACACTGGCAAAATAAGATGAATTTTTTTCTAACGCTATTTCAATGCCTTGGAATATTCTGACTACCTCAGATTCTATGGATTGAGATTCTATTAACGATGACAGTAATCTAATCTAATCTCTTTGCAGGAAGTGACTAAAAAAAGCCAAATGCTTTCTAACCTTTTTTCTAAATCGCTTTTCCGTAAGTGATATTGTTAGAGCATATAAATTGGGGAAGAAAACGAACATGTCAGAATATTGATAATATTCAGCAAATAAAAAAAATAATGATTCCCCTAAGTACTGTATAGGTTTTAAAATGATAAATGTCTAGATTTTCTTGGTAGAGGAGAGATGAGGAACGAAATGCAGCGATAGGTTGCAAAATGTGAACATAATTACATTTTTTTAAGAGAGGTCTCTGAGACTTAAAATATTATAAGACCACAGGCTGGGGTAGGAAACTACTCTCAGAATTAAACTCAATGACAAAATTAAACTCAAAGAGTGGCAAAGAGAGAAGACGAAAGGCCTTCAAATAATGATACCAATCCATTCTCAGGAAACCAAAATGGCACAAGGAACAACCTAAACTTTAAATGTAGTAAATTTGCCAAGCAACATCACACTGCATATAAAGAGGGCAAAATATAAACAGTGGCCACATGTAAATAAATTAGTAAAACTTTCAGGATGTTACTACTTTTCAAACTGACAAAGTTTAATTTGACACCTTCTGTTCTAAACCCTTTGTTTCTATTCAAAATCACGCCTTGAGCTGTTGCTATCAATCACAGAGCTCCCCCTATTACTTCAAAAAAAACCCAAAACTGGCATGGACCCTGAATAAGCTGAAAATGCCATGCAGATGAATTCTGAGATAATATGTTCAAACCTGTTATATACAACACAAATCCTGTAAAGTTATGTATTGTAAACCTACATTTATTGAGAACTAAAAGTCTTAAATCCATCTGCCACAAAGGAAATACTGTTATGTACTTTATAGTAACCAAGAACCATCTGTAAATGTCTAGCCACCGTAAGCAAGAGACTGGTGCAAAGGATGCTAATGCTAAGATTGCAGGAAATAGCATTCTTTTGACTGGAATTGGTTAGGGGCCTATTAAAGAAATCTAAAATCGGGGGCGCGGGGGGGGGGGGGGGGGGCGCGGGGGGAGGGGGGAAGGAGAGAGAAAATGCAGAGTGACTGCCAAACCAGTACTGACAAAAAAGCAAAACAAACTCAATGACAACACAATGGCAATTTATTATGGCCCATAAAACACACGACTGTATGCTCATTTTAAAGGAAAAATTAGCAGTTCTAAGCTCAATATTCTAATGATGTGCTTTACTGACAGAATCTTGTTGTGCCACATTTAAATAAAAATCCTGGCACCTTCCTCTCTCAGCTGCTAATTTCCACCCAAACTCAACCCCTGATTTCCACTCTCGTCAGAACAGTTAATTCAAGTCAATTCACTTCTTACATTTTAATGGGTAATGGGTGCATGATGATGTTCATGTAGTAAGGAGGGGAACCTCATTTCAGGAATGAATTTATTGTACCTATAGGGTCTCACACATAAACAGAGAAACCTTTCAAGGCCTGGCCTGTGATAAAGCTGGGAGCATGCAACACAGTTAGTTTTCCAAAGGAAAACAGACTTCCTGTATTCTCTGAAGGAAAAAGTCCTATGTATATGTGCTCATTCTATACATATGCATTTTGAAGCCAAGAGCTTTAACAAGAGAAAGAAAATGACAAATAATTCTTGCTACAACTAAGAAGGAAAATACATTTTTAAAAACAAAATGGTAATTTGAGTTCTAAAAAGCAAAACATTTTATAGTCTGTATTTACCCACCCCCCCAACCCCCCATCTTTTGTGTGTTATTTGCAGAGTTATTTCATTCCAATCTCTCGGGCTCATCACATAACAATATATGATATGAAAAGAAATCAATCTAAATAGGGAGGTATTTGATACAAACATTTTAGTGGAAAGCATGAATTACATTTTAGCAAGTAGTAGGAACAAGGATTAAGTACATAATCCATTAAACAGTACTTCTAGCATACCAAAAAAAAAAATCAAAAAAAAAAAAAATCAGCATTGTAGATGAAACTACACAGGCATTTTGAATGAGTACATTCTGAACAATAACTAACTATAAAGCTAGCAAATTATCATTCAGCAAATAGTGCTCCACTTTTAAAAGAACCTGTGTCACTTATGCTAATGAAGACAGTTTTTAATCTGCCCACAAACATGCTAATAGAGGGCAATTTAAAAAAAATTTTTTAATTTACAAAGCTGTCGGCACTCAAGAGCAATTTCATATCAATGTTCTATAAGTGAGGGGCGGGGTGGTCTGGGTTTTAATAGTCGAGTTACTGATTCTTTCACCTTTAGAATAAAGGTTTAAAGACACCACAAAAGATGCCAAAGGGACCAATGATGTTTAAGCCACCCCTTTAACATTCCAGAAGAATTCCATTTTCACACTTTTTACGCTTTACACATACTCTGCCTCAAATATAGCATTAAAATATACCACTTCTTCAGGGGCTCCGACACAGACACACCGAGGCTTAATGGAGGTCCAACCCCACTTCCAGGCCCAGAGGCTTTACACACCAACCTGAACCTGTTTTGGAGAACAATCCTCACACTTTGAACAGCGAGAAACAAAACAGTGGCAAAGCAATACTGGAAGCATTTTAAATTATTTACTAGGTTAAAAGGGTGAAATGATACTTTAAATACATCAAATTTCATCATCTAGGCCATTTTTTGGTGGCAAAGTGGTATTGATCTTTCCAAATGCTTAAAATTAACTATTTTCCAGAAGGTCGTTATTTGATTAAAGGCATTAAAGTTGAGGGCAAGAAGCGAGGCACTTTTTCTTCTTCCCCATTCAAATCATCATGTAATTTAATAAAAGCCATCCCATCACGTCCCGTAATAAAAACGCTTCCCTTAAGATATTGTTCTTTACCTAACATGTTAACCTTTAAGTGCTATGAGGTTCTTTAGAAGAAAAACCTTTGCACAAGCAGATCATTCTGTAACATAATGAGAGGCCAACCCATTAACATGAATAGAGATACATGTTCTCCTCTATGGAATTAGCAGGAAATACATTAATCTTTCTCCCCAGCTTAATAACTCTACACTGTGTACGGCAAAGAGAATTTCAGCAGGTCTGCAAGCAACTTTTTCTGCTTTGTTAACACTGGTCTTATTACAGAAATCCTGGGAAATAAATTTGAACAGAGAAGTACCAGTAAGTGCATTTCCCATTCTGAAAGTAGCACATTAACATCCCCATTATTCAAAGATGGGTTTTAAAAAGAAATGTATTTAAAGAGAGAGTATATATATATATATATATATATATATATATACACACACACAGAGATATGATTCCTAGAGAAAGCACATATATGTGTGTGTGTATATATGTGTGTGTATGTGTATATATATATATATATATATATAAAATCAAATATATTTATTTTCAAAGTATGGTTTCTAATACTTATATTTGCTATAAGAAAGAAAATCATGTACTCCTAAATTATTACTATTTTTAAACTTCTAAACTCTCTCCAGACTCCACAGTTTATGTAAGGGATTCTACATCTTAGCCAAAAATCTGTGGGTTTCATATTGTGGTAATAAGAGGACCTAAAACAACTCTCTATACATTTCTCATTTGAGTGAAGTTTTGCCATTTTGTCTTTGAAAGGTTAAATAACGTATCTACCAGAGTTTCTGGAGGTTTGTTATTATAAAAAAACAAAAAACAAAACAATAACACGTTTATACATCTGGGTGAAAGCTCCCTTTAAAATGTAGCAAATTTAGAAGGAATATTCAGAATCATTAGCAAATCATATTTGTTTTTCAGTTTTGCTTAAAATTTAAGCCAAAATAAGAAAATCATTCATCTGCCATGTTTTTGTTGTAGTTGTTTTTTCTTTTCTACCTTCTCACAGCCGCTGACTTTGGGGCACACATAAATATGGAAGCTTTTTTTCTTTTTTTTCCCCTTTTGCTATAAACTGTTTGGGCCATAGCAAGATTATCAGATGACAATCTGGTCAGAGTAGATAAAAATGGTTCTTGCTTAAAACATTTTTCAGGCGAGGAGAATCTCATGTTTAAAGAATATTTTCATGAGGGAGAATCTGAGAAGTGAATGAAGATAAAAGTATGGCATTCTCAACAACCTATTTAACTAGCAAGAAAATAATCTCTTAATCTGACTGAAATAGAGAACTCCCTCTCCTCCCCCAGCCCCCCAAAAAAGCCTTACATTTTTAAAACATTCAACTTGGAAAATAATTTAAAAGTTTATTTTTTTCATATACTTCAATCCTAGTTTCGAGATGGTTTATTCAAAGCTTAGCCAAAACTGATTCTGGCTTACATGTTTAATTTGAATATAGTTTCTGCAAATGAACTGCTTGAGCTTTTTTCCTCTCAATCTGAGATGTATTTTTGACATTCCATAAATTTCAGTGATAGGATTCCATTCTTATTTCACATTTATATACTGGGCCTTAAAAAATCTTTTTATTCTCTCTTGTTCTTCAAAGCTGGTGTCATAAGAAACATCAATACTCCCAAGGTTCATTCTATACTTTCATCCGATTCAGCCTCTACTTCTATCATAATCGTATGTTCCTTTCCACCCTGCTCACCCCTGTCTTGTCTGTGCTTGGGCACCTCTCCCTTGAATGATGTTCTTAGGCACCACAGATGTTTAAATTACTTCCCATGGATAATTCTTTTGATTTTTGAACAAGAAACGTTTAAGTAATCATTCCTTTTCCTCCCTTAAATGTAGGGGGGAATACACTAATGACTGAAGCTTTGATGAAGAACGAGAGAACAAGTGTTATTGTATAGAGCTGTGATTCCTAGAGAAAGCACATAAATATGATGTCTGACTTAGTCTCTGGAACTTCCTGACGGGACAGACACAGGTTTAATTCAGCAATTTTAGATTCCTTTAGCCATCTTTGAGGTCCCCTTGGAAAAGGATGCTAGGATGAAAATCACCAGCTCTGGTCTTCTCTCAAACTGCTGTTCTGAAAGTCCCCCATTATAGAGTGAACGTTCACAGTCCCTAGAGCTGTACCCAAGTTCCCCCCAATCATACTCATGGTCTGATTCACTGGCCTATTTCTTGGCTGGTGCCCAACACCTCCCCACAGTCTATTTTCTTCAACCGAAAAGCCATTTCTCCTTTTTTTTTCTTTCTTTTTTTTAATATATTTTATTGATTTTTCACAGAGAGGAAGAGAGAGAGGGATAGAGAGCTAGAAACATCGATGAGAGAGAATCATCGATCAGCTGCCTCTTGCACACCTCCTACTGGGGACGTGCCCGCAACCAAGGTATATGCCCTTGCCCGGAATCGAAACCCGGGACCCTTCAGTCCCCAAGCCGACGCTCTATCCACTGAGCCAAACCGGTCCCGGCCCCTTTCTCTTTTTTTTTCCTGCCCATCCAAACACCACCTTCTTCAAGTTCCGCTCAATCACCTCAGCATAGCATGTATGTTTGTGCACGTGAGTACATTTCCTTTCTGTGCTTTAGATCCTCCTCTACACAGGGCAGGTGACAACAGTATTAATCTCACTGTCAATCTCAAGATTGTGGCTGGTACAAATGAAACAATACATTCAGACCAGGGTCTTGTTGTGACATACACAACAAGGGTTGATGAGCTTAATGGAAAGCACTTGTCTTAAATGGCTCACAGTGTATTTGGGAAAACGTGGCTTTAGTTTTTGCCCACTGAATTTGACGTTCGCTGTAGGTTTGTTATTTGTGGCCTTTATCATGTTGAGATGTGCTCCTTCTATTCCCACTTTGCTGAGAGTTTTTATCAAAAATGGGTGTTGGATTTTGTCGAATGCTTTTTGTCTGTTGATATGACTTTGTGATTTTTATCTTTCAGTTTGTTTATGTGATATACCACATTTATTGATTTGCTAATATTTTGTTGAGGACTTTAGCATCTATGTTCATCAGAGATATTAGCCTGTAATTCTTTGTAGTGTCTTTATCTGGCTTTGGAATTATTGATAGGATAATGCTGGTCTCATAAAAAATAGCTTGGGGGGTATTCCTTCTTCTTGGATTTTTTTGGAATAGTTTGAGGATATAGGTGTTAGTTGTTCTTTGAATGTTTGGTAAAACTCCTCTGGGAAGCCATCTGGACCAGGGCTTTTATTTGCTGGAAGTTTTTTTTTTTTTTTTTTTTTTTTTTTATTACTGCTTCTATTTCATCAGTTGTTATTAGCCTACTCAGGTTTTCTGATTCAGTTTTGGGAGATTCTATTTTTGGGGAAGATCTAACATTAAAAAAATACCTATTTAGTGCAAGACAGTATGTGATAATGGGCAGACCCACTTGGAGGGGAAGAAGAGACATGCTGGGGTGGTCAAGGAAGTCCTTACTGGCTTGGCTTTGAAGAAAGGACAATGCTTGGAGTGGGAAGGATAATGACAAAAGGAGTGAGGTGAATTAGTTTGCTAGGAAAAATACATAGACTAGCTGGTTTTGAATTGACTATGCCTACAACTCTTTTGCTATTGCTCTTTACCTTACTTTCCTGAGAAGACAGCTTAATTACTGCAACCTCTACTCTATATGCTACATGTCTCAGATCTATTTGTGAAGAAAGCCTAGGTATTAATTTGAATTCGTATTCTACTACTGACTAGCCCCCTGAACTGTGGTCAAATTACTCAAGTTCTCTAGACCTCAATTTCCTTCTCTATATAATGGGGACGATTTCACCACCAGTCACACAAGATTGTGAGAATTAAGATAATTTATGCAAAGGGCTTGGCACACATTGATGAATGTCAGCTACTATTATTTCTACTATTTTTGTCATCATCAAAAAGATAATCCAAAGGAATTGGAATACCTACGAAGTTAGTAAGAATAATTCAATTACCACATCCCAACCTGAACCCAGTATTTTCCTCCCACAAACTAGTTTCTCCTCCTATGTAGTTTAACTCAATTAACAGTATCACCACCCACCCAGTCACCTGTGCTGAAAGGCTATTATTTGAAGTATAAATTGGTATAATCTTTCTGAAGGGCACTGAGAAATGTCTGGCAAGCACCTTTAAAACACAAATGCCTTTTTTTGATCCAATAATTCAACTTCTGAGAATTTATCCTAAAGAAATGACCATTAAAGATGTATACAAATTATTAAACTATAATGATGCTCACATTAGCATTATTTGTATAGCAAAAGTTAAATATAATTTAAATACACCTCAATAGAGAATTCAAAGGTATGTATATCATATAAATTAACAAATATAAGGCAACATATTATATGCATATACCACGTATATATGTATACATTATAATTTAGCCTACTGAACTTTCTGATAGCTAAATATATTAGTTTAATTAAGCTTACTTGATCCCCTTAGCCATCTCTGAGAAGTGTATATACATATATAGAATATGTTTATACAGAAAGAACATTGATCAGGCTCTCTCTCAGTATTGGCATTTGGGATATTTTTATATTCTTCTTTATGCTTGACATTTTTTACTTTTTTCTATAGTGACCATGCACTGGTTTTTAATTTAAAAAAAAAAAAAAATAGGAAACCGCCCTGGCCAGTATAGTTCAGATGGTTGAAGTGTTGTCCTACACAGAAAGGCCACAGGTTCGATTCCCGGTCAGGGCACATATCTAGGTTGAGGGTTTGGTCTTCAGTTGTGGCATGTATGAGAGGTGACCAATGGATGCTTCTCTCTAAAAATCACTAAACATAGCCTCAGGTGAGGATTAAAAAATAAATAGCAAACAGTTTCAATTAAAAATCTGATTTTAAAGGAACAATGATAAATTCCTGTTAATTCCCCTCCTTGAGAACCTCTCCTGCACGTGACGTGTTCCTTCTTTTCCATCCCTACTGCTCTGGTCCAGGCCCTGGGCATTTCTTCGAACTAATTAATGCTGATGGGTTTTTCAGTTCAGTCCACCCCCATGCGTGTTATCTGAGTTACAGCTACTGCAAGCAGAGGCCAAAACAAACAGCCCTTTGAGTGGCCCACTTTTCTTCACCCGAGGGCCTGGGAGACCCCTGAGGCTCACACTCTCATGAGTGAGTGTTAAAACTGTAGCGAAAGATGTAAGGATGACAAAATCTGGGCCATTTAATGACAACAAACTACTCCTCTGTAATTCCTGAGGGTATCATGGAGGGTAGCAAAGTCCAACAACTCATATCCATAATGCTGGTGTGGCATGTTGAAGAACTAAGATTCAAACTGAGCTCAGCTTACAAGGTCTAAGGAGGCAGGGAAGCACTATTAAAGCTTCTGTCAAAGGCAAATATATTGAACTATTTAAAGGAGAGGCTTAGCCCTGGTTAGTGTTTCTAAATGGTTAGAGCATGCCAGAACACTGAAGGGTTGCAGGTTCGATTCCCAGTCAAGGGCATGTACCTGGGTTGCTGTCTCAACTCCCTTTCCTTTCCCACATCGGGGCACATGCTAGAGGCAACCAATCTATGTGTCTCTCTCACACTGTTTCTCTCCCTCACGCCCCCGCCCCCCTTTCCACTCTCTGAAAAAAAAAAATCTATGGGAAAAATATCCTCTGATGAGAATTAAACAAAGCCCTCAACCCAAATAAAGATGTGCTCTTATACTGTAACTTTAGGAAGCAAATTTCTTACCATGCTGTATCCTAATAGTCACTATTAAAATTTTGCATTATTTTTCTATTCAAAATTATGAGCTCACTATGAAAAAAAGATGAATATCCATATATGCCTAGTGCAAAAAGCAAAGAAAAATGTGAACTTAAATCATAACCTAAAAATTGTTAATTTTTTTTATCAGATATAGTAGTTAGCTTACAAAAATGACTGACTGCCATGTTATTTTAAACAAGTATGTCTGCCATTGCATACTGACTTATATAAAACTTTTCAACAATGCAGACATTTCCTAAAATAAACTATACTCCCCATAATGTATATTTAGGATCTTGAAATTAAAAGTTTAAATCTTCCTTCCCGTGATATTCTAGCATAACAACAAAAATGCTTAAAACCAGGAGTTAAGGGACTCGTATCGGAGAGGAACAATCAAGAGGGGGTGGGCATTCATTATGAGCTCTCAAATCGCTTAGGATTTTGCTGATAAAAACACCTATTTTGTGGTCAAAACCCACATCATCTTATCCATTATGCAAACCTACTAATCAGAGCTTGGCGTAATGAGGGACTCAAATCTTGTGATTTACAAGGAGGCATTAAAAAAAAGAAAGCATACATAGTTCTAGAAATATCACGGGGGCCCCAGTGGCAATGGCCAGGTGATAATTTTATCAGCGAAAGGAGATGGGGGAAGCGGGGGGGGGGGGGGGGGGGGGGGGGGGGGGCGCTCTGCACAGGCCACCTCAGGTGCTCCTGCGCCCTCCCTGGGGAAAGCAGGCTCAGGGAGGGCGACAGGAGTGGAGTCTGGCCAGACTGTCTTTTTAAGCTCAGAGGCCCTACCCCGCTCACCTGGACTCCCTCAGGGATGCGCTGGCCTCTGTGAGGGCAAAATTGGGGGACAGAGATAATAGGGAATCATTTCTCTTACTGTCCTGCCAGGTAAGAACAGCTTCAACTTCAGCTGTAAGGTGATAGTAAGGGTGTCTTTCAAGGGGCAAACAGTTCTAGCCTGAGGGCAAAGGAGCTCCTTGGTAAAGTGCTGCACCATCTGTGGCATCAGAACGCTGGAAAGGCTGCCCCTTGTCGTCATTGTTACTGCGATGTTGGTCCCCTGCTTCCATGGGCGTGAAGGGCACTTGAGAAATAAGCATACTAAAAGGTAATGCCTAACAAAAAAAATGTTGCCCAGGTGAAATCAAGAATTCCTCAGCTACTGCCTTTTAAAAATGTTTTTCCCTACACAAACTTTATTTAATCATTGATCTCACTTCTTTTGTGTCATGAACCCTCTGGCAACCCCAGGGATGATGCCTCTACTGAAAAATGTTTTTATGTGCCTGAAATAAAATACGTAATATAAAAAAAAACAATTATGAAATACAGTTATCAGAAATTCCTGACATAGTAATAATGTGCTTCTTTATTAACTCACTAAATAAGATCTAGGGACAAATCTAATAACTAAACTATTACAATTTTATAGTGATGAGCCTAAATAATATTTTGAAGTACTGTAATAACTTAATATGATATGAAAATACTTGTGATTTTTATTGGTGATAAATTCATAGGTATTGCTAATACTACTGTGATTTGCTGCTTATATTGATAATTAAATAAAATGTCAAATTTTAGTTATGCCTTAATGAAAAAATGTTTTTTTTCTATCCAAGTTCATGAACATCTTGGGGAAAGGTAGAACACAGGTTAAGAATTTATTAATAGGGTGCCTCCCTCCACATGATGTGTGTGTGTACATATATGCACATTTTTCTGGAGCTATCTTATATAAGTTCCTAGTGGTCTAGAACAGTGGTCAGCAAACTCATTAGTTAACAGAGCCAAATATCAACAGTACACGATTGAAATTTGAGAGCCAAAGTTTTTAAACATCTTCTAATGCCATTTCTTCAAAATAGACTCGCGCAGACAGTGGTATTTTGTGGAAGAGTCACGCTCAAGGGCCAAATAGCTGCATGTGGCTCTTGAGCCTCAGTTTGCCGATCACAGATCTAGAAGATTTCCTTACTAATAGGGCTTTTTTTCTTTTTTCCTTCTTTGCCATGAAAGGACCATTCCTTTTAGAGACCTTTAGTGTTGGAAGAAAATACTTAAATCACCAGTCTGATGGTTCTCAGAGTGTGTGGAGGAGCCCCAGGGTCCAGTCAGGGGTGTTTCAGCTGTGCCTTGGTTTGTGTTGATGAGAATGGCCCACCCTAACCCAACCTCAAGTCAATCAATCTGGGGGACGACTTATATATTTCAGTTCTGGATGAGATTTCATTCATAAAACAATAGTTTCCTAACTTAACATTTTTGGCTGCCAATCACACTAACACATATGCACACCTAACTGTTACAGAACCAGAAAAAAACAAAACAAACTCACAAAAGGGTTTACAACCTCTGAGTAAAGCCTCGATATTCTAACTTAGTTAGCTTCAAACCATCCACATAACTATAAAGGTAAATAAGATTAGCCGAGTGTCCTCTGAGAAACGTCTGTCTGCCAGGAGAGGAGCACTAACAAGTTTTGCCACAGACATCTGGATTCTCAAATAGAAGGGAGAAAGGCAGCCGGGCAGGTAGAGGAGGGAAGGAAGGAGTGGGGGCCCGACGTGCTATTGGGGTGTGGGGAGGGGCAGCTAATGCAAATACCAGGAAGCCAGCGGTAATCAAATAAAGATCCTGCCCTCACCACCACTTTTCAAAGAGTGGGTGGTTATGAAGTATTTGCCTTGAAGATTTGAGGGCAGAAGGAGGCTAGTCAAATAGAGGATTAGAGTGAGCAGAAAGATGATAAATCGGGGTGGAGTGAGGTGGGGAAATCTGTAGAAAATAACTGAGCACATTACCATCTCAAAAGTTCATATTATATGTAGGTCGGTGTTAATTTTTTCCAGAAATACAAATAGAACTTTCTGTCTAGAAATTAGGCTTGATGGATAAGGTTTTAGTTCTTATGGTTATCTAGGGTCCAACTTATTTAGTCTCTTTAATGAAAATACTAAAATAAAATTATTACCCATTAGGTTATTACCCTTCCCCCAATCTCCAAACATACAAGCAAAAATTAATTGCAAGCCAGGAAGAAATAAGGCAATTTAGACAGTAACAGCTTGGCATGGCTGAGCTGGGTTTCCTAATGGCATTTGTCTATTGGCGAATGTATATTTTATTCACAGCCTTCACTTCCTTGACCTTATTGAAAGTAATTTCTTTTTTACCTAATCTGCATTTCATTTAAACCACCACATACTCCATCAATGAACCAGCTAAGTAGCACCCATGACAACTAGCACTTCTGTCGGTTCCATAAGTAAAATGGGTAAACATTTAAAGGAGACATTTGGGGATGGGTACCCCTCAGCAGTTATTAAATGCTGCAGGTACCAATTTACAAATTTGGGCATCAAGATATTCCCTCCAATCACTCCCTGCTCTTTTTCCTTGTTTACTCCCTATTTCACAAATCTCTTCCAAACCTGTGATTTCTCATGGACTGCATATAATTTTCCCTCTATATTGTGCCGTCTTCCCAGCAAAACTTACACCAATTAAAGAGAGAAGTTAACGGTAGATTTTCAGGCATCAATTAAAAAATATATATTTAAGGAGGAAACTCTTCAGCAAACTTCAAGTCATCTCATGTTGGCAACCACTAACCCACCTCATACTAAGCCAAGTCCATTCCCCAACCAATCTGAGCTCATCCCTCCACACTGTGCTGACTCTGCTAGGTCCCTGGTAAGGAGAGGGAGACCTTCCAATAGCAGCACTCAGATTATATCAATCTTGAGCACATAGCACACTGGATTCCAAACTATCGATTTTCCTCACTCTATGGCACTCATAAGTAATTCCTGTTGGACACAAACCCCAAGATAGCACTTTGTCCCCCCAAACTGAGCCTTTCCATTATTCAAAAGCTTACCTCCTCTGATTCATTCTCAGACTAACACACCTGGTGGTCAGCAGTACCTTCAATCAAAATAGCATCCTATTCCCTTCCTGTGTGCTTGTTCGTTTGCAACAAACTCACAGAACCTGGAACTGCAAGGGCATTAGACATAATCTGACCCAACCTATTTTATCCTAAGGGAAGTTCAAAGCTGGAGAGGTTAAGCAACTTGCCTGGGGCTACCCAACGGGCAGCAGTGCTGTGGGGCTCCCACTATTTACAATCCTCCATGCTTTCTCTGAAAGATGAATCTGATGGACAAGGTATTACATAAACCATCTGTTAGTCTGCAAATTTCCCCTATTTCTAACTGACGCAAATAATCGGGAACCACACCCTCTCATTTCTTTCAGCTCAGAATGAAAACGTGAACTTCGCTGCAAACGATACTGATGACCTCAACAGTGATCATGAAAATTGCAGGCAATGCATCCAAGAGGAAACAGCAAACAGTATTCAATGGAGCCAGTTCTCCTTCCTGCACATTCTCATGAGGATTTGAGAGCACTGAAGAAGAGCTATTGCAGAATGGCAGACGGAGGTGGGGCAGGATAAAGTTTGTTAACTATACTTCTGCTGAATCTTCAACTGTGACTTGCTACAAGATGCATGCAAACTGTCCTTTTACTAAATGGGGACCAAGCAGGGTCCCTAAATAAATTAAAAGGTTTTTCTTGACAATGGGGTTATTGTAGTCTCATTAAATCCAATGAAAAGACATGCTCTTCCCTCATACCTACCAGAAATACTGGATATTCTCAAACTCCATCTATACCAGAGCGTTCCTAAACAACAACTCTTTGTTTGCACTCTTTCCCGTTCCTGTTTGTGTCAACAGGTGTGCTAGGCACCAAGAAATCCTAACACACAACTAAAGTTCGCAAACATGGAAAACAGGATGGTTTTACAGATTGTTAATGAAAATTTTCACTCAAAAGGAACAATGCAAGGTTCCTGTAAGGGGTGTAGTTCTACCAGCGATGATAAAATGGGATTCACTTTGCATGCTGGCTTAGCTCTGACCTATCTTGAAATAGCTGTGCAAAAATGACAGGGTTATTAAAGCAAGGGCCGTAGCAATGAAATCATAAGCTTTGTGTTTTAACCTCACGTCCATGCAACTGTATATAAAACCTCTTCTTCGGAAACCTAAAATGCAAGTGATGACAGCAGCAGTGGGCTGACCTCAGTAGTTAGCAATGGGTGCCTTCGCCTCTGTGTTAGACAGGATTCTGAGGCATTATCTCCACTCAACAGGAAATAGTGTTGTGACAGAGCCACGATGTGGGGATTGAAACAAACCTTCCACAAGAACTGCACCTTGCAAAATGGCTATGAAGCTAGACTGAGACCTTGTGAAGAAACTGACCTAACGGTTTCATATTAACCGTGTGAATGGCTTAGCAGCTGAGATGGAAGAAGTTCTAACAGGAAGGCAAATGTTTTGTGTGATTTTTTTTTTCTTCCCTCTAAAGCAGGGGTGGGGAAGCTCTTTTCTGCCAAGGGCCATTTGGATATTTATAACATCATTCTCTGGCCATTGCAAAATTATCAGCTTAAAAATGAGCCGGCTATATTTGGTCAAACATTTAATTAACTCACCCCTAATGCCTTGGCAGGGCCAGGCCAAATGATTTCGCAGGCCTTCCGTTGCCTGCAGGCCGGCCGCTCCCCATCTAGGCTCTAAAGCAAAGAAAGTATAAATAGGCATGCAAAATTTCAATTTTAAAAAGATGGAAGACATGATGGAGCAAACACAAAGAAAATCGCCAGGGGAAGAGGGGAGAAAGTTCCAGTAAAAAAGTGGGGGAAGTAAAGGTTTTTTTTGTGTGTGTGTGTGTGTTTTTTTTTTCATTTGAGAAAGTAAGGTAAGAGGGAAAATGGATAAAGGGAACAAAGAGCCAAAAAAAGTCCACTATTTTATGGGAAAAGGCACCTCTTATCTGTTAAAACAAAGATAAAAAGACAGTGAATTTTACTTGGCATTAAAAACCATTTCACAAGGCTACATCTATGTTTTAAATGTTCTCTGACATGGATTGCTGTGAACCTGCTTGAGGTCGGACTAAATCACACTACTCCCATCGCTTCCTCATCCCTTAATTTTACTCTTCTACCAGCTTATTTGCCTTCTTATGGCACCAACACTTTGTTTTTTCCATTTTGTTTTGTTTTTATGGCCTGGTTCTTCTGAGACTGGGGGCAACTTTGGCCTTATATGCTTACCTACTGTGCCTGCACTTTGGGCCACTTTATCTCCAATATTTCTCTAGAGACAGAATGCACTGACTTTTCAACTCCGCCTTTCAAAATGGTTCTGCAAATCCATAATCATCTCTAAAAAATACATTTTCTGACTGGGTCCATTTTTTGGTTTTGAATTATTTGGGATTATGACCAGAAAGCCTAAACCAACAACTTTTCATTAAAAAGTAATAATAATAATAATAAAAATAAGGGAAATTGTCCTTTAAAAAACTCCATGTGCTCAACTATAGCAATTCTTTCATAATTTAGGTTCAAATAAAAGGTTAAACACAGGAAAAATTAAAAAGGTACAGCACAAAGGGATAGTATTCCTCCCATTTAAAAAAAAAATCATCAAAAAATGGTAAGCTCAAAGGAGAATAAACTTATTTTTTGTTCAAGTTCTGATGAAATTAGAAAAACATGGGATTTGCTGAAGATTTTGATAATAAAAAATAACTGCAAAACACTAGGCCACTTCTCCATTTTTCTAAACACTCCTTTTCACTGCATTTCATTTTTATTTAAGCACATTATCAACACACACCCCAACTCTTAAAAAAAAAAGAGCCTGAAATTTTAGTTACACTACATGTGGTTTTCATTTGTGAAAAATGAACAAGCTGTTTGTGGTTAAACTGTCTAATCGCCTGTTATCAATCTAGCGCTGCATTCAAGATTTACAGGATACATCAGCTTCTGTGCCACATTAGCTGTAAGAGGGGAGGGGGAAGGTTGGAAAAAGGAGGAGGAGGAGGAGAGAGTCTATCCTGAGGAATAATATTTCCAATGCAGCCACACTCGCACTACATCTGGTTGTGCTGGTAGCGGCAGTTAAATTGAAATATTTCACAGCGTGTGTCAGAAACATGCAGAATGGTAATTATGACAGATCTGATTAAGCCGGAGAGCCACACGCTCCCTGGCCAGCGCCGGTTGTGCAGGTGTGACCTTGTGCGTGCCTGCGTGTGTAAATAAAATTAATTACAAGCGAGAGGGTGAAGGCTTCGGTGACATCACAAAGCGGAGAAACTCCCAAGGGGGAGACCTAATGGAATATTTTCCCTCAGTCTAATAATACAGTTCATATTGACTTGAGGTAATTAGTGGGATCATTAAAGCAGTTTTCCCGGCGTATTTGGCTGCCTGATCAGATTAGTGAAAATGTTCTTCAGAACAAGCCCTGTGTGGTCTGCCAGAGAGGAGGAAATAAAAAGCAACAAAGCATATTTTGGAATGATAAGCAGCACTGGACTTTTACTCTAGCAAAAAAAAAAAAAAAAAAAAAAAAAAGAAAGAAAAAAAGAAAAGAAAATCTCCTCTCCGGAGCCTAAAGATCTAACTGTCCTGTCCATTTTAATTCTTCTATTCAACTTTTGTATTCCTAAACGCATCGGAACGATTTCTCTCATTTCCCTTCCTCTGTGTTCAGCCAGAGTGCTCTCTCACTCTATGAGCGATCCCAACTCCCCAACAAATCTCTCTTAAACAAGGCGATTTTCAAATTGGGGAAAAGTACCTTAAATGACTGTGTTACTGTTAACTGACAATATGGGGCAATTGGAAGAGGCAAAAACAAATTAAACACACACACAAAAAAAAAAAAACACGGGAAAGGAAGCCACTTAAAATACACCTACTAAACAAAAGATCCCTCTCTTTTGTAACACGTAACAGATTTAACTATTTTTTTCGCATTTGGATCTCAAAATGGACTTGGCCTAGGCCAAAGCTGGGGCAAACGATCACCCGGCGGAACAGAACTCAGACCCCCCTTGTCAAGAAGAGGGCCATTTGTTTGAAAAGACTCTATTGAGCATGCTCCACCTTGCCACCGGAATATGCCAAGCGCTGTCACAGATGGCAGGCTCTGACAGTTCCCATCCGTAGCGCCGATACTCGACAGTTCAGCACAAGATCAGTGACATTCTGTCTCATTAGAACCACGCTAATTATCACAGCTAGTTTCAGGGGAAACCATGTGTTGCAATGGTCAATTTGAAGGAGTCTGTGCATCAACAAACTGGTAATAAGGATCAGACACCTTATTATATGACAGCATGCTGTCTATGATCTGATTTACAGAATCAGAGGCACCGAGGCGGCCGAGGAGGCTGGCAGTTTATGAAACAGTGTGTTTAAGCCCAATTCCTCAAGCACCCTGGCTGGAAGGGGAATTTTTTTAAAAAAACACACACACACAAGAGACAACTGGAATTGCTGAATCAAGAAATCAAAGCAGACTAGGCTCCTCTATTAACATACCACAGAGGTAGATTAAGACCTAGAAAACAGATAGCTTCATCCATTTAACAACTGCAGGGCAACTCCACCAGCGGTCTGGAGTGCTTATTTTTACAAGGAATTTCATGGTAAATTAGAGAATGGCTGTATTCGTACTAATCTCTAAAATATAGACTGTACATATATGTTTTTTAAATGGGTGGTCTGATTTAGCTATGCTGTGTTTTTTTTCACACAAAAACAATCGCCTGTGTAAAAGCTTAACAACTATACTTTAAAAAAAAAAAAAAAAAGGATAATCTCAGAAGTTACTTTTAAGATACTAACGGTATACTTTCGTCAGGGCAGAAAAAACACCATGTTAGATTCGTCTTCCCAACCTAAGTTCTCCTATCCCTCTCTGAGCACCTCTCACTGACGTGCAACTTTATTGATGCCGTTTCTGCCAGCGCTATCTTCCTATTGTCATTTTGCATAAATGCATTTTCACTGCTCACTCGTTTCACAGGGCCTTTATTTTCATTTCTCATATGAGGAAGAAAGGAGATAAAGCTGAAATAAAACCTCCCTTTACTACCAAAAACATAAAAGATAACTGTTGAGACTTCTGAGAAAAACACTTCGTCTTTTAACGTGGCACATTGTTCAAGGATTATATCAGTGTTCCTGTTGTGTGCTAAGCTTTTAAACTGAATGACACTGTGGTTTAAGACCAACGCCTATTAAAAGTTAAACCCCACTGGTGCGGCGTCTTCCCTACTTCCATTTTGTAGATACACGGCCCTGTCCTAATGCGCTAACTCTTCAACTGGCCAAAGGTGATCACAGAGGAGTTGCCAAGAATAGGAACTTTGACAGGATATTCTTATCAACCTCTACTAACACTTTTGGACAAAAGGTGTCCTTAGATGAAGCAGAGTCTACAAACCCATAATTGGTATACTCATGCTTTAGTATGTACACTCTGACCTGCTCTTTGATTTTTAAAATTAATTTAGTGATTTTTAGATAGAGAGAAAGAGAGAAACATTGATCCGTTGTTCTACCCATCCATGCATTCATTGGTTGATTCTTACATGCTCCCCAACCAAATTGAACACACAACCTTGGCCTATTAGGACAAGAGTTGGCTCAATATTTATAAACTGATTATTTTCAAATCTTGCCTAAAAGATCCCTGTGATATTTTCTAAAGATGGAGAAACTGGGTGGGCTTAATGAATTATGTCTATATTTGCAACAGTTAGCTTTTTAAGTGGGTGAATGAGGAAGATGTATTTACATGACTCTAGTTAATTAATTTAGGGGAAAAGAGTGAAACTTTAAATGATTTGAAAGTTGCAATAAGATAACCAGAAACCTTCTGTTCACCCTGTTTAAAATAGTAACATCAAATGCCTGGGGGAAAAACACCTCTTTGTATGACTTTTTGGCTAAAAATATAATGAGCAAATAAGTTGTGTTCTATTGGATAATTCTGGACCTCCTCGATCAAACCCTAGATTTACTAAAACACATGCTTGTTTTTATAATTCAGAAATATGAAAAGGGCTTATAATCATATCTACAAATTTAACTCTTAAAAAATACAACCTATGTACCTTCAAGAGAGTAGAGTACATCCATATCTATGCATTGAAAGCTGTCCATTTCAATAGTCTTTCTTAACAAAAAAACTAAAGATGAAAAGATAGGCCTACATTTATGAAAACTCAATCCAATATAGCTTCCCAATATTTAGACATGAGATTTCCGAAGATCGGCTACCAGCACAGAACACCTTAAATAAGAGAACCTGGAACTCCACATCCTTCTTACTCAAGAACGCAAGACAAGCCACCAAAAATACAGTAACCTAGGTGTGGGCAGGCTGAGATGGCTACGCTCCAGGCTGTCTTACTTCTCCCTCCCTCTCCCACTCTTATCCTCACCTGCTCCAGGAGGATGATCCAAGGAAACCTACGCTGTACTTTCCAGGCTCTCCTCTCCCCAGTAAACATACGTAACATTTAATAATGCACTAGATGGAGAATATACAAAGTGGTAGTGCTCTCCGCAGACCCTAGCTGAAGGAAACTCTATTTGCCCAATAAGTGCTTTGAGGCCACAATGTGAATATCCTCCCAGGGACTGCCGGCACAGGGTGTGGGCCCAGCACTCACAGAGGCCGGGACTCTCACATCTGCAGGGCCTCCTGCGTGTCTTACATGGGAGGCTGCACTGGTGACACCGTGTTGCAGCGAAGTCTGTCACATGGACATTCCAAAAGAGTGAATCGGCACAGAACTTCAAGGTGCCGTTTCTGGGGAGTGCAATTTAATTCTAACAAAATATAAGATGCCTTCACTCGCATGCTAGAATGCAGAATGCAATCATGGTTCCCTGATTAAAATTTTTTGTCACTATAGATTCCTATTCCCAGCAATGAAAATTACAGGTTAGCCCTAGTTCAAGCCCATGTTGTGATATAGTATGTCTTACTGTATTTAAGAATTCCAATCACCATCTCTAAATCCAAAGGTAAAAAAGATGCTCTCCCCCGCCCCCCCACCAACACACCTATACACCGAAGGAGCACTAATGCTTTCTTCTGTTCTCCCTCTTCTGCCTCCCTTCTCTCTCTCATGCTAGAGGCCTTCAATCTCAATGATACAGGTGTCTGAAAGGATGGGAGAAAGCGAGAGGCTTTCAATTATTTGGCCTCTTCAACTGCTCGTGCTCTTTCCCAGAGGAGGAAATCCTCTTGTTTTGGTGTTCAAACCTGTCCCTATCAACCAGCAAGAGTCCTCTAACTCTCCGGGGCTGATAGGCAGAGAAGGCAGAAGATTATATTGAAAGCATGTTCAGTCCAGTAGAATTTTCATCATCTAGTTGCTTTCCCTGAAAAGAAATGCTCTCTGCTCAATAAAGGAGAGAAATCATTTTCTAAACACAAGTGGCGATGCATGCCCCTCAGTGACAGCCCTTCCCTCTTACTGCATTACCGTGTCTGCAAACTCCACCTCCGCACACGTGGAAATCAATGTAACAATTCGATGTACAAGGCAAGGCCTACGGCGCTGCTGATGTCCCCTTGCTGGACACACACCTTAAGCCTCAGAGCTCCCAGGGGCTTTGCCGGGGAATAAAATTAGATTCCAACATCTGCCGCCATTAAGGGAAAAACTCCATTTCCATCTCCCATATGAAAACACTATAACCAATGAACAGTAACTGAACCTTGATACAGTAATGGTTATTACCCAAATCAACTATTTTTTTTTTGAACAGTAAAATTAGCGAATTCTGCTCTTATAATTATTTGAACGTTATCAGACTAAACGTTTGATAGAATTCCAATATGATTCACTTGAAAAACACACACACACACACACACACACACACACACACACACACAAAAACCTGCTGCTTATTTGAATACCCAGAATATAAAGGGTATTCATTTGTAGCTATTCACATTATGTTTAAAGCATATCATCTTTTTAAAGTTGGCATTAGCCAGCTTTCCTACCCAAGCACAAAAATCGCCTACCTTCCAGGTTGCACCCGCATATTTTATTCAGACATTTCTATTAGAGGTAAAAACAATCTCATCTCTATTACTCATCGAAGAGGAGAGAAAATACACGGGAGTGGGTTTCTTTGACTGGAAATACTTTGTGCGTCTGTCAGTGCCTAGCACAACTATGATGTGTCTGGATCCATAACGTTCTGGGACTGCAGCAACTTCCAAATAATTGTGCTCCCTGTCATTCAGGGTATCTACCTAACGCTTTATCTTTTATATTTGAAATACGTGAAGAGAGAATAAAAATGTCTCTGAGCCTCTTGCTTAGGCATTTCCTATTTGTGTATAGCACTGTGTTATTTTAAAGCTCTTCTGCATACATCATAACATGTAACCTCCTCCTCCTCCTGTTAACAGACTCTTGGGCTCCAAAAGGTTAACTAATTTCTCACTATTATTAATATCAACCACACAGCCTGGACCACAGCCTCCTCGGAGTCCTCTCACCTGCCCCCCTGACCCTGCTTCCCTATCGGGCATGAAAAAGTGTGCATTCCGGCCCCATGCTGCTAAGACTCTGTCAGCGAAGGCAGGAAAGCCCCCAACGTTTCCACTATCCACGAGTCTGATATCCCGAATTCAGCTTTCCTGGGGTTTAACTTCGGTACTGATGCTGGAGCCCCGAGGAAACACTGCAGCAGTAGGGCAGGTGCAGAGAACTGGGGGTCGGCACTCCTGTTCATTAGTCCTATGTACATGGGAACACTACGCTAGCTCACAGGGTTCCTCAGAATTAAATGCAGATAATAGAGAATACAGGATGGGGTTTCGCAGAAAAGAGGTGGCGGATGCTAAGTCAACCTGGAGGAGGAATCAGAGCAAGACACAGCAGCAGGTGGAGCTGGACAGGACTGTGCACCTGCTTTATCCATGTCCCCTCCCCCCTCAACCCCATGTTTGGGGCCTCCGCCTCATTCTGACAGTCATTGCCACATGTCTTCAAGGTGTAAATAGAAATGGAATTCTGACCATGAAAAGGGTCAGTCTGAGTTGAAGGTTTTTTTGTTTTTTGTTAATTTGTTTGCTCATTTTTCTGTTCCCATTACAAAAATCATGGTAGGAGAATAGAAGCAGACAACCACCCTCCTTGTGAAGTCCGATCTCCTCCCTCAGGGTTCCACGCTGTTTGGGGACCGTCTTCTTTTTAAGAAACCATCCATCTTTCCACCTGTTTTCATCAACAGGGTGGTGCTGACAACCAAACTACACAACCAGGAGAAAACTACAGAGAGGCTCTGTCAGGAGGTGCTGTAAGTTAGGCGTTAGGAATAGGCACCCGAGAGAATGGAGTGAACAGGTTCACTCCCGTGGTGACCCCACCACCAACGGGCCCTGGGACTCTCTTCCAAGCAGGAGTGAGAGACGGGCTAACAGCGTTGGGGGGTTCGGGAAACACCATCTTGGCAAACTCAGGGAAGCTGCCAAGCGACATGGCTGAAAGAGACTCCTGGGGAGCTTTGCAGGACAGGGTTGCAAAGAGCAAGAACATTTAAAACCTCCCCGGACATCACTCACCTGCCCTTATCAACCAATGGCCGTCACTGTCTGAAAAGATCCAAAACCAGTGACTTAGCCCAGGCAGTGAGGGTTGAACTTATAACATTGAAAAGAACGAAAGTAAGCAAGGGGCTGCTAACCATAAGGGGCTATGCTACAGTCAGATGGTTTTCAATGTGTGCCACAAGAATTTTTAAAACATGCAATACCTGATTATTTAATCATGGGCACTGACCTATTTTCACTTGTCAAAAAGATAACAACAACAACAAAAACCCACAATGAGAATAGCCAAAACAACAATAGCTGTCCAGTGTGAACGCCCTGTCTCGAACCATAAATATATAGGTCATATAATAAATAGAGTTCTATCATAATAAGGTTGCTTCCTATTGGTTAATTCATGGTACCAAAAAATCCTTATTTACAAGGATGGGCACTTTTGAGCAAACTATAATCACTATTATTATTTTCTATAAATCAATCAAAAGTATACCTTTTTTTTTTTTGTCAGATTGACAACAAATATGTTTTTTGGTGTGCTGCAGAATTTTAGTAATTAGTTTATGTGTGCTATGAAACGAAAAGGGTTCAAAATTGCTGCTCTAGTCAGAAAGGAAAATGGGAAAGGGGGGACAAGATAAATCAAATGACCTATGATAAGCAAGCAAGTAAGTGAAAGGTATCAAAAAGTTTTAAACCAAAGAACGTATATACTTATATGCACAACCTATGGTCATGAGCAATAGGGTAGTGAAGGCCTGAGGGAGAGGAGATAAAGGGAGGGGGTTGGGTGGGAGGTATCTGTAATACTATCAACAACAAAAAAGCTTTAAAATTCATTTTTCTTTGTTTTAAGCCTGACAGGAATACACGTCTAGTTTCTCTGTTTGTCTATTTTGGAGATTTAGGGAAAGTATTTGGCCTTGTAGAAACTTAAGTCTGTTGCCCTTGATAATGTAATTGGCTAGGTCAGAAAAGATGTAGAATGAGAGAGCAAAGCAAGATTACATACATCTAAATAGGAGATCCTCATCACGATTAGCCTAACAGCCCAAACAAGAATGCACAGGGTGGGTGGGTGGGTGAGGGGTAAAGTGAGAACAGGACACTTCCCCTTAATGCATAGTCTTGGCATGTAAATGAAGACATCTGAAGATGCACACAGGTTTGCAGCGGCTCTAACATTCTATCATAATTAGAAACATTTCAAAAGCCCTGTAATTTCCAATCAAAATTACAGTAATTTCCGATATACAAGCCATGATTCATGACAGATTTTTACATTCCATGAGAGATTACGGTGGCCTGATGTATGACACGCTGAGTACGGCACTAACATAAACAATTCCGTTTAATGTTTAAACAGCACTTGATGTTTAGAATCTCACAATAAAAGAAACATATTATTGTAGAAATTATCACTTTGACAGTGATTGAAGGGTAGGCAGGCATGTGGCCTATAAAGCTATAATTTTTACAGTCCACAGCTTGAGCTTAATCATTTTTCTATAACATTTCCAAGATATCCCTTAAGTATTTCATCCAGCCTATAACTTAAACAAGAACAACCTTTTCTAAAGCAAAACTCCCATCTAGGCCCACTAGTAATGCTGACAGAGTGAAACTGCGGGAAAAGCTCAAAAAAAGTAGTATACTGTAAACACTCTCTGTATATTCTTATCAAAGTTAACCACAGTGTATTATAAAGGAGGGTTCATTAATGATAATACAAATACACTTGTTTACAATTTCAATCGTTGTCGAAATCTTACCTGAGCCCTTGACTGCCTCTAAATTCTCCCCTTGGTAGCATTATCAAAGGCAAAGACAGTGTAGTATTCTTTGGGTCTTGTAAGATGTATTCTTGCTTTGAACAAGGGTTTATAGATACAGATGACTCGGCTTTCGATGAACATAAATTATCAATATACGGCAATAACACTGATGAAGAACTGCATTGTTATGTTTTCTATCTTGTTTTGTAGGAATTTGTAACTCCTCCAATTCCATTCTCCTTATAATTGATCAGAGGTGGGACAATTTTTCTAATTATAATTCCATTTGTGTGTCATAGCTATAGAAAACAAATCATTCATATGCGAAGATATACATATGTGTGTGTGTGTCAATTTGTTTTAATAAGTACACTTACGATTTATAGGTGCCAGAGTTGGAACAGAAGAAACTATAATGTTGCTAGTATTTTAGGATAGAAATCAAGGTCATTGAAGTAATGATGAAACAACAGTAATTCAAGTTATTTGTTCCACCACAATGGACCAGACTGAAAAACTTCCTATACGTTAGTTTTACTCTTCTTCTGAAAACAACTATAAACTGACTCGGGGATTTATGAAGAAGTCCTAGGTCTGGAGGGTGGCTATTGAAGGAAATAAAACCAAAGTGTCCAGTATCAGAATCTGAACATTTTGGTCTCACCAGAGAGTTCGGTATGTAATCCCGGAGACCGTGACCTCTCAGGGATGCACATGCATACGGAAACCAGACATCCTGGAAGACAGATAAACATTCTCCATGCCTAATCGAGGCTCCTACCTGGCTCTTGGTCGCGGCGACCTTCGCAAACAGTGCTTGGGACACTTTAGCGCGCTTCATTTCCTGCTGAATCTCATCATAAATGGAAGCATTAATGTTCATGGTATTGTTCTCTGGCTTCCCATTCCTCTCAGTGGCAATGGTCGCTGTTTTCACCTACAAAACATTGTGAGCATGACTGTCATTTCTCATTGGTCAAATTGTCTTGAAGCTTCCCAGGCTCAGCATCCCAGCTAGACACTGCCGCTCCTTTCGATGATCACTATGATCAGCAGTGCAGTCATTCAGCTTCAGTTATTACCCTGAGATCGGATTGCTTAAGTTGAGGAAGTCACACTGTCACAGGTGATTGCCTCTGTAATATGACAGCCACTGCCAGCCGACAACAAGGAATTATAATGCCATAAAGTAAGTTTTCTGGAAAGCTAAATAGTTCCAAAGACTTGAAAACCCTAAACTAATTGTTTCCCAATTACCTCCCGTTGCAATTCTAACAAAGGAAATTCACAATTAAAGTCATCATGCACAGTGCTATATCTTCACTGGGTGCCTGTTGCCTGATAGACAATTGCATCACTAATAGTTATTATATACGATGGCCTTTTTTTAATGTTAGGCTTTTTTTTATATATACCCTTTCCTCGTGTTTCATTTAAAAAATTTCCCATAACAAAGCCATTTGCAGAGCTGCATATTTAAATCTTCTATCCATCCATGAAACAGGTAGAGTGCCTTGCTTAATTATCAGAAAGGCTGGTTGCGTTTTACACGTGCCTGTCCAAGCTGTTCTGGGCAATTATTCCATCTTTTCCTGGCACCCCTGTCTGGGATTGTTTCTTTTAGACTTGTGGAACCAGACTATAAGAAAATGTTCCACAATATTTAACGGAACACTGCTGCGAGTTACACAAACTATATAATCAGTGGCTTAAAAAGAATATCCAAAATGTATAATCCTGAATGGAAGATGAGCACGAGTGCTGTTAGAAATAATGATAAACAGGTGCCAGCAGAAAAAAAATGCCACTGATTTTTTGGGGGGAAATAAAATCACACCCTCAACATGTATTAATACTATTATCAATCTTTAAAACTGCAAATTTAATTTTTTTATTATGCAGTTATGTTGACCAGTCTGATAAATTTGCATATGAAGCATGTAACTGCCCCCCCCCTTTTTTTTCCTTCTTACTGATAAAAATCTAAATGAGAAAGTTACCAAGGATGCAGGACCATGTTTTTCCTGACAACGTGATTCATGAAGGGCCCAATTTCTTAGGGTCCTTTACAGAACCCAGGTTTTTGTTCTCCAGAGAAATTTAGTATCTTGGACCATTTCTCACATATACTATAAACACTAGGAAATGAAATGCATTTTAGAATAAACGAAGGAGTTTTTTTGGCTGCAAGTCTTCCAGGTTTATTTCACACTGTCCCAAAATATTTGGCATCAAAAGTGGGACAAAGGTTATCCTAGGCTATTCAATTCTCTGCTCTTAGTGAGTAAATATGAGCCCCTTTTATTAAAAAAAAAATAAAATGTATGTGTATATATATATATATATATATATATATATATATATTGATTTCATCAAGGAAGGGAGAGAAAGACAGACCCAGAAACATCAATGATGAGAGAGAATCATTGATTGGCTGCCTCCTACACACCCCCTACTGGGAATTGAGCCTGCAACCTGAGCACGTGCCCTTGACCAGAATCGAACCCAATACCCTTCGGTCCACAGGCCCACGCTCTACCCACTGAGCAAAATCAGCCAGGGCAATATGAGCCCCTTTTAAAGGTACCTTCTGAATCCTTTGGATATCTAGCCAGTGAGCAAAATACCTCACATCTGGCTTGCAGTAGAGAGACAAGTAGACTCTTCCACCTTGACGCTGCCTAAGCACTGAAAGCTGTGAACCCGGTGGACCACAGGCCCGAAGTGAGGACACAAACGGTGAGGCAGGAACAGGTGTCTAGCTGGCTGGGCCTCAGTTGCCTCTCCTGCCCTGTAAACTGGAGACAGGGGTGGAGGCCAGATCTGCAGGGTCCCCCTTGCAGCTCTGTGACTCCACTATGCAGGGGCACTCACAGAGGTATATGAAGGACTGGAGGCCACTCAGCACATACTCAGGGCTTTGAAGCAATAATCTGCTAAACACCACTTTAGGAGCCAGAAGAGTTAACGAATTACCATAAATTGCCTACAAAGTCTCTTTGGTGAGATTCACAACTTTGCTCTGGGGTGGTCCTGCTTTGAGGAGAAAGAATAGAGTTGATCACCCTATGGGGTCCCTTTTAATACCTATTTTTCTTGCAGCTTAAATGAAAGAGAAAAGAAAAGCCATTTCAACCGCTTTGGAGTTGGATGGTATGGAAATGGGGGTACAAAGTCCAGGGCATTGGAAGAAGTAGTTCCCTGGTAGCAATCTGCTTAGCAATTGCTGCGAGAGAGCAGTCTTTGGAAACTCGGTGTTTCGTGTTTTTAAAAATAATTTGTATTCTTTTGTTAAAAAAAGAAAAAAAAAGCTGTTTAAGAATTTATCCTGCAGGTAGGTTCTAATCATTTGCCTCAACATTGTGATTTTTGTCTCTAAAAATTTCTTTGGTTTAATATATATATTTTTTTTTACAGCAATTACAATTTGAATCAAAAAAGCAAGGTTTTTAAATTATGGGGGGGGGGGGGGGGGAGTCAAATAATGGTTTCCTGGTAGCAGACACAAAGTAAAAGTGGGAAATAAGTGCCCATGAAACATTAAAAAAAAAAAAAAAGAAAGAAAAAGAAAGTGAGAACAACTTTTAAAAGTATATAAAAACCGCATTACTCATTTTAAAAAGATTTAGGAAAGTTCTTTATCATCTTGTTGGCTTAGATATACATCTTATCATAGAAAAGCTATTACAATTCTGGGATCACATTTTTTCCTAAACACAAGCGATTGCTTAAGGCGAACTGACTTGGACGGCTTTTCAAAAAATATGAGGGCTGAATTTTTCCCCAGGTAAAAATGGAAACAAAAATCTTTTATACCTCACTCGACTAAGTACTATTTTAGCTTAGTACAAAAAAAATCTTCTTTAATCCTGGTTTAGCTTTTAATATTATATCACACATTAAAATTCATCAAGTAGCTCATTCCAGGCAAAACAAACTACTCTTGGGCTCCTCTCTGCAAATAGCACAGGAGGCGAAATAAATGCGGTTGCCTTTCTGAGCAGCTTTTATCCAGGTAGGGTGGGCTACTCCATCATTACGGCGGCGCCGGGAAGCAGGTAAGAACTGAAGCTTCTGCCATGTACCTGCTCCTGTGGGGATAGGGCACAGCCCTAAGGTCTGCCTTTTATTTCACGAAAATCATGCCATCAAATTCTATTTTTGTTTCTTTCTGTATTGCTGAATGCATCAAGTCATACTACAAAATGAATGCTACACACGACATATGTACTACAGATTATATGCACAGTGCACTCAATGGACTCTACTGTGGTCTTCACTGGGGCAGGAGCACACACATGAAGTCTGATGTAGTTTTACTAATAACTATGAAAATAAACACTAACATTTATGAGTTGCTTATTATGTGCAGGGCATAGTGTTAACACACATTAACTCTAACATGCACAATAGCCCTGAGTAGGTACGATTACTGCCCCATTTAAAAGTTGAGAAAGTGCTCTTAAAACAAAGACATTTAGTAAGTCATTTGTCCACAGGCAAGGCTGAGAGCTAAGCTGAAGTCGGTCTGACGCCAATGCTTATCTTAGAAACCATGCAACTTCTTTATTTGGAAAAATTCTTATTTTTGAAGGCATGCTGGACCTGGATTTCGGTGGTCCTTTGCTAAGTCTAGTTTATTAATATCTATTTTTTTTGTAGTAAATGACTATCATTCATTTTACAAAGCCAGTCTGAATTTATTTTTCAAGGCATATCAACCATCATTTTTCTTCTCTTGGTAACGTTATGCAAGAAATGCACTATTTAAGGCATTCTTATTGGTGATGGAATATAGTCCATATTATCAAACTTTTATATATTAACACCGTCTAGAGGGTTATGGTTGTAGAAACAATATTAATTGTTTTCCAAGTCCTCTAACTTTCCAAAGATGACTGTTAATGGGAAACATTTTACAAGCATATAAATAAGATCTTAAAATAATGCTGGGCAAGGAATTTATAACAAATAAAACTTTAATCATGTATTAAGCTCCTGCCCATAACTAGACCTGTTTCATTATATTATAGAAGAAGTTGTTATAAAGAGACAGAGGGTGCAGCTACCAGGTTAAATTAATGATATATGAACTTACATGAACTTCATATGTTTTCTAAAGCATAAAATATCACACCTTCCTTTAGAAGAAACTAAAGAATTACCAAGGAACTGTAAAAAAAATAAAGGGAGGAAATTATATAACTAATATAAAAGTTATAATTTGGTAAGTATAGGCCTTCAAACAGTCCCTATGAAAACAGAAATTGCTAATTTACCCCCAAAAGTCACGCATATTAAAACATACAAATAAAACTAGAGGAAGCACCCACCTAAACAGAAATCAACTTAAAACTGACCTGTTCCGTGGAACCAATTTGCATAAAATAATCATTAATTATTATTAATAAAACCCCTTTAATAAACTCATCTGGTTTAAACTCACTCTGCTAAGTAGATTCAGAAAAATAGCCTTTAAGACCAAGGGGTTTTTGGAGGGGTTGGGTTCTTTCAGATATTTCCAAACAACCAAAGTTAAGGGGCAATATTCTTTGTGGGGGTGGGGGTACAAGGAGAGAGAAACTAAAGAACTTATATACATATATGCATAGCCCATGGACAGACAGGAGATAAAGGGGAGATAAAATTGGAGACATCTGTAATACTATCAACAATAATTTTTTAAAAAAATGAAAAGGGGGGAAGGGGCAATGTTCTCCCCAATCTCAGAAATACACAGGGATCATCTTTCAAACATTCAGCATTTTCTATCCAGATCACATTCTTGTGCATCTTCCTAATCTAACAATAAAACTTCCTATCTTCTATGGCAAATAGAACAAGTCCCCAAGTTTCTTTTTCCCCTGTCACATTCGTTTATATTTTTGAGCAGGTGGGGCTGAGGTAGGGGGAAGAGCAACAGAATTCACAGGGGATTGGAAAACCCTAACTGAACCTTAGACTCGTTTTTATCATTTTTCTCCTACGGAAAGGTTGGCCTGAGGATTCAGTGAATTAATATACACATCAAGGTGCTGAGAAAACTGTGAAACATTATCAAGCGCAAGGTAATCTTGCTTCTTGAATTAGCAGTTAAAGCTGTGAGAATATACTATCATTAAACAGGTCTGGGCCAGAGCCTACTACCCCAGTGACAAGCAGCTTCAGCATGGCTGCCCCTCCTGCAGCGCAAGGGACAGGTGTGCAAAGATGCACCTCACCTCGGCAGGACCAGCCAAGAGCCTCGGTGATTCCTGAGGCTAGTCTGGGCTTATCCAGGGATGGCATTCCTAAGAATAAAACCTAGAGTTTGACTCAAACCAAGGAAGTTCCTTCTTGAAGATGATTGAGAATCTGATGAGTTTCTCAATAGTCTAGGTGCTCGATCTGGTTTGAACCCGAAACATCTAAACCATCTTCAGCATGACCTAAAGTCTACAGAGGGACCTGGAAAGGAATCCAATTTCCCAAGCCTGAAGGTGGGCGGGGACCTGTGTCTGCAGCATGCAGTTCACTGGAAAGAAATCAGAGTTGGGTTTTAACCCAAACACACAACTTGTCTCACTGTACATTTCAAATCTCTTCATTTCTGGGGAAAATGAAATGCACAGTGATTTCACAAAGACTCCTCTCTGGCAAAATATAAAATTGAAAAAGACAAAATTTTGAGGTCTGGTTCCACTGCAGGCACTAGGTTTCAACTGCTGCAACAAAATACTAATTCAACTGCTCTATAACACTTTCTTTTTCCTTCAAATCTAAAGTACTGGTTTGACAATGATAATACTGTTAACCTATTAAAAAAAATTTTAAAAATTTAATTCACTGAATTATTATTAAAGAATAAAAGGTGAACAAAATGATTGTGAGCTCTATTAAAATAATATTAGAAGCCAGGTGCATGAAATTCGTGCAAGGGGCTCAGCCCTCACAGCCCTGGCTTTGTCCGGAAGTCATTCCAAGGGTCTTTCTGCCGTTCAGTCTAATTATCATATTAGCTCTTTATTTAATATAAGATTAAATAATGCAAAAAGATTCTCAGTGGGGCAAATAAGATACCATAAAGATTTATATTATAGCAGTGGAATAAAATTAGACACATATATCAGATAATCATTTCGAAATTTGATTGATAGAAACATTTTTTTTTTCTCCTCTGAAAGAGTTTCACTAAGAATCTACAGTATCTACATGCTTTATATGTTCAACATTGTCAGAACTACCTGGATAAGGGCTTGGTCTCAATGCTTCTTGAGAACAAATGCAGCTAAGGGTGGCTCAATCAGCTAATCAATAATTCAAGCCAAGTAAATTATATCCCCTATCCAAACTTATCAGCAGCTACAGATAGCTACTGAAGAGTACCTTATTAGTGTATGGAAAGAAATAACCCTTAAAAATTAATGTCACTTTGCCTAAAGAAAAAAAAGAAAAAAAACACTTGATTGACTAAGGACAACAGAATTCCATTTGGAAAAAAAAAAAAGAAGCACTAAAATCCCAGGAATGTTAAAAACAAAAGCTGTATTAAGAATCATTAAGTTAAATATTTTGGATACATTTTTAAAGTTCATACTCGTCTTAAATAAGTCGTTCTTTCGTTGGTCTTGCAGATTCAGTGATAAGACAGCTCTCAGTGATGACGACAGGAACAAAGTTAACTAACAATCGTGTGTATTAACTCTACACACCACACACTAAGTATTAAACCGAGTCTAAGTACAGTATTTTTTGTTTAGTCACTCTTACAATAAAAGTTACGTATCTATATAAAGAGTTTTTTATTCTTTTTCTTAAGAAATATTTTATAGAAGTCTTTATAGACCAAATTCAATAGCTGTGTGTGTGTGTGTGTGTGTGTGTGTGTGTGTGCGCGTGCAGATGAGCTCTATTATAATAAGGAGATATATATATATATATTTTTTTTTTTTTTTTTCTATTCTTCTAGAGAAGCATGGCTTTCTTGTTCATAATGACAGTAATGACTCCCTTACAGCCTGCTCCTATAAACATCAAGGCCTAATTAATTTTCATTAAATGATGGACCTTTGCAACATTTCAAAAAAAAAAAATAATTTCAAACATTACAACATACAGTTTAAGACCCTCAACAAGTGGCTAAATACAATATGTACTCCCTATTTATGGAGTGTCTGTAGCAGTTTCATGTTTAGTGTTAAATGAGCTTTTTCTATAATTCTATACTTGGAAATGTATTACTTTTTACTATTAATGAAAAGAAATGATCATTAAGGTTTAATTTCATTCTGACATGAGGTTATATAAATACTTTAAATTTCTCTTCCATATTCAATTTTTATCCAGTTTTATTGATCTTATTTTTAAGAACTGTACATGCCAGAAATTATATGTCAGAGAAATATATTTGCTTGTGGATTATAAATCTAATCCACTATCAAACTTGTATCTGACAGTTGGTATTGAATATTATCTTGAATTTTCATAATAGTTATGAGGCTACCTTTTAAACTTGGTTAAAAAACGAACAGCATAGATGCACATACACAAAGTTACCTGGAAGAGTGACCTTGGTCTTTCCTAAAAAGTGTAAAATTTTGGAAAACAGAAAATGTGCCCATTTCTGGGAATATGCATGGAATTCCTCATCAGCTCCACTTAAAGCTGCCTTCCAGGACTGTATTAAACTTAATTATGAAAGATTACAAACGAGATGCTGTGTAATTGGCACCAGCTGCATTTCGTATCGGAAAGCATAAATACAAATAGAATTATTTATTTATTTATATTTATTTACCATTCCAATGGCAGTTCTAACACTTGCGGGGAATAAAATGGACTGTATTACTTGCCCCCCCCCCCCCGCCCCTATTAAGCTTAGAATACTTCTTTACATAATAGTCATAGAGATAAATATCCCATTTACAGACTACTTCTCAGCCCCCAAAGAACCCCAAGGAAGAAGCAATATGAGGCAAGTTTCTTTCCCCTTAATTAGTAGCTTATTGTTTTTATACCATAAGTAGTGCTTGGGGTCAAAAATTTCCCCAAGCCACTCTATGCATGTGTGTGTGTGTGTGTTTAAATCTGTCCACCTATCTTTCTAATTCCTTGTTGCGATTCTTCATCAGGCATAAAAAAAAAAAAATTAAAAAAAAAATAAAAAAAAGCCAAAGGGAAAGGCGTAAGGAGAAGCAGAATTCACCTGGGGAGGGCGGCTGGGCGGTGTGCTTATCAGGGGGGCAGGACCCATGGCCGAGGCGGCATTCAAGCTCCTTTCCCTTTCATCCTGGTAAATTCGGTCTCTTTCAGCTTCCGGTAACTGCAAGAAATTCTGCATAGCCCGAAGATTTACCAGCAAAGACTGGGATGCGGTCTTGGGGTCCTCTTCCTTTCGGAGAATCTCTGAAAGCAAGCCCTGCAGGGAAAGCATGAAAGGGACAGGGTGAGCGAGCCTGCTCCCCGGCTCTGCCTGGCCAGCGGCGACCCTTCCCTTTTCTTCTCCACTCTGCTCAGAAAAGGAACAGGCAGAAGCATTAATTCTGCGGAGAATATATTAGTTACAACTGAAGTGGTAGAGAAGAGAGCCTCAATTGTATTCCTAATTTTATTAAGCATCTGCTTTACATATACCATAAACCGAAACTGCCTAATTGGTCTCCTTCCTTTGAGTAGCTTAACTTGCCATGAAATCTTTCAGAGGGAGACGATCGAGGGAAGTTAAGAATAAATGAAATGCTCATAATACAACAGCATGGAACGGCAGAGTTCTCAAGCTGCCTAGACAAAGACAGTGGAATGCCAACAGCCTGATACGTAAAGATGCAAAGCTATTTCAGGAGAAATAGAACTTTCAAAGAAAATACTAGAAAAATGAACTACAACATATTAGGAAAAAAAGAATGCCATGGCCCAGCGAGAAGTGGCTCATTTGGTTGAGCATCATCAGGGCACATATCTGGGTTGCGGGTTCAATCCCCAGTTGGGCCACCTACAGAAGGCAAAGGATCTATGTTTCTCTCTCACATCGATGTTTTTCTCTTTCTCTCTCTCCCTTCCTCTCTCTAAGCATGTCTTCTGGTGAGGATTAAATAATTTAAAAAAAAAAAAAAGAATTTTACAAAAGCATCATCTAAGATTAAGGCTATGTTTTCACAGACAGTATTTTAAGTTATTTATTTGAAAATTATTAGAGTCAACGACAAATGATTCTTTGTATTTATCATTTAAGGAAACTACACTGGCAGACCCAATGATTAAATACTATCTTGCTATGCTATTATCTCTTGGTAACAGGTTGAAATTCTGAACTTCAAAAACCAAAGATTAAATCTGAAATACATAAACATCTCTCCACATTTCAAAAATCTGTGATAGCATGCCACAGAAAAAGAGTATTATCCAATTCTGTAACTATTAAATTTCTTGAGAAATAAAAATATGTATTTCTAATAGAAGGAACTTACAAACCATTAGTAAAGTCCTTTAAAGTGTTTCTTTCCACAATAGAGCACACCCCCCCTTTTATTAATTTTTGGAAGAATGCTTTAAGAAGTGGGTGGTTTTCCCCAGTGTTATTTACGGGATATATAACATTGAAAGACTAGAAAATTTTTCTGACCATTTGATAGGGGCTGAGCAGCTCTTACCACTTCAATCTTGTACATGAAATAATGCCTGGAATACCAAGGCACATTTGGTATCTACATTTAGCCAGAATATCAGTTTAATACAATATAGTTCAGAATAAAATGTCCAGGCCTCAGTAGAGTTTGCAAATTTTACTTTCCAAACAACTCTGCGGAAAGGGTGAAAGGATCCATTTGGGGAAGGGGAGATCAAGTGCCAAGTCAAAATGAGTAAGTCCCAAGATGATAACATTTGCGTTTTTTCACCGTTTCCTAGGAGTGCAAACCCAGTTTTTGGTTCTTCAGGGATACTGCCCAAAGAGCCCAAACAGATGCAGACAGTATAGTCAAGTACTGTCCGCTATTATGATTTGCAGGCTGCCGTGAAAAAAGAACCTCTAATAGGCTCAGGGGGCGTAAGAGTGCATTTTAATCTCTCCCTAGGTCTCTGCAACGGAAGTCAGGAACCTGGACCCAAACATTAAGTTCCACGGTGAGATGCGTAAGGGAAGAATGCAGGGAATGTAGTCCTTTCATTCCTAATAGTGACAAGTAACTATTGTCACTGAGTTTACACAAGAGTAAAACATCCAGCCAGTTTAACTAAAATTCAGTCAAACAGGCAGTCAATCATCCAGCTATTTAATTTGCACAAGGCCAACTAATTAGATCGACTGTGTTGATGTGTCACATGAAAACCGAAAAATACAGGCCTTAAAAACATCTGAAAATAGGTGTAAAAAAAAAAGTAATAATCCATGTTCTCCCTTTTCCCCTACCAAATGGTATGTGTTACAAGATGTGCTTGGAAAAGTAATACACATCAACTACACAGAAATAGAGATAGAAAAATACAGTCTAACAACTGAAATGTTGTAATTCCTTGAATATTCTAATACTCATTTTTGTTATTCCAGCACAAAGCCTATTCTGTAAGTGTTTGATAAATATGTACTAAGTGGATAAATTATGTGTATTCAGACCACAAAAGGAATAACATTGCAAATGGGTGACAGAAACTTAAATATGCTACCCACAGGTATATTCTAATGGTAATTATTAAGTTACTCAAGGTGAGCCTTCAATGAAAAGTTTACTGTGGCGCTCGGTTAAGATGTTGACCTACACTAAATGTTCAATAATTAAAAAAAACAAACAAACATAGATTAGGTTAAGAGGAATCCTATAGCCGAAGCTGGTTTGGCTCAGTGGTAGAGCGTTGGTCTGCGGACTGAAAGGTCCCGGGTTCAATTTCGGTCAAGGGCATGTACCTTGGTTTCGGGCACATCCCCGGTAGGGGGTGTGTAGGAGGCAGCTGGTTGATGTTTCTCTCTCATTGACATTTCTAGCTCTCTATCTCTCTCCCTTTCTCTCTGAAAAAAATCAATAAAATATATTTAAAAAAAAAAGGAATCCTATAAATATTGCAGATTGGGGAATTTGAAATTAGACATTTATAAAATACTTCCCCTGACAGCAGAGAACTGTGGTGAGAAAAGCAACGACCTGAAAAAATACATACAAGTCTTGCTAACATAACACCAAGCATTCCTGTATGGCTCACGCAGAAGACAGCAGGTCCCTTGGGAGAGGATTTAGAAATTTCTCTACCTATATTTTGATGTTGGCATGACTTCCCATTTGAGCACATAAAGTGTTATAGGGGCAAAACATTTTATTTCCATTTAATTATTTGGCTAGAGCAAGTGTAGTTTTTCTGCTTGTAATATGTTGAAGGTTTAAAGCGATTATTTCAAACCTTGGAACACACAGAGCTCTAAACCAGCCAGTGTAGACATCTTGGGTGTTTTTAGAAACCTTTTGGGTTTTCTTTTTTTTTTTTCCTTTCTTTCATTCTTTCTTTCTTTCTTTCTTTTTTCTTTCTTTTTTTTTTTTTTTTTTTTTTTTTTTTTTTTTTTTGGCCCAGGCTTTCAATGAGGGGAGTGCCCCCTGGTGGAAATGCTTGAAAATATTGTTAGGAAATGTTTTGATTAGAATGTGTTAATTACCAAAAATAAATAAATAAAAAATCATGTCACGTGAGAATAATTCTGGATGCAAAATGACTGCTATAAGAATCCGGATATGGGAATGAGTGGTTTGGTCCTTTTCAGGTTGTTGTTACTTGAAATAGTTACATTTATGGATTCAAGATGTATGCGGCCCGTTTCCATTTGCCTATAGTCGAAAATACAGTTCAGACTTGCCAAGTTAGGTCAATGTCACTTGTGGTAATCCCTCATGGGGGACAGTAAGAGGAATCTCTTACCAAAAATTCTTCTTCATGCTAAAAATAATGTCCTGTACCTTATTTGCTATTTCAGCAAATATGCCGAAACAGCAGGACGAAAATATCTCAACACTGTGCACCATAGGTGCTCAATAAATTTGTTGAAGAAAACTAAACAAAATCATTAGCCGTTCTTGTTTCTGAAAAGAACTTGAGAATTTGTATGTTATGCCATAAGTTACCAGCACCTCATGAATATTAATTTTATTGGAAATGAGAAGCTGCTTTTCATTGGGACTTCACATCTTCAAATAACTCGATATGTTCTCTATATATGAAAGCATAAAATGGTTCTGCATTGTCTTACATGGTGGTTAAATAAGAATTTTCTTTTTTTTTTTTTTTCAGTTCAAGAGCAAGCTTACTGATGAATTCCTAAACCTTTTTTTACATTCCAAAAAGAGTTTACAAGTTACTGCAAGTAAAATTCATTAGTAATTGTAAAAGAAAAGAAAAAAAAAACCTTCAATAAATATTATCAGTACTTCCAAATGCTAATTATGAATTCTTTAAAACAGCAGATAAGCGAAAGAGACTGCCAATCCGAACAAAAAGTCGGTCTGGCCTCCCATTTGTCTCCTCTTTGAACATAATCACTGATTCAAATAGATTTTTATCAGTTTCATGGAACTTCAAAGCCTCAGAAGGAAAAATATGATTTGATAAAACCTCCCTACTTTAAAAAAGAAAATATGTAGAATATTCTTCAAGGCTACCTGCCTCTGTGGTTTGGTGAATTTTTAAACACAGGCCCAGGTGAAAGACCATTTTCAAACTCCACCTCCTGCTCTGGACTTCCGCCAAGTAAGTTATAAGCAGACACATTTATCTCTGTCATTGGGGGAGGCTAAAGGAGAGCTGTCACGGTGGGGTAATAGCACCTTTTTACCTTTTATTCAATAGTGATATGGATAGTGGACTTTGCTTAAATTACACTGTGAAGAATTATAGAAACACAGCAGCCATCTCTCTTATACTTAAGCAGGCAAATTTCTCTCCACCACATAATTTACAGAACTCAAATTCAATAAAACATTACATGATGGTCCATTACTGTTATCAGTTTTGAATAATCCATCTTCATTCTTTATTTTACTGGAAAATAAAGTGTGCCAAAGATAAGAGGAGGGGGTAGGGAAAAAAAAAAAAAGGGAAAAAAGCCAGGGGGTGGGATCAGAGTGAAACTCTGGGTTTTATTTCTAAAAAGGCACTATAGGATATATTTTCTTCTATTGCCACCTTTAAAGGGCAATAACACAGAGAAGTGAACTGGAAAGGATAAATCTCGAAGCTTTGGCAATTATTTTTAGCCATAGGTTTCCATTAAAAAGACATCAAGTAGGAATAACTGAATGAATGACATATGCTAAAAGCCGGTATCTTCGGTAGCAATTAAAGAACATATGCCCATTAATTCAAAAGGGGAAAAAAGTACTTAAAACAAGTAATTATATAAATTCTCCATAAATTTTCAGAAAAGGTAGACTTAAAAAAAAAATAGTCATGTGGGAAAGTCTTGAGAGAGGGGTATGATTTCATTTAGGAGACCCAATTAAGATGATGAGAAAATTCTCCAATTAAGAGCTAAAACATGAAATTCAGGATTTTAAAGTTATACCAGAGCTGTCAATGACTGAAATTTTCTTGCGTCGTAACAGCATTATCTATTATACTAATGTTTTAACACACTGTGTACAGGGTACCAACGTCTTTATCTGATCATGTCATATAACTGCATTGGTACGTACATATTTTACATTAATTTTTTAAACCTGGGGTTGGAATGAGTGCACGTTGCAGTAAGTGCACACAATGTGTGATGTGTGATTTAGCTCTGCAGAGCTCCTCCGCCTATACATATGCATTAGCATGCGTATTTTCGTACTCCACACTCACACCATACACCCTCATTCTGCACCTGCTTTTATTGAAACGCATACACTTCGAAATAAACACACTACATGCATTCATATGAATGTATAATCATTAAAATAAATGCAGCTGTGTGACTGTGCGTGGCGTGTATGTGTGTGTGTGATGGTTTTTAAATATGACACCAAAAATACATGCATGCTTGCTTGCGTGTTCAAAAGCTGGTTCCCAAGGAGTGAACCCTTCACTGTACATAGACAATGACTGCCGGTTACATCAGACTGCTTCCAACAGGGCCCAGCGTCCTCCTGGACAGAGGGGCACCCATCACCGATGCAAAGGTATGGAACCAAACCCCTCTGCCATCCTGAGCTCCAAATAAGATTCTGGGAATGACTTTTTCTAAATTGGCTACTACGAAGAGAGAGACACTGGCGTCATGCTGCACCAGGTTTTCATTCTCTCACTCTCAGAAAAATAAAGTCACTGTGTATCTTTTCAAGAGAGATTAATAGGGCATAAAAAGAGAATTCTACCCTCCTTATAATAACAAATTTTATAGATATTTGTGGACATTGTCCATGTAAGACCCAAAGGCAAAAAAATGGTCAGCTCTTCAGAGTAATAGCAGGCGCATCATAACCCAAGAGAAGGAAAACTATACCAAGGGGTGGGGCCTTCACCCTCCTCTCCCTCAGCTGGACTGCCTTGTCATTCTTCACCATATGAAACACGCTTTCCCTGGTGCTTTAAGAAATAACCATTTGCTCCGTTTTTTAAAAAAATGCTTTATCTGTAAATCTGCATGTCATTTGTGTCTACGTCAATGTGCTCTTTGTCTGTGGGCTTTTAATTCAATTCAACAACCCTATCTATTTTTTGCCCAGTACTGACAACTTCTAGCAGTCACTGCTATTTACAAAAACAAAACAAAACAAAAATGCTGCCAGAAACAGGAGTAGCTAGCTAGATGGCTGACTTTTGATTCATGTACTCATCCATTTCATTCTATTTTTTAATGATCACCCCCCCAACTGAACATAGGTGCCGTATTAAATTTACCAGCTAATGAAAAAACACGTGCTTCAAGCTGTTAAAATATCCAAATAGGCAAAACCATACAATTTTAACCTGAGACATAACCTTCTGCAATCACCCTTTTAAAAAACAGACAAATGATGTACAAAATACAGATAAAGAAACCGAAAATAAACAGAGTTAAAGGCTTTCTCGGGCCTCCTAACTTAAGGCAAGCCAAAAATAAGCCACAGCTGGGATCCTCCTAGGTATGGACATTCTGCCAACAAGGAATTAATACTAGATTATTTTTGTACCAGAATTTCATTCTTATAATCATGCAATAAACAAAATAACTTATATATGAGAGGAAAGTATGAGTCAGGTCCCCAAAAAAGGTTGACAAAGGGAATAACAGTGGTAAAACAAGAACACTGAAAGGACATAATGTCCTCATTCTAATCAAAGTTACATGTGCTTCTGAGGTTTGTTTTGTGTGTGTGTGTGTGTGTGTGTGTGTGAGTGTGTGCGTGCCTGGGCCAAGAATAAATACCTTATACATCATACTAGTTTCCAAAAAAAGGAATTAAAAACCCTCTCACTCACAGCTTAATAGAATCAATTGGTTTAGGACTTTTTTCTCTTAGGACTCCTGTCTTTTATATCACCCTTCCTCCCTGTCCTTCTGAAACTTCTTCCAGGATGAAATCTGCCGAGGAATTTCCCAGGAGGACAAAGGTGTGGACGTGACGGGGACAGGCAGACTGAGGCCTGCAGCTCAAACCTACCCCGGAGGCCTGAGTGAGCCTGGGAGGAACATTACAATAATGTGAAGAGGGGAGAGAAATACCTTCTGCTGAAAAGTCATATATGTTTTTCTAAATGGCTGCTTAGAATTAAATGGCAGGAATTGTGATTGAGTCCCAACATGTTTTTTTTGTGTGTGTGTGTGTGTGTGTGTCTGTCTGTGTGTGTGTGTGTGTTTTAAGTTGTAGAGGAATTTCAGTAGAGCCATGGATAGAAAGCTGTCTGGTATGGGTGGTGATATACTAAAGATCCTAGGCTAGAAGCCTGGAGTCCTCCCAGTGGCCTTGGCCAAGTCATGAAAGTCTCCTCAACCCGCTACTGCTGCCTAGGACTCCATTGTGTAAGAGCGCAGGTAATCCCAGTGTGAAACATATTTCATATTCCATTTATTCTTTCAAGGCCCCTGAACCCGGATCATGCTGTGCACAGCTTCCTCTTGGCAGAGGAGGTTCAAAAGAAGGAAAATAATGATTACATTTAAGCACCTCCAGGAACAGACAATACAATCGCATCAAGAGGATAAAATGTTAGTACCAAGTAAAAGAATAAGCATCAGGTGTAGACAGCACTGAAGAGAGAGAGGAAAAAGATGGAGAAAAATCATTAATGAGTAAAACAAAACTGACCTGAGTTCTGTTAAAAGCCACACGTGCAAATACTGCCTGGGAGATTCCTGCCCGTTTCAGTTCATCGCGTACCCACTGGTAGATTTCGGAAGACACCTCTGTGTTGGTTGAAACCTGTTGCTCCAAAGGCTTATTCATAGATCTGCTGACAGGGGGAGGGTGGTTCAAGTATTGTTGGTTTAAGGACTGCTGGGCTAGAAGTCTATTCACCGCGTACTGCTGGTTCAGCAGCTGAGCCATCACCAGCTGCTGGTTGACCAACTGAGGGCTGATGGGCGTGGACACGAGCCCGGGGTGCAGATTCGGGAGGGGGGTCCGGACGGAGGGCTGGCCGCCGTGGGAGAGCTGCGCGGGGGACGGGGGCTGCTCGGCCGTGTTCCCTGGGACCGGCTGCTGGCCGAAGTTGACGTGGTTGGCACCTTGCTGGGACAGTTCAGAGAGACTGTCCATTTCGACTGAAACAGATAAAAGGTAAAATCAAGCCAAGTCCACAGGATGGGCGTTGGTGCAAGCATTTCTGACCATGTCCTAAACAGAGAGAGTAGAGGCACAGGGCACGTGAAAGGTCCAATTAAAACAAGCGCATTTCAGGATAGAATTCAACCTGCTGTGTTTTTTACTTTCCTCCTCGGCACGATTCCATAGACGTTAAACGTGGACAATACTTCTGATTTATTTTATCATGTTTAGACTTAGGGCACAGAATCAATGATTTTCATATTATATAATCACTAGTTTTGGGGGTCAAACTGTTACTCATTCTCATTATTCCAAGGAGGCTGATAAGCATTGTTTACTTCAAGGTTGTTTCTAGAAGAATGACATTTGCTTAATAGCATCTGGAAAGAAGGAGTTGAGCTAAGAAAAGACATCATAGGCAATACACAAAAAAGAAATACACAAGTATTTTCTTATGATATATATATATATATATATATATATATATATATATATATATATATATATATATATAAATTCTTATTACTCTAGGCAGAAGGTCTGAAAGAAAAAAAGATAACATAAATATGGTCAACGTTCAATTCTTACCCAGACATGAGTATAAAGAAGTAATCAATATAATAAATAATGAAAGTGGTCATCATGACAAGTAATAATAACTGAGTGCATATTGAACACGGGGCTGAGCATCTTACAACACAGTTCGCTTTATTTAAGTCTCATCATCCTCTGCAAACATTTCTTGGAAGGAGGCGAGTGATTTATAGGATTACAAGCCAGACTACCCGGGGTTGCTAAGACCCAAATGTGTCTTGGAGAAGCCATGGGCTAGCACCAGATGCTCAAGACAATCTTTCAAGGAAGGGGCGGAGAGCTGTTCTGGTGCAAGGGTGATCCTGTCATGGCTTTGCAATTTATCACCACCTACCCGAGATGGACGCTCCTCCTCCTCAGCCAGACCTCTCAGGCGCACTGCACTGGCTGAGGAGGAGCTCCAAGTGTGTCCAATGCTTTGCTGCTGCGAGCAGGAGGCTGGGGTGATGCTCCTGACTGAAAAGGCTGAGCATGATGCTGTGTAGACAGAGGAGAGGCTTCCCAAACAGCACACCGTCCTTTCCACGCACAGATTGTGCTTGGGCTTTGATCATCATTTCTCTCTCCATTCATTCAGGTTTTATATTTAGGGGAACGTATCCTATATGTCTATAATCACTGACTATACGCCGAACAGAACTAAGGACTGGGGAAGAAACCTTCCATTTCTACCAGTGATGTCAGCCCAAGTGGGCCGTTCACGGGGAATAGTAATTCAAGCAATTATTCCAAAAATGATGCATTGTCTTCATTATAGCTCTAAGCTATAAAAAGGCAAAAAGAATCTGTTTGGGTAGATGGATGGTTTCGCTTGAAATATTAAAAGCTAAAACATGCTCAACATTCAGGTTCTCTTGTCTCTTAAAATCTTTAAGGAAAAGTTACTGTTGTTGTCATAAAATGAATATAATAGAAGTAAACAGAAATAGATGTCAAACAGGGCATAACACCATGCACATTAAATATCCCATTCTCATATTATTTTAAATATATTATTTGGAGGGTACAAGTATATGAAAGAAAACATTAATAGAAATTAAAACATTAACCTCAATCACAGTGTTTGCCTTGGCAAATACTAACGAACTCAATAGGGATAAAAATGTCAAAATCTAAATGCTTGAGGTACAACACATAGCTTTTATCTGTCATTTTACACTGCAGATAATTTTAATGTACTTCTCCTTAGTAACAAATATTGACCTAAAGTCCTATGTTAAGATGCTAGAATTAAAAGTTCAGGGATGATGCAATGATTTTTTCTGGTGTGGACAGTACAGCGGTATGTTCACTAAAGCACCTATAGGCAGGGCGGGGGATTAGGAATAAAAAAAATCACTCGATCTCAATTGTGAAAACTAGAAATCCATTAATTTCCTTAAAATTGGGTGTAAAAAAAAAATAGGCTCTTTATCTTGAACACAAGCAAAAAGCATAAAAGCATGTTTTATCTCTGAGAGAAATCATGACTAATATTAGTTATTCAAGGTCTTCACTGAGATGTTAAAAAATGACAGCTCCCTCCTCACCCCCTCGAGTTCCTGCATGTCTGACAACCAAGTCAGTTTGGCTGATTTAAACACAAACATTTATTGAATTTAATTATCTCATTATACTCGTACCCACTCCCCACCCTCAAAGAAACATTCTAAATTGATCTCTAATTGGGCAATCAAAAGACCTGGCTTGAGATGTGACTTTGATAAACCCCCCTGAATGACATGTAATGGTATGTAGCCACCGAGGCAACGGTTTTTGCTTACCCATCATATCTTTTGTCTTCTTGAAATGTTTGTACCACCTTCCAAATTCTTGACATTTTGCTGCCGAGACATTTGCATAGTAAGTGCTGTTCACAATGGAAGAAATCATACTCTGTGTGAAGAGAGGGGTGGGGGGAGACATTTGTAACACATAGTGGCACACGGTGGAACACAGAAACGATTTCAATTGTGCAAACCGCATTTTGTTTTTCAAACCAACGGAGCGCCAATGCGTTTGTGTTTCACCCTTAACCTAAAGCCTCCGCTTCTTAAAATTCATCAAGTAGGTCATCAAATGCTTATTTAAATAGAAAACAACCGCCCCACTGAGACCAGGATAAAGCCTGTCAAACCCACAGGCTTTGCTCTAGTATTTATGGAACTTGCATCCATGTCCTCTGTTCTAGGCTGACAAACTTACCCTGATCCCAATAAACCCAATTCTGTGAAGATGACTTTATGACTATGGGGAAATGCTACTTTGAGGGTTTTGTTTTTTTTTAAATGTGTCTTTATTGTTGAAAGCATTACAGATGTCCCTCTGTTTCCCCCATGGACCCCCTCCACCCTGCTCCCACTCCCTCCCCAGGGCCCTGCACAGCTACTCTGAGTATTAGTGAGTGTACTCTACATCCTTGCTTCTCAAAGGATGGCCCAGGGATCAGCACTATCAGCATCACCTAGAAGCTTATTAAAAATGCATAATCTTCAGCCCCACCCCAGACCCAGTCAATGGGCAGCTGCATATGACCAAGATCCCCAGGGTCTTTGTTGTGCATTAAAGTTTGGGATACGCCGCTTTGCTTTCCACTCCTATTATTGGGTTTCCCAATGGAGGCACATTAACTGCCTTAACATGGACCACATTTAAGGAGAAAATAAACTACTCAGAGATCCTCTATCAGAACGGGGGGGGGGGGGGGGGGAAATTCTACAGTTGTATTGCTAGCTTCATCTACAGTCAAGCTTGAGTTCTGAATTTCAAACTAACCATCAAACATTCAAATATATACATTTCATGCTTACTAAATTTCTCAAAGATACCACACACACACAAAAAAAAGACCTGTTCTGTCACTTGCCTTCATCCTGAAAACAGCCAACAGTTTAATAGAAAAATGAAGATGGAAATCATGACTTTGATGTATTAGGAGTTTGAGGGGGGAGAGAGTGAGACTCATTTTCAAACAAAGAAAAGTGTTTTTCATCCCAGCAAATTTTAGTTATGGTAATTTCAGTGACTTTAATCCACGTTATTTTTAACCATACCACCCCTCTTCTCTAGTAGCAGCTAAATTAATTTCCAATTGCATCTCAGGAATAATTAAGACTTTGCAGCACCAACTCCTCTCCCTCCCCTTCAATCCCCCCCCTCTGCAGAAACCTGAGAACTTCCACTCCAGACTTCAGTTGGTCTTTGGTGACAGTTTACAGAGGGCAGCATTGTTTGGGAGCAGAGCACAACCAGAAAAGCCAGTTTGGGAACAAAAGTATTTTTATATAATTATCTCCTTTAAGCGACTTCTAATTTAAAGCTCTTTTGGTTATTATTGACTCTCCTAACATCCATTAGCAGTGGTAATTCTATAATAGGAACACATTCCTGTAATATGCAAATCTTGGGGATCTTTGAAGAACTTATGGTGAGGAGGATAAGCAAGGATTGCATTATTTATGTAAAGCACGGGTGATCTTAAGAAAAATTGTGACATCCTTTTTCTTTTTTTTTCTTTTTGACACTTTCTACTTTATAGTCCTTTCCTCATTTTATTTCTCTAAAAAGACATCCTTAATGGGCTCATGATGCCCTGCCATTAATCTAGGCGCTTGCAATCTTACTAAGAGCCTCCCCTCAGTCCAGAGTACAAAAAGATACTTAGCGAGGGTGCCAGAACCAGAGCCAGATTACCTGATCCGGTTAACCATCCGTCAGCTTCAATCACCCTTACTCCATCGTAATAATGGATCAATAAAGTCAGACACTAATAAAACTATTGAGACCGCTGATGGATAACGGTGATTCTGAAAATGGATGACAGTTGATGTTCTTCCACTTTGGTTCAATTTTTAAAAAATTATTACTCTTATACCTAGACCTTCTGGCAGTTTCTTCAATGTTACTATAATAGCACATATCAATTTTAGATGTAGCTTTATGTCTTAATTTTTCCTGAAATATTTGGAATATCTACGTTTTCCTAAGGTTTCTGACAAATAATCCAATCTACTTTAATTTGCCAATATGTGAAATTTGCTCTTTGCTGTAAACCTACTGTGTGCCTGGCTGGCACTTGGGCAGACAAGACAGAGCCTCTGCCTAAAGGAAGCTTGCGATCTATTAGGAAGACAGATAGCTAAACAGATCATTTCAATTTAACGTGTTCAATATATCAACTGTGAAATACATGTCTATGGGAGAAAAAAAGAAAGGATACATAGTGTGAGGGGGAAAAAAATCTGAAATATTTTTATACACTAGAGCCCATATGTAATAGTGCTATGTAGTTCATTATTATCCATATGTGAAAAATAATATCCATATGTGCACCATTATCAAAGCCACCCCCTGCCCTTGTTTAACCCTGCATTGGTAGCTTCTGTCCTTAAGCGACTTTCTAGACGCTGTTCCACCCTGTGAAGCAGTGTGTGCTCAGGAGACTCTAATGTAAATATTAGCCTAAGCAGGACAGAATCAAAAGGCTAACCCACAAGTTATGACGTATGCCAGAACAACTTTTTAGATTCTCTATCTTTCTATGCTTTTTGGAAGGCTGGGAAATATTCCATAACTCAGGTAACTCAGGGCCACTTCAATTTTCACTGGAACAATATACAGTACAGTTCACATGTAGCCACAGGTAAGATACCTTTTTCCTTCTTCTAGCAAAACCCTTACTGAAATCTCAGGCATGGCATCTGACGACACTAATGTGTTTCAAGGCCAGGGAAAAGAGAATTCAGGATCTTATGGGACCCATGGCATTTGAAAGAGCATATCCAGTGTCATATTCTTCAATTTGGGATGTCATAAAGAAACACCTCCTGTTTTGATAATACAAATGACAGAAAGTTGAAGACTGACAGTATTTCCATAGGTGGCAGAGATGGATGTACAAAGGGGGCATCAAGAGCCATGATTTTCAGGAGAGGGGCTTGGGGTTCGTGTCCATCAAAAGGAAGACACTGGTTTCAAAATATTACCCTAGGCTATGAGTCCATGCAGACCTGGGTTCCATGTTACTTTCCAGCCCAAATGCCTGGCACATAGTAAACACACACTCGATGTTCTTTGATGAAAGAAAAAACAAAAACAAAAAACGAGTATCAGCTAAATCTGCCTTCAAGTCCAGGATCTGCTGCACACTTCCAGTGTGACCCCAGCCAAATGAACTCCTCTAAAACAGTTCCCCATCCTACTAAATGGCAGTGACAGTGGCACTTGCAGCGTGGGGTTGTTCTGAGACTCCATTCCAGCATTGTTTGTTTTTTTTCATTCATTCATTCACTATGTATTTATTGAACTCCTATTATGTACCAAGCATGGGACAAGTGACTAGGAAATATGGCTCTTCAAGTCATTACTCATCTGCCCTTGGACAGACAATTAATAAACTAATGAATGTGATATCATTAGCACAGGGCCTGGAACATATCGAGCCTGGACTTAAGCGGTGTGAATTACTACGACAATCCTCTGCCACCATCTCCTCATTGGGCTCTTATTACAGGCTCAGTCCAAAGACTAATCTGTGACTGACAAAGGCACCGGGTAAAATTTCCAGAGATATATATTTTAAGTCAAATACATCTTCTTATGAAAAATGTAGGTTGTGCTCATTAAACTGAGTTACAAGTCACGTAGGAACAAGGGAAAGCACCAAGAAAAATGGTGTTTCCATTTGTTGCCGTATTCAAATGTGGTGGTGGCTTCTAAAGTTGGCCTGCACCTGGTCGCTGACGTCAGGAGGACACACACCACTTCTCTGACTTGGATGGTCGGCCAGTGCCCTCTCTAATTTCTAGCTAACAGCTGTTCAACCCTGAGGGTGTATTTCAGGTATCTCTGCTCTGCCTTTCCCCACTTCCCGAACATCCCACACACGGAACCACAATAGCACTTGTCCTGCTGCTGATTTTTTACCAGAGCCTTGGTTCTTATCTCCAAATAGTGTGCACTCATCACAGACAGGGCTGGGAATGTATTAGTTGATCAACCAAAGGACACTGAAATAAGCCATTACTGCAGACTACCAGAAACACACACACACACCTTCCCCCCCCCCCGTGTGTCTGTCTGTCTGTCTGTCTGTCTGTCTCTCTCTCTCTCTCTCTCTCTCGTTCTTAAAACTTAAAGGTAATCATCACTTTTGGCAGTCACCATAAAACTTGTAAAGAATCTTTGTTCATTCGTTTGCAAGAGATCCCTGCCCAAGCCTTTCCAAAATGCAATGGCACAGATGTCTCAGAAGTCACCATGCTCGCTGGTTATGTCATTCCAGAACCAGTCCTCCCTCTCCCACGTCTATTTATACAAGCTCTCCAGAGCACTCGGAGAAAGACACAACTGTCATCGTAAGTTTTACCACTCGGCGGCCAGTGCGTGTGAACACGTGAGCGTTTGGGGAAGGAAGGACTCAGGCTGACAGAACTCACATCGGCGTAGATTCCCAAGTTCAAATGCTACACACAGCACCGACCAGTGATCGGCCACGGCTTTCCGTGCTGGGAAACAGGATTTGGAAGTCAGCAGCACTGGCCGTGGGTCTCACAACCCCAGTGTGACACGACACGGCTCGTCCTGGGAGCCGCGTCGTAAGCTTTTCTAAGATCCGTAAAGCACATGTCTACGCCCTAGGAGGGGCTCCGTGCTTTCTGGGAGTCTGCTAAAGTTCCGATCTGAAAGGATGCCATCTTCGCAGAAACCCCGGCACTCTAGAATGATGCCATCTGCCACAGGCTGAGCTTCCTTCGCAGCCAAATACATTATTTATAACCTTTCTAATTGTGAAAAGGTAAGGGTGGAATTTTTCTAAAGCCTGACGTAGATAGAGGGAGGACCTTCTGGACCTGGGCTCAAAAATACCGCAGGTCTCTAAATAGGAAACACACACACACACCAACAACCATCAAAACACCTACAAGGAATCAGTGGAGGTTACATAATTTTCCAAAATGTTATATCCTTCCAAACCCTGACGAGAATGGGGTGTTCACTGGAGGTGTACATTTATGACACATCCAGAAACTAAGGAAAGACAGTTTTATTTTCCTACGTAAGTAGCCAAGCAAGAGGTTTTTGGGGAGAGGCAAAGCCTTCTGGGGAGAAAAAAAAAAAAAAAGATTCATCCATTGGGGAGAGGCAGTGATCTGATTACCCTTAAAATTGCTTTGTTGTGCCTTTAACAACAACAAAAAAACCCACCCCAAAACAATGCTAATCAGGTTATTCAATCATTTAAACCAAAACTGTTCATGCTTTTCTGCCAAATCAACCAACCACAGCAAAATCTGTTATCTCTGATTGCTCAGCTTCCAGTCAAAAAACAGTTAACCCCCACTGTACCAAAAGTTTTCCAAAATACCCTCAGCGTTCTGCACGCTCCGGGAGGGGGAAAAAAAGGGGAAGCCATGTCATCTTTAAAGGGTAATTGGAGTGCGGTACTCTATTTGCATATGACAATATACTCTAATAAACTAAACAGCCTGCACCGGAAGCCAGCAACTCCCTAGCAGCGCATGTGATCTCCATCCTGGCTTTCTGTGCACTGTTGGTTTTTTTTGTTTTGTTTTTTTGTTTGTGTTGGTTTGTTTTGCACAAACACACTGCAGTATCATGATCCAAACTTACTGGAGACTTGCGGATGGTTTAACTGAGGCGGGAGAAGGTAGCAGGAGAATCTACAAAATGGTGGCTCACCCAGGTCTAAAGCTTTCAGGCTCCATCAGCAGAGAGGGCAAAGGCTACGACGTCTTATTTACACAATTATCTAAATACGATTAAACAGCTGATGGACAAATATTAAACTGGAAAATGTATAGTCATTTCAGCTTAATGTAATCCTCTTTCTGTAAACACCCAAGATGATTTTTTTTCAACCAGAACAGTCCTGACATCTCATAAGCCTAAGGGTGAATAGCAAGAGATTGTTTTTGATAGTTATAAATATTCAAAAGACATGCAGACCATCTGCTTTCATAATACAGGTAAAGCAAGACTGAAATGGTGACTGCTGTATAAAAATGATTCTTTTAACAAAGTCTTCCTCTCCTCGAAAACTATAAAGACAGATGTCAAAAACTGTTTACACAGAGCAATCAGGAGCGTGCAAAATGTAATATTCCTTTTACACACAGTGCTTGCTAAAGAGATTTTTTTTTTCTTTTTCTTCCCATCTGTGTGTTGCAACACATTTCTACAAGTTAAAAACATTTTTTTCAAACAGAGATCTCATGAATACCCAAAAACATGCTATCTGGTTTCTGAATGCTAATTAATTTCAACTAAGGAATCTGAATTTTTTTTTTTTCTTCTGTAGGAAGGAATGTATGTGTTGAGTTGGAATACTCTGGAGAGGCAGCAAGGGAAATCAACTTGCACAGGTTTACCGTAATTCTATAACGCAATTTTCATGGTTCTACTCTCTCTGATCCATATATATATATATATGTATGTATGTATGTATCAATTATGTCTGTGCTTTAAATGAAAGCATGTCACTGCTAATGTCTCTGGCATAAAGTCTAAAATAATTGTTTTTTAAGATAAATGTCTGCACATACAAAATATATATATATCTCCCCCCACACACAGAAGCCTTTAACTTTTAAGTCGATGTAGAGTGACGCATAAAGCTCTACAGTTAATTTTCAGAACTGGAACACTAATCTTGACAGTAACCTTTTTATGTATTGTATTAATGGCACAGAGGCATTAAGCACCTTTTTATAATTTTCAATAAAATGAGCATTCACAGAACAATCTGTCAAACTGCTGGCTCTCTATTCTTTTCCACTTTTATTTTTTTTGAGAAGTGCAACTTCACACACTTCCGATGTTCCTCTCCTTTCTCCAAGTCCTGTCTGCGTATGGCCTGCCTGTTTACAGCAGCCTTCACGTGTGCGTGTGGAAAACTCAAAAGGTCAAACTGAGACTTCAGATCGAACAGAATCAACCCCACGTTCAAATACAATCTTAATGGGAGTTTTCACAAAACTGGGTTTTCTTTTCATCCCAAAGGATAGCTAATACCGCAAACAAGCGCCAAAAGGCATCGGGTGAGAGAGTGACATGGAAGGAATTTGTTGGAAATTAACAGGTAGTCCCCATCTGGCATTTGGGGGTGGGAAGTGAAATGGGCTTCAATTTATGAGAAGCAAACGGCAGGGTTTCTAAGTGCAATATTCTGTTGGTGCATGTTAGCTTATGTTCCCCCAATCTTTCCCTCCGGATCCTCAATTGCTTTCTAAGCTATCCTCTTGGGAGAGACAACTGGGGCACATTCAGAATCTCAATTTGTTGAGAGGAGACTAATCACGTCTAAATTTTACTTAAACTCCAATTGTCATAGTTATGGCTCTTGCCATCTTGATCAATCCCAGTGCCTGAAAAATGGCGTTTTCACACAAGGGTTTACTAAGATGCACTAAAAAAGGGAAACTCAATACAAAGCTCTGAAGGAATACAAAAGGAAGCACAAAGAAAACACATCCAATTTGGTTTTAATTTTCTTAGCCTATCTCCTACTGACGAAAATGCGATCGTTTCAAACACGGACATTTTATATAATTATTTAAATATCCAATTCATAATTTTTTTAAAAAAAGAAAACGTCGGTTCACGGTTCATATGGCTTTTTCACATAATTAAAGTAATTTTGCTAAGACCCAGATAATATCTTTGACCAGATTCTCTATTCAGTTCTTTTGTGTAAGTACCTATCTAGATTTTTCTTATTACACTGAAACCTTCTTACTCAAACTAATTGAATATGTTAGTAAAGGCCTTAAATGAGAAAATATTTGTTAAAATGTGTATTATTACCAAGGGCATAAAATATTTCAAATTAACTGCACATAGAGGCTTACAGTAGTTCATCTGCAGTACGAAGGGAACTGAAGTAGATGTTCCCCAACGTCCCTTCTAACAGCTTTAAGATTGTATGAAACCTATAGGTCTTCCCAGATAGAGGTCCGGGAAGGTCTCCTTTAGTGACTAAAGAAGATGCAACTGTCATGCACACCATCCATTCTTAGGCATTCACTGTGCAAATTGTTCCCAACTAGAATTCGTTTATAGAACGGTTAAAGCACCTTGGTATCTTGCTTATATATGATTACAAAAAATTTACTCACCACTCAGTTAAACATTATGCTACTCCAAATAGGATCTGGATAAATTTCTTATTAGATAGACCTAAATCCACTGAGTTTGATTTTATAACAAAAATTGTTTCCTAAAATTCTAAATCTCTTATCAACTGACACATTTGGGGAATGCTTGCTTCCTCTTATTCTGGTGATCCTAGTGTGGTTGAATCTCCCATCCTCTGGGGAGATGAAATTTTCTAGTATCTGTGCTTAGAAATAGCAGGGGAAAAAAGATACCAAATTTGTGTTAAGTACCAGGGATCCTAAATAGAGCATATTGAAAAGCTTTAAGCCACAGGGTAAGGGGGGAAAGTAGGCTGAAAAATCCATTTTTCTAAAAGTAAACACTAGAATTAGGTTCTGTAACTCTTCACGGATTTTATATTCCTTCTTTGCATTCCTTCTTTACATGAACACTATTAGATTTTTTAAGCTACATTACCTAAAAATTGGGAGGAAAAAACAGTCTGGCTTTTAGCTTTTGATGGAGCTGCCAGAACGCTGGGAGTCTCGGAAATCCTAGGGAAACTCCCCTTACTGGGGCACCCCAAGGTTCCTTATAAATAACTCTCAGGTCCGCACAAACCCTAGAAGGCCCATTGCAGGGTCTGTGGACCCCACTCAGACCTGATCCAGGATTTTACTGGAGACTGAGGGTTAAATCATGTTGATTTCTGTGTTTTCTCATTAGCTCTCCACCAAGACTTCCCATGTCCACTGGATAAATACAAATCAATGTCACCTCTGGGTTAGGTCATAAAGAAAAACCAAGTTAATCAGATTTTCTATCGATACTACCAAAATGCTTCATTTTGGGAAAAGGTACTATGCTGTTAATCACCGATTTTGTTGTGGTGAAATGGTAAACACACACACACATACATGTACATGTACACACACACACACACACACACACACACACACAACGTTGGACGGGTTGGACATCGTGAATTAATGAGTCCCGTCATCACTGGAGGTGAGTGCTCTCGGCCGAGCTGGTGCTCAGGCACAGAGGGGTGGATAAGCGAAGTCCCTGAGGCGCATTCTGGAATGACTGGACAGTTATCTACACTTGCAGCTCTCTCTAAATTCAGGTCATCCAGGACCTTTCGAGCTGACATATACATTATATGTTTACAGGCTTAACCAGAGTCTCCCAAGGCCAACTGCGGACTCGTGCATGTCAACTGAGGAATGGACATCGTGAACTCACACGGGGTGGTACTGGCTGTTAGCATTTCTGTGTTGGCAGCATCAGCATCTTTGTCTATAAATTATTTAGGCTCTGTTCTTGAAATTTCACCTCTTAATTTTATTTTTCAATATGAGAAATAAATGGGACTAAAACTGTTAGTGAAGAAATTTCTCTAACTAAAAGAGATTTTAGATTCAGTAAAAAGAAAACGTGGATCTCAACTGTAACACAATTGAGACAAAAGGGAAAGTATTAGTCACACTGAAATATATGTTCAATTATGAAAAATTTAAAATGCATAGAAATATGGTGCTAAAGATTGTGTTTAATAGTAATGTATAATTAGGTCTTTTATAGCATTTTGTTTTAAAGAACTCTGGATCCCCAGTACTTGGTCAAGACTATTGTTCTGCTTACAAGCATGTAAGTGCCATACATACATATTTAAGAATATTATAATATAGGTAAAAATATGAAACAGCTTGTAATGTGAGATTTTCTTAGAAAAAAACCAGAAGCAATTTGCTCTTGGGTACGAAAATTCAAAATGAAGTATAACATGAAAAATATTTTGAAAGCTAGGATAAAATACAACTAATAAATAAAATACAACTAATAAAACTACTGACAGAATTTATTGGTTCATGAAATTAACATGGTGAAAACCCTATGAGGATATTTCAGTTTTACACATATTTTTGAGATCCTACTGTGTGCCAGCATTTGACTGTGATGATGAATAAAATTATTCCCTTTTGTACACAATTACAGTGTACACAGGAAGCCTAGCTAGTCCAGTCAGTCCAGTTGATATCAGAACAATGCAGAAAGCACTCTGATAGGTACATAAAGGGAGGAGGAGCCTGAGGATGAGGAGTGGGGTGAGAAAAGTTACAGGAAAGGACACTGGGGAAACCTCACATCCAGAAGACAGTCCCATGAGGCATCTTTATCTTCTTTGACATTGTGCATCTAAAGTGTCATATTTTCTTAACCTGCCAATATGCTTATTTAGCGCAAAGGCCCAAGTCTTCCCCCACTTCCATTTTAAAATAGATGGGAACTTTTTTAATGATTCTTCGGGCGATGCTAAAAGGATCCCTCAAAAAGTGAGAATGAGTTATAACACAGTCCTCTGATTTCTTCACAAATGGAAAGTTCTTGGTTGTTCCCATAAAAAATGAAGCTCACATCAAATCTACTTCATAGCAGCAAAGCTTCCAACGCTATGCAGCTCCCACAAATGCAATGTCAAACTCTCCCTCCCATGTCTCAGGAAAACAACTCCGATTAGTGAATGCTCTAGAACTGAGTGTTGTTGTAAATGTTATACAAGTATTAACTCTCATGTCATTCTCATAACGGTCCTGCAAAATTAGTACCATGATCTTCCCACTTTACAGATGGTGAAACTGAGGCACAGACAGTCATTTGCCCAAGCTCACAGACCTAAGGGAATGAAAGCTAAATAGCTCACCAATCAGTGATGGCAAAGACCAATGGCACACAAATACTCACATCAGAGCGACAGAATGGCGTTTCTGAAGAAATGCATTTCTTCAAGAAATAGTTCCATTAAGAAATAAAAAGAAAGCACCATCAAGCTCTGTCCTCTATTAACATAATCGTGGAGAGTTTTAATACGTTCTGGGAAATAATAGCTATTTGTGAGGATTCAAATAGTTCATACTTGTTTAGGCTTGCTCCATATTTTTTAATTGCCTGGGAATAAATGCTGAATTGACAGTAAAACGGGACAAGCCAGGGACAGTCATTGGTATCCAATAAGGAAGTACCCCTTCCTGTCTTGTCGCCTAGATAAGAATGTGATCTCAAACAATGCTAACAATTAGAGCATCATTCTCTCTTCACTCTCACCATATCATCTGGTTTGCATCTTTAACTCCTCTGAGTAAACTAAATTAGATTAGCAATGTTCGTGGGAAAATACTGCAATCCAAGATTATTTTTTTTTTTTTTAAAGAAGTAAAGAGGTTGACTGAAGAGGATAAAGTTTTAGAGTAAGAATGAGAGAAAAGAAAAGAGAGACTATGAAAGGAAGTCAGCCACCTTCTCTGCAGAGAGGGATTCTGCAACCTTACGAATTGTCCACAATGCAACTCCAGCACCCCACAATAATGCGGCATATTAGAACACAATACAATCTTGTGTTTCTGTTGTGCCCTCCGCGCAAGCATCCCAGGGTGCTTTACAATCATTATGAGTTAAAATTAAAACTGAAGCACATACAATTCCTAATAGAATCGTTTTAAAAATGCTAAACAGAACAAATAACTTTTAAGTCTAGATTTAAAAGTCCCAACAGCCAGAGCGTTCCTTACTTCAATTGGCAATGAGCTGCAGAGCCCGGCTGAGCTCTCCCCTGTTATGTTAAAGGCTCTCTTATGTTTTCTACGCTCAAAGCCCGAGATGATCAAATGATTTCCAATGAAAAAGGGGGGAAAAAATTAACAACAACTGGGTGTTCTCTGTTTGTTTGGATTATCCTGAATTTAGGGTTGTTTTCTGTTTGTTTGTGTACGAGTTGTAAGGGGCCCAAATCTGATGTGAAATAAAGCAGGTTTTAAAAGCAAATCCGGACAGAGCCCAACTTGAAATTTCAATTCATAATTGTGGGAAGAAAAAAAAAAAAAAAAAGACACTCAAAAAGCACTCTAAAGCTAGCTCTTTTTTAGCAGGAAAACCAGATTAATTAGCATGTACCGGTTAACTTAAAAAAACATACACAATTAGAACATAGCATTTAATAGGCTTTCACCCAGGCCATGTCTACTCCTAAGCCTTGGAAGTATTTATTATTCTACAAACCAGAAGAAAAAATAGGGGAAATGCTCTCATGATACGGTAATTTTTCTTGCATTAGTGATTTTGAGGTCAAAAGAAACCCTGTTTAAGACCTAAAACAAAGCAGAGGTAAAAATCTATTAAGTGAAAATGAAGTACTTACACATTGTTAAGCATCCCTAAGTTGGCATGGCTTAAACTCTTTTATGTTGTACTATTGTGAAAAGATAGTGGCCATAAAATATTTGAGATCAATTCACTGTAAGTTAGGTGCTTTATTAAGTTCAGCCCTTTTTGATTAATATTTCTAAAAGGTTATGGAGAACTAACATGGAGCTATAGTAAAAATTTTATGTGTCTAAAGCAGCTAAAAATTAGATGCAAAGAGTAAAACTTGCAATTTAGAGGACACTTCTACAGTAGACTCTATGTATTATAATATTAACACCAGCAGGTATGTCTCACTATCCGAAATATCTTGTGTTGCAATATTTTCCCAAGAACAGTGAGCATGAAGTAATAACTGGTTCAAAAAAGGAGGCAGAAAAAATTATTTGGGGTACGTTTAGCAATTCACACACAATTATGCATATAAGACTGGTTACTATTTCCATTATGGACCTTGCCATTAATACAATTGCTGAAAGTGGTAATAAAATCCAATTAGTATCATGTAGTTCAGTGCCTGGAAAAGCAGATATTCACAAGCTGGAATTCCAAGGGTCAGTAGGGTAAGGACTGGATTTTTTTTTTTTTTTTTAAAGGAAAGAATACAGGTATTTCCCAAAATACAGGGTAATTAGCAATAAGATTTATAATATTATACTAGGAAGATGCAAATACAAAATTCTACAAGCACACTTCAAACAGGAAACTTTCCAGTTTGTTCGGTGTTTTTTTGGTGGTTTTTTTTTTTTGGTTTTGTTTTTTGTTTGTGTGTGTGTGTGTGTGTGTCTTGGAGAGGAAAGAAAGGAGAGAGGAAGCGGAGAGAAGGAGACAGAGAGAGTTATATCAATCAGTTGTTTCCCATATGCACCTGGGATAGAACCTGCAACCCAGTATGTGCCCTGACCTAAAATCGAATCCGAGACCTTCCAGTGTACCAACAATGCTCCCACCAACTGAGCCACACTAGCCATGCAGGAAACTTTCCAGTTTTAAGTGGAGCTGCCAGCTATATCCTCATCCTTAAAATCAGTCCGATGTATGAGTTAGGTCTATACTTTCAGAGAGACTCAAGAACTGCCCACTGTTTCCAATGAAATGTCTAACATGATCTTGGGGTTCAAAACAGCGGGCTATGAGCTCAATTATACCTACTGATCAAGATGGATGGATGTTGAGGATGGGGGGAAAGACGTGACGGCCACAGAGCTGTGACATGCAAAACTTCTGGAACCTCAATGTCCCTCATCATTCCAGAAGTCAGCTCCTGTGGGCTGAATCACTCTCTCATGCTCAAAATCAGGGGCATGAGATGATAGTTCTTTTAAAAAGCATGTCACTATGCAAACAACAAAATCAAAAATTTCAAAACACATTAAAGAAAAATGTCATCAGTGAGAATAAAGACAACTGGAAAACTTAATTATCAGTACTTCCTAGAAATCTAAATATTTTGTAAAAACTTCAAATTAATTTGAGAAAGCCTTTTTTTAAAAAGTCCTTTACTATATATGTGAGCAAGAAGGAAACCTGGTTAAGCTCACAAGCTCCAGGTATGAATTCTTGCCCTTCACCTAGCAATGTAACCATGAGCCTTTATTTAAACATCCCATGCCTGAGGTTCCTGAACTGAAAATGGCAAAATATAAAACAGGGTGATAGAAGTGCTCTTGATACTAAAGCACTAAATCAATTAGCTATTATTACCTCAACTATTAAGGTGTGTCATCCTTATTATTTCACTGGAAATAGGAGTCTCCTGTCATACAGCAGACTGTCGGTACATATTTCTGAATGTATAAATATGTAAATATGTGAATAAATGTCATAGGTTAGGCTCTCACATGGAATACAATATATGAATACTGATGCTGCCTGTTCCTTTGAGAGAACGTGATCATCAGTGTTTCAACAAAAATCTTTTTAAATGTCACTTCAGTACAAAAGTTATGAAAAAAAATTACACAAAGTGCAGTTAAAAATATGTAACAAGAAGGGCTTTTAAAATTGTTGCTCCAGTGTTATTTATAATACAGAATGAAAATCAACTGAACACAGGTTTGTTAAATGTCTACGTTCCAGAGAATCAGTAGAATTAAATTTTAAATGCTAAGTTCCAGGAGGACAGCACAGTTTCCTTTTTTTATATGTTTTGTCAATACATAAAACAAACAAACAAACAAACAAAAAACTAACACATATTAGACCCTGCTGCTGGCAGGAAAATGAAAACCCAAAAATCTTTTTCCTCAATATTACTTCTGAATGGAATGTTCACATTTGAATTCATTTTCTATAGCTTTTGCTACTTGAAAATAAAAATGACAACTGCTACTTAGTTTATGTAGGACTTGGGCTTGGAGCTACTTTTCCCCAGGTAAGAAATAGAAAACCACGCAGTGTCTTTAAGGCAGTGGTGTGTGTGTGTGTGTGTGTGTGTGTGTGTGTGTACCCCGGTGTGGGGTATGGATGGGTGGTAATAATGCACCTATAACATGAATATCTCACCGAAATATCTGACCTAAACATTTTCAGAAGGAACGCATTAGTCTGGTAGAATAACTGATGTTTACTTATGATACTTTCAACAAAATGAATCTATCCTTTTATTGACTATATATGTGTGTGTATATGTTTACATATATATGTGTGTATATATATGTAAACACATATATAGATATACCTATTTATCTATATGTATATACACATATATAGATATATCTATATATATATATATATATCTACATCTATATCTATATCTACATATATCTATATCTATATATTTCCAGTATTCAAGTTCCATTTTAAAACTCCAGGGAAAACTAAAATCAAAATGAAAAGCAAAATGTTTCTTTTTTCAACTCCCTAATTATTCCTGAATTTACACTCTCAAAGTTCTCATGACCACAGGCCTTCTGGTCCCCGAGTCAGACTTCATTCTCCGCATTACTTGCATTTCAGAATACAACATCCAACTTATCTAACCACATCCCACTGAAAAAAAAAGCAAGAGTAACGATACAACGCTCAACCTCAAATCTGTAACAAGGGAGGCATTTCTTATGCCTTAGAACATTTTTACAAAAATAAACAAACATGCGGGACCAAAACTTAATAAAGGGGTATCAATCTACTTGGGTAGATTTATGATAGGAAAGCAGTACCACAAATAAAGAAAGGTATGAGTTATAAATCAAACCACATGCACACTTACAGAACCTCTGCAGCTGGAAAAAACTTTACAAATATTATCAAAGAAAACATTACTGCACCAAAATGTTAAGTATTCATTTTAAAGTCAGCACTTCCTTTGAAATTCATCATTGGGAAAGGACTTTTGGGTCAGCCAGTACCCAGCATTTTGACTTTAACCTCTGGGGACAGTGGCTCCTCTATCTGTCCAAGGAGAAGTCTGGGAGAGTAACACGTCCTAGTTCTATGGTTCCGAGTCACAAATGGACTTCTGCTCAGCAAGATTGAGACAATCCTCCTAAGAGCATCGGGGCAGGGCTTATCGGACACCAGGAGGCAAATTCCTGCTGGCTCCTGTTCCCATTCCTTTCTGGCTCCTACTCTCTACAGCGAGTCTACTGCCCACAGGGTAGACATCTGCTAAACGTAATATTAGGGGACCTGTAGCCCTAAGTGGCTACAAGGTTATCTTATCATATTAAACAAAACAACTAACTGTACAGCGAAATGGGAACAGTGCATAGTATGCTGAAAGTTCTTCCGTGAATGAATCAAATCTCCACAGGGGAGTCAAAGGGTCTTAACATTGGATTTCTTGGTATTGGGTCCCGTTTTATACAAGGCTGAGACAATATTTATTTGTTAGGCTTTTTTTTTTTTTCTTTTTTTTTTTTCTTTTACCATATCATCTTCATCACCAAATTTTAACCACAGGAGAAAGAGTCATTTTTGCCAAACTCAGCATATATTTTTGGCTAACTCCTTAGAAGAGCCTGAATTTCTCATCTATCATAACTTACGACAGCAAATAAAATAAAAGAAAAAAATGGAAAATAATTCATTATTAAAACATTCTGAATTGAGTATCAGGTTCATGGAATTTATTCTACAGAAAGGATACAAGATGATGTAATAAAATATAAAATAAGTCCCTCATTTACACAACAGACTGCACTTCCTTTATAGTATTAAATTTTAAATTAATTTCAAATATTTGCTGCCACTGCTCAACTATGCATTTTTTCAAAAAAAAAATTTTTTAGAAAAGATGACTGTAATTACAATTATGTTGAAGTTGCAGCCTAGTTTCACCACTGAATGATTACAGCAAAGTCCACACACACACACACACACACACACACACACACACACACACAGATGGACGCATGATCTTCTAAAGGGCTTTCTGCAGAGATTCACCAATCTATGACTCCAAAACCAAGTTCCGAATTTCATTTTGTCATTCGGTTTAATGTCATAACTGCCTGCATCCAATTCATTTCCCATGATAACATTAAGTAAATTCACAATTATATTTACAAGCTACCGTGAGGTGGAGTTTACAGGCCGAAGGCTGATGTCATTGAACTATGAGTTCTCACTGCCTATATTGATGAATACTGCGCTAGCATCCTCTTCCTCCAGCTCACAATGAATGCGCTAAATCTTTGCATGAATTTACTTCCGAAATCAATGGGACACGTAGTAATATGAAAGTACTTGAGATTCTTACTCTGGGTGTTGCTACACGTATTACCTCTGAATTAAAAAAAAAAAAAAAAAAAAAAAGCTTATTTCGAGGACATTTCCAATGTTCAAATGCTAGTACCCAACTGGCATGTTATCTGGAGTTGTCTGCAAAACCCAAAGTCCCAGAGGTCAGAGGCACCTGCTTCACTCCATCATCCTGTAGATTTCTGTGTTTCATTAATTTAAATTACTTTGGACGGGTATACATTCACATCCTTCCTACTCCATGGGTGAAAGAGGAAGCGCAGAAGGAGATGAGCTTGAATGACAAAAAGAGGCTGCTCTGAATTTCAAGAAACACGTAACAACACAGAGGATGTACTACCTGTGGCTAGAGCTCACCTTAAAAGAGCATACACAGCGAGTCATCATAAACTACCCACTTAGTTCATTCGCTTCACTCCTGTAACTGCTAATAAATATCAAAGGAAAACGGATGGACTACAATGCAGCAAACCAGCAATGCATGGGGGTTCCACGAAAAGGTGGCACAGAAGCCCGCAAGCTTCCTTCCAAAGGGGCCCTGGATCTTCATGAGCATCACATTGGAAACACATGTGAAGACTCCATCAACTGCAGAAATGTTTGTAGCAGAGTCATACAGTTCAAGTTCAAATGACTGACAGACTGACATTCAGAATTATGAATTAAACTTGAACTGAAAGAAAGCCTTAAACATCTAGTTCTATCAGCACTTCAATTATACTCTGTCACAGAACTGCCTTCCACTGCATTTGGGCACCGAGGGGCAGTTTTCTACCACATGTATGTAGTCACCGCACAGCCAGCCCATAAAAAGCAGGTTCATAGCACCTTTGTTGTTTTTGTTTGTTTGTTTGTTTAAATCTGAAATTAGCTGAGCACTATCCAACACGATGTTTGGTTTTACATTTAGAAACAGGGGTGGTCTCTCTCTATAGTTTTAGTAACTCTCCATCAAAATTCATTCTTAAAAAAAAATCAAACACAATAAAAATAGATCTGTGTCTTATTCCAAAAATTCCTGGTGGTCTGGCAGGCATCTCAGAGTGGGGGAGAAAGAGGCAAACCCAATGCCCCCAAACTAGAGAGAAAATCCTAAGGAACAATAACTACTCAACCTTTCGTTATAGGAGATTTCTATCCTTACTTTTGTAATTATTACTACAAATGCTCTTTGCAGTTCTTTATTCTTATAATGAGCTAAGTATTAAACAACTGAACTCTTAATTCAGGCGGCACGGCGAAGTTTTCAGCATTCACACTTATACTGCGGGCTCCCGGAAGTGTGATTGTCTTGACTCTTCCCTACATCGGAGCCCTCGGGAGGATGGAGCTCCCATGCTCAGAAGAGCAATCGGAAAACAAGCTAGCAGAGTCTGCTGAGCCGTTTCTCCTTCGCTCTTTTCCCAAGGGAGAAAAAGTGTCAAGGCTGCGCTCAGAATGAATCAGGCATATTTTTTTAAACATCACCCGGGGTCAAGCCACTTTGCATTTCTGGCAGATTCTCGCTCCCGGTACCACGGAGCCCCACGGAACCTCACTCACATGGGGCGACCCGGAATGGGATTGTCTTATTGCTTATTCCACACGCTGCTAAGTACCTGTGAAAGGGGGCACTCCTTGGCCAGCGAACTCTGATTCATGTCTTTCAGGAGGTCCTTCAGAGCGTTCCTCACAGTGGTGTGCGACCATTGTTCGGGAGGCAAGTCTTCCAGTTTGGGGCAACTATGTGTGAGACGGAGATTAGAAAGGGGATTATTACAAGATTGCATCCCGCTGCAAAACATTCCTTTAAGACAGACAGATTTCATTTTGCGCATCAAACAGATGCATCTGGAGATTGCTCTCGGTCTCCTGATTGTTCCGATTAGTTAATTACTTTATACAACACATCTGCTGTATCGATGCATGAATTATACATCAGCTGCCTGTGGTGGCTATTTTTTCATGTTACTTCTACCTTCCTGCTCTGATGCGCTTGGGAAGACAATTTAAGGTGTACTGCTCTCTCACGAGCAAGCAGAGGGAAGCGTGAACGTATTAGCCATTTTCCTTTCGTGACTCCGCTCATACGAATTAAAATGGTAAAAAAAAAAATTAATAATATATATATAAAGAAACAAGGCTGCGGCAAGAGTGAACAAGGCATTCTTTCACAAAATGTACACAGATGGCACTGTTCATGATATGCAGAAATATTTTTCTCTTAAGTAAACTTTATGTAAAATGCCTTCTTGTAAGGCATCATTTCATTGCCTACCTATAAAAAGTCTTGTCTTTTGATAACCTGCACAAACCTACAAATTTTTTTTTTTTTTGGGGGGGGGGGGGGAATGCGGTTGCTTTTAAATTCTACACTGAAGTTAGGAAAATAAAGCAGAGAGGGTAAGGCAAAAAACATCCATTTTAATTAACCTGTCTGAAACACAGAGGAAATGAAAAGGTTGACCAGAGATGCTTTAGTTAAAAATATCAGGTAGCCAGAATGCTTCCCCCTGGCACGCTGCCCTGACTCACCTGTGTAACTGAATTTTCAATGTGACCACATGATACACGTCTTGAAGCATATCCGCTACCGTAGCATCAGGGGCATCTGTCACGTAAGACAGTGGAACTGGATTCCACTTTCCAACCTGGATTAGCCCTAGTCCAGATAAAGAGAATATGTCACTGCATGCTGTGTCCTTCAGACAATACATCTGGTAGGTTGTTTTTTGTTTTGTTTTGTTTTTGTTTTTTTCTTTCATGGCCCCCACCACAAGCAATATTGTCATTTCTGTCTGAAATGATTCCCTTCCCTCTGAAAGGCAGGTCAGTGAAAATATTCATAGCTCAGCTTTCCAAATTGTGAAATTATGTAAATGACAGTAGGGTTGTTTTATTATTTTGGAAATCAAACGCCATCAATAAAACCGATGCCCAGGCCACGCTTTTCCTAAACTTGCAGGAAGTTCTAAATAAGACATAGCTGAGCCAGTGCTAACACGGCTTTATGATTCAGATAAGATCCTCTACTGCAAAGGGAATCAGCATTGAAAAATACTTTACAGCCCATAAAACCATCAGAAACAGAATAAAAGAAACAGAACTAGATATTCAGTCATAAATGCAAATTGACTCTCAACAGTCCATCTGCTCAAATACGCTCCTCACTTCCTTGTGGGTCCTCAGTGGAGCAGATTATTAAGGTCAATAAGCATACTAATGATTCAGCTGAAGTAATTTAAAAAAAAAAAAAAATCTACCTCGACATTCCACATGAGCAAAAAATGTGTGTTAACTAAACCAAACTGAATTAAGCCAATTTTTTAAAGCCACAGCCTATAAGGAGCTCGTGTCATCATACACAACCTACAGTTCTTGGAATAAAAAAAAGAAAAAGGAAAAAGATTATAGTCAGTGCTCTCTCTGCGAGGTAAACAAAGGATGCCAAGCAATTCTCCCGGCCCCGCACGTGCGTCATTTACCTTTGGCCTGGGCGGCAGAGCTGTGCGAGTAGCCCAGAGACAGCAGTGCCATTTCGATCAGCTGGTTGAAAAGCATGTCCTTTCTCACCAACACAAATTCCGCATGCTCCTCCTTGCAGTCGTATTCAATGGCGTTCTCATAATGCTCCACCACGCAAAACACCGGTAGCATGGTGCCTATCGGAGGAACAGGGAGGGAGAGAGGCAAACCAACAATCTTCAGAAAGACAGTCTGGGAGGGAGGGAAGAGGGGAAAAAAACCAAGAAAACAAACACGAAGCCATGAAACTAAATCTTCACAACAGGGAGAGGAGGGAGAGACTGTTTTCCAGGCAGACAGGGCACAGAAACACAGGCACGCACACACCAACATATACAAACATACAACCTCTCCTCTTTCGGAACTGTGAGAGAGAGAGATGGAAACAACGTGAGCCTGCTCCGAGGGGGAGGTGGGCCCTGCTTCCATGAAGCTTAGTTATTGCAGAATTACCTTTCTGATCAAGAGATAATGCTGATGAGAGGGGGGGGTGGGGGGAGTAGGTGTCTTGTCTGAGCGGTTGGGAGTGGTATGCAGACAGAGGGCAAACCTGACTCACTCCAGTTGTCTTCACAAGAAGCAACTTCGTGTTTCCCACAGGCTTTTGTTAACATCAAAGGATCCCTTGTTTGTGCCCAAACAAATTATCTTTTGGCTGTAAAATGATTAGCCTTTCACTTCCTCTTTAAAGGTTTTTACTTTATCATGCCTCCATGCAAGGAGCACAAAACTTAAGCCAAACTGATGCTCAAAACGTATGATTCCAGTAGGTGCACAATGCAGGCAAATAAGACTTTATTTTTATGGCTCCTCCCCACTTCATCTACCTGACTAAAGAGACACCCACGGTAACCACGTGTCTTTAACACGAACAGCCTTGCTGGAGTAAATGGGACGAAAACGAGCGCGCGAAAAAGGAAGCTGGCCTCATCGGGACCTGTTAGGATGAAGGAATCTGCGACGATCTGATGTTCGCTCTCCGTTTACTTTAATCCAATGCAATAACTCAGCAGCCAGAGGATGAATCAGCACTGGCCATACCAAATTAGAAAAAAAAAAAAAAAAAAAAGGCTTCTAGAAAAGGAAGCCAGGGAACGCTGTCGCCCTCAAGGTGTCCACGCAGCGCACTGCCAGACTCCCAGGGCCACGTAGAGAAGGGTTAAAAGCAGATGCATCCGAAACTGTGCTTGTGGCACACTGCCAGCAGGGTATCATCTTTACCATAAATGATGGCAAGGGTTACTTTAACAGGGCACCCAGGATCCTCAATTAGCCCTGCAACATCAATGCCTCTCTCAGCGCTGTCCTCTGGACTCGCAGAATCCTACCAACTTCGGAATTTGTCTAGCGGGTGCCAACCAGAGCTAAAAAAATAAAAAAATAAAAATCGGGATTTTCTACGGACACCCCAAGATGCCCTTTAAAAATGCTCTCTTCTGTGAACAAAAGCTGGCAGTAAGACAGCTACATTTTTTTCTACACATGCCTCTTCACCAAAGCCTCAGTGACCTGTTCAGGAGAGATTCTAACTCTGGAAAAAACACAAACCACAAAGCTAAAGCACCAAAACCTACAGGTTTACTTAGAAAAAGCTCACAAACTCATTCGGAGGTATCCGACAGGCGAGACATTAAAAAAAAAAAAAAAAAAAAAAAAAAGGCAGCCGTGGAGCTTGCCAATATTCTAGTCGTTCATGCGGCTGTTTGATACCAGAGAGAGAACCCGCCAGGGATCAGAAAATTTGGGGAGACCACAGCAAAAAAAAAAAAAAGCAATAGACTAACTGGTGATTTCTTTCTTGGCTTGGAGGTACTTTGGCAAAACCTCCTCAGCAAATACACAAAAACATCCAGCCCCTTTTTCTTAAGCCACAACCCTGCCACAATTTTTATCTAGCACCTGTCAAACAGAAACTATACACAAAAAATAAAATGTAAAAGACGCGCATACATACACACACACACACACACACAAAAAAAAAAAACCTACCACCACTAAAAGGCTTCAGTGATTTTTGTTGTTTGAAATAAGCACAGAACCTTCCCCAATTAAACTACATTTTGAAAATAAGTCACTACCAATGCAATGCTGTAAGAAAAGAAAAAAAAAAAAATCTTTTGAGCAGGAAGTGAAATTACTGTACTTGGGTTTCTCCTCCCCCTGTCCTGATGGCTTCAAAGAGTTGGGTTGGTACAACAAAAACATACGCATTGATTTTTCCTCTTCAAGGATGAGGCTGACTTGGTCCTACTCTCTCCTTAGCCCTATGACATCACTGCGGGTTTTTTTTTTTTCCAAACGACTGACATGCATGGGGATACATCTTCGACTGTATGGAGCGGGGCCCTGTATGTAGGTAACGAAAGGTGGCTGCTGATAAAGTGACAACAGTATCATTTCATTACAAACCTCGCCTGCTAACCCTTCCAGCCAACTGTCAGGGCTGCCCTCCTGCCATGGGGAGTAACGCTGAACAGGAGCCTCCTCTGAACTGATTATTTGTGCGGGTGTTTGGCGAGACTTGCAACTCCATAACCTCCCGGCATTAAAGGGGGCCAGCAGCGCGCTGGCCACTGCCGGCTGCTAAAAATACCGCATGATTTAAACCTGGAGGCAGCCTCAGAAGCTTTTGCTGAAGGTTTATGAGCCTGTGTAAACAGCACGTCTGCCATAAGGAGCAGGGAAGTCTGTAGAATCCTTGTCTAAAACTGTCCTGGCATTAAAAGTTTGCTGTGCAAATATCACATAATACCAGAGACAGCTGAAATCTCCTATTTAGGAATTTATGGAACTTATATGTTTGCAGGCGTCAGAAAGTCTTTTTTTTTTTTTTTTTTTTTTTTTTTTTATAGAGCCCCAGTGCTTCACAGTACAATATTAATGCACTCTGTTGGAAAAGCCGTAATAAATTATATTTTTAATGCTCTTACCCTGGCTTTCTTAAGATGCATACATTCTTGGCAAACAATCAATAAATAGGGTAATCATGAGCAGAGGCCAAAGAATTTGCTGAAGTGCTGTTTTTCCATTTTTAATAGATAAAGATCTAACAATACGGTCTGCTGTGTCTGTTCATTTCAGGATCAATATATTCTTTGTTTTCGCCAAACCAAGGAAAAAATAAATGATTGTATGATAAATGTTATGCATCAAACACAATGAAATTCCTCTGCCTTCTAACTTTATCTACTTAATATTCTCGGTCGCTAAAGGATGGCATTTCTATCCTTTGCTTAGCAAATAGAAGGGAAATCTGAATCCTGTACACATTTATTCGGAGACAAAATAAAGACCATTCTGAGGCGCACACATTGAAACCAGCACAGGCACTGCTTTTACATGGACGAGTGCTGAACACAAAGTTGTTCAACTTCATCAACTTCACATAAAATGGGCAGAAAGGAGTCCAGTTACACCTCCTCTCCTTATAAACTTGCCTAAATCTGCCTTTCCTTTTAATCAAAATACCCAGTGATAGCAAACGTGAAAACTAGAATGATCAGGTTTTCTTCATTGTCAAATAATGCCATTTGCTCTTAAGAAAACAAGCCACAAAAATGACATCGCACAACTTGTACCTCAAAGCACACAAAATTTCCATCGCCTCTGAACCTGTCTTTTACAACCAGTCATCTGGTGGAAAAGCCAGTGTCTGATTCTGAAGCAGGGAGAGTACAGCAATAGCCATGTATATGGCTCTACTTCAATAACACCTTATCCATGGAAGCCTTGGGTAGCTAAAGACCATTAGGTTGAACTCAGTCCTGATCAACGTAAATGTCCAATAATCCCAGTCTGTAGCAGCAGAGTAAGATGCTCCACTCACACACACACACAGCCTCCTCCACTTTCAAAACCTGCCTGACAACGCAGCCAGGGATGTAACTGATTTCAGATCAGAAAGAGAACCAAGGCAAAGAGCCTGCAGAGGAGCGCTGCCTCTCCACACCCACACAGAGTAGCCTTGGGTGGTAGGCACAGGGCTCACAGCTTTCCAGGATTTGGCTCCAGAGTATTTACCTTTCCTAAGGTTGGTTTTCATCAGATGGCCCGCGTGTTTCAAAGGCACTCCCTGCATCTTTCCACCTGTGCTCCCGAGCCTTCCTCTTCCCAGCGGGCTCCCGTTCTGCTCCAGGCGGGCAATCTTGGCTGGTGGACCCTTCGTATCGCTCACATTGTTAGACATTTCCGAATGTTCTTTCCCCTGAGTTGCCTCGTTCAAATGATCCATACTCAGTTACCCTCTAAAGATCACCTGCCAGGATTTAAAAAAAGAAGATGCTGTTAGAACTGGGTGGGTGGGGGGTGTTTCTCTCTCTCCCTCTCCCCCCCCCCCTCCCTCTCTCCCACTCTTTCTCTGTATTTACATATATACATCATGTAAATGTTTTACCCCTAGATCTCTCTCTTCACAAATATAATCTGCAAGATTACTCAGCTAGATAGATAATATAACGTAGATGTTACTATATTTCGCGATAACACCATATGTCCACTCAAGTTAACAGAATAATTTGTGAAAACTGTATTAACACACGTGAATAAAAGCTAATTTGTGACCTACCACCAAAACTCAGTGTGTGGGAGGGGGAATGGGCTTTACTTCTAAAACAAGAATCACTGCAATATAGCCAGAAAGAAAATAAATTACATTTATACAGTCCCAATTTCTAAAAATTAGCAACTCTTTACAGAACAAAACAGTAACACTTTAATCAAGGATGCAAAATGATCACAGTCCAAATATTAGTTAAATCTGTGTGTGTGTGTGTGTGTGTGTGTGTATAAATAAATATATATATATATATATATATATTTGTAACATAGCTGTTTTTATGGGGGGGAAAAATGGTACATGCATATACATACCACCTCAGAAGGTAGCAAACATCTAATTTTTTATACTCCCCACTGGCATTACAGGTTAATTTGTAGAAAAAGTTTTCTACTATGAAAGTTGCAAGTGTTACATGACCTGTTATATACCTAGTTAAGTCTTGGCTCAAATGTGTGATTGGATCATTTCACCCCTAAGCAAATGGATGTTAGGTGGAGGACTACTTCAAATATTCCAAGTACTGAAGTATTACCACTCACATGTTTAGAGTTAACATTTAGGAGTACTTTAGTAATAGAAAGCTCTTAATTTCAATAGCAAAACATGTGAAAATACTTTGTAATATTAGCATTAGATGCAAATGGCAAACTGGTTTTTAAAAAAATCTTGATTTAGGTAAAACACAATTGCCAGTTTTCAAAAATAATCTCGGTATGCACTGAAGTTAACATCTTGGTTGACTTCAAAAAAAAATTTTATATTTTCAATTATACAATGGACATCAATTTTCATACGGTTTACGATAAAACAATGAGCACAATATCCAAGTCACTTCTAAAATAGTTTTAACTAGAATTGGTAAGAACAGGTGAGTGGAATTATGAACTTTCATAGTACTTAGCTTACCAATACGAAGGGGGAAGGGATCATATTTCCAAAAAAAAATCAGATAGAATATGATAATTACTACTTTCCTCCAGCTGTCTAGTAATTTGACATCTCTTGTACTTTTAAAAAATTATTACACTGGGAAAGCTATTTAGATCCGATTTATTGAAAGCCAGCTTATAGTAGCATGCCTTTTCTATAAGCATGTTTTTCTTCTGTTTAGCCATAGATTACTCTGTCCATTATAATCAAGAAAAGAGGCGAATGGGGAGGAGGGGGCAACGGTAATCTGTAGGCTTAAAAGCAACCTTAAGAATGCCAATTGAAGAACTGTAAAGTTTGAGAAATAATGGCTATTTATCCTTGTACTCCAGGGTGGCACGCTGAGAACTAAAGGTTTACCATTGATCGAGGTCCCATCTGTTTTTGGTTATGAGGTTCATTAACAATAAATGTGCCTCTTTTAACCACTTTTTATCAAGATTACTCTTCTCCATTATATTAAACTAAAGCCAAAATTAGAGAGCAATGGTTATTAACTTATTCAAAACACTCTTTGTAATGCTACATGTGGGCTATAATACAGAGCTGCTTTTTTTTTCCCCCCAAAGTGGTTGCCTTCCCCTAGAGCAGAAAATGAATTTTAAAACATATGCTTTGAAAAGAAAATACTTCACCCGTGGGGCAATTTTAAGAAAAAAGAGAGAAAAAAGGAGACATCAGCATCAAAGTTAATGCTACCAAACATATTCAGCAGTCTTGAGGCTTAGCAGCGTTATAAAGGATACAGCAAGTGAAACTGATAGATGATAATTTAGTTAACGTATTGATAATCAAAACATCATACAGGTCATGCAAAATTGTCCTCCCAATACCCACCCACAAGCGTCAAACAATCGGTCTCGTCCTGTAAAAAGCTTTACATTATAAAGCAAAATTACATGCACATAAAACACCCCATTTCCTCATTTAAACTCTATGCCCAAGGCTAAAGTTCACCAAACCTCCGTTTGAAAATGCACAGAGCAGTCTGCACTCTGGGCCTGCTGGACTGACAGCCCGGGAACTAACTCTGTCTCCACAGACGCCAGGCTCCAGAGTTTCTTGTGAGTTACACATTTTGAAGTCCATTTTCGTGTAACGTTTGGCTGGCACACAGAAAGCAGGCCACTTTCTCAAAATCCCATTTCCCAGGCCGTAAACCAAGTCCATATGTGATCACTCCTGACTAAAACAGTGAACTCAGACACAGCAATCATTTCCCTTTACACACACACACAAAAACAGAAAAGCACGAAATTCCGGTTTCAAGAACATTTTTTTTTGTTTGTTTTTGCTTTTGTTTTTGCTGCAATGTGGGATCCTTTCAAGGAGTTCCTTGCTAAATGGCCTCCCTCAACCCCCCACCCCCACACCCCCCACGGAACCCCCTAATCACATTTTAAGAGATTATGCCCTTATCCATTCCACATGGCCGGCACGATCCAGGCCAAGCTTTCCCTGTGACCTTTTAAAGAGACAAAGAAGCAAAGTACTATCTAGAAACAGAAACACTGCAGTTTTACGGAGTGAAATTAGCAAAACCGACCTGAAACTCACCACTTCAAAACTTGACAGCGTATAAATAACAAAAACAAAGGAGATTTCCTTTGCAGCCCGGGTTCTTGAAGAGAAGTTCAAGACTGATGTTTTCTGTCCCCCTCTCTCTTTTTTTTTTAATTAAAAAAAAAAAAAAAAAAAGGCAGCAGACCTGAAGGCGACTTCCCCTGAAATTGTATTATTTTCTCTTCCCCTGCCCCCGCCCCCCCTAAGCGGGGGAAGGGCAGAAATAAACGCCTGGAAGAGTAGCCATGGGGGGTGGGGGGTGGAGGGGGAGAGAGTGTTGTTTTAAAAAAAAAAACAAAAATCACAATTCGAAAAACGACATAGAAGGTTTGTAAAACGCCTAACCTCAGAGAACGGGGTTTGCGGAGGGGGAGGAGGGGAGAGTGGAGAGGAGGAGGGAGGAGGGCGAAGAGATAAAATTGATCTGACAAGTGATTCGTTGGGGGGAAGAATCGTAAAAAACAAAGCAAACCCTGGGCACTGTGTGGTGGTGGGAGCTGGGGAGGCGATGTGGTGGCTGGAGGATTCTTTCAAAAAAGAAAATTTAAAAAAAAAAAAAAGAAAAAAAAAAATTCACTGCGGACAAGGTCTCCCCGAAATGGGGAAAAAAAAGGGGGGGGGGGTCCCCCTCCCTCAGCTCGCTCGGGGTTTTCGGGGCGAGGGAACCCCGAGTGCACTCGGGCTGTCACTTGCAGGATTCTTCTCCGATGACCCCGGAGGACGCGGCGAGGGGGAGGCCACCTCGCCGCCCCTCCCCTCCTCGCCCCCCTCCCCCGCCCCCCGACAATCGCGACTGATACGAACAAACCTTAAACTTTCTTCCCACCGCCTCGCACCCTCAACCCAGGGCGGCGAGGGCGGGGGGCAAGGAGGTGACGGAAAAAGCCCGGAGAGGCACTAACACGCCACCGGGGCTCCGGCCCTCGCAGCCCGCAGCCCCGCGGACCCGCTCGCTGCCCATGGGCGCGGGGCGGCGCGCGGCTGGGGGTGCCGGGCGAGTGAAGGGGCGAGAGAGGGGGTTTTGGGGGGAGGAGGGAGGGCAGGACAGGGCGGGAGAGGGAGGAAGGAATCAGAAGGCACCCCCCCCCCCACCTCCACCACCGCCTCCGCAGCCACACGCTCCCCGCCCCCTCCGCCCTCCCCCCAAAAAAGTGGCCGCGCGCTCACTGGGCCGGAGTCCGGGGTAAACAAGGAGCGCCACAATGGCCCTGGGCGCTAGGGGAGGAGGAGGGGGGAGGAGGGGGAGGAACGCAGGAACCCCCGCAAAACTGATGAGGAGTTTCCCAAAATGCAAGAGGAGGGGGTGGAGGGGGGAAGTCGCCCCGCTTTCTGCTCGGCCGGCGGCGGCGGCGGTGGCGGCCGGGCGGCCCGGGGAGGTGTGTGCGCGCGTCTGTGCGCGTGTGAGCGCCGGCGCCCGGACGGGCTGTTTCTCTCTCTCTCTCTCCCCTCTCTCTCTCTCTCCCTCTCTCTCCAGCCCCCCCACCCCCTCGCTCGCTCGCTCGCTCGCTCTCGCTCTCGCTCTCCCCCTCGCTGCCGTCTCTGCCCCCATTAAATGATTAGTTGACTCATCCCGGCCGCTGTCGCCGCCGCCGCCGCCGTGCCCAGCTCGGCTCCGCGCGTCCGCCCGGGCTGCAGCCCTCCGCGCCGCCGCCGCCGCCGCCGCTGTGGCTGCCTCCTCTTCCTCCTCCTCATTTTAATACAAATCCTCCCCGCTCGCCGCCCGGCCCGAGCACGCAGCCGCCTCCCGGCCGCCGCCGCCGCCGCCCCGAGCCCTTCCCCAGCGTCCGGGGAGCGGGAGCGAGCGAGCCAGTGGCGGCGGCGGCGGCGGAGGAGGAGGAGCGGGAGGGAGAGGAGGAGGAGGAGGACGAGGAGGAGGAGGAGGAAGGGGGTGCGGAGCAGAGGAGGAAGGCGGCGGCGGGGGGGGGGGGGGGAGGCAGGGTGCAAGGAGCAGGCGGCGAAGGGATGGGGATTAAAACCCGGGCTGGAGGGCCGGGATCGGGGGAGGGGGAGGAGGCGGCGAGTTAAAAAAGACAAGTAACTAGTGAATGAGTGCGGGGCGGGGAGGGAGGGGAGGAGAGGGGATGGGGTGGGGGGAGCGCACGGTTTCCGGCCCCGGGCGGGCGCGCAGGCGTTTGCAACGAGCTGGAGGAGCGGGAGGCGGCCGGCGCGGAGGGCACACAATGCCCGGGGTACCGGACGCAGCGCGGGGCCGCCAGCGGGGAGGGCGCAGGGGGAGGCGGCGCGGGGCTCCCCGGGCCCTGCGGGGAGGGCGCGGGCGGCGGGGGCAGGTGTGCGGAGGGAGCGGGGGAGAAGAGCGGCGCTGGCGGGCCGTGGGGGGGGGGGGAGGGTGCGGGGGTGGTGGTGGCGGTGAAAGTGATGGGGAGGAGGGCGCGAAGGCCAGGGGGGAAAGCTAACCACCCAGCCACCCACGCGCCACAAAAGCCACAGGAAGGGATCCGTCCGGAGCGCCGCAGGCGGGCACCGGGGGACCAACCGGAGAGACGGGGAGGGCGCGCCGGCCCCGCGGGAGATGGACCCGGCCACGCAGGTGAGAGGCGTGAGGTCTCTGAGGTCCCGGGTCCGAGGAAGGGACGGGAGGGGACCCTCCCTCCGGAGGGGACAGCTCTCCAGGGAAGCGCGGAGGGCTGTGGGAACATTTGCAGAGGAATCAAAGGCCAAGGTCTTTAAAAAACGGTCTCGCGAAGATGTGCCCTCCAAGAGGATGAGTCCTAAAAGTTATCTCTAGAGCCAACGTGAAAGTCAGAGGTGGGTTCAAAACTCCCTCGCTTCCGAGCCAGAGAACTCTTTGGAGGGAGAGACCTACGTGGCCTGGAGTGGCCGCCGCCGCGTTAAGCAAAAAATTGGGTCACTTAATAAAGAGACCTGACTTGTTATTAAAAAAGGGAAAAGATGCCGCCATTCTTAAAACTAACTTCACACAAGCGAAAGACAAGAAAGTTTGGGTGGGTAAATAAATACATCTGCGGTTGCAATAAATCCTTCTGCAATCCAGGGTAAGTTACCCAGTTCAATCAATGGTGATTAGCTCATAAGGAAGATCCTCTGAGATAATCTATTAAGTGTAATTCCCATAAAAGAAAAAAAAAAAAAAAAAGGAAGAATGTTACAATCTCACCCAGAGAGAGATGCAGTGTTAATCGCTTAGGGTTGAGCACTGGCATCTCAGTCCCTGAAGGCAGTTAATCATTAGACAAAAACAAAGATGTTGAAAGAATTACTTTTTTTTTTTTTTCAGGACATACTAGTAAGGAAAAGAGAGAGAAAAAAAAATCAGTCCGATAAACATTTTGTTACTCATAAAAAAGCAACAAGTTATCACAAGTACTGAGATAAGAGGAAAATATGCAAATGAGGCTCTTTAAAGCTACCAATACACACTTACAGGCACTGTTTACATTAGAAATCCAAGAAAAGCAGAAGGTAAAGTAGAAGATAAAGGATAAGAAATACTGGCCTCCTGGGGAGGACAAGTTTAGGAGAGACACAATGAGAATATATCACTCTAATGGCCCCCCAGTCTCTCCCACAAACCGGAAAGGTTCTTCAAAATCGAGGAAGGCAACCATGAATCTTGGCACATACAAACCCAAGCCTTGAGCAAAAGGAAGAACATGTGATAATAAACGACAGCCTCACAAAACAAGAAAAGCAAACCAATGAGATCACATTTTTAAAAGTTGAAATGTGGGGAAAAATGAAGAATGTTTTAATTGAAGAAAAATGTAACGAATAAGGAAATATTTAAAAAGACAGATAGCAATGAATTATCTCGTTAATGATTTTTGCAACATGATAGGTTAAGTTAGGAGCTTCCAAGATGAATGTTTGACTAGTTGCTTCAAACTGGTGACGCCTGACACGCTGTCCTGCCTGGTTTTCAGTAGGGACAGTGCATTCTAGTGTCACACTGCAGAGATTTACAAAAATAGCAACATAAGAGAAAAAAAAAAAAAAAACTAAGAAAAATTTATCCATGTAACTTCTCCCAATGTTGAGTGTTTTTAAAAGAAGAAAAATAGTTTTTCAGCAAAGAGAAGACCAAAAAAGGATTGCTGAAAATATCAATATTAAGACACACTGGAATAAAATATTGTAAGTAAATGTATCCCATTATTTACACAGTAAATAAGACAAAAAGCTTCCTGATTGCCTTAGGCTCCTAAAGACTTGGCCAATGCTAATGAAATGTGGGAACTACAACCGTAATCTTTAAATTTGAATAGCATCTTTTATCCAGGAATTGCAAACTGACTCTCCAACACAAAACATAAAAGTGGGTAATGAGGATGGACATGGACTTGGAAAATGATAAGCAGAATAGAGGAGGATAAAATATCTAACAGTGACTTTATTATAAAGAATAATGTAGTACAATTATGAACTTATTATTCACAAATACATACTCATTTCTCCTCAAGCCCGTCCTTTATGTTAGAACTGTACAATTGTAAGAAATGACATAAGTAAAGTGATACACAGAGATTTATGCCCTCCCAAGTCAAATAGGACAATGATAAACTTAGTTACTATAAATTATCTTTCTCTTAGAATACTCATTCTAGCTACTGAGCACTGGTCAGTGTACACCAAGGTTAAAATAAAGGAGGGGGGGGAGGAAGATAATTAGAAAAATGCCACTACTCAGGTTATGTCTGAGGATAAATTATTAAGGGGGGGGGGGGAACACATGTGATTCCACACAGGCATATCTGGAGATAAAGAAGCAAGCAAGTGTTGGAAGAAGTTAAAACAAAGTGAACTTTATAAATCTAGATATCAAAATGGGTATCCTCAGGAACATGAAATAGTACAAGTGCAATACATGAATTACTGAATGTGTGATGTACAACAGCGCATCCATTTTTTTTTTAATTTTTTTTTTTTTTTTATCCCATAAGAAAGCATTCAGACTGGCTACAAAAAGAGTAGCAAAGATAAAATACTGGAACAGATATACAAGATTTTTTTTTTTAACTTAATAATGAAAGGACTACTGCATGTTTTCAGATGGCACTGTATTAAGATAAATATGCAGGCAGATATCCGAAAGCATTAAAACACATTCAGAGTTCTGAATAGCACATACATTTGTAATAAACAGAGAAAGCGTTTAGAATTTGAACGCTTTTAAGATATGGCAACTCCGCCAGTGACTGTGTTAGCAAAGCATTGCTTACCACCCATAGCACTTCCTAAGGACATTTTCCCCCATCTTTTTAAATTCAAATACAGTTGGCTATCTCCCTACATCTTTTAAAGCTGCACAATTTACGTAGCATATTGCTCTTTTTTTTTTTCTTTGTCGTGTCAACTCTTTTGTTTTTTTGGCTTTAGCTGCAGGTGGTGTTTTCCATATGTGAATTTCTGGGAATATGGTCTGTGTTGGCCATATAAGGATGTCTATTTGAGCCATATGTTTTGCTGTCATGTGTCTCATTTTGTCTTTCTGGGATGTCAGGACTGATTTCCACATCGTTTCTTGAATAGACCAAATACAAATTTGTAAGAGCAGAGAGGAAAAAGCTGGGGCTGGAGCCCAAACAACATTGTCAAAACATATATTGGGAGAGGAAATGCAATATCCTGTAAACATTTGCACCCTTCTTCTCACATCTTATCTGTGACTGACATCATCACAACTGCATCGTTTGCAGACAGAATCTGCTTGCTCAAGTTCAGAAGTGTGCAATAGGGGCATGCATGCAGCTCAGACAGACCCCACATCTTTGGAGGTCAGGGCAAGGCACACTTCCACTCTGAGAGCTATGGGTCCTGCAGTCGGCTTGACCCAGCCTTGACCTTGGGGAAGGGAAGCTGTCTCATGCTTTTCTTGTTTTAGTGAACAAACGAAACTCTGATTAAACTTTCTGACTAAGCTTACCAGAAAGGATAGCCCCCATTTTATCCTCTCATAGCCTCTAGCATTTCTCTTTTTTTTTTTTTTTAAGTCATCACAGTCTTAATCAATTAACAAGCTGGATAGTAATTGCGTTAATAAGTACCTCTCCTACTAGACTGTAAGCCCTCTGAGAACAGAGACCATGTGTCTTGCTCACTGCCACAGTACCAGGAATCTATGTGCGGTCCTTACAATATTCACATCATGAATAAGAAATTGAGAGCAAAAGCTCAGTATCACTTAGCATCCAACTCCCACTGCTAACTGCAATCACAATTCCTTCTAGAGAACTGCAAAAGGAGGCACTGGTGGGGAAGGTGGCTATAGCGTTTGAATTTGAATTCACTGACATTAAATAAAATTTACAACTGAGTTCCACATTTCAAGTGTTTAATAGCTCTAGGGTGGGTAGTGGGCAGTGCAGGATAGAAAACACCTCCACCATTGCTGAAAGATCTTTTGGACAGCACTTACCTAGTGAACTTCTCTAAAGATGACTACGTAAGTCAATCCAGGACCTGGCAGGGAGTCTTAGAGGTGCTGAGAGGCTTTTAGACATTCTAATAATGTCCAAATGGAAATCATTTTCCATTTTAGAATGAGTCCATGGATCTGTACAGTTGCATGCAATGAGGCTTGTGTGCCACTGCACACCAATTTAAGACGACTTCTAGGCAGTCTGTATTTGAAAGGGTCCTGCAGTACATCTGAAATAGTATGCATTTAGCCTACATGCTGCTTTCCATGAGCTCATAGGTGAAAGTCACAAAGCCATTCCGCTTCCTCCCTTCTACCCCCACATTACATAAGCATAGTTGCCATTAGAAATGGGTCTTCTGGAAGCTTTAATGTAGGTACCTACTCAAACTGGGAGGGCATCCAGATACCAAACAAATAATGGCATACCGCAGAAAATAACAGCAAGAAGCTTGAGCATGTTTCAGGGGAGATAACGGAGCAATGATAATCAACTCTAACTATGGGCCTTCGAGTTTTTTGTGTTTTTTTTTTCTTGGTGTTTTTTCCCCTAATAGGTGGGGTTTCCATTATAGCCAGACTGATAGTGATCAAGAGTTGTTTCCTAATTACATTGGGGTGGATGTAAATACCCACCGGTAATTTGTGATATGGTTTTAATAGAAAAGGGTCGTTATGAAAGCCGAGCAAAGGGAGGCCAATGTTAATGCTAATTTGGGGAAAACTGGGTAAGGGAAAGGAACAACCATTGTAGTTGGCTTCTAGAACCTGACAAACTATCTGGGCCTAAAAACCCAGAAATATTAAAAACCACACACCCCATTTTCCTTGTTGGTGGTGGTGGTGGTGGTGTGTGTATATGTGTGTGTGTATGTTTAGTGTGTTTTTGGTGTGTTTTGTTTTGTTTTTTTGTTTGTTTGTTTTAGCAAAAATGTTTTAGGTAAAAGTTTTGAAAGCTACTTTCTTTCCACAGACATATCAGTATGGATCATAACCCACACAACAGTAATAGCTCCACCAAAACTGATATCTCTATCTAGACTTAGATCTGAAAATTGAGTAGGTAGAGGGAAGGATTCCTATGATGGCTGTTGAGTCCTCTAGTGTAGATATCACCTCCAGAATGCTTACAGTTTCAGCTTGTCTCATTGCCCCCTACACCCTTCCCCCAGAATTGCTTCTGGAGTGTCCTTCCTCCCTCTTCTCACCTGAGGCCTCCGTTTTGCCATATTCTTAGTCTGAAGCTTGATTCCACTCTTCTGTCCAAAGCTCTCTCCAGCTGTTCCTTACATGCTTCTTGATGTTCCATCATACCACCTGTCCTTCAGTGTGACATTCCATAATTACATGTCTGCCCCTCCGAACTGCAAGTCTGTGAGCACCTTGAGGGTGTTTTTACGTCTGTGTTTCTGGAGTCTCTCACAAGTGCCAGCCATCACAGGGGAAGGAACTCTAGAACTGTTTTTACACGAAATCTTAGGAAGAGTCTTGACGTCTTAGCAAGTAAAGCCAGGTGCCGGGATCAGAAGTTAGCTCAGTGGCTCCCAAAATGGGCTTCAGGTTAACATCACCTGAGGAGCGCCTTCCATAACCCGGATGTCCACGCTCCACCCCACTGCAATGGCAGGGCATTGCTGTTTAGAGCTCCCAGGGTGATTACAATTATAGCCCAGATTGGCATCCACTGGGTTAGGTAACATTTTGAACATAGGAAATCGAATATACTTGTGAGGGCATCTCAAGTGAAGTTTTTAACCCAATCCTGAGTTCACTTGGAAAAGTTAAAATTGTATTGGGACCAGCACTTTCTTCAAAATTTAAGGAATATATGTGCAGGCAAGCCACTAAATTAAAAAACAAAAACAAAAACAAACAAAAAAAACAACAAGGAGGAGGAGGAGATGGGCATTGATTTGTCAATTAAAGAAATGCCATTTGAGGAACCAAGGTAAGTCAGCATTTTGCACTTGCTCGAGATTTACTAAGGTGCCAGAAATCCTGTAAAGGTGTGTGATTTACCATCACAGACATAAGTGACTAACCACAAAATTACACATGGAAGTAAAGTTCTAAAACCAGCCTATTATTTGCTGGAGCCAGAAGCATCCCAGTTTCCTCCATTTCTTTTGTCAACATAGTTGAGCACAAGTTTTTCTCCCAAAAAAAGAACTTAAACCTGGAGTGAGGTTCTCCTTGAACAGCTGAAAACTGTTCCACTTATTTATTTCCAGCCTAAGTCGCTGCACTTAGGCAGAACTGGCGTATTCCTAGGGTCCATTCCCAAGAGCCAGTGACAGGTCCTCACAGCGCTAGTTGCCATGCAATTCTCTCGGGGGGCCCAGGGGACTTTAATGCCAACGAAGTCAAACAGCTTAGCCTATTCCCAATCCATGGTTTTAGCCAAGACATAACCAAATCTTCTTAGAGATGTGAATGTCATCACTAATCTTTCCTGGCTTAACTGGAGGGAGAAACAGTTTGAGGATCTGACGCACCTGAATCCTAGTTCAGATCCTCGGGAGGAGGATCAGCCACAGGGAGTTTCTGATATGGTACTGCTGTGCCCATCCCCACAAGGCAATGGACAGGAGTTGTCCATCAGGAAGGAAAGCCACCACCAGAAACAACTGTATCACACCTGGACTGGGACTAAATTCCACTATAATGCTTGAAATTTGTTGATGCAAGAGAGAAGTTAATTCAGAAGCACATTCTATTGGGGATGATGGAAAAGATTTGGAAGCAGATTGTGTTGATGGTTCCACAGAAGTGTGAATAGAATTAATGCCACTGAATTGTGCACTTAAAAACTGTCAAAAAGGCATACTTTATGTTATATATCTTTTACCCCAATTTAAAATTTTTCAATGAAAAAAACTAAAACAAACCAATCTTTTACCTATTCCTAAGTTTGGCAGGTACATATTAGCATGAAACTATCATGCCAAGGAGAACAACAATGAGCTACACAATCCCATGTTCACCGACAACCCTCCTATTGCTTTGTCCTTACCAGCCAACAGCCACAGTCCAGCCTATGCAAGATAATTAATTCCTATGGTGAATACCTGACCCAAGGATAATTAACATGGATTTGTAATTAGAGACCAAGATCCCACCCAAAGTAGGTAATTTGATGGTCCTATAATGCAAGAAAACTGTTCTATTTTCAGATTGTATTCTGTCCTATTGTATTTTTTGCAAAAGACAGGAAAGAAACAGAAACAAACCAAACAAGAGTACATAGAGTCCAAAAATTCTTTTAGATGTTTTTCAAATGAGTAAAAATTAACTATATTCCTAAAAGAGTAGACCCTTCCAATGAACAGTACTTAAGAGTGATGAACATTCCATGCAGTACAGCCCCAGATGTGTAACAATTGTATAAATTTAGTCCATGTAATAATTTGTAAAATGTCTCTGAATATAGACTTTAGATTCTGATTTTAAATAAAAATATAATGTCTGTTTTTAAAAAAGGCTAAAAGCCTTTCAAGTTTAGTTTCCAGTCACTTTTTAGTGATAATAATTAGGATTAAAGTATTTACTTCAGCATGCAGTAATTTTATATTATCTTTTTCTATAACATATTGTCCTGTATTATGTTTCCTATAATCTATTCTTACTGATTTCATATTTATTTTACATTAGAGGACTTCCTTATGAATGAAGAAGTTTTTAATGTATTGGAAATTCTTATGTAAATTTGATCTTATGGAAGCTCATACCTACATATATGTTTTTAATGCATGGTTAAGCAACATTAATACGTAGGAAAGCCAAACTAAAATTATATATTTATTATGTATAAAAGCAAACATAAAATACTACAAAAATAGTTTCACAGTATAGCTGTAGCTAGACATATCAAGTTACCTATTTTTCAGGTATATATTTATCTATTTGTGTGTTTATTGTGGGATTTAATTCATTAAGTAACTAAGATGAACTATAAATATATATGCAAATTTCCAGTTGATATGAAGCAAAAAGTTGATAAATAATGCTTCTGTATAACTATAAAAACAGAACAAGTGAGCCTTGAGGCTATTTTTTAATCATTTATTTTTATTCTGTAGAGACTATTTTCATTTGTGTTTTAAAAATATATACACATGAATACACTTGAGAGAAACAAACAGCATATTTATGAAAAAATCTTGATGGGGACCAGCTTGAAATTATTTTGCGACTGTATTGCTTTAGAGATGGACAATACCAATCATTGTAATATTTCTACAACTGAAAAAAAAGCACGCTATGTATTCACACTATACTTAATTAAAATTAAAATTTATATCTCCATGAAGATAACAAGGCTTCAAAAATTAGTTTGCTTTGCACAAAGGGGTTTTGCCACTAAAAATTTACAGCACTGTAAGTGTACAGGCATGTGCGGCAGGTTAGGATATAAAGCCAATGTTGGGGCATTCTCTATAGATTTGGGAAATACAATTATTTGGCCAATATCCAATATGACTAAATGTGGATATGACATGCATTCAACATGATGTATGTTCACAGGTACTGTTTGCATGTCATAAGACAGAAGATTACACAGTTTGAAACTAGTCTACCACAGTCTTCATTAGAAATTCTTTAAGGCCTGGAGTTAGTGTAGCACCTGTATTATGAAGCAACTCCCACAAAAGAGGACAAATGACAGAGGGCAAAGAAGGGGACAGAAGGCAGAGAGCCTGGACTGAGGCTTGTTTCTTCCTCTATGAGCTAGCTGAGAGAACCTTCATAGGTCAAACGGGATTGGGTTCTGTATCTACAAAGTGATGGAAAATAATCTGATCATCTTTAAGGCCACATAAAATAATTATCTGCCCCTTCATTTAATTAAAAAAAAAAAGTTCACTTTAAAGAGAATATAAATATATAAGAAAATTTCTCACTTGCTACATGAGATGTTTATCTATATAGAAGACAGATGTCAAACAAACAAATAAAAAAATAAAATAAAAAACCAACACACCATTAAGGCAAAGAGAAACTTTAACTCACCAGATTCCATCTGTTACATTTGAATTCATGTATAATTGATTATCCATGACTGGTAAGTTCTCTTCTCACTAGCCCACCACCGTTTTTCCAAACATCAGGTATTAAATCACTACTCAAGTAGACCACATTTCCGAAACAGCGAGGGCAGAATAAGAATATTTTAAATGAAAAATTACATGCTGGTTAATAATAATACAGCTGACCTATGTTTAAGGGAGAGAAATTTTAATCATGTGCATATTAAATATTAATAACCTATTCTGTTATTGTTATAATAAGGTTAAGTAGGCTTCTCCCTGCTTAAGGAAAAGAGAGAGAAGCAGGAACGCATAATGGTGCAAAGAGACACAGACAGGAGGCAGACATAAGGAAAATGTGTCAACAATAAACAAGAGGAAATGAGAAAGAAGGAAAAGATGAAGGTGGAAACTAATCTCTATGTGTCATTATGACTGCCAGAGTACTGGCAAAGAAGCAGCATCCTTTTATTTCAATTTTAATCATTTCTGAATTTTAATACCCAGCTCCTTTTGTAATTCTCCTGGCATTCCCCATATGCCTCCATCCCAGCCAAAACACCAGTGTAAATTAAATGGCAGGCAACCACACTACTGATGTAGTCTCCCAAAAGGACCTACCAGGTGACCAAAAGCAAAAAAAAAAAAAAAAAAAAAAGGTACTTCTACCTTACATCTCTGAGGACATCCAGCCAATTAACTGGCTGAATGCTCTCTACTTTCTTTAATTTTGAAAGGAATGACAGCAGTTAGGCAATCTACAGATAGAGGATCATGAAGAGAAAAAATAAGGCAAGCCAGTCGTAATACAATAATCAGTGACCATCAGGGCCTGGAAAAATGAGTTTGCTCTCACTGGCACTAAGGAGCATCACATGATTATTTAATTACAGCTCTAATTTTTGTCTCGTGGATGGCAACATATCAACAATTAATAGGGCAAATAGAGGAGACTGTTTTTAAAGAGACAGAATGTGCATGATAATGGAATAGGTCACACAGCAGTGTACCACTTAAGAATACTTTCCTTTCTGTAACTAAATAGGAATGTCTTGCAAAATAACCCAACACATGTGTTTTTTGTTTGTTCGTTTTTTAAATATATTTTATTGATTTTTTTTTTTTTTTTTAAAGAGAGGAAGGGAGAAGGATCGAGAGTTAGAAACATGGATGGGAGAGAAACATCCATCAGCTGCCTGCACACCCCTACTGGGTATGTGTCCGCAACCAAGGTACATGCCCTTGTCCGGAATCGAACCCTGGACCTTTAAATCCAGAGGCTGACACTCATCCACTGAGCCAAACAGGTTAGGGCCTCACACGTTTTTAAAAGAAAATAAAGTTAAGGAGGAAGTGTTTTTTTGGGTTTTTTTTTTTTTAGATAACTTTCTTAGAATGTCCAGAACTTTTCAACCCCTTTGGAATTCTAGTATTAATTTAAAGGAACAGAGTGAAATCTTCATTCATATAAAGACCCTAAATCTTACAACATTTAAAAGTACAATACATAGAGTTAAAATGAAAAATATATTTGTATGCAGTACCCATGGCTCATATTTTTGCCATGGGACCCTGAACAAAGTCATTATTGTAGGAAAGAATAGGTAGAGGCCTACAAGCTTTGGGCTACTGGCAAATAGTATTTTTGGTCCCAGAATATCAGAAAGATCATTGTGGCCTAACTGTACAAACCCAGGGGAGTGTTCTGTGTTGACTCTAATACCGTTTGCTACCACAACCAAACACCAAGGGACCACAGACCTGAACAGAGATACTTCACCTAATCCTTGAGGTCAGACAAGGAGGATGAAACAGACCCCAGTGCTACTGTCAAAAAAAAAATGACAGAGCACATAGTTAAAGAAGAAAAACATTCAATTATCCAGAAAGCCGGACATGTGCAGATTAAGTGTTCAGATAACCCCAGTAAAAACAGAAAATTAGAGAGAAAGGTCTCCCTCCTCCACCCCCCTCATTAAACCATTATTGCAGCACATGCCAAATTGGCTGCTTTATTACTAATTTCGCAAATCTTTAATGAGTGCATACTATACAAGGCACAGAAGACTGTGAACTTTTTCCTATTTTATGTAACAGAGATAGGCACCTTATAGTGAATTTCTGTTTTGTGGCTTAATGTCTTACTGGAGTAAATAGCAGCAGCACCTCAAAAGCAGGGCATACTAGTGCGTCTTTAAGGGCTATAGTACATGGCTACAAGGTCTAAGTGTCCAAATTAACCAAGGGAATTCACATGGTTAACCAGTTGGATGCCATCATCTAAGTAAGGCAAAGTCCCACTTCCAGCTCCTCTGGGCAGTCCCCCATCGTTCTGCCATGCCAAAAAGCCAAAGCAAAAACCCAGGTTTGAAATCTGGAAAATAAAATAGTCTTAGAACTACTGTTGTAATCAACTGCTCACATGTATCTGAAGTATCGGGTTTTGGAGCATGTTAAGGAAACGACACTTGGATCAAGGAAAACTAGTGACTAAAACGATTCCACAAAATACAAGTATCCAGAGGGACTCCATCAGCTCCATAAGCTCTTCATGGTGTGGGCTGGCCAAAGTGATCCGAAAACAAGAAAATGCGGGCAAGGTGGGAAATATCATGTGGGAAAGGTGAAAACAGCTGAGGGACAGCAATCTCTGCTGCTGGCAGAAGTGATCAAACCAATACCCATTACAAGGAAGAAGAAAAAAAAGAAAGAAAGAAAGAAAGGAAGGAAGAAAGAAAGAAAAAAAAAAAAGAAAAGCAGAGAGAAAATTTTATGTCCCAGTGAAAAGTTTTAAAATTCAGTTGTTTTAGTAGAAACCATTTTGATGATTCTGGACCAAAATGTGACTGCATACATTCTAAGAAAATATTTGTAAGAGTCTAGCAAGCAGCAGCTTGTAGGTAAGCATATACATCATTCTTCCTTTTTTTTTTTTTTTTTTAACATGGCTGTTAATATAGAGTTAACATGTCTCAGAAAAGGCTGTAATTAACTGTCTACTGCTCTAATAACACTAATAAGCGTACAGTATTATTAAAACACAATGACTGCATACAAAGTAAGGCTGTCATTTTTTTTGACTTTTAAGATAATGTTCTAAATTGTTTTTGAGTCTTTTTTTCAACCACCCAAAAGAGCCCACCTCTAAGATTTGTTTTATAAAGCACAGCGATTAAAATAGTGTTATTTCCTCCCATAGTCTGGAGAAATCTGTCTAACATTGAATAGGATACCTAGGCATCGTTTCAATGAGTAAAGACACAACAGGAAGCACTGAGATTCTTTTACCAATTCCGTATATCCTTTTAAAATTTACAAGTGTAAGCATTTTAGTTTAGCCCCTCACTCACTGATAAAATACTTGAATGGGAAAAAGAAAGGTTAGCTTTATCAAGAATCACACAGCCGTGTTGTTAATTCCCAATGATTTTTCCATTGTCTAGTTCACTGGAACAAGAAAACTCAATTGCATTCAACATCAAACAGCTAATTATGGATTTGCTATATTCAAGACTATCTCCATTTCAAAGGATATCTGTGTACACTGGGTTCTATTTTATTTATACTAATTATTACAATAAAATATTTATAAACATAAAACCTCTTTTACCTTAAAGTCTTTAACATTATAAACCGGTAAAAGGGCAAATTCTCATTTACATGCTCTTAACAGCATTACAGAAACCATTGAGGAAGACTAGAAAGGAACATCTATCTAGCAATCAAGTTTACTATATGCCTGGCTTCCTGGAAAACTGCATCTCAAGAATTCCCTTTTCTTTAAATATCTCAAGGGAAGATCTTCTAGCAACTTCCCTTGGGAGCTTCCTACCCTCTTTTGCCACCCCCCAAGAAAAAAGAAAGCCCACTGAAAAATGTGTGTTGGTATCTGTGATCTCAAATCATCTCTAACTGAGAAAAAGCAACATCCCAACCCAGAGACCCCACACAGACAGACACTCAATGCCTGGCCCTCCCTGTGGCTGTAGCCCTGCTTCTCCACATGGAATGGAGAGGAGTATTTCCGGCACTTACCCTCCAGATATCAGAAGCCGCTCTCTGACTCTAGCCCTATGAGAGAGCTGTCAAAGAGTAGCCTGTGGTGAGGTGACAGGAAGGGACGTTCTCTCTGGCAGTGCTTAGCAAGGCAGAAGCATCCCCAAATGAGGTGGTTACCAGTTGCCTGAGAAGCAGTTGGACCATTACTGCCGTTCTGAGGGTGCGTCACAAATCAGGTCATAGCTCTGGGTAGAGTCCACCCACTTCACCCTGTACAACGCCCTCTACTTCCTGCACACCTGGGGGGGAGGGGCGCAGTACGAGGGGGGGGGGGAGGAGAGTAGATAGTGCAGATCCACAGATATTCTAGTAAAGGCACAACCAGGTGCAGCCTGACATTCGCTTCTTCTACAAGCCTTTCAGCTTCAATTTGGGGGACCTGCAGCCCGAGGTACCCAAAATGTGTGCCATCACAGGCACGTTCTCAAATGAGTGGCGGTGAGCATCATAAAATATTGCACAGTTCAATGTTTTCTTTCCTCCACCACTGGAAACGGAGCCACGTCTTCCTTTTGACTGCAAGACACTTCACAGCCCAATGCCAAATAACGGGACTGAAATTTCAGGAGAATCTAGGGACATAACTGCCAGGATACCAGCTAACTCATTTCCATCTCGCATAACTAAACTAGATCACACTGCCCAAGCTGAACTACATGTTTAAAAGTCCATTGAAAAGAGATGATTAGAATTTCTATTAAGAACCAAGCCTCAGACAGCCACATCAGTGGAAGTGATAAAGAATAATTTGAAAGAATAAAAAAAATAGGCCAATATGCTGGAGAAATGCTACGCTACTAAATCTCACCCTAAATGCATAGACGCACAATCTGTATCTATTTACTATGCAATGAAATATCTGATCTTAAAAAGACTTTAAGAGAAATAAACAGCAAAAGGTACCATTGGCATACGTTCAAAAGTATTAAATAATGTGTGTTAATGTGCTGATCACACTCTATGAAGACATCAAGTTTAAATAGACTTACCATTGAGAATAGCACTTAGGAACTACATATAAATTACCATAGTAGACACTCTTTCTTTGGTATAGGGAAGCAGAAGAGCCTTGTGTAACAAATTTGATTTATATGCTGTATTAAGACCACATTTTGCTCTGATGTCAATGAAATATGTGATTAGAGGTTGACAATTGTGTGTAGACAATGACCGCAAGAGGGACTATACGCGAAAATAAGAATTTTCTCAAGTTAACCATACGTTTTAGAATTCAACTTTAGCAGTGTTTTGATGTTTCCAGGAGTTTGAAAGAGAAGGGATTTTTTCATTGTAAAAGGAAAAGCAACAAATTCATTTAGTATTACAAAAAAGCTGAAATCACCCAGATCTCAAGGTTGATAGAGTAACAGGAAAGGAGGCAAGAATATTTTCAGAGTGAAGGCAACGGTACCGAGCAATCAAGGAGCCCTACTTTGCACTTATATTTGAAGATTTCCAGTAAAAAAAAACACAAAACTGAAACATTCCATCTTAGACATGGAAGGGAAGACACTTTATCAAAGTTACTATCTAAGCAATCAAAGCGTTTAAGAATCCTATTTGGAACTCGGTAGAAACACACACTTGCGAGGTATTCGGACGTATTTGTCCTGAGGTTGCTCTTCTAACAGATTACTATTTTAAGTGGCACTGCAGATTCTTTGGGGGGTTTTGATGTTCTAGTGGAGGTATGGAAAGCAACATTTCTCACACGACAGAGATGAAATTACTTTTCGTTAAGGTTTTTGCCACTGGGAGATGATAAGAAAAACCTGCTTTCGACCCCTAGCCCCAACCAGGAAGTCTGAAGCCCTGGATTACTGCACAGGTAGATATTAAAATGGGAGACAGAGCCGTTATTTAGTGGTGACAGGAATATAAATACGTGCACTAACCTATAAACTGGTACTTACTTGAGCGAGGTAAGTAATATTTTTCCCCTGATTGCTGAGCTGTCAGTTTAATGCAGCGTAAATAAACAGTAGGTGCCTGCTAGCTCGAAGTAGGAAGTGTTCATTCCACACGAGGAACAGATTACTGAAGCCTGATGCTCATCATGCTGAAACATAACTTTCATTTTACCAGAAAATACACCCTGCCGTGGAGGGTGTGTTGTGCCTGATCTATTAATTAACTTAACTCTGTTCTGTCAAAACGTAAACCGATTTGTTAAAAATCATCCCAGACTTCTGGAGTTTGAAAACCAAATCAATTTGAAAAGCAAGAGTAATGACTGCTCTGTAACCTGACCACAAATGCTAAAGCCAAATACTTAACAGAATAAGCAATAACTGTGCAAAACCCCCCCCCCCCCACTCAAAAAAAAAAAGAGAGCAAAAAAGAACCAATTTAAATATAGAATGTAATAATCTGAGTTAAAGAATTGACTCAAAATCCTCCTCCTTGGCTAATGAAAAGCAGCTGGCATCTTTACTTCTGTTGTCACCGTGTGCAACTTAGATCCATCCGATACCTATGCTTGTTCTGCTCCCTGAAATATCTAAAGGTAAGCCATTCATGAAAATCAAATCATACTCTCTGATTCTAACAGAAACGTTACTGAGCTCTGCTGAGAGAAGTGGCAAGCTTGAGGATCAGATGACGATGCCCTTCCTAACAGCATTCATATAAAAATGTGGCTTTTCTTCCCATTTTCTATATGCCACCACGCTATGACGGTATATAGCAACTCGTTTTTCTCCTTACATATGAGTACTGAGCAAAATATTTCATGGCATCATGTAAAATGGGGACACATCTGATCTAAAAAGTATACAAGGCAATTGTGGAGGCTGTCCTTTAAAACATGAACGCATTCTGATAATCCATGGATTGTAAAGAGGAAAAAAGGGGCTTAAAAATGTTTTTGCATTGGACTACAGCATGTCTAGATATGGCCTGACTATTGATTCAGTGGCATGTCTTTATTTTACAGACTTCACCAATCCCAAGTACTAACTAAGAGTCATCCAAGATAACACATCTCAAAAGAAATGATGTGTTTGTGTACAGGGCATATCTATGTATGGCCCTTCTGGAAATTTACAGAGCAGATGACAAGCCACTAGAGTGCTTTACAGAGTCCCTACTGTATATCCGTGTTGCCTTTAGCTTAATAGAGTTTGTAACCAGAAGATTTTCACAATAATGAGGAACAGGTGCCAGTCACCTGACCTTTTAGGCCTAATTTACAACCCCCAACCTGTCACCTGAAAAAAATAACTCAAAACCTCCTCCAGGTATTTCCATCTTTGCCAACGTGATGCAGCCTTTCTTAACCTTCACTCAGCATATCATATCTTATTAAGCCGCATGATCGCATAGCTGGCAACAGACTTCTTTGCAGAAATAAGCCAATGTTCATTTTGTGGTGGTTCTTGTTTAAGATGCTGAGAAACAAAAGACCCACTTTTGTAGATGATCAACCGAAGAATATATTAATTTATTACAACAACTAAACAAAAGGCATTCCTCTTGAATACTTTTACATACAAAGAACTATTATTTATTACATATTTCAGCCTGTGGGAAAATGAGGAATGCATTGATTCTGGAAATAACTATTCAGACTTTGGGAAGTTCTTTAGGTTTTCTTTATCTTCCCCCTCTCTTCCATCCCTCCTACCCCCCACACATTTTAAGGCACTAGTCCTTTAGAAGGGAAATCCCTATTTGTTCTTTATTATACATCATTTGTATTCATTATTCAGAAAGGAATACAAAATTGAGCAGTGATTTTTATTTCTCTTGTTCGAGCTTGTTACAAGTAGCCATGCTCAAATTTAACAGTGCTTTGTATTTTATAGCTACTGTTTACATGTTATGTATTGCATATGACTAAACAACTCTACATTTAAAATATTGTTTCCATTAGAAAAAAACATGAAGTAATAAGTGTCAAATGGAGATGAAGAATAAACATGCCTGGTATGTTTATAAAATGCATAGTCATTTAAAATATGCAGAAATACGATACATATTTTGCTCCTGTTACATAGTAAGCACATTGTTTAAAGTCTATTTAATAACGTGCCTAACCAAGTTAATTAAAGTATTTATGTCTGGTGATTGTGTTAAACATTCGGAGAGGTAGTGAAAGATGCAGCCAGTTACTTCTGCAAACTAAAGTTGAAATTATGCACTTATTATAACCTTTTCTAACAATGTGAGAAAAACAGAGTAAATATATTAAATCTGTTTCGCAACAGATGCTTAGGTTGTTAATATTTAAGATGCCTATTCATGCTATTCCTGTCTGCACATTTGTCAAAAATGTAAGCTTGAATGCTAATGTTTGCCAGCAGACTGGAGCAGCCAGTATATGAATGTACTACTGTTCTGCTAAAATAATATGCAATAGAAATAAAGAACTGCTGCTAAATCATAGCACCCGTACCACACAGCGGATTAAAGGTTCGTAGAGCAAACACCTCAACCTTAGTTTTCTCCAGTCTTAAAGTAGGGGGGGGGGGGGGTGCGGGGGGAGAAAGAGGAGGTGTTGCAGCCACATTCGACTATAGAATAAATCTTGCATTCCTGATAACTCAGGAAAAAAAAAATCCACTTCAGACAGGGTGTACATTTCAATAAAGTTTCAGCGGGATGAGTTACTGGGGCAGCAGCACAAACCCTGTAGATTTCAGGAGCTGCTTCGCACAAAACCTGGCACTGAGAAGTGTAGTTTTACTCCTTCTCACCCTCCTAACTCTGTCCTCCAGGGGAAGTCAGGTGGCCTGGCCTCCGAGCACGCAAGCATGGAACCCCAGGTTCTGTCCTTGAGAACAGGACATCTTTCTGTGTCCCCTCTTTTGCAACCGTGGGAAGTCCAAGTGTGACAGCGGTTGCCTGGAAAGGCGGGAGGCCGCTGAGAAAGTTCACAGAGGAAGGGCCCAGAGGTCAAAGTTGCCAGCGAGGGCACTTTGGGAAAGGGACCCTGCACTTGACAGTTGGGAGTGAAATTTGCAATGCCCTAGTGGCAGAGGTCCGTGCCAGAACCCCCAGCAAGAGCCCTGAGTCCCTCTTGGCATTCTGGAGTCTTGATCCAAGCGTCCTGCTCTGTGCGTTGCCCCGGGTACGCGCGTGTCCCTCCCGGACCTGCCACCTGCCTGCGCAGTTCCCCGCCCGGCGGCTGCCCAAACCCAGGTCCCGCCGCCCCAGGAGGAGCCTCGGCGGTGGGGCCCGCGGAGAAAGCGGAGTGGGGCGCACAGTGACCCCCGTGGCTGCTCCGTGATGTCTCCGTCCATCCCTGCAAAGAAGGCAGCACCTCTCCCTCCCTTCCTCCAGCCCATCTCCAAAGCCATGTTCACTCCAGGAGGCTTTCGGGGACCGGTCTCTGCCGGGGACTGGAGACGCGGGTGCCCGCCGCGGCTTTCAAACTCCCGGCTCCAACTTGAGCGCCCGGCGGCGCCCGAGCGGCTCCCGGGGAGGAGGAGAAGTTGCCACAAACTTCCCAGGTCCCCGTCCTGGGAAGGGGACGCGGGCGGGCGGGCGGGCGGGGGGCGGAGGAAAGCGGGGATGGACCTGGGAAGGATGCTGAGCTTCCCGGCGATCCGGCGGGGGAGCGTTTCCACTCCCCAGCGCGCTCCTTCCTCGGGGCTCCCTCCTGCCAGCCCGGCTCGGAGGGGCGCAGAGAGGCTCCCCCTTGCTCCGTGGGCTTCCTTCGGGTCTTTTCTACTCCCCCCTTTTCTCCTCCCAAAGGGCGTCAAGCGGATGACCCGAAGGCGTGTGTCCAGCCCGGGGTCTGTCGGGCGGGCAGGTGTGTCAGTGTGCCCACACCCTGCGAGAGGAAGGACGGACGGCATCTTCGAGTCCCCCCATCCCGCGTGCGCTCCCCCTCACTCTCCCCGCCACCCCTGGACCCGGCGGCGCGGGCGCGAGAGAAGGGGCTCCATCCGCGGACCCCCGCCGCCTGCGCCCACGAGAGAGGGGAGCCGAGCAGAGCCGCCCCGACCAGGGGCGCCAGGAGTGGGTGCTACAAAGAAGTTTGAATCGATCCCGAAGAAAAAAAAAGAGAGAAAGAGAGAAAGGGATAAAAGATAGAGAGCGGAGAGGGGAAAAAAAAAAAAAAAAAAAAAGGCAAAGGAGCAGGACTCACCCGGGCATGGGCGCTGGCGGACGCGGGCCGGGGCCGGGGCCGGGGCCGGGGCCGGCGGGCTCCCCGCGCGGGCGCACCGTGCGGCCGGCGTCGGACTCCCGAGGCGGCGGCTTCTGCCTCTGGTGCCGCCGCCGCCGCCGCCGCCGGAGCTGCGGCCGCCGCGGAAGTTAATGGCAACTTGACTTCAAGTTGTCTCCTCTCCCCATCCGAAGTGGGCGTTTAAAGGGGAGAGCGAGGCGAGGAGCGAGGAGCGAGCGAGCGAGCGCGCGGGGCCGAGGGAAGGAAGGGAAGGGGGGGGGGAGGGAGGAGATGTGAAGGGGGGAGGAGGGGCGGGGGCGGGAGGGGGAAGGGGCCGGCGGGAGCTGCTCGGGGCTCGGCGGCGGTCGCCGCGCCCGCAGTCTGGAGGAGGTGCACGGGAGCAGCCGGGCGCCCCCCGCGGGAGCCCGCAGCCCCCCGCAGCCCCCGCGGCCCCCGCCGCGCGCATCCAGCCGCGCTCCTCCGGGGGGGCCTGCGCGCTGCGCCCCGGGCGCTCCGCGGACTCCGCGCCGCCGCCGCCGCCGATCCGGAGCTGGTGCGCAGCGCGGGGCCGGCCGGCGGGGCGGCGAGGCGAGGGCCCGGCCCGCCTCCCCTGCGCCCGCCCCGGCTTCTCCCCCTGGCGGCGGCGGAGCCTCGGCGGCTGCACCGGGCGCGCCGGAGCCCGAGCCGAGCCGAGCCCGAGCCGCAGCCGCCGCCGCGCGCTGCTCCCGGGCTCCCTCCCCGCGGGCCGGCCGGGTGTTGGGGGGGGTGGGGAAGGGGGGGACGGGGGAGGGATCGGAGGGACGAGGGCGGGCGAGGGGCGCGCCAGGGGGATTGGCACCGAAGATCGGACCCTCAGCCCTCGCGAGGGGTAAGTGTGGGCGCCTCGGAGCGCGCTCGGGGTGCGCGGCGCGGACCTCGGCGCCCGCCAGCCCCCCCCCCCCTCTCCCGGGCCCCCACCTCGCGCACCCCTCCTCTGGCTGCCTGCGGCTTCCTCTTGTTGTTCGTTGTTTGCCTGGGCTTTTTTTCTTTTTCTTTTTCTTTTTTTTTTTTTTTTTTTGAGGGGGAACAGGGGGGTGATCGCAGAGTGTGCCAGCGGAGGAGGAAGTCAGGTGAGAGGCCCCGACAATCTCCCCCCTTCTCCCCCCCACCCCCCCGCCGCCCACCCTCAGCCCAGCCTGCGTGGGATGGATCACTCCCCACTAGGGGCATGCGGGCCAATTTTTTTTTTTTTTCCTCTTCGGTGTTAGGTGAAGAAGATCTTTCCTAAAGGGCCTCCTTCCCTTCATTCACAGCCTGTTCTGCCCATCTATCTCCCCTTCACCCCACACCCTAGCCCCTCTCTGTACCCCAGGCGGGAGCGCTGCACCCCAACTAAGGAGCACGTGGCGGAAGGAAGAGGAGTGGACCCCTGGCCACGGGTTTACTATTGATCCTCCCGTAGGCAGCTGTGCTTTCCTACTCGCTGGAAGAAAGGCGCCCAAGCTGTGAGGTCCAATTTCTCCAAAAAAGCTGGAAGCAGAGAGGGCTCGTGATGAGGGGCGAGGGAATGTACCCCACAGGAGACTGAAGCTCCAAAAACCTCCAAGATCAGGGGTGAACTGGAGGTTCAGGACCCCAGCTAAGGTGAAATGGAAATTCAACTTGCCATTCGTCCGCCCCCCTCCCCCCCACTCTAAGGGAAGCTAACAAGTCTTTTGTTTTTGTGTTGTGTCCTCTTTGGGAAATTTGCATTGAGTATGACAACAGAAAATTACTACTGTTTACTACAAGTGTAAGGGGATTGCAGAAAGAAAGAAGAAGAAAAAAAAAAAACCATAGTCTTTACTTTTTCTCCCAGTGTGTGTGTGTGTGTGTGTGTGTGTGTGTGTGTGTGTGGTGTGTATGTGTGTGTAGTTGTTAGGTTCAGAGCTTGAACTGCAAAAAACGTCAGTTTGTAACAATAAGAATTGCAGAGCCGCCTCCTTGTATTTTTAGAAGCTGCACTTTCTTGAGTTCCTTTCACACAAGGCTTGCTCTCTCATTAAGCCCCCATAAATAATTGTATTTACAAGAGAAGGAAACTATGGTAGCAGGAGGGAGATTGCTAAGATCTCCATCCCGCTAGCCTGGAACACAGTTTTACCGTGAAGTTCCTGGAAAGTGACTGTGGGCTGAGAATTCAGCTTTTCCCCCCCTAAAAGCTCTGGTAGGTCCTCTCTTGTCAAATGTCTATGAATAAAGCACGCTGGGAAAATCCTGACACCCGTGCAGTCTTATTTTATCTTTTACACAGTGGCAGGTGCTACTTTTTCAAGCCCTGGGTAACAAACACGTCAACTGTGCTGTATTTTGGGGTGGGTTTTCTAAATAAAGGAGAGTCGCCCATGTAGTCATGCTGCTCTCTCATCTGCCAGTGCTTTTCTATCAATGGGTATTGAATTCACTGGAATGTAGCCGTCTTTTTTTTTTTCCAGCTGATTGTCATTTTAGGCGGGGACCACGATTCCAAAGACATAAGAATACAAAAAGTTTCTTTTAGAAAAATAGCCCTCATTTTTTTTTTTTAAGACACACGTGCCCACCGCAACTCCTGGTTCTGTAAAGCAAGGCAAAAAAAAAATAATAATAATAAAATAAAATGTATGCATGATTGTGATAAAACACAAGTTTTCTTCCCTGCAGGACCCAGGAGACACCCAACCCTGCCTTAATTTCCCGAAACGCTGAATTGCCTAACCAGTACCAATATTTCCATCTGGGAATGACATCAGGTTTGGAATGGAAAGAATAAATAAACCCTCGGTCTTTAATTACTGCTTATTAGCAATTTCTTGTAGCAGGCAGCTGATTCTCCAGTTCTAAAAGCCTGAAATGAACCTTAACAGAAACTGAAATACAGAAAGTAGAAGGTTTTTTGTTCTTTTTCTCCCTTGCACACACTTACCTACTGGTCATCCCCCGCCCCCCCCCCAAGTTATCAATTAAGTCCTCAGAATTCAAGGTGTGCTATGCTCCCCTGAATTAAACCAAGGGGAGATTGTGACCCAACCTTTTGCATTTGCTTCCCCCCAAGTAGTCTTGTACAGGGAGCTCATAGACTCTATTTAAATATAGAATTATGTAATGATGGGTAAAGGGTATTAAGTAACATTATCTTGATAATCTTGAATAAACCTTGCCCCCTGGCACATAGTAGGAATACATTAAATGCTTACTGAATTAAGATGTTAATGAAATATTGTAATTGGCCGCAAATTCAATATTACTGAGCTAAGGCTTTTCTTTTTCTTTTCTTTTTTTTTTTTCAGAAAAAGAAGGCATTTTTTTTTTTGCCCTGAAAGTTATTAAGGTAATACATTTGTATTCCTAGACTTTTTTTTAATAAGTCCAAATCTAACATAAATAGTTGAAAGACAAATCTGAAATACATCAAATAATAATACCTAGTGTCAAAAGCTGATTATATTCCTCAGAGAATAGACAATAAAATACTGCTTACTAAATAGTATGAGAAAGACGCAAAGTATTGGCCTTCAAGGAACTTATTTGCTGGGAAAATGACATTAAAATGTGAAAAGACAATAAATCAATAAATGGTTTGAATCAAAGGAATGCTTGAGAAAATGTGTATTTTTTTTTTTTTCTTTTTTAGACCAGAGGATATAGACATCCTGAAACTCTGGATTGGAGAGTATTTTTAAAATTAATTTGTCCAGTCAAAACTTTAGAGGCCATCAATGCAAACATTTGGGTGAAAGAGAAACTCATCACTTACCTCCATAAAGGCAGAGATTTTAGGTAGTGAATATTCAACACACTCTAGAGTTCAATGTATATTGTGTGAATAAAGCATAAAGTCATAAGCAACTTATTTCTTCTTTGCACACTTCAATATTACATTTTCTTAAATTGCATGGAATTGGTCTTCCTAAAACATACAACCATTAGTCTTTTTCTGTCATTTGCAGGAAAACAGAGCAAATCTGTTTTATTAATCAGGATAGGCTATGTTATGCCAGAGTAACAATTCCAAGTTCTAGTGGCCTATAGCAGCCAAAGTTGTGTTCTTGGTCATGCTATAAGTCCACTGCACATTAGCATATCTGTTCCATGTCTCCTTATTCAGGGTCCCAGGCTGCTGGGACGGTTGCCATCTTGAATGTCTCATGTGGCTAACAGGGGTCTTCAAACTACGGCCTGCAGGCCACATGCAGCCCCCATGGGAGTCTGATCCTGCCCGCCAGGTTTTTTGGGCAGTGAGCGCAGCCAAGGTGTTACAGTAGGAATTAGTAGTTCATATAGTCCGGCCCTCCAGCTCTCTGAGGGACCGTGATCTGGCCCCCACTTTAAAAAGTTTGAAGACCCCTGGGCTAGGACAACAATAAAGATCACTCTGAAGAGGCTCATGCTGGCATTTAAATGGGATGGCTAGGAGTGACACATTTTATTTGCAACTATTGACAAGGACTAGTTGCATTGGCTCCTTGGAATAATTACAATGATCCTTGCGCCCAAACAGAGAGAGTTATGGTGCACATCTCTAAGGACTACCATGCTGACCCTTTCCCACAGGATAGCCTGCAGCTACATGGTCATTTCCTGCCACTTTGTGGCCCAAATGTGCCACTCTTCCAGGTAAACATTGCCAGAGAGGCCACCACCCTTCAAGGGAGATAGGTTGTGATGTCTTTCCCCATCTGTTCTCTCTGCACTACCCAAATCACTCCAACAGTGTGATGCTCTTATCAAATTTAAGTCACTATATTTATTAATACTATATATATATATATATATATATTTTAATTTTTCAAGACTTACTTTCTGGAAAGGGTACAATGAACAGGAACTTTTAAGAACTGTTAACTGAAGATGTCATTATCATTATCAAAATTTGAGATTTGGTCTTGAGTAGTTACCTTTCTTATTATAAACCTGAAAATGTTGTAATGAAAAGTTTCTCCTGGAAGTATTCTTTCATTTATTCATTCATTCACTTTTTTGTTCATTCTATAAATACTCGTGGGTATCTACTAGATGCAGGCACTCTTGTAAGAGTGATATGGAGATGATTAAAAGTTCTCTTCTAGAAACACATTTTCCAACTGGACAGACAGAAAAAGTCATTGCAATGCTAATAGAGGCACAAAGTGCCTTGAGAACACTTAGGAAGAAGCAAATAACTCTGTGGCAGGATTCTGGAACGTTCCATAGAGGACTGAACTAAGTCTTGAGAATAAGTGAGACTCCTCTAGGCAGAAAAGAAAGATGGAGGAAGGATATGTCGAGCAGAGAGACCAGCACAAGAAAAGGCACTTTTTAGGAGGACAAAACTTGTTTAGGAATTCAGGGTGGCTAGCACAGGGAGCCTTTGTGAAGGATGAAACCAAGCAGTTCCAAATTGTGAAGGGGCCTTGCATACATGCTCTTGAGTTTAGACATGATCCGATCCATGGAGGATTGCAGACGATTCAGGGGTCTTCAAACTACAGCCCGTGGGCCACATGCAGCCCCCAGGGGAGTCTGATCCTGCCCGCCAGGTTTTTTGGGCAGTGAGCGCAGCCAAGGTGTTACAGTAGGAATTAGTTGTTCATATAGTTCGGCCCTCCAGCTCTCTGAGGGACCGTGATCTGGCCCCCACTTTAAAAAGTTTGAAGACCCCTGGATACCTTGGGCCGAGCATGGATCTAAGGGAGCAAAGCAGGCCAAGTTGAGACCGTAGGCAGTGGTGGAAACTGTGGCAACCTGGAAAATTTATTCTCCCATAGTCAATGCCAATGATGCGGAATGTCAGTTCTTCAATTTCTATAGAAAAGCTAGAAATTCAGCTTATATGAAAAATTGAAATATTAAATGTTGAGAACTTACTCATATTTCAAAGTACAGATTGGGGAGGGGGGTCCTGTCTAATGGTCAAATTGAGATTAAAGACTACCAGTCAATATCTCCTACCTGAGATACTAGGTGTCTCATGTGTGAGTTAGAGTCATTAAAGATTGTAAGGATGAGAGCAATACCATCAAATATCTCTAGAAAGAAGATCTCTCTGGTGGCAGAGTAGACTGGAAAAGGCAATCCTGCCCAGCCAGCGTGGTTCAGTGGTTGAGCATCAACGTATGAACCAGGAGGTCACAGTTCATTTCCTGGTCGGGGCACATGCCCTGGTGGCAGGCTCAGTCCCTAGTGTGGGTGTGCAGGAGGCAGCCAATAGATGATTTTCTCATCACTGATGTGTGTGTGTTTTTTTTCTCTCTCCCCGCCTCTTCCTTCCCCTCCCTCTTTCTTCATACCTCCCTCCCTTTCCCTTCCTCTTTGAAATCAATATATATATATATTTTAGTCAATCCTGGGAGGCTATAGTTGATATTCGGTACTCATTTGAAGGATGAGGCAACATCCTTTATAATGCTGCCCTTTTTATAGTACACAACCCTCCATATTGTACATAGGTGGTGCCAGATTAAGTATTTATAGAGAGCTAATGAATGAAAGGAAATGACACATTTTTTAATGTTCCTTATGCCATAAGCTTCCTTTGCTAGATGGTTTATTTTTCAAGAGCACAATGATCTTATATTGATCAATATACTTTTCTGTGTCTATGTTAAAGATTATTGGTTTTAAAAAATGCGTAAGTCATTCAGTGCAGGACACAAAGTTCTGCACAGCATCAGAAAACCTATTGTCTAGGACTAAGCTTACTGAGCCTGCATGAGGAATGCTGGCTAACCAGATGGTCCTTGTACCAGGCTCTAAAACCCTGAACTCCCAGGCTCTGTAACACTACACTATACTCAATTGTTTGTTTATTAATATATCTTTAATTGATTTCAGATAGGAAGGGAGAGGGAGAGAAATATAGAAACATTAATAATGAGAGAGAATCTTTGATCAGCTGCCCCCTGCAAGCCCCCTCCTAGGGATCAAGCCCATAACCTGGGCATGTGCCCTTGACCAGAATTGAACCCGAGACTCTTTGGTCTACAGGCCGACACTCTATCCACTGAGTCAAACTGGCTAGGGCTATACTAAACCCATTTGTATAGTTCAAGTATGTTTCTAGTGAAGGCTAACCTCTTTATTACTACCCATCAGATATATTATAACACAGCCTGTCCCATAGCATGGGCCTGAGACTGCCTTTACAAGGTCTAATTTTTCAATTTCTTACAAAACTGAGTCCACGAAACAATTCTTCTCATCTCTTCTCTTGTTTTGAAGCCATATTTGCCAGCCACTCCACAGTCTGATCTGTAAGAACACCCCACATTTCCCCATCAACTCCCATAAAATGGTCAAAATACTAGGTGTGCTTTCATAAGGTATGCTGCTGATTGGTTTCTTGTAGGTTCTGCTCCCATGGGCACATCCATATTCTTAAAACCACTCAATTCACTGAACAAGCAAGTCTTTAAAGTCTTAACAACTCGGTTCTACAAATTATATATTTTTTTTATTCAACTGTCTTGAGGTATAATTTATATACAATAAAATTCACCCATTTTCTATGTTCCAGGGATTTTGAGTACAAAGGAGCAGTGTGGGCAAATTATAATATTCAAGTGAACTTCAGAGTAAATTAATATATACAGGCAAAGAAACCTTGGGTGTCAGACTGCCTGAATTGTAATCCTGATTCAACTAGTTACTACCTGCATGACCTTGAGCACGTCTCCTAATTTTCTGCCTCAATTTACTCATCCATATTATGGGGGTGATAATTGTGCCCACCTCCTGGAGTTAATAGATGCACAGTGCTTCAACACAGTTAATGTTCAATACAGGCTAACAATTGCTTATTGTGTTAATGTTATTGTTGTCATTAGTATTCTAATAGAGAAGAAATCCTGGAATCTAAACAAGAATAGAAAATGAAATGACTGGAATGTAAATGGCGTAGGAACAAGTCCCTCCTGGGTGACTTGCTGGTGTGCCAAGGGTACGCAAAGCCAGAGAACAATTATGGTCTCTATTTCTGGAACATTTATTTTCTACTTAAAGATTTTGGAAGAAATTATTTTTTTCTATTAAAACATTTACACATACAATGGGATTAAAGGCAGCATTTTGCATGATTTTTTTTTTTTTTTTAAACGAAAAAAACAGTCTTCAAAGACTTTTGGGTTACCTGTGACTTTGAGGGGAAGGGTGAGTACTGCATTTGTTTCCTTCTGCTGCTTTCTGTCTTCTGTTGCTTTTGGTGAAAATGTCTGCAAGTCCCAGACCATATACAGTAGTACTGGTAACGTCTGCCTTAAACTTGTTAAAGCACCTGCAATTATTTTATACCTGAGGCCCGTTGCATGAAGAGATTCATGCAATAGGCCTCCCTTCCCTTGGCTTCCAGCACCGGTCTCCTCTGGCCAGAGTCTGCCATCTTTGTCTTCACTGCAGACTCAGTCTTCTCTTTGCTGCAGTACTCTGCTCCTATAGATCCCTTCCTCCCCCTGCCGACCCTCTCCTCCCCCCACCTCTAATAGCATCAGTCCTGCCCAGACTGGCCACTTCAAACCTGGAGTAGCTGGGCAGCCGCCATCTTTGGCCTTCTGATTTGCATGCTCACTCGAATTGGCTGTGGACATAGCAGAGGTACAGTCAATTTACATGTTTGTCCATTATTAGGTAAGATGCTATGAATGCTGCCCAACTATAGAATCATTGCCTTTAATAAAAGTGCACATTTTAAATTTTTTTAAAAAAAAATGTGCTGGAGTTGGGAAGGAAGTATTAGAGCAAGACCTTGGTGAAATCAAGTCACCAGGAAGAAAACAGTAGAACTAAATTCTAGTTCTGATTCTATAACTAACCAGCTAGTTTGCCGAAGTCCATGAAGGCAGGGGGTCTTTGTTCTTTTCATTCTTAATTCCAACAGACCTAGAATAAATACATATTGTGGAATGATCTTGGAAAAACACCTAGTCTTCAAAAGTCTCAGTTTCCTCAGTCATAAAATAAAGGGGTTAAATCAGTAGATTTCAAACATTAGTGTGAATAGGAATGAAATAGAATGCTTTTTAAAAATAGAGATTCTAGTCCTGACTGATGTGGCTCAGTTGGTTGTCTTCCTGTGCACAGAAGGGTTGCTGGTTCAATTCCTGGTCAGAGCACATGGCTGGGTTGTGGACTTGACCTCAGGTAGGGGGGCAAGCAGGAGGCAGCTGATAGATGTGTTGCTTTTGCACCTATATTTTTCTCTCCTCCTTTTTCACGCTCTAAAAAGAAAAATAATAATAATAATAATAAAAATCTTTTAAAAAATACAGATTACTGGATGCATGTCCATAAATTCAGATTTGGTAGAAATAAGCTGGGATCCAGAAATCCCCATTGATTTAGGGAATTTGTTTTGTGAGGGGTAGAAATCCAATTCAAAAATAGAGTTTTATTTCTGACTTTATTTAATTTTTATTCTTCCATCCCTAACCAAACATACATATAAACTGGAAAATACAGTGCAAGGACTGCTTTAGGCATATTGAGATCTAGCTGCTACCCCTGACTGTCACTAGATCAAATTGTATCATCTACCCAATACTTGTCCTCATCACTCTGATCAAGGGCTATGGTTCTTTAACTCACCAGCCTTGGTCAAGTGCTCACCTTGGATTTGGGAGTACAACCACCCTACACAAATCATGTAGTTTGGGAGTGGGGGAGGTATGGTTCTCCCAGTTAAATTGGGGAGTAATTTTTCCAGAAATAGGAAAAATGGGTGCTTATTAGCCAAAACTATCGATTTTCACTCACTACTGTATATTTTTGAAGAAATATTTATATATGAGTGAGCCAAATGCTATGTTACAAAAGGATAACCATTATGCCAAGACATTAAGGCCTTCAACGTTCAAGGTGACTCAGCAGGGCCTGGGAAGGGCCCAGGGTGGTCAGAGTCCCTGAGCCAGTTACCTCATTCTCTTCCCCCAATGTTCTTGGCAAGTATCAAGCATTTGCTTTGTGTGCCATGACAGTGATATATATGCAGGTTATGTGACTTGCACATTGGGAACCACTGGATTTTGAGAATCATTCACACTTTGAGGTCATCTCAAACATGCAATGATGTATTCTGGGATCTTCAGGAGATAACTTGGAAGCTGGTTTAAGCAATTGAAAAGACAAAAAAAACTCCAGTTATGGTACAAATAAGTGGAATGAACAAACAGGGACAACAGTGGAATCTTACTTTGACTTGGTTATCAGGATGGTTTTATTTGATGTTTTGGGGCAAATGTAGTCTGTTCCACCTAATGGATACAGTCCCAGTCTGGATCTCAACATGTCTGGTTCCTTTTAATGTTTGGAGCAAAAGTGGATGCACATTATACAGATAATGGAAAGGGGTGAGCTGGCAACAGCATGGAACAGAAAACAGAGTGGAATATTTAGTCATTCGATATGTCTTAGGTGCATTACATGTGAATTCATGGAAGAAGAGCATTCTGATGAAAGAATTATTAACCCATTCCTTTGTTATGTGAAGAAGCTACTGTCATTTTCTTAAACTCATTAGTACAACGAATAAAATAAATGCGTCTACTTCTTCATTTTAGTACTGTCATTAGTTTAGTTTCAGATGGCCACTCCATTCCTGCTCCCAATTTTTACCAACATAGCAACCCAATATGCAAAATAAAGTATTTTCAATAAATGGTGTTAGAATAACTAGATATCATATAGAAACAAAACTGAACCAAAAAACAAAAACAAAACACTGATCCCTACCTCACACCATATTCAAAAATTCATTTGCAATGGATTATAGAACTAAATGTAAAAGCTAAAACCATAAAGCTTTTAGAGGAAAACATAATGTAACTTGAGGATAGACAAAAGATTCTAAGATAAACCATAAAAGCATAACCATAAAACAAAAAAAATTAAATATATATTAATATTTAACAACTTCTCATCTAAAGGAGAACAAGGAGAAGAGTAAAAAAAATCTGGAAATCCCTGATTAAACAATCATTGCCACCACAGGGATTTCCTCTCTAGTGCAATAGTTCAAGTTATTTTGACTTGTGAGTGATAGAAGCTGATTCTGAGTTTAAACAAAAAAATGAAAAGCACAGAGGGGCTTTTTATGGAATTCACAGCCAATGCAATGGGGCCTCAGGAGTAGAAAAGGTATGCAAAATGCTATAGGAAATCCATCAATCTTCTCTCTATATATATGTCTTCTTTGTGTTTCTTCTTCAAAGCAGTCCAGCTCCCTCAATCTCCTCAGTTATATAGCAGATTATAGTTGCCAGTTGTTCCCGAGTTAGAGATGTTTCGGTCAAGCCATTCAGAGAAAGGCCTATCCTTCTATCTTTCACAACTCTCAGAGAAGAGACTAATTGGCCCACTTGGGTCCAAAGACCACTGTGACCAGAGTCAGGACAATGTTTTTAAAAAAACATAGCTCCTTTTAGCCATGGGAATGTAGAATAAAACTACTTGCATTCCCTTTAATATTTACTCTACATTTATCTTCATTAGACAAGAGACAGAGTTGATAGAAGTGTGCATGGTCACAGTTTATAAAGGCTATAAGTTTTAGTGTATTGATACCCTATCTCTTTAATTATCTCCTATCAGCATCTCTGACTCTTTACAAGTTGACTGATGTGTAGTAGGAACCATAAAAAGAAAATTAGTTCATTTTAAAAATGGGCATATTTATTTGTAAATTATTAGCCAAGATCTATCCAAATGCAGACAAGCTTTGTCCTAATCTGAATATACAATAAAATTAATTTAAATAACTTTAATCAGCTTCGAAAACAGCAAATTCCAAGACAATTAGGTTAACTTTAAGAACTCATATTTATTGAGTTAACAGATGGTAAATTAAAAAACAATGAAGCTAATTTTTAAAATCATTCATTGAGTTAAAAACACAGACATTTAACAAAACTGCTTTTAAGCTGTGTTTTCATCCCAATGTGCATATTTTAAGATTCCAATTTGGGCAACTTCTGGGAAGACACCAAATGAGTTGCAGTATATGAACACTCTTCTACTGAATTTGTTTTTGAAAAGCTTTAGAAACACCTGAAAAAGAATTTTATACATCAACAATAAGAACATAGGAAATAAGCATATTCCCAATACTGAAAGGAATGAAGGGTCAGCTTCGTCAATTCCAATTGGTTCTCTAACATGCTCCAGTGGCCTTCTATGTTGCTGGCCCTGACATACCTCGGGCATTGCCTATACTTAGCAGACTGAAAGTTAATCCTGGCCAGAACTGCATTTCTGCATTTTAATGTTCAAACAAACATAAACATCTTCCCTTCCATGACTTCTCGGGCTTTGTGCATCAGGACTTGAAATATATGAGCAACACAAAAATATTCTCCTTTGTTTTCTGTTTTTTTCCTTGGCTCTCCTTGTAAGTGCTAGACGCTGACTCTGCAAGTTCAAAGGAAAAGGGAATTTTGTGGAAGCACAATGAAGGCACAGGTGCTTTTCCTCTTGGGTCTTCAGCTTTTTGAGATGGAGCGAGAAACATATCCCAAAGCATGGAGTGGACCAAAAACTCTGGTTGTTTCTATATAAGACATCAATCATTTCTCTTACTTCCCACGACTTATAAATGGAGTTGGAAATAACATCTTTGATATATGAAGATACATCGCTTGCATTGTACTGGCTATTATTAGTTTTAACATAATGGCACATTTAGGACTAAAGTTAATCGTGCAGAAGTGAAGTTATTCTATAAAAATATTTGGAATAAATTTGTTTGAATGGCTGGTTTGCTGCTCACTTGCTGTTATGATCTTTTCTTTACCTTGGATAGTTGAAAATTTTATTTATTTTATGATCCTAGAAACATCTTGTCTATGATATGGTCTTACTTTACACTGTAAGGCTTACATAACTTGATCAGTAATGTTAAGAATTGTACTTACTGGTTTTGATAGACTAACTGATTAGTGGCAATTTGAATTAAAAACACTTAGAGATTAAAAAAAACACATTTATTATTGAAATTACTATAATAAAAATTATTGAATTGTGTATTTGGAACGTTTTAGCCCCTAGCCCCTTTTCTTCTTGAAATAATTGTTTTTATAATAACCTTTTGATAATATGAGGTTTCTTAGAAATGCAATTAGAACAATATAGTAGGAGAGACTATATTGTTTTTAATTAAACAAGAACAGGTAAAAATAAGAAAAATTGTGACTAAATAAAAAATTCAGTAGGTAAAAATTTTGTTTTGCAGAAATAGAAACCAGGGACAGAAAAGAAAAAGTTTATAAATAGTCCAAACATCCAAAGAAAATGAGTAAATGTTAAAAGTGGACAGGAAAGTTGAAAGACAAATTATGTAGTTCTCACTTAGAATATAATCTCTTTGAGAACAACAAACATCTATTATTGTAACCCTATTCCTAACAGAGTACTTAACCCGTAGTATATTCTATTGGTGTTAAATAAACATTTCTTGAATTTATAAAAAAAAAAAAATAGTGTTCCCATGAATATAGAGCATATGAATCAGAAGTAAAAATTAAAGTTATAACATAGAGAAACTTTCTGAAGAAAAAGTTGAACCAATATTATAAGTTTTCTTTTGAACAAAATATAGGAGGATAACTAAATGCTTTAGTCTTAGGCTGGTCAATTTTAATATTTGTAGGACAAACAAGCTTGCAAGAAGTTGAGAAAAGTATATATATATATCCTTATATTATACTGAACAGGAACTTTTTTTATTTTTTATTTTATTTTATTATTTATTATTTTTTTTATTTATTAAATTATTATCTGTGTACATATTTTAACATTGCCCCCCCCTCCCATGCATACCCCCCCTCCCCAGAGTTTTGTGTCCATTGGTTGTACTTATATGCATGTATACAAGTCCTTCGGTTGATCTCTTATCTCCCCCAGATCTCCCTACTCTCCCCGCTGTAATTTTACAGTCTGCTTATTGCTTTACTGTCTTTATATCTGACTTTTGGTTTGTCAGTTTATAATGTTCTTTAATATCCATAAATGAGTGAGGCCATGTGGTATTTCTCTTTCATTGACTGGCTTATTTCACTCAGCATGATGTTCTCTAGTTCTATCCAGGTTGCTGCAAATGATGAGAATTCCTTCTTTTTTATGGCAGCATAGTATTCCTTTGTGTAGATGTACCATAGTTTTTGGATCCAATCATCTGCTGACGGGCACCTAGGCTGTTTCCAGATTCTAGCTATTGTAGATTGTGCTGCTATGAACATAGGGGTGCATATATCCTTTCTGATTGGTGTTTCTAGTTTCTTGGGATATATTCCTAGGAGTGGGATTACTGGGTCAAATGGGAGTTCCATTTTCAGTTTTTTGAGGAAACTCCACACTTGAACAGGAACTTTTTAAAGACCAAAGGTAAATTTCTACATAAGTTTATGAGAAACAAATTTGATTTTTGCAAGTTTATACCTACCTAATTATTGCCTTATATGTAAAAGCAACAGAAAAATATTGTAAAATATGCAAGATTCCAGAACATAAAATAGCTACGAATATTTTTGCAAAAGTTGCAGAGATATTTTCCTGATCATAGAGAGGTGAGACAATATAAAAACTCAAGAATAGGAAATTTCTGGGGGAAAAAGACTAGTGTTAAGCATTGAAAATAAAGACAAAGTAATACTTGAGTAAAGTGTAATGAAAACTGAAGTGAGTTAAGAATTGATGCTGACAGCTAGATATATTTTTACTAATGGAGCAATGTTTTCAATAAAGTTATCTTGAAAAGGAAGGCTTTAAATTTTTAAACAGAGTGTATAACTCATGTTCACAATGTCAAAAGAAGATGTGGAGAAAACAAAAACATTACAAATTGCTTTATTTTTAAATCCTTAGATAAGAATACAATTCTTATTATTCTTAATAATTAAATTATTTTGTGAACAATTTAATGTAGGTACTAGTTGAATTGGAAACAAAATATATATTATATAAATAACTGTAGAAGATAAAAGTAAACAAAACATAGTCCATGTGAAAGACCAAATAGAAAGGAAACAATAAGGAACTATTGAAAAGAACAAAGTGTGAAATATTTCCAATTAAGCCTAAACATTATGAAAACTACAAATGTCTTAAATTTCCCTATTCAAATGAAATATATTCACATTAAATTAAGATAAAGACCTTATGATTTGGAGGTGCTTATAAGAGTCATACTTAAAGAAAAATAACATAGAAGTATGTTTTTAAATGGCAAATATTTTTTTAACCTAATCTGCTCACATATGTAGATCAAATTAAAGCAATATGAATATTAAACAAGGATGAATTTTTGTCAAAAATAGTAAATAAGATACAGGAAATAGTTTATAATCATTAGTAGAATAATGTTAGTGAAGGAACAGTGGTATTGAAAGATTATGCATGATATATTTTATACATGATATATTTTAAATGCATTAAAACTCACTATAGCAAAATAATTAAAATTATGCATATTAAGCAAAGCAAAAGTTTATAAAATTAGGAATTATACTAATAAAATATGTGGTATTAGTAAGTTAAATAAGAAAGAGTTGTTATTTTAATGAATTATTTTTAAAAGCATTGGATAAAATTTAATACCTGTTCTTGATAAAATGGTAAACAAGAAAGGGAGAAATAAAATATTTCCTCAATGTGATGATAAATATTTTTAACCAATAGTCAACAATGAAATTAATGCAAAAATACTAGAAATGTATTTGTTTAAAACCAGGGGTAGGGAAAGAAGTTGATATAGTAGTTTGCCATAATAATGTCATTAAATGATTATTAATCATATATTAAAAGACCTGACTAATCTAATAAAACATATTAAAGAAAGAAGAGCTATAAAGAGTAAAAAAGATACAAGATTATCATTGTATACTGAAAAATGTTTTTATACCTTGGAAATCCAAAAAGGTCAATGAAAATTTGATTAGACTTAATAAATTATTAAAATGTTAGAAGTCAGATGAAAATTTATGTAAATTAGTAGTATTTCAAAATAGTAGAAACCACTAATTCAACATAAACTTTGAAAAGAGATTCATTTTATAAGTGACAACATATATTAAGCTCTATGATTGATTTTAAACAAAAATATCAACACATAACCTATTTAAACAAAAGTTATTGGGAGCCAAAAATTATTCAATTAAATAATCAAAAGACTGTTTGATTTTTTACTTGGCTATTTTGTTTATTTTAATGTAGCTGAAGTTCTAAAACACTTCTTGGGAGCTACAAAAATATAGTTAAATAGTTAAAAGACTGGCTTCCGCTTTAAAACCTAACATGTAATTTTAATTGTTATTTCTTTCCAGCATACAGATTTAATGGAAGGCTAATATCAATTGCTCTTTTGTTTTCCACATTTTGAGGTTATGGTAAAGGGAACTTGATTTTGACATCAATCTATAAAATAAAATAAATATGAGTAGCAAGCAAAAATCAGTTTTGAGAAAAAAGAATAATGAGGAGAGACTAGTCTTATCAAATATTAAAATACATTATAAAGCTATAATAATTAAAACCATGTGATACTGGTACCACATAGATTAACGAGGCAAATATGTGATAAAAATAAATTATATTTTATATAAGAGTGAAATATTTGGTAATAGCAGGACATCAATCAATGGAAATGGAAAATCTTTGTAATACATAGACTGATTAAGTTTGGAAAAAATCAGTATGTATTCATTGTACACATGTAATAAATAAGCAAAATTCAAACCATAGATAGTGTAAAGGGATTTGTTTTTATAGGCTTAGAATACTATAATTGCATGATGAAAAATAAAATAGGCTTGATTATATTAAAACAATAATAAAATAAGCAAACAGTAGCCTAAGTATAATTATTTGGATATACTGGTAATAGCAGAAAGGGTTAATAGGATTATTACATAGAAGCTTATACAAACTCATAATATCACTGCAACTGAAAACTAATACAGGAGATAAGAATAGAATAACATTTATCTGATATATGAGCTAAGACTAAAATCACATTTTACAAAAGATGAAGCATAACACATTTGCAAACATATAAAAGCATTTAGCCTTACTAATAATCAAGTGAATATACATTAACACAAAAATAAGTTATATTTAGGCTGAATTCATTATTTTTAAATTAGTGTCAATGACTTATACTCCAGCTGTTACAGATTATTTTCATTTATATCAATTCATCCTCCAAGAGTGGATAGAAAAGCTGGATAAAAGCTTTTCTAATTCCTTTGAACCTAACAAATATTGGTTCAAAGGAATTAGAGGGCTTCAAAGTGGAGGTTTGATAAATCAAGAACCCAGAGAGCAGAAAATTCAAGAGAGTTCTCACTTCCCAAACTCCTCACATGCCTGTCAGGAGTTAAAGTAACACATCACTCGACAGGGATGTGACCAGCCAAAGACTCAAATTAGGTCTATGATTTTTTGTATGCATGTCAGGCATTCAGTAATTGCCGAGCATACCAGCAGACAAGATAGAATGACCAAACACAGACCCACAGGAGATCCAGGTATAGGAGTAAAAGACTTTAGATGAGAAGATAGAGAATTTCAGCAGATTCCTGGAAACTATGATAAAAATCAAATGGAAATTCCAGAACTGAGAAATGAACTGATAGAAATTAAAAAAAACAAAAACAAAAACTCAGTAGATGGGTTTAAGAACAGATTAAAACAAGTTGAAGAACAAATTAATGAAATGGAAGACAAAGCAAAAGAACATTTAATATTAATACCCACGTCATTAAGGGTAGATAAAAAAAAAAATGGTTTCTCCTTACATAAGTGGTGGCATATAAATCTATGTAACACTTTTTGGAAATACTTGAGTAACATCAATCAGATATTAGACATAAACTGGTTTATATCTTTTGACCCAATAATATTATCTCTGGGAATATATGATAAGGAAACACTTTTTAAAAATATGTGAATTTCTTTATGTATAAAAATGCTCACTACAGACTTATTTAAGATAGTAATAACTATTTGTAGACAATTTTAAGTGTTTTAGCTTCAATTATTTCAGTTAATTCTCTCAAAAACCTAAAAACATATGAGAAAACTAAAATACTGAGAGGTCGAATAACTAACTAAAGATTCTATAGCTAGTGAGTGGAGGAGCGTGAACCTGCTCTAGGGTGTTGGAGGTAATCTAAACAGCTAACAACTGGAGACTTGCTAAGTACTGTATACCGAGTCCATTTAATATTATGCTGATATTAAAAGTGAGCATCATGAACAACTTTAGTGACATGGAAAATACTTCAGATAGATACAAAGTGAAGAGGAAAAAAATCAAAATGATAGAACTATAGTAAATATATGAATATGCAAGTAAATATGATTGAAACCAAATATCCTCAAAGGCTAACAACAATTATTTGAGGTTATAAGCTATATGGTATCATTTCTTCTCTTTTTTATTTTTGCAAACTTAATATGATGTTTCTTATATTGAAAAAATATAGCATCCTAATAAAGGGGTAATATGCAAATATTAAAAGCCTATGTCACATGAACCCTCCTACATGAGTTTGCCATTTCTTTATTGCTGTCTATCTTATATCTGTCTCTATTAAGATTGAGGTGGGAGTGGGTAAGAGATCAACCAAAGGATTTGTATGCATGCATATAGGCATTATCAATGGACACACAGAGTAAGGGGGTAAGGGCCTGTGCTGGGGGTGGGAGTGGCTGGGAAGAGGTCAATGGGGGGGAATAGGAGACATATGTAATATGTTAAACAATAAAGAATAAAAATAAAAATAATTCTATGACATTCATTTCCAATCTCTCTTAAACTCTCTAATAATTCTCAGCTCTGTAATAGGGTAGGTGTCTAACTACTTTTATTCCTGAGTTTCCCATTTTTTCTAAAGTTGTTATTCCTTTTGAGGCTATTCATGAAAACATCTCTGGGTTTATCCACTCTTAGACCTCCTTTGTTCCAGGATTTAGCTCCAACCTCTCACACTTTCTTTTCTAATAGCCTTGTTCTAACACAATACCACTTGTTAAGACAAGACTAGTATCTATGTTAGAGGCTAGCATTTCACAATTAGTGATGACTAGTCACACAAAGAACAAGGAAAGAGAATGGTAATAGTGAAATTCCTTTCTCCTTTTGGAAAAATGAGTCAAACAATTCAACCAGGAAATGGTGAATCAATGACTAATCAATAATAAAGTGAGAAACTATGTTACTAAAATATAATCTCAATATTATTACTGTACAATGATGATCTCAAGATTATTACTATACAATTGAGTAATTTTTATGTAGATAAATTATGGACAATTACTTATTATAATAGTATAATTGGAGATGATTTTATGTGTTCGTGTTGCCACATGAAATTAAATGGAATTGGGTTTAGTCACCTCTCTATCATGCCATCAATTTCTGAAGTTGGGCAAGTGTCTAAACAATTCTGGGTTTCAGTACTTCCACTTAAAAATGGGAGGAACAGTATTTTTCTATAACCTATGAAGGCAAAATGTCATAACATAAAATATCTGGTACCCAGTAATCACTTTAATTAATGTTAATTCTCCCCACCCCTTTTTATGGATATGGAAAGCAGAGATAAAACACAACTCTGCTTTCATCTTCCTTATATCCTTCATTGATTATCTTATGACTATTACCCTTGACTCAGATTAGGTGAAATGTTCGTTCCTCCATTCTTTATTCAATGCTTGGTGCTCTGATGAGCATCTACTATGAGCTAAGTACTGAGTATTGGGAGAGAAAAAAAAAAGGTGAGCAAAATATTGATCCTATTCTCAAAGAGATTGGAGTCTAAAACGGGAGGTTATATATTTTTCCATGCCAGTAGAGAGGCAAAATAAAGGACTACGCTGATTTATAAAGAAGGAGAAATTATTTTAACTAGAATTATCAGGGAAGGCTTTCTGGAGGAGGTATTATTAGATGGGGTTTTTAAGAAGGGATACAATTTGAACAACAGAAAGAGAGGGGATACAAGGAGCCAAGATGGAAATACGAAGTAGTATGATTGGAAGGACAAAAACATTGACCTGGAACTGAAAATACTTGCGTCAGCATCTCCTTGGATGAACCACTTCCATCTGGCCTTCAACCTCTTCTTTCAGGGCTCTGGAGAAGATCAAATGGGAGCTTGAATATGGAAGCCCTTTAAAAACCATGAAGACAACCTGTAAATGAAAAGGGTATATTTTCTACCTCTTCCCTCATATCATAAACTTCATGAGCACACTTGATAAAGCCAGTCCTGTTGGTCTTTTAAAAAATGTTTGATGAAGTATATAAAAAATTACATTGTAAGTCTTACATATCTATCATTTTTATTTGTCATTTGTACCTCAATAAAGCTGGGGAAAAAAATGTTTGATGAAATAATGAACCATTGAATGAATGAATCCGTGAGTGTTATGGATTGAATGTCTGTATCCTTCATATGGTGAAGACCCAATCCTCCATGTGGTGGTATTCGGAGGTAATTAGGCCTTTGGGAGGTAGTTAGGTTTAGATGGAGTCATGTGGGTGGGGTCCCATGATGGAATTAGTGCCCTTACAAGGACAGAAAGAGATACCAGCACTTCCTCTCTCCACCCTGTGAAGAAACAGTGAGAAGATGGCCAAGAAAAGGGCCCTCACTGAGAACAGAAACTACTGGAACCTTAATCTTGAATTTCCCAGCCTCCAGAGCTCTAAGAAATAAATGTCTGTTGTTTAAACCACCCAGTCTATATGGTATTTGGTCAGAGCAATCTGAGCAGACTAAGGCAATGAGTGAGTAAGTGAATGAAACAAAGCAAAGGCACAGAATAGGAAAGCAAACATATGAACAAGGAATAAATGTTTGTCTTTGAAAACAAGTAACTTGTTAGTAATGCAAGACTTTTGGGCCCTCAACCAGGCCCCCTCAGGGGTGGGGCCAGCAAGCTGTGTTTTAGCAGTCCTCCCCTAGGTCACTCCGATGCATAGTAAAGTTTTGAGATCCATGGCTTTGTACTGACATGAGGTGCTTTGAAATTATTATCTGATAAATTCAATGTTACTAAAAATTTTCTCTATGGATGGACATAATCAAAACTGTATTTCTAAGATGGTGAGGCATAAAATTATACCCCCAAATTTTGATAACTTCAACATAGAACAATGAAAAATATTGGAAAACACATTGTTTTTGCCAAGCCCCCGAGTGGAAGAGTTGTTTTTTTTCCTAATCCTAGGTAATATCTGCATCAGTACCCAAGAGGCAAAGCAGAGCAGGCATTGCTCCTAGGTACTGGGGAGACTTGCTTGGTCTTTAGTAATCAGATAGTGCAATGGTTGGCAAACTCATTAGTCAACAGAGCAGCAAACTGTGGCTCTTGAGCTGAATGTGGCTCACGAGCCGCAGTGTGCTGACCACTGAGATAGTGCAAAGATCACATTGGCGGTGGCGATAGTGCAAGAAAAACGCTATCACTGCACAAAACTGTGCCCACCAGGATGCAGGTGCCACACGGGATCATTTTGCTATTTGCCATATTCTTTATATTTTTTGCAAATTGGATAATACATATCAGAAAGACAAGCAACATTGCTACTGAAATAAAGAAATAGTGAGTTCAGAGCTGGTAAGTGATTAGCAAAGTTAGGACTACTTCTGTCAAGTGTGTCACAATGTTTATAAATCACATATAAGATCATGAAAGATAAGGAAAGACCAATAGCCGTCATAATTTGGAGGAGATTAATGGATTCAATGTGGTATCATGGGATTGTACCCTGGAAAAGAAAGAAAATAGTAGAGAAACTGGGAAAATCTAAATAAAATCTGAGCATTATAGCAATGTTAATTTCTTAATTTTGATCATTATACCATGGCCACATAAAATATTAATCTAGGTGAGGGGTACATAAAAGCTCTCTGAAGTATAGTCACAGATTTCCTATACCATTATTTCAAACTAAAACTAATAAAGGAAAATAATTTGTGCCCTAGGAAATAGATTTTTTTTTAATTCCATGGAGAAAACATGATCTGCATCCATCTGCTTCATGATATAACAGGCAGAAAGATAAGAATGGTAGGAAATCATTTTCTCTTAACAGAACTTGACTTCCAAGTCTTTCATCTTTTGCAGAATAAAAACTTTTATTTTGGATATTTAGGCTGAACATTAACTCTTTCTTTACCGTCTTGTTTAACAAATCCAATTCCCTACCCCGAGAGTGAATGTCTTCATTCATGAAGGAGGTCATATACATAGAAAGTAGATTAACATACATTTAAAATGTTACCTTTACTTCATGTCTATCTGAAAATGGGCTGTTCTGAGAGCTACACCTTTATCTAAATGAAAAAATAGCCAGGAAGTAGAATCCCTGAATGAGAAAGAGCAAATCTGCTCTAGGACAATACTTCTTAACCTGTCATTTGTCTTTGCATTTCTTGGGGGAACTTGTTCAAGTGCAGATCCTATGGTTGAACCTGGAGAGTATTATGCTAAGTGAAATAAGCCAGAGAAAGACAAGTACCATACCACCTCACTTATAAATGGAATCTAATGAACAAAATAAACTGATAAACAAAATAGAAACAGAGGCATGGGTGCATGAAACAGACTGACTGAAGTCAGAGGGAAGGGTTTGGGGGACTAGCTAGCCTGAGGGAGAGAGGGGTGAGGTGGAGGGAATGGGGATGGAAAGAGACTTTGCTTGGGACTAAGGGTGCAGGATGTGGTGTGTAAATGGTGTTTCATTGAGTGGTACACTTGAAACCTGCATGGTTTTTGCGAACCAATGTCACTCCAATATTTTCAATAATAAAATAAAATAAATAAAATAACATGCAGATTCCGATTTAGTAGGTTTGGGGCAAGGACCGTTATTCTGAGTTTTCTAACAAGTTCCCCAATGATGTCTTGCTGCTGTTTTTAGGTCGGAGGGCACTTTCTTAGGTGTTTCCTCTTCGCTGGGCCAGGGGCTTAAAGACACATGGGAAATGCATTGTAGAAATCAAATAAACAAGTTAAACAAAGAAACACATTAATCAAAATATGACATTATTCTACACATAGAGATGGAAAGAAGGACTATCCAAGCATTCACTGGATGTAAGTGAAGCTGCTTTTGAAGTTTAATTTAAAGCCCCAAATAAGAATCATTGTAACTAGTCACACCCTTTCACTAGAGAGGAAAACTTGAGTATTTGCTACTCAGGAGGAATTAAAGCTCTCGGAATTTCTGAGCTATACAGGGCTCATTTACACAAATCTCTTACCTTCTTCTAAACTTTCTAATGATTATGGTTTCTGGAAACAATATATCATGTTTTCAATGCATAGTCTTGGTCTAAAAAAAAAAAGCACTTCCAAAATTTTAAACTAGGAACACAGCTAATTTGCTTGTACCATAGAGACAATGCATGCCAGTGGGACACACACACACACACACACACACACACACACACACATAGATTTTTAGAATTTGGAATATTACAATGAGAATGAAGTGTCATGCATGGATATGTGCATGTTTTTACACCCACAATTTTAGGCGCTTCCAAAATGTGACATGCAGAATCTCCTTAGAATTTAAAAGGTGAGGCATTTTTCTAGACTTCCCTTCCTCTCAGTAATCCCATAGGCGCACTGGCAATCTTATATGTGATTTATAAACACTGTGATATAATTGACCGAAGTAGACCTGACTTTGCTAATCTCTTAATTAGTTCTTTTTACCCATGATTTCTTTGTTTCAGCGGTAAGATTGCTTATCTTGCTGATATATGTATATTATCCAATTTGCAAGAAATATATAAATAGTTTGGCAACTAGCAAAATGAAATCCTCTGTGATCCGTGCCTCCTGGCGGGCACAGTCCTGTGTAAGGATAGCATTTTTCTTACGCTATCACCACTGCCAACCAAACTGCTTATGAGATCTCTGGCTTTTTAAATATCTCTTTGGGAATCAATGGAGTGCTTCTTTTTTTCCTAGACACCAAACTCACCTCTTCATACTTTAAGAATACAGTATTAGTTTAAGAATACTTCAATAATACAGTCTTAGCTTAAAGGACTATTTCCTTTAAAGCAACCTTGTAGAGATTTAGTCACCCCTGATTGATGTTAGGTGAATAGAAAATAAAAAGTATGTTGATTTTATCCTCTGCCTTTCAGATCTTTGAAGGGGAAAGAAAAATGTTTTTTTAAAACTGTTTGAAAGTAATCTTAGCCTACATTGCTCCCCTGATGTTTATCTACAGAAATGGGAACATGTACATATCAGCTACTTTTTTAAGTACTTGTGTTCATTTTTGTCTTGAAATGAATATAATCATTAGAAATTAGCCAAGGCTGGTTTGGCTCAGTGGATAGAGCGTCGGTCTGCAGATGGAAAGGTCCTGGGTTCGATTCCGGTCAAGGGCATGTACCTTGGTTGTGGGCATATCCCCAATGGGGGGGTGTGCAGAAGGCAGCTGATCAATGTTTCTCTCTCACTGATGTTTCTAGCTCTCTGTCCCTCTCCCTTCCTCTCTGTAAAAATATCAATAAAATATAGTTTTAAAAAAGAAATTATTGGATTGTCATTTTAATGTTTCACATGAAATAAATCTGATACGTATGGAAGAACAAGCCATGAAACCAAATTTGAAGTTCAAACAGGGCTGTTATGTTCATATATTTTCTTGGCTTTATTGGTCTGTTTTAATTTTATTATTTGTTATTGTTGTCATTTAAAATACAAAGTAAATACACTTTTTCAAATATTTCGTGCAGAGGTGAATGTACAGGTAAGTTCACTTAAATAACTCAGATTTCTAGGGGGAAATTTCTTATTTTACATGTGGCAACCATTTCTCAATTGTTTATGCATATACAAATTTTGGCTGAGTCTTTTTTTTTTTTTTTTTTAAGAAAAACTGGTGAATCTGAATAAAGTGCAAAAATTATCTTTCATGAAGATATATTAATAATATGAGATAAAGCAAGTAAATGTACTTAAAATATTTGTTTTTTACTAGATTTTTAAATAGGATCCTAATATACTTTGTTACTTATTACTATTATTTTATTAGTTGCAGCTATATTCTCTTGGACTTTTTCATTTTCAAATTTGCTTTTTTTTACAGCTCACACTAATAATGTGTGTTGTTTTGTTTTTTTATATCAGGAAGCACAATATTTAAAAATTGATCAATGCTGCATAAAGAAAGAGTATTAACAAAGAGAAAATGTAGTTTTATTGCATCATCTCTAAAGGTGAGCATTTTACCTTTAAAAACATAAAATGATTGTTTGAAAGTTGTTTTGATTACTACTAACTGAGATAGTAAGTTGACACAACAGTTGGGCAATGGACTTGGAGTTTTGAAACACAGAAACAAACCCTTAAAATGTATGTCGTGATTCATATAGAGATACTGACTTTTAAAAACTTATGCTGAGAAATTTTATGTTCACAATTAAATATAAGAATATTCATGGTGGTATGGCATTTATTGAGGGAAAATTAGAAATACCCTGATGTCCAAACATATACTAATTTAATAAATTATAATACATTTGTCACAAAGAAATTAATTTATTATCACAAAAAATAATGCAGAAAACATCTAGTGGTATGAGAAATATGAAACATTAAATGAAGAAAGGTAGTCCACATACCTCTGTGTGTGTGTGTGTGTGTGTGTTTATGTGTGTGTATATATATATTTTATTATACAATAAAATATTATATCTCAATAAAGCTGAAAACATGTTATCAGCATCTATTGATATTTCTGTGTGTTAGGCTTATGGATTATTTTCTTTTTTTGTTTATCTATATTTTCTTTATTTAAAAAAATTCAATGAATTCTATTAATACTCCCCCATTTAACTTTTGAAAATCTGACAACTTTATATAGTAATAAATCTGTAAAAGATAGTTAATTTTTAAAATGGAAATAGTTCAAATAGCTGCTCTAAAACAAAGCCCAAAAGGGTGGTGTAAAATATTATAGTGACTTACTTTATTAATAGTTAAACCACAAATATTCTGATGAATTATTTCTGGGTGAGATATAAGATTGCCCTGGCTCAGGGTTACATTTTCTTGGAATACCATCAAAGTCACAAGCAATTTGCACAGCTATCCTAACTTTGTATCTTAAGAAGTGGTTTTTTAACATTCCGGCTCAGATAAGATAGCTCCTGGAATCTTCCCAGTGCTCAGCTATTTCTTTGATGACTCACTATAGTGGTTGATTTGTTGATATGACTGTTAAACTGACATACATTTATTAAATGTCTATCAGGTATTTAGATATTACTAACTATTGAGCATATCAGAGTATGAGATATGGCCTCTGACCTAAAGGAGCTGCAGTGTTGCTAGGGAATAAATAATATGAAAGAAACAGAAAAAAAATTAAAGAATACAATCCAAACACTAAATTAACTGAAGGGATAAAAACCATGAATGGTATTGATAAAGCCCAATACCATGAGATATGTAGGCTGAGAGTTTGGGGACAGGTATAAGGAAAAGATGTGACTTGCCCTGTCTTGAGAAAGTTGAGTGGGATTTGGGCCTGAGATGGGAGGAGGAAATTTTTTTTTTTAATTAATCTTTCTTATTGAAAGTATTACGGATGTCCCCATTTCCCCCCCTTTGCTCCCCTCCACAGGGCTCCTGCTCACCCCAGGCCTTCACCACACTATTATCTGTGTGCATGGCTTATGCATGTATGCATATAAGTTTTTTAATTAATCTCTTCCTGCCCCTGTTCCCCCTTACCTCTGAGATCTGTCATTTTCCTATTTTTAAAAGCATATTTTTATTGATCTCAGAGAGAGGGAAAAAGAGATAGAAACATCAATAATGAGAGAGAATCATTGATTGGCTGCCCCCTGCATGCTCCACACTGGGGGTCGAGCCTACAACCCAGGCTTGTGACCCAACTGGAATTGAACCATGATCTCCTGATTCATAGGCCGATGCTCAACCACTGAGCCATGCTGGCTGGGCTCTGGACCTATTTTGTTTATCAGTTTATTTTGTTCAGAGTGGGGAAACATTGCAGTTAGAGGAATGAAGGTCTAACATCCATGGGGCTGACCTTGTTAGTTGTAGCTGTGTTCAGTGCAGTGTGGTCAGTCAGGGTTTTGGGTGGACCAGGGCAATTAGGCAATCTGGTTGAAAGGTTCCTGTGTTTCTGAAGAAGGACTATTGAGGTAAGGCGGCAGGGAGCAGGTAGGATGCTTTATGGGGGACCCTCCATTTAGAGCTGAATGTTGTCTTTTCTTAGCTGCTCTGACACCACGCTGTAGTTTCCTCCCATTACTCGATAGTTCCTTCTCTGTCTCCTTGGCTGGCTCCTGACCCCTCTCTACTTGAGCCTGGAGGATCTTAGTTTCAAGAAATAAGGAAACACATAGTAGATATTACCTTACCTACGTGATCAAGGTTAAAGTCACGGGTAACAAGACATGTATCTTTGATATCGTGCACTGAGAAGGCACTTCACCTCTGTGATATCATTCCCATTAATGCACAACCTCAATCTGATCATGAGGAACCTCCAAACAAATGAACATTGAGGAACATTTTACAGATTATCTGACCAGTACTCATCCAGAGTGTCAAAGTCAGGAAAGGCATCGATAAACTAAAGAACAGTTGGTTGCAGATTGGAGGAGACTAAACAGACACAACCACTAAACACCATGTGGAATCCTGGATCGAACCTTGGAACAGAAAAAAAGGACATTAGAAGAAAAAATTTAAATTTGAATTCAGTTTGTAACTTAGGCCCACAACCAACTTATAGGTATCTCTCTTAAATTATGAATTGCTGAGTGAAAACATCTTTCTTTTCTTCATCATCCAAATTATTTTACTACCCCCCAAGTTCCATTTGTTTTTGATTTTCTATAAAGAAATCTCAATGATTCCCTCTCTTCCTTAAACTTCTATATCATTGGATTTGAACGGCCCAACTAAGTAATCAGTTATGCTCTACACCATGGGTTGGGAATCTATGACAGCTAAGTACATTCTGCCCACTGCATGCTTTTGATAGTCTGAAAGCTAAGAATGGCTGGGGGGAAATTAAAAAATGGGTATTTCACAGAATATAGACAATGCAAGTTTTAGTGCTCCCTTTAGTGTCCCAATAAATTTGTATTGGGACCTAGCCATGCCCTTCCATTTATGAATTGTCTATAGCTGTGTCCATGATACAAAGACAGAGAGTTGTTGCTGCAAAGAACACAGAGCCCACGATGAATGAACTGAATTGTTAACTTTCTGACCTTTAAAACAGATGAAGTTGGCCAATCGCTGTTCTATGGGATTTCCTAATTCTATCATATATATAAATCTTGCCTCTCAAGTTTACCTGAAAACTATTTAAGTCAGGAACATTGTCATATATTCTTTTGTCTTCCCAACGTCCGATTCCATCTAGGATAGTTATGGATTTTCTTTAGCGAATTCTGGCATGTCATGTGCAGGATTTTAAGCGCTGAATGTGACTTGGTATTGCAAAATAGATTAGAAAGAAAGAGGAATAATAATAGCGAATGTTTGGACTTGAAAGCAGATGTCCTATTTGGTGGTTGTGGTTGTTTATGTGCCCTAGATAAGTGCAGTGTTATGGAATAGGTTGGTAGAGGCAGGGACCTAGAAAAAGATCTTCCCAATTAGGTGGAGCAGGCCAGGAGGGAGAAAATGAGAGGAGATTCAATCTGGCAGGTAGAACATAGTTTCCGGAGGGTTTGCCCTGAAAGATTGGGCAGCAGAGGCCAAAAAGTAATGAAGATTAAAGGGGAAGGAGACATAGCCCCAAGGCATGGAGAGGCCCACAGGGCACAGTTATTGGGGAAGTCGGCTGGCTGGACTGCATACCTGAGGTTAAGAAATAGAGACATTAGCCAAGCTGGGACTTGGGGGAAGAAACCAGAGAATCAAGTATTTAAACTATCACATTTGAATGGATCATAAGGGTATAAGGGTTTTAGGATCAAGTTTTTAGCAGCAGTAGGTGTAGCGATATTTAAATGCCAAGTTCTAGAGTTGGATCTTAAGTTTTTTTTCTACCCCAAATCAGATTTACTTCTAGAAAATAGTTATAGGGAGGGCCACATAAGCTCTGCAAACATGCAGCATCCACCTTCATGCCTGAATGACTGCACATAGGCTACAGATAAATTGCTGAAAACATGGCGAACTCTGCTAGGTAAATGTAGGGCCTCTGACACGCAGAACACCATCAATGGCAATGGAAGGAAAGAGTTACCTGTGGGAGATATTTGAAACAAATAATTGATTTGTCACATTGGTCTAAGAAATCAAGAAGAAACTTTATACAGAGGACAATCTATGACAACGTGGGGGTTTGCTAGTGCAGCAGGCACTGTCAGGGCTCTGCCCACATCCCCTTGGCGTCCACCTCTACGTCCAGAAGGCTTCCTACTGTGAACACCTGCACTTGGGCAAGAAGCTCTGCTCCTGTGGTAAGCCAGCTCAGTCATGAGCACAGCTGTCAACGGCCCAGAAGCAGCCATTAACCAATGATGGCCCAGGAGGTGGGTAAAGGCCTGGCTTGTTTGCCCCTCGGGTAGACTAACTGTGAGGCTTGTTCAACATCTGTGCTGTCCAATACCACAGCCATGAGCTATATAGCTATTGGGCCTATAGAATGTAGCATTGTGGCTGAGGAACTAAACTTTCAGCTTGATTTTATTTTAATAATTAAAAATGATAATTTTCAGCCTCAGATCAATTGGTTCGAGTGTTGTCCTGTGTATACCCAAAGGTTGGGGGTTCAATCCCCAGTCAGGGTGTGTATGGGAGGCAACCGATCAATGTTTATCTCACATAGAAGTTTCTCTCTCTCTCTCTCTCTCTCTCTCTCTCTCTCTCTCTCTCTCTCTCTTCTCTCTCTCTCTCTCTCTCTTTCTCTCTCTCTCTCTCTCTCTCTCTCTCTCTCTCTCTCTCTAACAATAAAACCATATCCTCTGGTGAGGATTTAAAAAATTATTTTTTAAAATGATACTCTTCAGTTATTGGAAAATCTTTAATCATATGTGGGAAAGCTTGACTATGCAAATCTACTTTTCCAACTATAAATTTTACAAAATCTAAATACACATCTAAAGGTGACAGTATAGTTCCCAAATTGAATTGTCCTATAAGTGTGAAAAAAGCCACCTGATTTCATTTGAAGACTTAGTAAAAATAACTTTTAAATATCTCATGAATAATTTTTACATATTGACATGTAATATTTTGAGTTTATCGGGTTGAATAAATTATTAAAGTTATATCACCCGTTTCTTTTACCTTTTTTTTTAATGTGTATACTAGAAAATGTAAAGCCACTGGTTTGGCTTATATGGTATTTCTGGTGGACAGTACTGGGCTGCACGGCCTCCCTGGGTTCCAAGAGGGGTTGAACTCCTGTTGCTCATAGAGATAACTGGCTGGATAACACGCACTTTATTGGCTTCTCTCTGTCTCACTTTCTTGCTTTTAAGTGTCCTGGGATCACCTCCCAGGTTGCATTAGAATCCTTGTCTCGTGGTTTGTTTCCAGAGAACCCAAACCAAGACAAATAGCATTAAGAACCTAAAAAAAAGTTGTTTAGAGATTAACTATTCTAACCACTTCAATTTAGAGATTAAGCAAAGAGATTCAGAGAGGTTCCATGAACTTAGTCAAAGCCACTCAACTCTTAAGCTGTGAATTCAGAACTCAATTTCAGTTCTCTTGACTACAAATCCATTCATTTTTTTGGCTATATTATGTTACCTTTTAAATATCATTGGCAAATTTTTTTTTAAAGATATGGGTATCACAGAGGAATGGAGCATTTAGGATTCGGTGAATAAAAATGACAATAAACAATTGGTTTGTTTCTCAGGTGCCCTTTACACCTGCTCACGTGTCGGCTGCTCTCGCTTCTGGTTGAAATGCTGGAGGGGCTCAGTGTCTCTTCTGGTTCTTCTCCTGTATCTAAAAGTCCCCTGGTCACTTTTAGTCCCAATCTCTTATCAGAAACCAGCGTGCACAGTTCTGAGATGGATCCAACCTGATTAAAATGCTTCCTTTCCCCTCCTCTTCCTCCAGTTTGCTAATTGCAGCACAGGACCCACCAGGGGCCTGAGGACAGAGGCAGAGGAGGAAGAGGAGCAGAAAACACACACCGATGTCTGTGTGCCTGGCAGACTTGCATTTACAACGGACTCTCTCACTGTGTTCGGTGCCTTAGAGTTTCCTCTGCTGGGCCTCTCTCACTGAAGCTCCCTTGATGTGGCCAGGTCTCTTTTGGCAGCCACACCCCCTGCAGCCCTTGGTTCTCTGAAAATCCCCTTCCCAGGCTCCCCACAGACTCTCTCTGGGGTCCACCTGATTAGAATTTTACTCCAGTCTGGCTCTCCTCCCTCTGGGATATAGGCACCTTTTACCTGTTGTCGGAAGTATTCCCTCCCTGAAGAGCAATGCCCCCTCCCACTGTGCTGCCCAAGCTCTGTTAGCTTTCTCATCCAAGAGATAAGCAAGAGTCATCCGCAAAGAATGCATGTCAAGGAGCAGCTAAGGGTCTCATGGAAGCCCCTCCCTTTCACCAGGTTTGGGGACAGGGGTAGCAGTGGTGTCCCCCCCTACTCCTCTGTGACCTCTTCAAAGTCATCTCCTGCCCAAATGGTGTGGCTCGGTGGTTGAGCATCAACCAATGAACCAAGAGGACACAGTTTAATTCCTGGTCCAGCATGTGGAATCAATCCCCAGTGATTCTATCTTTCTCTCCCTCTCCCTTCCTCTCTCAAGTCAATAAAATATATTTAAAAAAAAATAAAGTTGTTCCCTTCGTGAATTTCTCCTTCATCTTCCAGAGCCTGACCCCCTTATGACCTTAGGATGGGTGAGGGGGTTCCAGGAAGCGTGTAACCACGTTTCAGCACCTCTTTTGAAAACTCTCAGATGGTCTAGCACCTGCTTTGTCAAGGGGCCTTGCTCTACTGTAGTAACTCAACTGAAATGACTACCTTAATATTTTGATAGAGCTGATATATTACAAAAAGTTGGGCTGGCCATTAATGAAATAGACACACAGTTCATGTGGATATTTATCATTGGAGCTTGGCAATGAAGGAAAGGTATAGGTCGTGGCTAGGGAAGCAGTAGATACATCCAAAGGTTAGTTTTAGGATTTGTAATTATTTTGTAAATAAGATCTGCAAGCCTTCACATGTTTGAAACGATCCTGGGTGAAACTGCAGAGAACAAGAATATCTTACTGCGATATCTTTTATTTTCTCTCTTTTGACTTCATCTGTATGTTTTTTAATGAAATAAATAAGTACTGGATGTCTTGAGGGCTGTGTGATTTCCTTTGATAACTGTTAAGACACCAGAGGTTTCAATTGTTTTTGATCTTCTTTGATCTCCCCAGCTACTCTTCTTTTCAGCATGTAGCATTTTGGCAACTTTTATATGAGAATGAACAATAAAAGTTACTGTCATTACAATTAATTTAAAGAATATAGCTGTGTCTACACAATAAAATCATCTGCAACCATCATCTCGATCTTTTTCTCGGTAGATTACCATTTATTTGCATGCATTCAGCAACTGGAGCAATAGCAAGCCGGTTATCTTCTTTCCTTCCCCACAGAAATCATTTAAAAAAAAAATTGGGACCATTTTAGTGTTGAAGTTTAGTATTGAAGCATTGCAAGCAGCATTTCTGTGTGAGAACTTACCACTGTCTTTGATAAGAATAACAAATTGTTTAGTAACCAAACTCTGAATTTCTTATTTGAAAATAAAAACACAAAATGCCTAAATTGGCAATAGGTGATAGGTCTTTGCCAGCACAGTTTCAAAAACAAAATAGCTAGGCTTTGTTAGATGGGTAATTCATCCAGATCTTCCACTAGCAGTTGTGTCCAGTGATTTCAGTGACAGCATACTCGATTTTGATGCCGCATCGATAGAGTAGAAGTCATGACTGTTTTCCACAATTTTAGCTTTCAGTCAGTATTAGCTTTGCTTTAAAATGAACGAGGAAAAAGAACAGAGAAAGATGTAATGTTAATAGGCTTCCTCTTGTGATCTCTCAGGGATCGGTCTTTTCAAATAAGGGGCTTGAACTTGACCTTCTTCAACGGCACAAAGGTCCAGGGCACGGTTTTTAAAGTTATATTTAAATTTTAATTTGACTCCTAGGAGGCCATTAGAGCCAGACTCTCAAAACCTCATCCTTGATCTTTCCATGTAACTGATTGGTAAAGAAGGGAAGCTTAAGGAAAATGCCAGTAAGGGGTGCATAAATATTGTCCTGATTTCTGTACCCCACAGGATCAAACCGCGTTCAGGTCATTAGCACTATGCTGTTTGATTTTTTAAAATAACAATTTAATAATATAGAGTTAGAATGAAAACATGTTTCATGATAAATCTAGTTTTAGAGACCTAATATTAAAAACTAGATTTAAGCAATCATAATCTCAGTGTTGAAAAAGAAATGGCAGGAAAGGAGGCACTGTCATTGCTGCAAGTGAGGGTATAAATTGTAGGAATCTTTCTGGAAGGTAGTATGGCCGTTTCTATTGAATGCCTCATAATTTTGCACGAAGTCTTTAAACCAGCATTTTTACTTTGGGGGATTCACGCTAAGAAAAGTCGTAGATGTTTGCAAAATTATAGCTACTAGGTTTTTATGGAAGCATTTTTGGTAGAAAGAGAAGTGAATAAAACATAAATATTTAACAACAAGGCTTTATTTAGCCACTAAAAGTGATACTAGAGAAATATTTAATGCCGTAGAAAAGGTGGATAAAGCTGATTAAAAACAGTATGCACGATGTGATTCCCCTTTGTAAAAAAAAAAAAAAAAAAAAAAAAAAGACATTTCCATTAAAAAATTGGATGAAAACAAATATAAATGTTAACAGCAGTATCTCTACATGAAGAAGTTATGCACACCATTTTTTTTTCCAGCCTGGAAATAGCTTTATTTTAAAAATATTTTAAAAATTAAAATGTATATTAGGTGTAGATAACTTGAACCATAGGAAAGTGAAATGAAAATAAATAACTTTATAAGCCTTACTGTACTCTGCAATTGCATGATTTGGTAGAAAACACACACACACACACACACACACACACACACACACACACACACACAGAGACAAACACACACACATTATTCAACCTATCAATGGTATGTATAGGGGAGCTTTACATTTAATTTCCCATAGCGCTATTTCATTCTCGTTAACTGTTGCATAATATTCCATAATAGCATATGTAATAATCTTCCTTATCAATTACTCTCAACCTCACCGTTCTGTTCCAGCAGCAGGATCTCTAGATTATTGACTGATTTCCTCTGCTCTTCACTTTTCAGTTTTTAAAACTTAAATAGGTGTTATTTAAATTAGACTCTTTTTTTGCTCGTCTGCAAAGCCACAACTCTCAATGTCCTGTAACCAAGCAGTAACACTCTACTAAAGAAACTTTTGCCAGAGGGCAGCAATACCCCTCTCAAATAGATGCACAATATGACCTAGCAATCCTAATAACTTCTCTGGTTCAGCCACCCTCCACCGTCTGTGACTAACCTGCCTCCGTTCCTTTCAAATGTCAGATTCTCCCCATCCCCAGCTTTCTTCTCAGAGGCCAATGGGCCTCCTAACTTGAAACTTCAACTCCCATATGCCAATTTACAAACCTTCTCAACTGGGTGTCTTTTCTCTCCTTCCTTTTTGTACTCGAGAGAAAAGTTGTTTTGTCATTATTTCATTTAGGAATTTTGTACATATTTATAAGTAATATGGCTTTGAAGGTTCTCCTGTGTACAAACATGTTTTCTTAGTCTTGATATCAGGGTTATTTTACTTGATTTGTAACATGAATCGGGGCACTTTCTTTTGTTTTTGTTTTTCCTTTTTCTAAGTGTTTAAGGATTTAAGTTTTAAATGGATTTGCTCTTTGAAAGTTTGGGAGCGGCATTTTGGGCACAGGTGTTCGGTAGTGGTAAGGGTGATGGGGTGTGTGTGTGTAAATCTTTGATTACCTACCCTTCAGTTTTTCTTATAATGATTGGTCTATTCCATTTTTCCCACTTCCTGCATTAGTTTTGGTAACTGTTATCTTAGAAAACATCTACTTGATCTAGATCAGGGATTCTCTACTTATTTAAAAAAAATTCTTGGACCATTTGGCAGCTGATAAACTACTATGAACCACTTTTTAGAATCATTTTTTAAAAAATGTTCTTCCTGGAATTTGACTCATTGTGAGTCAAAGCCACGTGACTTTCCATGCCTTCCTACAAATAACGTGTGTGTGTGTGTGTGTGTGTGTGTGTGTGTGTGTTGTTTTACTGATTTTGGTGTTTATGGTGTTCTCACAATGATACATTTGTATGTTCAGTAGAATAAAAATGCACAAAACCTGATTGTATAACATATTATATGTGTTTTCCTTTACCTTATAACACAGTGTGCAAAACAAGAATTGAGGAGGAAACTAAGCAATGAACCCCTGCTACTCAGAACGTGTAACATGCATGGCCGGTTATCACTGCACAATCTCTGAATACTAATAAGTTACTTTAAATAATACTTCAATAGTTATCTCAATCATGTGATTTGTTTGAACTTGCAAGGCTTATACTTACAGCTCATTCAGTTATCTGTATTGCAAAACACCAGACTGACTTATGGAGAGTTAAGTATTCTCATTTCAATTGTCTAGTTTCATAATACTTGAATAAATAAGGGGGAAAGCTCAGCTTTTTTCAAGCATTGATGAGAAGTAAATAAGAATATTAGAGACTAAAATGGGTGGTGGAGTTACACCACTGTGCAAATGCGATAAAAATAGCCCTCTTGGAGGAACTTATATTTTTGTTTGCAGGGGTGGTGGGGGTGCGGGGTGGGGAGAGACAAACTAAGCAACAATAAGTTAAATAGGAAGAAGCCAAGGAAAAGGGATCAGGGATGTGGAATGTGGATAGAATACTCCCATTCTAAATATGTCTTCAGGGTGGGCCTCATTGATCAGGAAACATTTGAGTGAAGACATGCAGGAGGCGAAACAGTAGAATAGGATTATGAACTATTGTCCTACATACGCTAATAAGGAAGTGTTATTTTCATAAGGATTTATCCTCAACTTAAATTGGCAAACCATTTTGATTTGTCAAAATCCCCAATTCATATCACCCCAGGATGTTCCCTAAGATATACTGAAGCTCTTTCCACATCAGTGGCTAACTACTTCTTTTGGAATAACTTATATGAACATATTACTTCATGCCCATCTCAGAATCTTGTATGTAGGCATCCCTCTTTTGAAAAATCCTTACATATATCAACAAACCAGACATTATACCTCTGAAAAGATTAAATGCATCTTCACTCATATCTCAAGGGTAGAGTATATTTGAAATCATAAAGCTTGATGACTTCTAAGAATGATAAAATGTGAGAATAGGGATTTTTTAAATTTTTATTGTTTAAAGAATTGTATGTCTCTTTTTCCCCCCCGATTGACCTCCCCCTCTGCTACTCTCACCCCCAAAGGCAAGCCTCCACCGCCCCAGTGTCTATGTCCATTGGTTATGCTAATATGCATGCATACAGTCTTTTGGTGGATCTTTAATCCCCTTCCCCCTGCTTTCTCTCTGAGCTTGGATGGTCTGTTCGGTACTATCTTGTCTCTGGTTCTATTTTTGTTCATCAGTTTATGTTGATCATTATATCCCATATATGAGTGAGATCGTGACTGGCTTATTTTACTTAGCATAATCCTCTCTAGTTCCATCCATGCTGTTGCAAATGGTAAAAGTTCCTGTTTTTTTTATTTTTATTTATTTTTATTTTTTTATTTATAGCAGTGTAGTATTCCATTGTGTAGATGTGCCACAGTAAATAGCTTTTTCATGTGAAAAATGGACATGTTTTCTCTTTCCATGTGTGTTCATCTTCATACCCAAATAATATTTGTTTGCTGAAGATAGACACACCTTTGCAATGAGAGCTTTCTAGTCACACGGCAGGTTCAATGTGGATACTGAGTAAGACACAGGGATATGCACTCACGCTTTCATGAGAGATTAACTTTGGAGGTTATTGGAACAAATCCTATGCATTATATAGGTTTGCCACTTTTATCTGTTTAAAGATGTTCGTTTTTATTACTTTCTGATTATTATTTCACTGTGCCAAATATTAAGCTTCCTCTTCTTTATTTAGTCATTATTTTAAGGAGCTACAAGCGTGATGTGCCAACTTTTAAATGTAATTGATTACAAGCAAAACTCATTTTCTTAATCACAGTTTGCTTGGCGTTGCACAGCTCAACTTGTGGTGGGAAAAAAGAAAAGAAAAGAAATAAGTAATCTGTACGTTTTTAGGAAAAAAGTTTTGAACAATAAAACCACATGTAAAATTTACCCAAATAAGCATAATTAAACGATGGACTTGCATTTTAAATCAATCAGTTAACCAAAGAAAATAATTTTATGCCCTTTTCTTCGAAAATAAAGTACTTATTTGTGTTCTTATTTTTGGTTAGGAGAATTTGTACATTCACCTCAAAGAATAGTACTAGATTGTTCCTATTATTAAGACCAAAGGAAATAAAAGTTGAATGTTTGCTCAGTTCTCACTAGGTACTGTGCCAGGTAAATAAAAGGGTCAGAAATCTTCGTTGCCTTTGAGTGTGTGTGCATAATGATAATCACATATAGCTTTGTAACATTCAAACATAGCATGTCATACTATTCTTTAATTACATGTACCTGTTTGCTGCTGAGGATGTCTGTTATATTATGTTTGCTTTTGTTAATGTAGTTATACATCTTGAAACTACACTCTAATGACCTGGGATTTTTCTTTGTATACATGCAACTAACACTTAGATGTACCAATGCTATGCTTCACTAGGATTTACCATATCCTATATAATAAAAGCCTAATATGTTAAGTGTCCAATCGTTGGTCCAACCATTAGACCAGCCACTATGATGTGCACTGACCACCAGGGGGCAGATTCTTGACTTGTAGGTTAGCTTGCTGCTGGGGTCCGGCCTATTGGGACTGGGTGAGATGGGTTGGACATGCCCTGGAGCCCTCCTGTGGTCCTTCCCAGCCCCAATAGTGCACTGGTGGGGTTCCTCGGCCAAGCCTAAGCCCTATTGCAATCTGGGACCCCTTGGGGGATGTCACAGAGCCAGTTTTGGCCAGATCCAAGAAGGCCAGGCAGAGGCACCCCACCAGTGCATGAATTTGTGCACCAGGCCTCTAGTAGCAAATAATTTTCAATTTTTAAAATCCACTTATTACACTGATAAATTTTAACTCAGACTATCTGCGCAGCCTTGGAAACAGACAGAAACAAGTGGGATGAGGCTTTTGATCTCACTGAACTCACAGGTTATTGGTGGAGGCAAAGGGACTGCAGACATCAGAGTCACATGCCTTGATTGAGGGAAGGACCAGCTACTATGATACCGTGTGGGGATAAATGTCTCATTCAGCAAGGAAAGGTGATGAGATGGGGAATTTTAGGAGAAGACCCCTGGAGTCTAAGCTGAGTCTCAGGCAAAAGCAGGATTTAGTTAAGCAAAGAAGGTACAGGAAAGGCATTTTAGACAGAGGCAACAGTCCACCAAGCAAGGATGCATGAGAGAACATTAGAAACACTCGTCTTTGCTAAATGCAGTGACATTTACACTCACAGAAAAATTAGCAAAATAAAGATGCTATTTGGATGATTGATATCCCATTTCACATCTGAATTATTGTGAAATCCTTACACATAAGAATGTGTACTCTGCCATTCTTAAAAGCTGGACATTTGCACATGTTCCCTTTTGCCCAAAATTAACTCTTCATGGTGAACTATAGTTTTCTTTCATTTTCTAAGTATACTCTGTTAGGAAGAAAATACAGATTTATAGATTGTAAGAAAATACAATCTATAAAAATAATTTATAGATTGCCTCTATAAATTCTCAGGAGTAATTTTATACATTTCTTTGGAATTAGTAATACACAATGGGAGAGAAACTCTCCTTTGGTCTAGAGTCATCTTCCTGGGCCCGTTAGCAAGATTGGGACTCTCATGCTTCTACATCTGAGACAGGGATGCCAACAACTTTAGGAACATCAGGACAGGATGGTCACACACACACACACACACACACACACACACACACACACACCATACCACACCAATAATGAGTTTTCTGCATTTTCCTTGGAAACCCAGCAAATGGTATATTTCCCTCAGCAAAGTGACATGCTATTTGGACATGCTATGGTTTAAAAATAACACAAACGTTTTCACTTGTTATGCTAAGAACAGATCCTGTGAACTCATTCTGTTGAGTCCAGATAGCTGTTTGCCTTGGACTGTCTAGGTCAGAATCACCTGGAATATTTCAATAAAGTAGGAATTTCCTGATTTCCCTCAAGATCTGCTGAATCAGAATCTCTAGGTGTGGATCTGGGGGGAAATATTTAGCAAGCTCCAACACTCTCTATGGGAGTATTGATGCCCCCTAGAGTTTGTGAACCTCTCATGTAGATCTTGCACCCATTTTGGCCCAGGGTCAACCATTTAGGGCCAAAAATAAGTGAGACCCACTAGTATGAGTTTGACTCAATCCACTGAGCTTTAAAAAATTATCTACAGTTCAGAACTGTAGTCTGGCAGTCTCATTTTTATAATTTCAAAACTCCCCCTAAACATTATGAAATACACTTTTTGCACATACACTTGCTACTTTCAGAAATCTAAAGCTCAGTTTTATCAGGAGCTCGCTGCATTTATTTCTCCCTGACACATTTCAATTTGTCTTACAGAAAATTTTTATTCTTACTGATTCATACCTCTCAAGGTTACATTTGCCTACAGATTTTCTTTTGGCATTTTGGTGTTTATGATAGGCACTATTTAAATTATTTCTGCGATACATCTTCGTTCAAATGCCATAAGCATTGTATTGTGTCACCAGTGTCTAGAGTTACTTATTTCTGATTTGAAAAAAACACCATGATTACTGTTACTCAATACAGTTTTTGCCCATGAGATCTTTATCTCTATAGACAGTATATTAATCCCTTTGCCATTAGTAAAAATACACCCTGAGACCTCCTGGACTCATAACTGAACAACTAAGGGGCAGGAGTGATTTTTAATGTTTCTTCCAGCCAAAATGTCAACAGTGCTGAGTTTGATTCAATCTGCCCTGTATGGAATAGAATTCTAGCAAGCTGCCAGAGTAGAACTGAGGTCAAGAATAATACCTAAGGTATTCTTTTTTACAGTCTAAAATGATTTAAAATTTTGAAGGGATCATAAATTTCCTCTTCAAATGTAAAGGGATTTTAGGCATTCTGCCTTTCTAGCATTCATTATTTATGAACAAACCATTTTAGATAGAATATGAACCACTCAACTCTTCTTTAAGATTCAAACTGAGAACAATCCTTAGACTTTTGAGATTTTGCCTATTAGTTTTAATTTTCAACTTTCATTCTAGCTTCTAACTCAAGCCTAAGGGATGTATATATGTTTGTGTATGTGTGAGTGTACACACACACACACACAAACACACACACACACACACACACTATGTTTTAGCTATTTCTGTCAAATCTTTAAAGAACTTTCTCACCTTACTTTAAAAGCTAAGAAGTGTGTATTAATTGGTCCAATCCCTTTTCTCATTAACCCAGGAATAACAATGTACATAGACTGCTGTGATTTTTCAAACTGTAACTAGATATAGGCTGGGAGAAGTAACAAAACTTACTATGGATTCTTTATCCCATGGACCTTGGGGGGAGGAGGGGAGAGCTAAATTTTCTAGGTCTCCCCTTCAGAACAAAGCAGAGCACAATTTAAAACAAAATGAGATAAATTGGTAATAACAAAAAACAAGGTAGAACTGTATGCCACAATAAATTAAACTTCCTTAGAGCTGAGAGAAGTAACAATGCTGAAAGGGGATGCCATGGACAGTTTCTCCATCAAGCTTTTAAATAAAAAATTTAGAAATAAAAATGAATGGAAGTCAGTGATGTACCTCAGCTCTGTCTGATTTCCCAAATCCAGCTCTTGAGCTCCCCTTGGCTTGGAAGGCCACCAAGTTTGCTTATTTACCCTTCTCACCCAAACATACCCCTTCCACTCCCTTCTGAAGGTGTATGATCCCAGGCATCTTACCTACCAATTGACAGCAGCTCACTGGCAGGGGGAGTTTGCTGTGCCTGATCCCAAGCTTACTGAGGATGACACAGCAGGTAGATATTTGAATACCTTAATACACACTAACTCTATCAGCTCAGGGCTGAGGATTTTTGTAAAACAGAAGCAGGTAGGGGTAGGAGTAGTGGAAAGAGAGATAGAGAAGGGGGACAGGAAGGGAGAGAGAGGAAATTCTTGCAAATTCAAGAATCCATTCAGATCAACAAATTAATTCCCCTAATCGATGTTTGAGACCAAATTCACAGCGATAATGTAAATCGTCTTAGTTGCCTCAACAACAGATTAATTCCATTTTCAGCTAAAAGATTGATGTCATGAAAGCAATATTTTACTGGAGAGAAATTGCTGAAATCTGTTTGCTTAACAAAGCAACTATTGATAACTTGCAACCGCTTATATCTGCCTAAATTATCAACTTGTTAGCAAAAGCAAAAATAAGTGAAGTGTACTTCTTTTGCAGGGAAATCTGAGAAATCATAGTTTTTTTTTCCATAGAGATATATCAGAAAATAGTAACCCTTAAACTCTGAGATGTCATATCTGCATAGGATTGAGGAGTGTTACTGAAAGACAGTCATGTGCTACTTAAGGATGGGATACACTCTGAGAATTGTGTCAATAGATGATTTCATGGTTGTGTAAACACCACATAGTGTACTTACCCAAACCTATTACTGTACTAGTAATTGTATATGCTACACTTTTACACAACTGGCTATGCAGGATTGCCACAAACTCATGAGTAGTGACATGTGCTATGACATTAGAACATTACAACATCAGTAAGTGATAGGAATTTCTCAGCTCCATTATAATCTTACTAGAGGCCTGATGCACTAAATTCATGCAAGAGTAGGCCTTCCTTCCTGCTGGTTGCTGGCACCAGCTTCCCTTTGGCCAACAGCAGGCACCAGGGACCCTGGCTTTGTCTGGAAGACGTCCGTCTAATTAGCATACTATGCTTTTGTTATTATAGATGGGAGCACCGTGGTCTATGTGGTCCATCATTGACTGAGCCATCGTTATGCAGCGTATGATTGTTTTAAACACATTTATTTGAGTTTTTTTGCTAAAGGAATCCTGGCCTTTGACGTTCCACAGTTATCTCACTTTGAAATGATAGGATGGATAATGCAAAAACGGAGTCTCTAACTGGTGGTGGCACAGAAACAAGCTCTCTTCCTTCAGACCTTCACACAAGTGTCTTCCAAATGGGAGGATAAATAAACTGAAGTGCTTTCTGGATGCAGAAGATTTCTTTGCCACCGCAGCAGAAAAATATAAGTGTCCCAGGCAGGCTTTCGTCAGCCTTGAAATACTTGTTTGGTTTGCTATTTTGTGTCCAGGCTTTTCCTTCTCCCTACTCAGTAGATAGCAGCAGCTTGGGAAAACATTGGCCTCTGTCTTGAGTTCTTGAAATCGTAAAACACTGGATTTGAAGTATTACCGCCCCTTGTCCCCAAGGAATAACTGCTCGTGCTTCAGTGACTCCCGGGGAGAGCTGTGCCATTCGAACCACTTTCAGGCATTTCTTCCGTTAGCACGTAGCCGTGAGAACAGTGCAAGATTAAGATGCGTTTAGAGCAGCCCGGGAACACCGCCTCACGTGGAGAGAGTGTTCCATCTTCTCAACGTGCACTTCAGTGCATTGCAGAGAGGTAGGACAGTGCAATGGTCAAATGCAGAGGCTTTGGAGTCAAGAGGACATACGTGTTTTTTTTGGCTGTGTAAAGTCTCAGTCCCTTTATCTGAAACATGGACATGAGAGTGTCCAAGGTGCAGCATTATGCTATCCATTAGATGTAGGTAAACACCTTCGTCCCGTGGCTATGCCCTGGTTATCACTGCAGAACTGGTAAGCTATGATTGGTGCTACTAGAATGCAGACCATTTATGTTTCATCTATTTAGATCTTTAAAAAAAAAATAGTCATTATAGATTTACTGCTAAAGCACAACATTAAAAAAAAAAAAAAGATAAAACGACCCTACAGAACAACAGGCCCCTGGAAATTGGGTCCACATTCCCGCAGGAGAGCACCAAAGAACAAGACAGGCGTTAAGATCATTGCTGACCAAATAAATCACCTTCTCATGAAAAGCACCACCCAGCCGAAACTGGTTTGGCTCAGTGGATAAACCGTTGTCCGTCTGTGGACTGAAAGGTCCCAGGTTCGATTCTGGTCGAGGGTATGTATCTTGGTTGCGGGCACATCCCCGGTAGGGGGTGTGCAGGAGGCAGCTGGTAGATGTTTCTCTCTCATCGATGTTTCTATCTCTTTCTCTCTCCCTTTCTCTCTGTAAAAAAAAAAAAAAAAAAAAAAAAAAAATCAATAAAATATATATTTTTTAAAAAGCTCCTCCCAGCCAAAAGCGGTTTGGCTCAGTGGATAGAGCGTCAGCCTGCGGACTGAAAGGTCCCAGGTTCGATCCCGGTCAAGGGCATGTACCTTGGTTGCGGGCGCATCCCCAGTGGGGGGTGTGCAGGAGGCAGCTGATCGATGATTCTCTCTCATTGATGTTTCTAACTCTCTATCCCTCTCTCTTCCCCTCTGTAATAAATCAATAAAATATATTAAAAAAAAAAAAAAAAAAGCTCCTCCCAGACCCCAGGTTCCAGCTGACAGCCTCCAAATCGCATCTTCCTCCAAACATTGCAGACCAAGACACCGAGGTTATTCATCTTAAACAGAGTCTACAAGCTGGGCAGTGCTGACGGAGCACCCAATAATGCTGAAGCAGATGGAAGGCTTCCTATGTGCTCCCAGTCCCACCAGGAACACCCTTTTCACCATCCTTTTCTGAGATGCCAAATCACTAAGCAAACAGCACACGGTCGCCTCGGGGCACCACATCCTTCAGGACGCTCCCAAGGTGCCCATGTTCCTGGGGGGAGTTTGGGGGCCGTGCCAAAAGCCTAGCCACTGTTTCGGAGCCTGCTGCCTGGGGTGCCAAAGAATGAGGCACAAAGAAAGCCCTGGCAGGGAAACCGTAAAGATGCTAAACGAAGCATCTTAAAGAATAGATGCGAAGGAACTGAAAAGCTTTAAACCACCCAGCAAAATTCAAATTAGAAATGGATAGCTACATGAAGGATCTGAATTAAAATACAAAAATAGTAAGCTGCAGCCTGACATCCTGGTGGAGCGAACCCATTCACTGATTCTGAAACGGAGTGCCAGTCGGATAGGCCACGTTGGGTACAAGTCCCAAGTGCCAAATAGAAACTTAGACATACTTGGGGAAATGCTTTAAATAATAGGCTCTCCTTGAACATGTAAAAAATCCGACAGATATATATATATATATATATATATATATATATATATATATATATATATATATATATAAAATCTGTTATCAAACTGCATCAAATATATTGAAAAAACTAAGCCCGCGTTGCCCTGAGAGAGGTCCATTCAGGAGAGCAGAGAGCATGAAACAGGTACTGTCAGTCAGCTTATGAGGATGATATGAATGTAGTAAGTGGAATGAATCTGCCTTTACCTTGATATCATCCTAGAACTTTGAACTATTTATTTTTTATATTCTCCTAGATCTGGCCACAGCACTTTTTTTTTTTTTTTTTTTTTTTTTTTTTTTTAAAAAAAAAAGCTTTTCATTGAGAAAACCTAAGATGTGAGCATTCAAGAGAGTGGTTTGAAACATGTTCACCCAACGTGTTTAAGAGTCTTCTGCAATTTTTCTGTTCTCACCTTCCCCTTCCTTTATGTCTGTTAGTATGGCTTCAGCTCTGTGTGTTCAATGTGGTGTGTGTGTGTGTGTGTGTGTGTGTGTGTGTGTGTGTGTGTGTATGTGTGTGGTAGATGACTCTACTCACTTGGAGAATAATGCTTCTGCGGTGGCATCTCAGGAGAGCTCATATTACTTAAGGAATTCTGCTAATTACCTGGGTATATTTTGCTTGAAGAGAGATAAATATGTTTATTCTCCAGGGTTTCCTGACAAAACTATAATTTTCACTTAAGGTTTTCTTTTTTTTTTTACTGGGACCTATCTGAGCCCCACCCAGAGTGCCCCTCTAATTTTCTTATTCACTGCTCTAGTCATGAGATGTAATTTAATTTACTCAATGAGGTGCCTTTCCCCCCCTCCTGAGAATCTCAAAAAGGAAAAGTAACAATAATTGCTTCTTTGGGTCAGTTTTCCCCCCTCATGTGTCAAAACTCTGAAACAGGTACTGTCAGATCAGGAAAGAAATATTTCTATTTCTTGGAAATTGAATGATTTATGCAAATCAGTTAGAAATTTAGGATAGCAATATGTTCATTGGAATATATACAGGAATTCTTTCCCCTTGAAAGCATCTGATTCTTGAGGTCATCATCTTGAACAGAGAGTACGTTATTTGAAAACAATTACAAATATCGTCCAACTAAGTTCTAGAAAATTCCTTTCAGGGTTACTGTAAATATTGAAGTTGTTCATGAATCATAGAAGTGAGCCAGTGTCACACAAGTCATTCACAAGGGCCTCTGTAAACAAGGTTTGCAGTAAGGACACGCCCTCTAGGAGATAAATTGATGGGAATTCCAAGGTGTCCCCTCCGTGTGAAAACACTATTGTGATGCAGTAATGATGCCATCTGCATTTTCTGGGTCAATTGTTGACAAGGAACTTGAGTTTTCTGGCAAGCAGGATGTACATGAGAGTACACAAGAGGCATGTCTTGGTGACTTCCGGCTCAGAGCACAGGCACAGCTTCCTGTTTTGGTCGATAGCTTCCCCTGGGCTTTCACATGCAAAGCTACCCACACAGAGATGGGTTGCCCATGCAAAAGAGTAGGTGTCGTATTTTTGGAAAGCTTTGCTTCACATTATCTTCATTGTTTTATTCTGCTAACCCTATTTCCTCTTATATTTTACACTGACACTTAAAATGCTATTTCACCTGACTGTGGAGAATACTTTATTTTCCTTTTGAAGCTTATTCTTCCTGATACTGTTTTGGGTTTTTTTGTTTGTTTGTTTGTTTTGTTTTGTTTTTCTCTCTTGGCAGTGCTCTTATATTACTGCTTCATTTGCTTATAATATTAATGGCCAGCTAATAGGCCTTGAGATATACATTGTTAACTCATTTGGTCAATCATTTTGAAATAGTTGTGAGCTTATCCTGACTCTACATCTATGCGTACCCTCAGGGTACAAAGATGGCTCACATGTTTATTCTGCTCTCTGGTTTACAATTTGGGCTATACATACACAAACTGTAGTACAAAATAGTAAAAGGTTGATTCCTAAAAAAAGATGGAGATGAAGTACTGTAATTTTCTTATGTACATTTTTTTTTTGCCATTGTGTATCCTTCTTTGTGAAGTTCCTATTCAAATCTTTTGCCCATAATTTTTCATTGGATTTTTAAAAATTGTTTTTGTCCGGAACCATTATTTATATAGTTAAGCATAAAGTCCTTTGTATGTTTATTTATTCCAGTATATGGCTTATTTTTTCATTTTTCTTAAGGTTTTAATTTTGGTATAGTACACTATATATGTATATTTTTTTTTCTTTTAAAGTTAGTGCTTCCTGGGTCCTGTCAAAGAAGTTTTTACCTACTCCAAAATTATAAAGATATACTCTTGATACTTCTATGCTTCTTTCACATCTAGGTCTACCTTATAAGTCATAAGGAAAATGCAAACTAAAGCCAATGGTTATCACTAAATATTCACTAGAATGGCTAAAATTAAAAAACAACAACAACTGGTAATAGTAAGTGTTGACAGGAATGTGGATCAACTAGAATAATCATATATTGCTAGTTGGAATATAAAGTAACAAAATCATTTTGGAAATCAGTCAGATGGTTTCTCAAATAGGTAAACATACACCTAACCTATGGATGACCACTTATACTTTAACTTTTACCCCAAAGAAATTAAGACATATGCCAACAAAAATACTTGTACAAGAATGATCAGAGCCTCCTTATTTAGAATAGCTAATCATCCATATGTTCACCAATCAAAGGATGGATAAACAAACATGGATTTATACATACAATAGAATATTACTCATACATAAAGTCACAAAATACTAAGATACACAAATAATAGAGATTATACTCAAAATGCCGAGGTAAAGAAGCCTTCCACAAAAGAGTACATGTACATATGAAGTTCTAGAACAGATAGAACCCATTTGTGATGAAATAAGTTAAAGCAGTGGTTACTCTCCAGGGGGGATTGACTGGAACAAAGGAGGAGGAAACTTTCTGTGGTGGTGAAAATGGCCTATATTTTGCTAGGAGTGTGAGTTGACACAACTGTATATATTTTTTAACACAGTGAATATATATTTAAGATTTTTGCATTTCATTGTATGTAAACAATATTTTCATTCAAGCAATGAAAAGCAGTCCTAATGGGCTGATTAGGCATATGGATTAAGAGTGGCTTTTGTACTCAGAGGGCCTGAATTCAAATTACAGTTCTGGAACTTATTCACTGTGGAAGTTTAGGTAAGTAATATAACTTCTCTGAACTTCACCTTTTGCTTTGATGAACTGAAACAATACCTTCTTTTAAGAGATGTTTTGAGGACATTTGGAAAGAACTTATCACAAGGGTTGATATAAGAAAACAATATGTTAAGAAAACAATCCCACTTGAATAATTCTCCTCCTCCTTTATTTCCACTTTCCCCTTTCATGTTATTATTGAGCAAATTGTTAAATACAATTGGGAGGTTGTGAGTTTTGGTGTTTGCGAAGATAGTAAGTTAACAGAAATACAGATCACTCTAGTAAGATCATACCTGGGAAACAATAGGATGAGGTCTCCTTGGAAGCGAATGGATTTGATGAGAGATGTCCTGATGTAGTTGGCATTAATGGGTCTGGAATTTGGGAAAGAAACCAGAAAAGCTGGTTTGAATTTGAGCTGTGATGAGTTGATAAACCAGATCTCCAGGAAAAGAAAAAAAGAAAAGATTGATATGTATCATTTGCTGATTTCCTTGCTGCAAATACTCTCATTGTGGCCAATTTCAAGTTACCAAACTGGTTTGCTAAATTCCTGTACATTTACCAATTGGCTCTCTCGAGCTGGTGTCTGCTGGCTCTGGTACACTACTAGATATGAGTCACTTAATGAGGCTGAGAATGAGAGAGATACAAATCTTTTCTCACCTTGCACCAGATCTTTTTGCCTATAGTATATATTGAATTTAGATTTTTTTGATATGAATTCCTATTTCTGAGTGTCTATCCATAGCTCACACTTTTTTTTCTTCCTGTGGAATAGATAAGCCTTATCATCTCTGCCAACTGCTATAACATTTTTTAAATTTTACTTATTAATTTTAGAGACAGAGGAAGGGAGAAAGAGAGAGAAACACTGATTTGTTGTTCCACTCATTTATGCATTCATTAGTTGCTTCTTCTTCTTCTATTTTTAAATTGATTTCAGAGAGGAAGGGAGAGGGAGACGGAGAGGGAAATAGAACATCAATGATGAGAGAGAATCACTGATTGGCTGCTTCCTGTTTACCCCATGCAGGGGACGGAGCCCACAACCCAGGCATGAGCCCTGGTTCCTAGGTTGACGCTCAACCACTGAACCACACTGGCCAGGCCTTTTAGTTGCTTCTTGCATGTGCCCTGACCAGGGACTGAACCTACAACCCTGGAACATGGGGATGACCTGCAACGAACTGAACTACCCAGGGCTCATGTCCATTGCTTTTTTTTTTTTTTTTAAATTATTTTTATTGTTGAAAATATTATAGATGTCCATTTGTTTCTCCCCCCGCCCCCCCCCTCCCCAATTGACTTCCTCCTCCCCACACCCACCCCTTCCAAGCATTTGCCACACTATTATCTGTGTTAATGGGCCATGCATATGTGCATATACATTCCCTGGTTAATCTCACACTCCCCTAAGCCCCCTACTCCCACATCCACCTTCCCTTTGAAATTCATCAATAAGTTCATGGTTCTAGGTCTCTGGATCTATGTTGTTCATCAGTTTATTTTGTTCATTAGATTCCACATATGAGTGAGATCAGGTGATGCTTGTCTTTCTCTGACTGGCTTATTCTACAGCTTTTAAAGAGGGCCTTTGCCCTCTTTAAAAAGTGGTTTATCCATTCCCCTGTTGACATGACAGTTTCTTTATTCTTTTATAATAAGAACTTGCTCTTTCCAGGATCACCCACCAGGTGCCTCAGCCTGGGAGAGGTTTAAGCACAACCTCCTACTGTGAGAAGAGTAACTGCACAGCTTCGCTCATCGGCTCCTGTATCTTCCAGAGCTAGGCTCCGGCCTCATTTCAGAGTATTTTCATATATTGATTTCCGAGTGAGAAGGAAAAGGAGAGAGAGATAGAAACATCAATAATGATAGAGAATCAGAATCGGTGATTGCTGCCTCCTGCACACCCCCACTGGGGATCGAGCCTGCAATCCAGGCATGTGCCCTTGGCAGGAATTGAACCTGGGACCTTTCACTCTGCAGGCTGACGCTCTCTATCCACTGAACCAAGTTGGCTAGAGCCAGAGTATTTTCATTTCTCCCTTTTTGGGGAAGAAAGGAATGCTATCAAACTTAGTTCATCACCTCCTATCTCCCAGCCCACCTGTGTCAGGTGCTTACGTCTATGTTTGCACAAACTGCTGGTATACGCAGGGTTCAGGTCTCTTCCCATGGGCTGCTGGAATGCCGGCAAGCCATGGGATGAGGTTAAACTTGTATTTAATATCATCTCATTGAGCTGTCTGTAGCAATAAAGACACTTTGTTGAGAGCCCGTGGGGACTATTTTTGACCCATAGGCTAGCTACAATGCTCTCATAAATACACATTCCCAGAAATTATTTGTCCTAAAAATTATAATATGTAATGTATTTTTGCCTAGATGTTCCTTTTCAACATTATTTAGTATAGCAAAATAAAATTAAAACAACTTATATACCCACATTTTCATAGTAAAATATGACATACCCATTTACAATAACATCATGTTGATCTTAACATTATTTATAAACATTTTTTTCACATGAAACATATTTATACTATATGGCAAAATTATATTTACTATTTTAACTCTGTTAAAAATGTGGACCAAAGAAATGATTAGAAATAAGTTTCTCAAACTATTAACAGTGATTTTCTTTTGGTGATAGAATTATTAGATAGTTTTTTCCCTCTTCACTGTGCACTTATAAGCTTTTCCAAATTTTTTGCACAACTAGCAAAAAATGGCTTTAACAAGTTCTCAGGGCTCCCGAGACCATACTTATATTCCAATATCCTTAGTTTATACACTCCAGTTTTGTTTTTTTTAAATTAAAATTCCATCTGAAGTCTACAGTCAAATTATCTAAAACACATAAGACATATGTCTTATGCCATAAAACTGGGGTCCTTTATTCATGCTGTGTAGTGGTGTTACATTCCTAGTTGTTTCCTTTTATTCTTCAAGAAAAGACGGTAGTTTAGAAAATAAAAAACTAAGTTTTCCTCACTGCAAAGTACTTTTAATTTGTAAGGAATTCAAATCTTCAAACATTTTTAAAAATATGTATTGTATTAATGTATTCTTGAGTTGTACTCTTCCAACATTTTATCATGAACCATTTCAAACATACGGAAAAGTTAAAATAATATTACAGTGAACTCTCATAGATCTATCAGCTTGCTTCTGTAATTAACAGTTAATGTATTTGCTTGATCACATATCTATTTATGCAGCCATCAGTCCATCTTACTTCTGATACATTTCAAGTAAATAGCGGAGACGAAGACATTTTACTTCTAAACACTACATCATGCATAGCTTTAACTAGAATTCAATATCCTTTACACTTCTTTTAGAACTCTCAGGATAAAATTTATATGCAACAGAATATATAAATCTTAAGTGATCATTGAATGAGTTTTGACAATTGCATGTACCTGTGTCACCCAAACACCAATCAAGATATAGAACGTCACCATCATCCAGGAAGTTCCCTTGAGTTCCTTCTCAGTAATCTGTGCACTGACCCTCCCAGAGCCAACCATGGTTTTGATTTGATTCCACTAAGTCGTTGTTTTTTTTTAAATTAATTTCTTTATTGATTAAGGTATCACATATTTGTCCTCAATCCCTCATTCCAATCCCCCCCACACACACACATGCCCCCACCCTCTTATTGTCTTTGACCACTGGTTAAACTCATATGTGTGCACATAAGTCCTTTGGTTGATCTCTCCCTTTTTTCCCCACCCTCCCTTTGAGGTCCAACAGTCTGACCCATGGCTCCTTATCTCTGAGTTTGTTCTTGTTCATCAATCTATGTTGTTCACCATTTCCCCTAGATGACTGATTCATATGCCTTTCAGCATAACGATTATTGCTTGTCTCATTTTTGATTCTTATAAGTATTGTATATTTCCAGTAGGACATGATCTCACTCATCTAGGGGAAATGGTGAACACTAAGTCATTGTTTCTCCAAGTCTAGAACTTCATACAGCATGTCATTTTTTGTATTTGGTCATGTTCACTCTGCATTTTGAGAATCATCTATGTTTTGTTTCTTGTACAAGACTTTTTGTGGACATCTATTTGTATTGCTTTCAGGTAAACACCTAAGGATAGAATTGCTGAGTCATAGAGTATTTTAGTTTTATAAGAAACTGATTGACCTTTTCCCAAAGAGGTCGTACCATTTTACATTCCCACCAACAATTTATGAGGGTCTCATTTGCTCCTTATTCTTGACAACAATTGGCATTATCAGTATTGTCAGTCTTTTGTTTTTAATTTTAGTCATTCTCATGGTTAAATAGTAGTTAAATTGTATTTTTTAAAATATGTAAATACTTGGTCAGTTTCTTTGCTGACTGAGGGGGGGGCGGGAAATGGCAAAAACCAATTTTCATTCCAAGAGACCTGGTCTTACTGAGTCTACATTCATTCAAATGGAAAAATGCCAGCATTTTGTAAGAATTGATTTTTCTCTCATGAGAAACCTTTTTTTTTTTTTTTTTTTTTTTTTTGACATTTGAATGGTATTTACTATAGACTTACCCTGTAATTATCCTCTTCATAATTGTTGGTCTCTTCCTCCTAAAGCCTTCTCTTCTCCTATGCCCCATTTTCTTTGAACCACCTGGAGGGATGATGGGGTTGCTTTATATATTCCAGGTGTCTGTTAGATAGCTTGTCACATGTTGCCTTAGGATATAGGCATTTGTGTCCACATCTCATCTCTCTTCTTCATCTGTAGACATTTTGGGGAAAAAGACAATTTTAAGTTACTTTAGCATAGCTCCTTGCACCTGGTACTCACTGAACATTTATTGAATGTGTGATTGAATGAGAGGTGGAGTAGTTATGAACACAGACCCTGGTGCCAGACTCTACTACCTATCCGCTGTGTGATGTCCCGAAGGTTACTGAGCCTGTTTCCAACTGAAAAATGAAGATATTAAGAATACTTACTTGCCTGGATGGTGTTGCTCAGTGGTTAAATGGCAACCTATGAACCTAGTCAGGGCATATGCTTGAGTTGTGGGCTTGATCCCAGCATGGGGTGTGCAGGAGGCAACCAATTAATGATTCCCTCTCATCACTGATGTTTCTATCTCTATCTCTCTTTCCCTTCCTCTCTGATATATATATATATATATATATATATATATATATATATATATATATATATATATATTTTTTTTTTTTTTTTTTACCTCACTAAACTTTTGTGGGGATTAATGAGTTGACTTTTTTTTTTTTTTTTTTTTTTTTTTTTTAAATGTTTAGAACAGTGCCTTGAACAAAATAAATAAATACAAACAAAATCTACCCACATTTTTTGGATCATATATATAATTTCATTTTTAAAAACTGGATTTCTAAATCAATATGGACCCTGTGAAGTAAAAAATACTGGAAAAAAAAATCCAACAACAACAAACAATGCAATAATGCAACTCCAAACTATGTTCAAGTATTTGGTAAACGAGTTTATATTTGCACAGGGTGATTTTGTAACCTTTGAAAATATGCCTTCCAACCTTTAGATTTTCAGACTAAACTGATCCTAGCATCTTTTCTTCAAATCTTGGGTCTGTTACTATCTTTTTTGAAGTGCCCTGATCAGACTTATAATACTTGAAGTGTAAATGCTACTCCTTTGCTTTTAAAGAGGACAATTCAATCCTTAATGTTTGTAAATATTAAACTTATCTGACATTCACTTACTTTTATATAACAAAGGAATATATCCTTAATAATGAAATAATAAGGAAACACTGGCATTATCTATATAATAAAAGGCTAATATGCAAATTGACCAAACACCAGAATGACTGGTTGCTATGATGTGCACTGACCACCAGGGGGCAGATGCTCAATGCAGGAGCTGTCCCTTGGTGATCAGTGTGCTCCCACAGGGGGAACGCCACTTAGCCAGAAGTTGGGCTCACTGCTGGTGAGTGTAGAGGTGGTGGCAGGAGTCTCTCCTGCCTCAGCACTAAGGACCCCTTGGGGGATGTCTGACTGTGAGAGGGCACAGGCTGGTCTGAGGGACCACCCACCCAAGTGCACGAATGTAGTGCACTGAGCCTCTACTTAATAATATTTATGGTCAAAGGGATCCACATATTCTGAAAGGTCATACTGTACCTTCTTTAAAGAAAATTTAGGGATTTTCTATTGAAAGGATTTAAAGAGTAAGTCTTGGAAGGAGTAAAACTTGAGAGCAAATTTCTGAAGAGCAAAAGGCCAAATGCTCTCCCAGGATCTTCAGTATCTAGGATACTCCACTGGACTTGATTCCATAATGAAACTTCTTTGTTTCCTGTAGTCAGAATGCTTCTGTGTGTGTCCATACAACATGGAGAAAACATACTCATAAAAGCAAAGGAGAACATCAACCATTGTCACCTGTGTAACATGTTTTCTTGTTTGATTCAGATGGAAGATTTCAAACCTCATCTTCATGTGGTGAAAACATTGAATAGGAAAACACTAATATTGTCTTTCCATATCCACTCATCCTTCATTTGTAAAGTCAGAACAAGAGGGAAGGTATTCATGGTCACCTTGGCTATTTCCTTGTGACCTCCAAATGGCTGAGGTTTTAAATTCAATCCGCATTGGGGTGTCTGGGAGCGGGGAGTGGAAAGCCACAGGGTGCAAAGAAAAGTAAAGGCCAGATGTGTCCACTTGGTATTAACAGAATGCTTTTGCAAGCAAAAAAAAGAGATGGTGTTTGGTAAAAATAAGTTTCGTTTTCTCCTGCTCTGGCATCTGCTTGCTCTCACAATGGCCGCAGTGTTTTTCTTTACCTGGTAGGTGGCCTCTCCATGTATCGATGAGGCACTGCGTGAAAATGTGCCTCCTTATGTCGGAGGAAAATTTGCTTTTACTTCTTTCCTCGGCTCTTCTGTGCCTCCCTTTGTTCTAATCATACACGTGAGGGGGAAAAGCCAGTGATACTAGCAAACATTTTCTTCTCTAGCCACTTTTTGGAGTTAATAATTCAAATGGATCTTTTATGAACTCTCATTTTATTCTTAGAAATGGCCTTATTGCTAACAGTCTGCTCTCCAGTTGTACTTTATCAAGCAGCAGATCTGTTGTAAAATGTGATGACTGGATTTCATCTGTTTTGCCACCCCCTAAGAATTCATTGCCCACAGTGCTTCAACTGCTGTTATAAGAGCCGGTTTAATTTTTGTGGTACATTGATTGATAACTGGGCTCCCTGGTAGCATGGCCTTCCTTGAGTAGGACTGCTGTTTTCGCGGTCTCAGATCCCCCGAAGATGCTACATAACTCCCTGTATGAAACCAATCTTCCACACCCTAATAGTAATATCCCAAAACCCCAAATGAACAAATAACACACATGCAAGGGCCTATAGGTATTTTCATGCCTGCAGGTGATACAATATGGGAATGGAAGGTGCCCCTGGACTTAGGTATGATAGAATCAGAGACATAGAAAGATAGACAGACAAACAAATAAAATTGAAAGGCTTGCCACAGTTCTGAAAAAGTTATCTCAATTGGTCTCATTGGTGTAATAAAATAGCAGGTATTTCTTTACTCTTTCACTAATTTTCTGTTGCTTTCAAGTGTAGAATCCATGCTATGTATCTTCAAATTTTAAAAAATAATAACAACAAAAAAGAAGGCAACAAAAGAGTTGGCAAAGAGGAGGACTGTAAAAATCAGGAAAACAAAGGACAGCAGCTCTTACTCTATCTTCTTTTTTATTTGGGGTAAGTGAGATGAATTAGATAAAACTATTTCTGTATTTACTGACCATAATACATTCATTCTCAACAGATATCTATTGAGCACCTACTATGTTTCCAGCACTAGGAGCTGGGAATTTAGTCTTAGAAGAGAAGTCTGTGGATTAATTCTTAGGGTTCAGAGAGATAAAGAGAAATAATCCAATGAAGCTGAGAAGGAATGGTCAAAAAGAGTACAATGTCCTGGAAGCCAAGTGAAGAACATGTTTCAAGACAGAGGTAGTGATTGATTGTGTCAAATGTTGCTGACACATAAGATGAGAATCTTTGGATGGGATTTAACATTGCATTTTACTATATAGATTTCATCACTGACTCTGGAAGAACTTAATTCTGTTAGGCTCAAGGTCTAATAATTCAAGGCATCTCATCAATCCTATGGATTAAGTAAGAAAATGGGTTCAGATGTATACAACTTGCTCAAAAGCAAACTGGAATGAGAAGACAGGAGATTAAGGAAGAGAGTTCTAAATTTCTTTTTTTTTTAAATTTTAATCTATATATTTTATATATAGGGAGGAAGGGATAAAAACATCAATTTGTTTTTCCATCCATCCATGCATTCATTGGTTGACTCCTACACATACCCTGACCAAGGATCCAACTACATCCTAGTATATAAGGTCAACTCTCTAACCAACTGAGCCATGGAGTTCTATATTTCTTAAGAGCCCTACCCTATAAACTGAGGCAGGGAAATGCTGTAATTTTTAAAATAAACAAATAGCACATCATCCAAAGAGGATGACCCTAGGTAACAGGCATCAATAGAAACCATGACAACCTGGAAAAGAGGCCTTGTAGGAAATCTGTGCATGTGTGTGCACACTCTGCTTTTTCAATGTATTTATCATGTCGTGGCCTTGGAAGGAGTAAGAGCTCCTCATCTTTTGGAAGCAAACAAAACTGGTCTAATGTAAGTGGCTATGAATCCTCTCTATAGTTATAGATTTAAATGTAAAAATCCAATTAAAAATGGATGGGGTTGCAGTTGGGTGAGTCGACTTGGTAGGAGGTCTAATTATGCTACAGCATGGAGGCTAATCTTGGCTGAAACAATAGCATATCATTTTGATTTTTAGGAAGCCTCAAAAATCAGTCTGATTGGAGTGAAATTGGTAAAAGAGAAGAGAGCTAGAAGGGAATGATCAGATTAGTGTTAAAATAGAAAACATGTACACTTCTGCCCCTTGCAACCCAGAAAGGGCAAATGTATATGAAAACTAGTGATGGCACTGTTTCACATACTTGAGTTTGCATTTTTGGCAGCCACAACTAACTGAAAGACAGCCTCTGAAAGCTCATGCAGTAGAGTGCAGGCATGGCACTGCCTGCTTCCCCCCTTCCCTCCCTGGGCAGAGAGAAACATGAAACATGTTGATTCTTGTTGGTCATTTGATTTCCCTTTACACTTGCGACAGATTTACTAATTGTTGACTAATCCAGAAGTTGGGCACAATTAGGGGGAGGAGAAACAAATGAGAGATGGCCCATCTTTCATACTTAATGTCCTTTAAATTCGCCCTGAGGAGTGGTGGCTGGATAGTGAGATGAAGTGAACTCCCACCCTTGGAGGTCTTCAGCTCTAAAATCTCTGCATGTGCTCTTCTAAGCCATCTTGACATAGACCCACATTCCCTAGGCAGTGCCTCAAGGACCTGGCTGGCAATTACTCTGGATGCTTTTTGAGTGTTCTTCATTGTTTTTACCCCGAATCTGTCTCTGTAAGAACTCACACTCATGGCTTTCCTCTCTGATTCCAGTGTTTGTGTTTTTCCCTTAGGTGTTTAATTCTCATGTCTCCTTACAGGGTGACCAAGTTAAGAGGCCTCCTTCGAACTTCCCAAGACCCTGCCTCTAGACGTGGTCTCTTACAAGGAAAGAGGGGAGATTAGACAGAGCAGAATTGTGTCCATGGCTGGGAAGTGTTTTGTTCCTTGTGGGCTCCAGTAGGACAGAAACAAGTGAGGAACGGCAAAGCAACAATATTGAATTACTTCAGAAATACCCATGCCACCAATTTAAAACTTCCTTTACTTCTGGTAATTACCTAAATGATTCACTGTGTGCTGTTACAGTTTATCTGTAGTGTGATGCGTTTCAGAAGTTGCCCCGTTTGGAAATATTTCCCCCCGAACGTGTATCTACCTGAGCAAAATTCAGTATTATCTTCTTGAACTGAGGTATTTGAAAAACTTGAGCTATGAGGAAGTGAGCATGGTAATTATGTTGGTAAATGTCTTAGGTCAGGTCCCCAGAGGCAGATCCTAAGATGAGCATTTGTGAACAAATGATTTATGGAGGAAGTGCTCCCAGGAGAACCCGGTGCGAAAGTGGAGGAATCAGGTCAGGAAAAGCGAAGAAGTCAAGCAACATGTGCTGTTTCAGGCCAAGGCCCATAACAGGAGCTTCGGCCCCTTCTTACAAGGGAACCCGGGAGGTGAGCCTGAGTTGTCCACCACCAGGCAACTGGGAGGAGGTGAGCCTTCTTACTCTTGCACCATTGGTCACTGCTGAGGCCCAGCCCAGGGTGATGTAAACTCCCAGGTATTTCTGCTCCAACAGCCCTAAGGCAAATCTCTAAAGGACAGTCATATGTGAGGGTCATTGGAAGCAGAAGCCAAGGAGCAAAAAAAATAAAAAATAAATTTAAAAAAATGCACGGAAATGGTCAAAGGAATTCAAGAAGATCTGAGTGGGCTCCGCAGTGTCTGCCACATCCTTGTAAACATTTATTGAGCCGTTGCTAGTGCCAGGAAAGATTTTCTTCCATGCAGTATATATTCTCTAGTTTTCACAATACCCTATGAATGATCTCCATTTTACATATAAAGGAATTCAAATGTCAAGCAATTTTTAAGAGTGTTCAGAAAAGGTCAGTCACAGAGCCAGTGCTCAAATCCTGCTCCATCTGAATGCCGTGCCTACAGTCACGTTCACTCCTCTTACTATATTCCTCCTGGTCACTTACTCTAGTCCTTCTTCTTCTTCTCCTCTTATTACATTCCTAACTTTTCTCTCCTCTTATTATATTCCAGTATTTCTTTTAGTTAGATGCCATCATCAAAGTGAGGGTTCCATTCAGGAAAGGGTTGGAAAATTGGGATAGAGTAAATTAGAAAGACAAAGATGATAGTTTTAAACCAAGAAATATTACAGCACATGAAAGAGGATAATTCCATGGCCAGGAGAGGAGAGGAAATCTATTAGTGATGTTCAGGTACCTGGAAGGTTTTATCATAGACTAGATTGACCAGATGTGCTCAAATATCTACAGAGTAGATTAGAAACCTTGCAACTATGGCAGAAGGATTTTAGGTTGGACTAAAGAAAGTGCTCCCTGGCTTTAAGGGCTATTGAGCACTGAAGTGAAATCCTATAAACTCAGAGAGAAAAAGAATGCTAGAAAGGTGCAAACCAAGCCTGCCATGCTATGCACATGTATGAGGTTATCTTGAATACAGTTGCTTCACACCCACAACCTTGGACAGAGGGGGAGCTGTGAAAGGAAGGAAGGAAATAAGAAAGGAAGGAAAGAAGAAAAGAAGAAAAGGAAGAAAAAAAGAAGGAAGGAGGAGAAAGGAAAGGGAAGAAAAGGCAACGGAAAGAAAAAAGAAAATAAGAGGAAATTTAGGTTCATACTGACAACCATTGAACTCCTGGATCAAACCTCACCTGAAGTTTCTGGACTTAACTGCAAACTTATTTGCTTGAATTACTATTTGTAACTTGAGCAACTTTATAGCTTTTGTGCCACTTTCACCATAAAGAGTTCCAAGTGACACAGGTACTCCCTATGGAATGTGAGTTCATTAAGAACCCTTCATCTTCCACACCTACTTCCAGAGTCACATCCCTGAAACAATTCAGCAACCTAGTTCATCTAATTCAATTACATTTAGGCTATTTCACTAAGTGAGAAAAGTTGTCCACTTACAATTCACAAAGATTCTGAACAATACAGAATGGGGAAAAAAGTTTTGTTTAATTATTTTCAATTAGGCAAAAAACAAACAAACCATTAAATGATGCTATTCTCTGATCGGTCTAGTTAATTGAAATTTTTATTCCATAGAAATAATAAAGCCTGGGGTATGGGCTTATGTTTGAGGAGCAAAATTATCAAATTATGTACATAAACTTAATTAAATAAAAAAGTTATGTACATGTTAGTTTCTCCTCTGAGGTAATATGTTAATATCTCTTAAGCAAAGTGTATTTCCCTTATCATGATAATTCCTCATTTTTTGGAAATTACCATCAGTCCTTTTCCCTATATGCGATAAGAATATATAGCTATAGTTCTCAAGGTGTTATATGGATCACATATAAAGCCAAATGCCTATCATCAACCCTAAATTAAGAAACTAAAAGAAGCGGGGAATGGCTGTGAAAGAAGAAAGAAATCAGTACAGAGGAAATGGGAAGGTGTAGGAAGAAGTAATCATGGCTCATTTCAAAGGTCATTTCACTGGAAAACTAATGAAGTTTAAGCATAACGATCCCTCACCTCTCTTTCTAAGGCGGTGAGAGAAACTCTAGCAATGTGTCCATATTGTTTTAAGACTTTCCAAAATTTTCAAAAGCTAGATATTTTTATTGTAATTGGTTAAGATGCCTGTCTTTTCTTCCCTTTCATACTCGCTGCCTCATTATATTCTACTTAGGTTGGGTAGCATTGCAGTGACTATAGAAATGTTAAATATCTGGCTAAGGGGGCCTGGCAGGTGTGGCTTGGTTGGTTGGGCATCATCCTATGCACAGAGAGGTTGCTGGTTTGATTCCTGGTTAGGACATATGCCCTGGTTTCGGGCTTGATTCCAGGTAGAGGGTGTGCAGGAGGCAGCTGACAGATGTTGCTCTCACATCAATGTTTCTCTCTTCTCCCTTCCTCTCTCTCTCTCTCTCTCTCTCTCTCTCTCTCTCTCTCTCTCTCTCTCTCGATGAAATCAATAAAAAGAATACAGAGAGATATCTCTAAGGTGATGCAGTTCAACAGGTATGTAGTTATGTGGGTCATAGACACTTCAATATTTAGTTAAGTTATTACTAGCCACCCCAGTGTAGGTTTGCCTTTCAGGAATATTCATTCTGTCAACTGTATCAACTCACCTGCACTTGGGAAAAGAACCTGGAGGATTAAAGATTTTATTACAATATGAATCAGTGCTAAGGTATCCAGCACCAGAAATCTGTAAGTAGTGAGGAGATACCTGAGTTGAAATGTACAGAGATAGAAGCTAGTCTATGGAAATTCTTCCAATTATCAGAAATATAAAATGAGTCGTCTGGATAGATCAAATCAGCCATAACATTTCCTTAAAAATACAGAGAAAGGTCATATATAAGAAAGGCCCCACGTTTCTTCAGTTCTTTGGAGGCTGAGAGAGGTGAAAAGTTTGAAGCTAGCAGAAGTTGTTTCATGAGTTTTAAGGAAAGAAGCCATCTCTATAACATAAAAGTGAAAGGTGAAGCAAGTACTGATGAAGACACTTCAGCAAGTATCCAGAAAATCTAGCCAATATAATTAATGAAGGTGACTATACTAAACAGATTTTCAATATAGATGAAACAGCCTTGTATTGGAAAAAGATGCCATTAACAACTTTCATAGGTGGAGAGAAGTCAATGCTGGCCAAAGAGCTTTGAAGGACAAGCTGACTCTAGTTAGGGCTAATATAGCTGGTGACTTTAAGGGTAAGCCAGTATTTATTTGCCATTCAGAAAATCATAGGGCCCTTAAGAATTATGCTAAATCCACCCTGCCTGTGCTCTATAAATAGAAAAACGAAATCTGATGACAGCTCATCTGTTTACAGTATTGTTTACTGAATATTTAAGCCCACTGCTGAGAATACTGCTCAGAAAAAAAGGTTTCTTGCAAAATATTCCTGCTTATTGACAATGTGCCTAGTCACTACAAAGGCTCTGATGGAGATGCACAGTGAGATTAATGCTGTTTTCATACTTATTAACACAGCATCCTTTATGCAGTCCATGGATCAAAAAATAATTTTGACTTCAAATGTTATTATTGAAGAAACACATTTTTAAGGCTATATCTGCCATAGTGATCCACCTGATGTATTTACTGGGCAAAGTAAATTGAAGACCTTCTGTAAATAATTCAGCATCAAGGTGCTCCTAAGAACATTTATGATTTCATGGGAAGAGGCCAAAATATCAACAGTAACAGCATTTTTTTAAAGTTGATTCCAACTTTCATAGATGAGTGTTCAAAACTTTAGTGGAGGAAATAATTTCAGATGTTGTGGAAATAGAAAAAGTGATAAAATTAGAATTGAAGCATGAGGACATAACTTAACTGCTGCAATCTAATGAGAAAATGTAAATGATTGAAAAGTTGCAACTTATGATGAGCAAAGAAATTGGTTTCTTGAGATGGAATCTACTTTCAGTGAAAATTCTATGAAAATTGTTGAAATCATAAAAAGGACTTTTTTTTATTTAAAAAAATTTCCCCATTACCATTTATCCCCCTTTTACCCTCTTCTACCTTTTCCTGTCCCCTAACACCTTCCTCCCCCCTCTCCTAGCAGTCATCACATTGTTGTCTGTGTCCATGAATGTAGTTGCTAAAACCAATATTAATTCCAATTTTGAAAGAAGTTCTACTATGAATAAAATATTATCAAACAGCATCACATGCTACAGAGAAAATCACTAATGAAAGGAAGAGTCATTGATTTGATGAACTTCATTTTTGGCTTATTTTAAGAAATTGCAACAGCCACCCTCAACAGCTGCTGACTGATTGGGGTGATGGTTGCTGAAGGTTGGGGTAGTCTGTGGTGATATCATCTTTCATCTCTGATTTTGACAATTTGTATTTTCCCTTATTAGTATAGCGATTTATCAATTTTTATGACCTTCTCAAAGAAGGTAACAAATTTTTTCAGCTTTTGTATGCTGAAATGTCTATTTTGTTTTCATATTTGAAATACTTTTCACTAGGTATAGAATTCTAGAATGGCAGATTATTCTTTTCCTTTTAATACTTTAAAGATATTGCTTTGCTGTTTTTTTCTTGTGTTGTTTGTAACAAAAATGTTTTTTCTTTGTTTCTTTGTACATATCCTTTTTTCTGATTCCTTTTAAGATTTTTCATTTAACACTAGTATTTATCATTTTGATTATGCTGTGACTTGGTATCATTTTCTTTATGTTTCCATGTTTCCTTAGCTTCTTATATGTGTTTATAATTTTATCAAATTGGAAAATTTTATCTATAATCTCTTCAAATACTTTTTCCTGTATCCCCATTGTGATTCCAATTACTCATATGTTAGACTGCTTGATGTTGTCCACACCTCTTTGATACTGTGTCAATTTTAAAGTTCTCTTTGTTTCATTTGCTTCTATTGCTATGCCTTCAAGTTCACTAATCTTTTCTTCCATAATGTCTAATTTACTATTAACCTTAAACAGTGTATTTCTTCTCTCACACATTGTAGTTTTCACCACAAGAAGTTTACTTAAAATTTTTTTTTATATCTTGCATGTTTTTGCTCAACTTTTTGAACATATGGAATACAATTATAATAACCATTTTAATGTCCTCCTCTGCTAACTAACATCTGTGGTTAGTTCTTAATCAGATTCAATTGATTGATTTATCTCCTCATTATGGATCATATTTTCCTGCTTCTTTGTGGGTCTGGAACTTTTTGATTGGATGCCAGGCATTGTAAATTATACCTTGTGGGATGCTGAATATTTTTGTGTTCCTATAAATACTCTTGAGCTCTTTTTTTCTGGGACACAGTTCAGTTACTTGGAAATAGTTTGGTCCTATCTGATCTTGCTTTTAATTGCTAGGCAGAACCCATGTATTGAATAGTCATGGGCTCATTATTTCCCACTACTGAGGAAAAGCCTTCCGAGTCCTGCACTCAATGCCCTGTCAATTTAAGAGTTTCCAGTCTGCCTGATGGTTACAGGCACTATTATTACCCCCGATTGTTTGCTGGGCACTGGTATCCCCTCATCCTTTGGGTGATTTTTTTCCTCTGGCCTTAGGTAGTTACAGATCAGTGTACATGCATGCACTGCTCTGTACTCAGTTGAGTACTCAAGAGGGACACTCAGTAGATATCTGAGTGATCTTCAGAGCGCTCTTTCCTCTCTGGGACTCTGTACTATGAACTATAGCTGCTTGAGTCTCTTCAGATTCTTAACTGTCGCTCCTTAACGTAAGGAGTTGGATACACCCCATCTGGGTGCTCTCGCACTGGATGTGATCTGGACCCACCTTTAAGGGAGGAAGGCGGGACAACATAGGGTTTACTTCATTTGTGTCTCACCTTTCAGGGATCAGTATCCTTCCTTACTCCAAGATCCCATGTCTTGAAAACCATTGCGCTTAACATATTTTCTCTAATTTCCCCTTATTTCAAGTAGGAGAGTACATTGTTTCCTTTTTTTCCATTCTGGCCAGAAGCAAGAGCTCTCATTATTTTCTTTTTCTTTTTGGCTCACACTGGATTTTTTAAGATAAGAATAAAATAAAATAAAAAATAGAAGAGTCACAAAGAGGCTTCAGGTATGTAATGGAGGTGTTGGATAATTAAATAGAGCAGTGGGGCCAGTCTCAATTTCAGTTTCGTTAATCTGCTAAGGAAAAAGAGGGATTTGCATGAAATTCTCAACTCAGAGGGCCATGTTAAGTCACTGTGTCAGGAGGCTTGAGAGCTGAGCTCTGGAGAAACAAAATCCCTGACAGTTGTTGATGTTTTTTTAATAGGAGACTTCTGTTATTTTAGCAAACAGAAAGACTGCATAAAAATGTCAAAAAGAAACTACTTTTGAGGAAAAAAATAGAAACTGACTCACTAAAGGGACCTTTTGGGGATAATTACCCAGAGCCTGTGGTAGATCGGGAGGGCTGATTTAAAGTTATTGTTTTTGCAAATTCTGCAAAAAAACAAGAAACAAAACAAAGGTTTTCCCCTAGCTTTGCCAGTAGTGGAAAAATTCCTCCCACTTCCATAATCGCATGTAAACTACAAAAGTGGGTTTTTCTCCTTGAATTCCTCAAACCTCTTTTTCTCTAAGATAGAGAGCAATGTTGGCTTTTGGTAAAACCTTAAAACTATAATTTAAAATAGCATTTTGATTTTTGTTTCACAGTCTGATAATAGATTATAGGGTCTGTGGTGTGTTGGTTTCCTGCTGCCTGAGGTCAGTAAAGCCTGAACTTTCTCATCTGACACCTGTTCAACTCTGAGGATGCTGATTAATTCATGGGGAAAAGGCATCAATTTCACAACCCAGTCCTCTACATTTCTGAAATGCCCGTCTCATGGGAGACATTAGATGACTTTTGAATTAATTGGTGTAAATAACTATTCAGTCTTTTGGATACTAGCACATTCTCTTTCATTCAAAAAAAAATAAAATAAAATCCTTTCACTTGAAATTTATCACCAATAAAATTATACTTAAAAGTTTAATTCAAGTAATACCTCCCCAAGCACCACTATATTTCTTCTCAATTATATCTATGCCTTTCTGTTACCTATATGCTAGTTGTTATTAATTCATATAAATATACCTTTATTAAAGCCAACCATTCAGTTTAAAATTGTGAGAGCCTTGTTAGAAAAATTTTTTGAAAGGATTTCAAATAGATTTAACAACAAAAATCATTAAATATAAACAAAAATGTGAGTAAGCATGGGATCATTGACGGGCTTCTTACATATTTGGAAATAACTTTTATCTTCTGAGACTTGAAGACTTCTAGGTATCAATTTACATTTAGTTGTAATGGCTGATGTTTCCTTTCCTCCTCCATTATCTCCTTTGGAATGCAGATATCCTGGGTTGTTGTAAGAGTGGGGTTACCATGGAATTAGATAAATATTGAGCAAAGTATTATGTCAACGTGTGTGTGTGTGTGTGTGTGTGTGTGTGTGTGTGTATGGTCAAGTGTCCTTCCTACCAGGTAGTCAATACCTGAAGTGGGAGAGGTTGACTAATTTGTTGACAGGAGGAACCAATGGTACAGTCCCTGGATAGTGGCAATGGTGGCCTAAGAGAAGGCCACCCTTCTCTTCTAGGAAACTCCTGGAGAGTTGCTAGAACTTGTTACATAGCTCTTCTTGGGCAAAGGGGCATTGGGCATTCTTGGCAAATTCTGCTTTCTAGAAACTTCATCTGCTAATCCTCTGAATCATCCAGCCATTGCTTTTTAGAAGGTATTTAGAGGTGTTCTCGCTCTTCTCTAAGCTATTCATCCTCTTGTTCTCCCCCAATGGGCTGCGAGGGTTTATTAAACTCTAAGACCCAATCATTAACAACCCCAAAATTGGCTTCCATTTTCTTGAGAGATGAGACAAGTTAATCTTCACACCCTTCCCAGAGGTCAGGGAAAAATATTTGCATATCATATTTTTAGGAGTGCAAAGGAACGGAAGGTGAACAGAGAGGAGGAGGAGGATTTCAGAGAGTAGATGCAATAAGTATACACATAGCTGCTGAAGAATTTGGAATTGCAGAACTAGCTGAACGTGTAAGAATGTTCTGTTTATCAATAAATCTTATACAAAATACAAATATTTGGAAGCCTAGAATTTTTGAGAGAGAAAAATTTCTAGGTATTCTTTTAGTCTTATCCTATCATTTTAGAGATATAAAAACAGAGTCCCAAAGAGAAGTGATTTGGTTAAGACCCCACCTAAGGCAGAGTCCTGTGTCTTCTGAGTTGTAGTCAATGCTCTTACCATTAGGTGCTGCCTCTGTAAGGTCAGTAACTTCGAGAGACATTTCAGCTTCTTGATATATCACACTAAGGCATCATATATTTTTTTTCTTGAGTTTGTGCTTACTTATCATAATGAGTATATAATAGCCAGCCTCTCAGGTTTTAAGTCATATTGTTTTTGAAAGTTTTATTAACAATTCTATTAAGAAATAATGCTATCTATACTTCTCTAGTTGAAAGGTGAGATGACATTGGTTGCATGTCAGAAATGCAGAGCTACTATAGTCCAAGTCTTATCTAGCTTGATATTATCATTAAAGTGATTGAATGACTGAAAAAAAGTGCTTATGGCTTTTCTTTTCTTTGCTGTATTTAACAGGAATACAACATTCTCTTTCTGGTTTGTATAACAGAGATTTAAAAATTGTAAGAGGTAAGATCAGAGATTGAAAGAAAGGCTCAATACTGTAACAGGTTAGGAATCCACAAACTTAAAAGCTTACACACTTTATTATTCAAGATCTTTTATAATCTAGCCAATCTATTTTCGCAGCTATATCCCATGTTATTTTTCTTTGCATATAGTTTAATCCAAACAAATCAAATGAATTACTATTCTTCAAATGGTTTGTTTTCCTACCTTTAAACCTATTCTCATGCCTTTTATCCACCCGACATTCTCTGTTCTAAAACTTGGGTTGCTTAAATTTGATTTAGTTTAGGTTCCCTGACAATCAGACACTGAGATACACTTGTAAGCTCAAGGAGTTTGTTGGGAGCTAAAGGCAGGAGGATGGATAAGTGAAACTAGGCAGAAGAGCATGTTATAAAGCCAGCTTTCAGTTCCAGGAAGCAACTGAAGCATCATTGTGCTATGGGAACTCTGGCAGCCCATACAAGTTATTCCACTTTAGAGTTATCCCACTCCAGGAGTAAAGGAGCTCTAATATTTCAACATTCCTGAGCTATTCCTTGAGAGTTGCTCCTGAAGACATGAAATATAGAAACTTTCCACCTGTTGAACAGGTGGCAGAGTAAATACTGTCAGTGAGAGGACACCCTCAACAAAGAGCTGCTGGTGCTAGGAGTTGGACTTGGGGCCAAGTGCAAACAAGTGTAACAGGGAGGTAATATTGGAAAGGCACTGACACCATCTGCTACAAAACTGTGCCCAAGAGAAAAGATGACATTCAGGACAAATGAGTGTCTATTTAAAAAATTCAAAAAATAATGCTTGATCTCTTGTGTCAGTTGGGATGGGGTTGGGGAAGTTATTCTGAATATCAGAACATTTTGCTTTGTTACTGAAGACTATTTTTTTCCCCCACAAGGATGGTTAACCGATTAAATTAGGGTTTTGTAATAGTAACAACTTTAAAATTCCAGTGGCTTAAAACAGTACAAATTTGCTTCTTGTGCATGATAGATTTCCAAAGCAAATTATCAATGGTCATTATAGTCACTCAGAAAGCTGGTAAGTGAAGGCTGTATGTCAAAATATGAATCCACATCACAGTGGAAAGAATGGGTAATGGAAAATTGTGCAGTAGTTCTTTAAGTTGCCACCTGCATGTGATGGCACATCATTGTGTTTCATTGGCCCATGCAAGTCACATGAGCAGCTCTCACTTCAGAGAGGCAGGGGAGTGTAAGCTTACTATATGCATATTCTGACTGAATGGTGAATGGTGGATGGGATTTTTTAGAATATGTAAAATAACCAACTTTTCAACATCCCAGTTTGTTCTCCCTTCTCTTGAGGAGCATTTCTTATGCCTATTTCAAAACCCTTGCCCATAAATGGCTTCCCAGAACACATTCATCCTCTCAATCCATACACACAATTGGGAGGGGAAAGGGGTGAGTTACCCATAGTTAAGCTTACTGTAGCTATTTTCTTACCCCTGTTGTTACCATATAAGCAAATTAATTTGGTATAAGTGAATTCTACTACTCTTAAGTGATCATAGTTGAGGTTCTATTGATTTCTTCACCTTAAGGATATTAAGAGAGCACCTTTGACCAACTAGCAGTTAACAATTTACTTTAAAATAGCATTTCCCTTTATTTTTAAATTGTCATTTTCAATTTTATGCATAAAATTGCTATATTACCATATTCACTGAGGTGGGGGTGGGGAGGGCTAAATAGATAGTAAGTGGTGAGAATAGTTATCATGATTAAAATTATAAAGTAAATGCTTTTTAAAATTATAAAGATTTATATTTGAAAAAAGTGAATCTTTTAATAAGCTCTGACTATTAAGAGCTTTATTATTTTTTAATTGTCATGCTTGATATAAAAGATGAAATTTAGCCTGGCTGGTTTGACTTAGTAGTTAGAGCATTGGCCTGTGGATTCAAAGGTCATGGGTTTGATTCCAAGTCAAGACCACATACTTTGGTTCCAGGTTCCCCAGTCCAGGTAGGGGTGCATGCAGAGGCAACCAATTGATGTGTCTTTCTCTAACATTGATGATTTTCTCTCTTTCCCTTTCTTCCCTCCCTTCCATCTCTCTCCCCCTCCTCTCTTTCTTTGGAAATCAATGGAAAAAATACTCTCAGGTGAAGATTAATACATATATAATATATCTACACTAATAAAAGAGCAACATCCTAGTTGACCACCAGCCAATCAGGAGTGAGTATGTAAATTAATCCAAAACAGATGGAGGGTTGATTTGCATACACAGGCACTGAGTAGCTGGGGGCGGGGCAGGACACAGGCATTCCCCACCACCCCAGCAGCTCCAGGCCTCTGGGGCAGCATGAGAAGGCAGAAAGGCGGCTCTGGGAAGAGCGAAGGCAGTGCTGGCAGCCAGGGGAAGGAAGGTCCATTCTTGCATGAATCTTCGTGCATCAGGCCTCTAGTATATATATATATATATATATATATATATATATATATATATATATATATATAATTTATTGTGAAATGGACTGCCTTAAGACTATGTTATGTTACTGCCCGATTTAAACCCTATCATATATAAACTCCATGGTCATTTTTGGCATTTTTTTTTTTTACATTCTTTATTTCAAAAATAATATTTTGTTTGTTTTGTTTATATAATATATATCCTTTTATATATTTTCTTTTCAAGTGTCACTTATTTATAATAAAGCCACTTAAAGTTCCATTGCTAAATTCACATCTTTAGTAGAAACAGATTTCAAGTGACCTTGGTAAACACAAATGGAAGTTAAAAAACACAGAGTATTATGCTCTCCAACAGTAAATTTAACATTAGTATACAAATTAGAAATAACAGACCATTTTCAACCATGGCAAAAATGACAAAGACTTCACTTGGATAGCAAGCTAATTCTTGGCAATGTTATTTAGTAATTGCAAGGAATATATTTGACTAACAGCATAGGAGTGATTAAATAAATTATGATGTTATTATAAAAGAGAATATTATATTTATAAATAATTTAAATTACAGCACAGTAGAGAATGCATAAATTGTCTTTTTGAACTACTTAAAACAATATGCACAGGCAAGAAATATGACAAATTATAAAGAAGTGCTGGGATTAGAGGTGATTTCTATTATTTTATATTATTCTCCTTCTTGTAAGTTTACTATTTCAAATGTTTTGGGACAAGACAGTCTTTTAGTTTTATAATTAGAAAATTTTTAACTTTGTATGTTTCAAATACTAAGATTTTCATTATTGTTGTTGGTTTTTCCTGTACTAGGTCAGATATTTATTGGATTCAGTTCTGGGCTTTTGACCAAAAGAAGATCTTCAGAAACATAAAAAAGATAACAGAAGAGACACATGAAAATGACTGAAAGCTTGGGAAACATAAATCAAGACTGTTAGACCTAGCAGAGAGCTGGCTGGATGACATTTCAGTAGATGATGGATTTCTACCCAGAGCATGATGCTAATCTAGGACATAATAGTCACTCAATCATCATTTTAAATAATGTTTTAGAACGAAGTGAATGAATGGCTGATTATTATACATAGTCCCTGAACTCATAAGTAAAAAATTAAAACTATAGAGAAAGCCATCTACATTTGGTATGAGGTGACATACGTAATTTACTTAAAATATGGAAGATGTTGCATTGACGCCTTCTAGAAAAGGTTGGGAGGGGTTAAAAAGTGAGGAAAATTTGGGGTGCTGAGACGTATAATTACACTAACACCTAAATTCTGAGGTTCCTTAAGAAATGAACACAAAAACCCAAACCAAAACAAGTTTCTAAGCCTGGCATTGCAAAAAAAAGCAGAGACTACCAGAGAACACAGATACAACTGGTGTAGTTGACATTATTGAATCCCCTGGATAAAGATGTGCATCAAATAAGCAAGATCCTGGTCTTATCAGTTATATGACTGAATAAATTTGACTTTATTATATTCATTCATTCATTCATTCATTCATTCATTTTGTGAAAATCAATTTGAATAAGTTTCTATTACCAATAGCCAAGTAAGCCTGATGAATACAAGATTCTTATTAGTAAAATTGTCAGAACTATTAAGAAAATTAGAGGCACTTTATGATTTAATAGAGTTTTTGTTTGTTTGTTTTGTTTTCTTAAGCAAATTAAAGCTTGAATTTTCCAGAATCAGAACCTCAAGGAAATTTCTGGTCAATCATTCAACCCATCAACAAGTAATAAATGAGCTTCCTATCTGGGCTCATTACTCTTCTAGGCATAATAGGAAAGTAAAACTAAATAGAAAGCCTTGTCCCTTTCTTCAGTAAACTTACAATCCACTCAGAGAGACAAAGCAACTATATTAGAAGTAACTTGGGAGAAAAAAAGCACATAAGCGTCAGTGGAAAGAGATGTTAACCAGCATGCCTTAAGGCTTTCTGTGAGCTTCATATCATAGGAAGTATTGTATTGTAGAAGGACCCAAAGAAACAAATATACGACCACTGACTTCAAGGAGCACATAGTCAAGAACCTAATACACAAATTCCAGAAATTAATTAAGTACATTACAAAGCAACATACCATAATTTAATAATAAAATGATACCTTAATATGAAGGCCTTTCGGAGTAGCTTTAGGAAGAGTACATGGAGAACAATGTTAAATACTGTAGAAAGGTCTAATAATTAAGGTATTCATTGGATTTGACACAGTCCCTGTCCACAAACAGCTTTTGTTGATGGCATACATAAAGCATAGACCTTGGAAATGCACAAGGCATTTAAAAGCAGCGTATCACAAACTGATATAAATGGCACATGAGTTTGGAGGTATCAAGCGAGTGACATTATGTTTTAACTTATTCCCAACATAAAAGCTCAGAAGTTTGCTCTGCTCTGGTCCTAAGCCACCCACTCTTAGAACCAGGAAAATGGTGCTATTATTGAGCATCGTTTGAAATTATGTCTTTGGTGTCTGTCAGCTTGCCAATATATTAGCTATGTCTCTTATTTTCAAGAAGGTGAAGAGTGTCTGTTTCAGCTTTTGTTACTCTAAGGTTATGTGGTGACTATTGATCATCATTGTCAGTTGTAAAGTTTTGATCAACTTCATTTTAGTAAGAGATCACTCACATAATTTTGTGATCATCAATATGAAAGGGCAGTTTTTGCATTAGAAAGTTATGTGAACATTATTATTCAGCTGGATAAGGGGTTTTGATGACTTAAATATATCAGTTTTTATAGAGCTTAATGAACATTCTATTAATTAATGTTAAAAATCTTGCATTATGGGTGGACAGGGATGGAGACAGGCAAAGTCTGGTCCTCACTGTCATTTACCTAGATAGGCACTTTTGAAGACATTCATTGCTATACCTGATTCTCAATGACCACTATGGCGGTCACATTGTTTCATCTCGTCCCCAGCTGTTAGCCCATGCAAGTTACCATTGGAGACAGGCCTTCTTCCAGTAAGCATGGTCCCTGACCACTCTAGGCCCAGTAGTTCTCTTCCTCTCTCTGAGCCACACTTGACACAAGTCAATCATCTTTCCTCTCCTCTGCCACACTGCAGGATGGGAAATTCTGATATCGTGTAAGGCTCTGCCTGCCTGAATGAACTCAGCAATCACTTTTTCTCTTAGGTGTTGCCTTCTTTGGGTCAGTCTAGATTCCATAAACTTGGTAGGGGGTGTTGTCTCCTGGCTTGGGCTTAGCCTAGGAGCATAGGCAGTGACCGTCCCTTGGAAGGGCACTGAAGGCTAGGCTTGCATTGCATTTCCTTTACTCCTACCCGTGTTTCCCCCAAAATAAGACATCCTCCGAAAATAAGACTTAGCGCATGGAAAGATAAGACATCCCCTGAAAATAAGACCTAGCACAACTTTGGGAGAAAAAATTAATATAAGACACTGTCTTATTTTGGGGGAAACAGGGTACTTCTGTCAACATTCAGGGCACAATGTTTTCTAAATGGGCTGTGGGGATCTAGAGAAACGCATGTACTTCGTCATGATACTTTATTCTACAACTTTTGCTAGATTATGACTCCTTTCTACACTTCTATGGCCTTTAGCTTTTTGCATCCAAAAGCCAAGAAGCAACTACTTTTTTTTTTCCTGTCAAATTCCTTCTTTGAAACAATTAGATGGGAACAGCTTAGCTGACTGAACAGTGGGTAAGTCAATGACATGGTAAAAGACCACTTGGGGTGTGTGGGTGGGATCATGCTGGCTAATATTCTCACATTGTTATTTCATCACTCAATTAAATGTCAACTTTTATTTAAAAATAAGAGTTCTAAGTTGGCAAGTTGTGCAATTTCCATTTCAATGCTTCATGCTCTCCATGCATTAACAGAGAGGCTTGTAAGAATTCAAAGGGAAAATTAAGGCAGTAAGGTAGCAGAATAGTTACTAGAGAACCTTTTATACTTGGATTTTCTCTGTTCTGCTACTGAAATGTTCTTTGTGTTCTTGGTATGTGAATATTTACAGTACTAATCTAATCTATCCCCAGCAACACCTGAAGAAATGATAAAGGAGCACATAAAATAAATAAGGATTCTTATTTGGTAAAACAGGGACCTGGTGCATGAAGATTTGTGTATGGGGGGTGGGTCCCTCAGCCCAACCTGCACCCTCTCCAATCTGGGAGCCCTCAGGGGAGCCCTCTTGAATGCAGGAGTTTCTGTCTGTCTTTGTAATCACATGAGTGAATTGTCTAAGACCTCAAATCAGTTTGGTTTGTTGCTCACAGAATAATAGAGGCTTTTTTTTTTTTTTCTCTTTGCTTTACTGGTGGAGATTTCCTGGAAGTTTCAGGATATCTTCCTTTTAATTTTTCCTAGACACTCTGATTTTACTTATATCTCTCATCTTTGCTTTCTCTCCATCCCTCACTGCAACAGTAACTTGTTCCAAGCCCACTTTGCTCTGGTGTCTAAGAGATTCGTCTGCCAACAGAACTATGATTCCCAGCATTCCTGGTGCTCCCCACACTCTGAGCTTCTGCTTCTGGTCCTGGGGCTGCCACCCAAACTACTATCCCAGAATTCCTGGTGCTCCCCATGCTTGCTTGTGCTCTCTGCCTGGCGCCTGCGTATGCAAATTAACTCACTATCTTTGTTGGGTTAATTTGCATACTCACTCCTGATTGGCTGGTGAGTGTAGCGGAGGTATGGCAAATTTACATGTTTCTCATTTATTATATAGGATTTCATTCCATCATTCCCCTGGACTCACACTCTTCCAAAGCTCTTAAACCTTCAACACACACACACACACACACACACACACACACACACACACTCACACACACACACTTATGCTGGAGTGTCATTTAGATGAACTAACTCTTCTTTTGGAGTACCAAAGTGACTCTCTACTCAATAGTAGTTTGTTTCCAAAGGAGTCAGGATTTGGTTGAAGGAAAGAAGAAAACCAGAGGAAAAAGAAGAAAAAAGGATATTTTTACAACTTTGACCCAAGTTAATACATCCTTCCATCATCCCTTTTCTATCTTCAGTATGAAAACTAGATTAAGCTATTATACATTTGGATAACTCTGTAAACAATTTGGAGAGTTGAAGAGGTGGTGGAGAGGTAAAGAATAATTTAGTGTTAAAGGGGAGCAAGGAGTTGGAGGATAATAAAAAGTTAGAGAATGATGGAGAGTTAGGAAACTGAAAGTTTGCCTTATGTTTTAGAGAATGGCATGTCTCAACAGAGAAGTCATGGGATCTGTGGTAGCATTTAGAGAAGACTGTTAACCTTAGTGATCTAAAGGTTAGGTGACATCCTTCTCTGAGATGGAAGCTGGTGACTTCTGGGAGCCATAGGAGAAGCCTCTGAGCTTTTAGAGCATTTCAGCAAAGTAATCACCATGCTACTTAATAAGGCCTTAGTATTAAGGTACCATTTCTGTTATTAAATGCTGCTTTGTAATAGACTTAATTAAATTTCTGGAATTTGTGTTTTATGTTCTTGACTATGTGCTCCTTAAAGTCAGTGGTTGTACTATTTGCTTCTTGGGGTCCTTATGCAACACTTCCTATGATGTATGTCTCGTAGAAAGCCTTAAGACATGTTGATTAACATCTCTTTCCACTGATGCTTATATGCTTTTTTCTCCCAAGTTACTTCTAATGCAGTTGCCTTGTCTCTCTGAGTGGATTGTAAGTTACTGAAGAAAGGGACAAGGCTTTCTATCTATATAATACTTTCCTATTATGCCTAGAAGAGTAATGGGCCCAGATAGGAAGTCATTTACTACTTGTTGATGGATTGAGTAATTGATCAGAAATTTCCTTGAGGTTCTGATTCTGGAAAATTCAAGCTTTAGTTTGCCTAATAAAACAGACAAATAAAAACTGTCTATGAAATAGTAAAACATCACTAATCTTCTTAATAGTTCTGACAATATCACTAATAAGAATCTTGCATTCATCAGACTTACTTGGCTATCGGTAACAGAAACTTTATTTAAATTGACTTTAACAAAATGAATGAATGAATGAATGAATGAGTTTGATAAAATTAAGTTTATTCAGTCATATAACTGATAAGTCCAGGATCTTGTTTATTTGATGCACATCTTTATCCAGGGGATCCAATAATGTCAACTGGACCAGTTCTATTTGTCTTCTCTGCTAGTTTCTGCTTCCCTTCTCAATGCCTTCACATGAACACAGGTTTCCTTTTTATCCCCTATAGAAAAGGCCCAGAGCTAGACTGACATTTGATTGCCCTACTAGCCTGACTAAGGCCATCTTCAAGGATCTGAACCAATCCTTCTGGCTGAGGGATGTGAGATTGAAATTATCCAGCTCAGTGTCACATGCTCATTCCAGAACCATTGGTGGGTACAACTAAATTCAAACTGAGGCAGGGAGAGGCATCTTTTACTAATACAAAATTACAGCATTGTTTCCAAAAGAAAGGGAATAAATGCTGTATAGGCAAAAGCCATAGCTATCTAACAGAGATCCTATTTTTAGTTTTGTTTTTTTTTCCAAATGGAATCCATAGTTGAAGATATTTGTTTACTAAAAAATGCTTTCTCATGTAATAATTCATTTTTCATTTCACATTTCTCAAACAAATCAATCTTTCTTTCATGACACACTACTGAGATAATATATCTATATAAAACCCTAATAGGCAAATAGACCGAACGGCGGAACAACAACTGAAACAACCAATTGCTATGAAGGGCGCTGACCACCAGGGGGCACATGTGGAACATGACAGGCATCAGCAGCAGGTGGCAGAGTGCAGAACATGGTGGGTGTTGGCCGCAGTGGGATAGTAAAGCAGGCTAGTGGGGGTGCCAGAATAAGGTGGGGCACTGGTCACTGTCATTGGGGCAAGCCTCCAGTGGTTACTGAAAATTCTTTGCTCCTGTATGGTCTGCTCCATGCTCACACCTGCTGCTGGTGCTGGCCCCCATTTGCAACTGCTGCTGGTGCTGGAGCCACCTCTTGAACCTGCTGTGGGCACCAGGTGCAAGCCCCGATCACTTGGCACCATCAGTGGGTATGAGCAGCAGCTGCCAGCCCTGATCGCCCCCGAAGGCTTCTTCATCTCCCCCTGCTCCTGAGGGGCGATCAGGACAGCAGCTGCCACTCACACCCACTGATGGTGCCAGCCCTGCTTGCACCCACTGTCAATGCCGGCTCCAATTGCTCTGCGCCATCAGTAGGTATGAGTAGGGCCCATGCACTGCACCATCAGTGCATGGGAGCAGTGGCAACAGATGTAGGGCTTCTGGCAGACAGGGGACCAGGAGCTGTGGTGGGAGGGCCAGGGCGGGGGCACAGAGGATGGGCTGAGACCACCTCTGTGTCCACCATAGCCTCACAGCCCACAGTTCCTTTTAAGGTGCACAAATTTGTGCACTGGGTCTCTAGTTATAGATAAAACAAAATAAAACAAAACATAAAATCCAATGAACCCCAAACCCATTATATAGGTTGCATGTATAGTTTTTCTTGGGCTTTTTGATATATTAGAACTAGTTCTACAACCTTCAATCCTATCCCTATCTCTCCTACCATCTTAGAAGACTTGGTTGGACAATGCTGCTAATGTTTGTTTTAATACAGAATTTTTCAGACCCAACTTTGCATCAGAATCATTTGGAGTAGGAAATGCTGATGCCCAGGTTCCATGGCTAGAGGTTCTTATTTAGTCAACCTGGAGATGAAATAAGGTGTTGGAGGGAATTTTTGCAAACACTTACAATGATTATAAAATGCAGCCTGAATTGGGGACATCTGCAAAATTTGCTCTTTTGAAGTGACTTTAAGGGACTCTGTATATCAGGAATCACAAACAGTAAACAAAATTGTACCTGAGAAGGTCTCAGCCTGCAGCTGCAAACAGGGGCACCATTCACTCCACCTGTACCTTTCCCTCTGTCCATCACACCGCTGCAAAAAAACCTAGCAAATGGAACGGTAATCACCACAGTTCACAGAAAGGTTGACACCAAAGATGTGTTTTTCCTTTTGCTCATATACAAGTTTTCTGTTCACATTTACAAAGAGCAACTCGTTTACATTTTTGGCAGAGCCCTGCTTCTGAGTTAATACGTATTGTGTGTGCCAGTTAAACAAAGTTTTCCCAAGAACTTCAGCGTTGTTTGTGGTTTAGAGGCCGCTCATAATAGCCAAAGGGTTTAGCTGGAGTTTTGATCTTGCATTTTTGCTTTTCTTGCTGAATGCTATTATTTTTTTGTAATTAATTAAATATGGTTCTCCAAGAAAGTACAGGTTGTACCATAAACAATTCTGCCATGTGATTTAATCTGGATGTGTCTACATTTTAAAGAAATTTAGGAAGAAGTGAACAACGAAGCAGAACTCATCAAGACTTGTACTGAAAAGGGGGAAATAAGTTGACATAGTAACTGCATTCACAGAAAGTTTAGAAAACTATCAAATATCCATGACATTTAAACTTGGTGGACTCTATGGTGCATCATCAAGACATATTTCTGTTATGCTGTGATGAGAACATTTGGTATGGCTACATAGAACCAGTACAATGTATGATCTGAGAATCTAGGGGAAATTGGGTTTAAAAGATCTGTTCCATTGTTTCCATAAATGATCAAAATATTTTAAAAATGTCATTATTCAGGCAAAGAAACAACATATCTCTGATAGTTTTCTTCTCAGCTGCCCCTAAAGTATCTAATTTGTGGTTTGAAAAATTAGAATCTATAAAAATAAAAGGGTAATATGCTAATTAGACTGGACAAAGCCAGGGCCCGAGGGAAGCCAGCCCAGGCCTGGGTGCCTGCTGGCAGCCAGAGGGAAGCCTGTGGGAGGAGAGAGGGCAACCAGCCAGTGCTGGCAGCCAGAGAAAGGAAGGCCTACTCCTGCACGAATTTCGTGCATTGAGCCTCTAATAACATAAGGCTTGTAGGAAAGTGAAATTAGTAAAATTCAGGAGTGATCCTGTTTTCATGTCAGAGGGACCACAAATTGTTTTATCATAGATTGTGAAAGGAAATTAAAAGTCTAAAATAAATGAAACTATTTTTAATCTTCCCAATCTCACAGTTCAAATTTCACAACACAGTTAACATTTGAATCAATTCCTTAAAGCTTGACTTGTGTTAAGGAGAAAATTTAGCTTTTGAAATGGACATATAAATAAACTCAAAGATAATCCAAGAGGTTGCTAATTGTTTCTGGTCTTAATTTTATTACTCTTGGCCAAAGACATCACAAGATTTAAATGGCATCAAGGATATATAGTGTGGTCTCCAAAATAATTCATGAATATTGAAATAGAACAAGTTGGAATGACATATTAAATGTAAGAGGTGAGAGAACATTAGAGGTGATATCCTAAAATAACTTATCAGGTCAATAATAATTATTTCTTTCCTGATACACAGAGTATTTTATAATTAGCTATTATATATATTATGACTCACCCATGGAAACTATCAAAGTCTGAAGTCATAATGAGACAGAGAACAAGTAAGAACATTAATTAAATCTCTAACTCAAGTGAATAATCCTTTACTTATTTAAGATACCAATATGAGATGAATCATCCCACGAAAAAACTCAGTGTTTGAGAGTTCCTGTTGCTCCACATTCTTGCCAACATTTGGGATTGTCAATCTTTGTAATTTTAGACACTCTGGTAGAAGAGTAATGGCATCTCATTATGGTTTTCATTTGCATTTTTTGATGACTGATGATACTGAACATTTATTCATGTATATTTTTGCCATCTGTTTATCTTCTTTGTAGAAATATCTGTTCAAATCTTTTGCCCATGTTTTTATTGAGTGTTTGTATTCTTATCTTTGAGTTGTAAAAGTTATATATTCAGATGCAAGTCCTTTTTCCACATATATGTATTGTAAATATTTTCTCCCAGTCTGTTGCTTGCCTTTTCTTTTCCTTGGTGCTGCCTTCAGAAGGATAGAAAATTTTAACTTTGATGAAGTTCTTTATATATTGTAAAATTTTTTCCTTTGTTTGTGCTTTTTGTGTTCTAAGAATTTTCTGCCTACACCAAGACTGAACATATTTTCTCCTAGCAACTTTATGGTTAAAGTCACTTAAAAAAAACAAAACACAAAAAAAACATGTAGAAGGTGGTCTAGCTTAAATATACACTTTCCATACTCAGAAATTCCACTAGTAGTATTTACCCAAGAGAAATGAAAACATATGTTCATAAAAATATTTGAGTATAAATGTGTGTAACATCTTTATTCATAATATCCCCAAATGGGAACAACTCAGGTGACCACCATCAGGTAAATGGATAAAAAATGTGTGGTATGCAAACATGTGATCTATATATGCACAGCAATAAAAACCAAATAGACAACTAATTCATGCAACAATATATTTAACCTTAAAACATTATGCTGATCCCTAGCTGGTTTGGCTCAGTGGATAGAGCATTGGCCTGTGGACCAAAGGGTCCTGGATTCAATTCCAGTCAAGGGCATGTACCTTGGTTGCAGGCTTCTCCCTGGCCCAGGCTCTGGCAACCAATAGATATGTTTCTTTTACATTGATGTTTCTGTCTTCCCCTCTCTCTTCCACTCTCCCTAAAAATCAATGGGAAAATATCCTCCAGTGAGAATTAAAAAACCAAAAAAAAAAAAAACACAACATTATGCTGAGCAAAAAGAGACTGACACAAAAGAGAGCAAATTGTATTATTCCACCTCTGTGAAATCCTGGAACAGGGATAGCTAATCGATAGTGATAGAAAACAGATCAGTGTTTTCCTGCTTTTGAAAACATGAGAGGATTTGACTGGGACAGAGCATAAGAACACTCTTTTTGAAATAATGGACCTATTCTATATCTTGATCATGGTGTGGTCATATGGGTGTATAAGCTTGTCAAAATGTATAAACAAGCCATATTTTAATATTCTTTAAAGCATGTAAAATGGGAGGGAAATTTGATTTAAAAATGATGTAAAAATACCTCAAGGTAGCCAATAATGATGTATTTTTGGGGGACCCATATTGACTGATTTTTAAAATGTGATTATTGGTAGAACTTCCAGCTCTTAAACATCCAGATCATGAGACCATCATTTATATTTCAAAACAGAAATAAAAAAAATAATATATTTTTATTGATTTCAGAAAGAAAGGGAGATGGAGAGGAGGGAGGGAAGGAGGGAAGGAGGGAAGGAGGGAGGGAGGGAGGGAGGGAGGGAGGAGAGAGAGAGAGAGAGAGAGAGAGAGAGAGAGAGAGAGAGAGAGAGAGAGAGAGAGAGAGAGAGAGAGAGAAATGATGAAAGAGAATCATTGATCAGCTGTCTTCTGCACACCCCACACTGTGGTCTGAACCTGTAACCTGGGCATGTTTCCTGACCAGGAATTGAATTGTGACCTCTTGGTTCATAGGTTGATGCTTTACCACTGAGTTATGTCTGCTGAGTTACATTTAAAAAAATAGAAATTTTGAAAATACAGAAAAGTTATAAGAATAAAAAAAAAATTACTCCTTATTTCAATCACTCCTTATCCCAACATAACCATTTTTCTATGCTTTGCATTTTCAAACATATATATATTGATTTTTAGAGATAGAGGAAGAGAGAGGGAGAGAGAAAAAACAACAAAAAAAAACAATAACAACTTGGATGTGAGAGTGAAACATTGATTGGCTACCTCTTACATGTCCCCTACTGGGGATCAAACTGGCAAACTGGGCATATGCCCTTACCAGGAACTGAACCAGCAACCTTTGGGTGCACTGAACCACACAGGTTAGGGCTATACTTTGTATTTCTCATCTTCACAATTGTAATACATAAAATCTAATTTAATATTTTATGTATTACATTTAAAATATTACTACTTTTGTCATTTAACATAGGTATTTTCCCAAATAATTCTGTAGTTTTTATAAATATGATTTTCAACAGTTATACAATATTCAGAGAAATATTAGTATACAACATAATTATTTAAAAACATCTCCTACTTTTCTTGTTTTTTTTTTTAATGTATAGGGTATCCCCCAAAATATATGCACACTATGTCTATAGATTCTTTTATATTTTGAAAATGAAATGTATTTAAACAAACACTGCTTTCATAATTATTTAAAGTGTGTATACATTTTTGGGACACCCTGTATATATTTATTGTTGATAGTATTACAGATGTTTTTGATTTTTTTCCCTATTTAATGCTATGGTGATTGGCATACAACATTTTACCCACTTAGGATTATTTACTTAGTATAGATTCCCAAACACCTTGATTAAAGGATAATACAGACATTATTACTTGTAATCCAAGATTAAACTTGCCCCTCCTACAAGGCTTCTCTTTGAGGTTTTCATTCTAGGAAATCTTTTATTCTTCTCACTTTTCAGTGAATTATTGTTTTCCAAGGCAGGGAGCTAAGGAGAAAGAGGATTTTCACCTACTCTTCAGAATGTACTGCGTTGCCTGAATTAGCCTCATCTATCTGTCAAAGTGCCCAGAAACCATGATGATAGGAGCTGTGGAAATAGATATCTAGCATATGGGAACCTGCTTGTAATTTCTTGCTCACAGCATTTATCCCACATACAGCATTTATCTTTAAAAGAGCAAGACTAATGAACCCGTATGTATTGTTTTCTACTTATAGCATAGCCTCATTTGAAATACATCCCATGGAAAATAAAGCTCTACTAATGGGTAAGGAATTGCAATGTTTCATAGCGAGCAGTGGCATAATGCCTTGGTGTCATAATTCTTGCTTTTGCCACTGACCTTATTGGGCCCTCTTTTGTTTTAATCAGCGAGACAACTTATTGTGTCTAACACGCTTTGTCTATTCTATTCTAGAGCACTCTGTAACTAGACCTTTCGATAAAAATTAACCTTGCTTCCGCAAAGTTGGACTGACCAAACATTACTGAGTAGGTGTCCATTCTGGAAGTTATTTTTTTTTAATTGAAAATGGATTCACAAGTATCTCCAGCAATGTTAAATTCCTTTAGTGAGTTAGAACTATGGCTTGCTTCACAAAAATTCAGGTGATGATCAAAACTACTTTAGTAATACTTCTGTGACCACATGGTAGGCAACATAGACTCACAGTTAAGCTCTGTCATGTAAAGGCTGGGTGTTGTTAGGCAAGTAACATGGCCTTTCTCAGTCCCGGTTTCATCCTTTGAAAAATGGGCAATGAGGTAACTTGCTCCTTAATTGTCATGAAGTTCAATTACATGAGATAATGCATGTAAAATGCATATCCTACATTGTGGATGCTCAATAATGCTCATGATTGTGGCTCTGTGGATAGAAAAAGTGGTACCCAGGAATAATTTAATCATGCCTTGCAATTCTGCTTGTTCTCTTATTTCCTATTCTTTGAACTCCCCTCATTTTCAAGTTCTGCCATTCTTCCCTTCAGAGACTCAAATTCTTTTGGTGGAAACAGGACTACCTTTTGGAAACCGCACCAGTCAGATTTAAAAGGTGAAAGAGCAACATAGAGTGACTAGCTTTCTATTTTACCAAATTAGGACACCAACAAAGCAAGTACAATCTATTATTACAAGAGGGGACTGTTTATGATAATAAGCAGAGGGAGGAAATCATCTCAGAATCAGTAAAATAAGTATAATTCACTATATGATTATATGTAACATGAAAATTTCACTGCATTTTGTTCTATTGCATTTTGCCGTGCTGTACACCCATGAAAACTCCATCAGAAATTTTATCTGGCATATGGAAATCAATGTTCCATCACATAGCTTTATAAAGATGTAATGTGTGAATCAGGTTACTAAATTGTATATTTCTTTTACTGACTTCTTTTTTTTTTCATCCCTGAATCCTTGGTAAAGTCTGGTTTACATGTTCACACCTCACCTCAGTAAAAAAAAAAAAAAAAAGGGGGATAGAGAGAGAGAGAGAGAGAGAGAGAGAGAGAAGGAGATTTCAATCCACATGTGGCGCCAACAGGCCCTTTGAAACCAGGATAATGGTCACTGTGATAATGTTTTGGCAGTCTCAGGGAAAATGTAAATTTCAGGAAGGAGAATTCAGGATACAGGTACAGATCTTGTTGCAAGTAGAGGTGTTTTCTGTACTACCTATTGGAGGTTTGTGGTTCAGTTTCCTTAGGTGAGCTGGAAGCTTCTCTAGCAGAGCTTCCTTACATTTCTGGAGTTGCCTTTTTGGAATCCCAAAAAAGCAGAAAGGAATTCCTGACATATCTCAGTGTCACCCCACTTCTTTTGTTGGAGAGATGTTGAAAGATATTGAAAGATATGAGCTTCAGCAGGTAGAACAAAAAGCAGGCTTCACTGGTGGTAGTGAGGAGGGGGTGGGGCAGAGGGCTTCTCCTTGGCCTTGACCTCACTGCACTGCTTGTTCCCTTTCCCCCATGTCCCCTGGGGACTCTCTTCCATGGGGAGTCAGCAGTTGGCACCCAGTGAAGCAGTTGGCAAGCTATCAGAAGAGGCCCCGGGGCGGGGGGGTGGTGGTGAAGTACTGGCCTTGTTGGAGGGCAGTTGGCCAAAGAGGAAGGACAGAGCTGAGAAGGTGGGCTTCGGCCCCTCAGTGTGTATTCATCAGGCAGCCACCACGTTCATGGGTCAAGGTGCATGCGTGGACTTAAGAGTCCGAAAGCTCAACTGCTTTCTAGACCTTTGACAATGTAGCTAAAAGGTAGAGTGTGGCTGTCAGCCAGGGTCTTTACTCTGTCATGTTCATCAAATTCCCTTATTCAGGTTGGATGGTACTGTGCTGAGGCTGCCCACAAGACCAATTATCTCTGTCTCCGCGCCCCCCCCCCCCCCCCATATAAGCTCAATGGGATATATTGGAAAAACCCTAACTACAGGTCTCTGTTCAGAGGCAGCACTTAAAAGTCTGTGGTGATGAACGCTGTGAAATTAGGCAAACAAAGAAAGAGAGATGAAAATAAAAAGGAAGAAGGCGAGCGAGGCCCTGGGAATGACAGCTCATTCGTGGACCGGGCATCCTGTCCCTGCTTCCTGTACATTGCTGAGCTAAACCTGGCCGTGGCTTTTTCTGCTGGGGCGTCTAACTGCATCACGCTGAGGTGGACTGAAACTCCAAGGGCATCCGGTGACATGTGTGTGTCGTCACCAGTCTGCCCACTCCCGCATTTCTCCGCGAGCCAGTGCAATTCTTCTGCTTTTTAACTTCACACCATAGTGTCTGATTGATAATTTCCCGAGGGCAATATTTTTTTTTACAGCGACTGGCAGGATTTTTTGTTCTTCATTAGGCCCTTTATTAACCCACTGCCAGAGCTCTGTATCTAACCACTCCCAGTGTTTCAGTGATCATATTATCAGTAATAGCATATTTCCTCTGGGAGGTATGAATACAGGCTATTGCAGGTGGAAGACGGAGGAGGCGGGGACAGACCCGGAGCGCAGGAGCCTTCGCATCTCTGTTCATGCTCTGCCTTCAGACTCTCCCCCACTAAACTCGCAGATGGTGCTGACGAGAGACTCGGATGGTTCCTTAACTTCATTTTCATGCGGAGGAGCAGCAACTCTATCTGCTCAGAAAGTTTTAGAAACCTAGGACACTCTACTCCATCCACAAAAAGCAGGTTTTGCTGTATGTTTGGGAGCAGAAACTATCTTTGTATTGACCAGAAAAAAAACACACAAAGTCTAGGTGGTTAATGGATACAGACCAGCTTGAAAAGAGAACCTTACTGGTGCAGGGCGTGTGGTTCCTTCCTGTCTAGCTAAGACACTCAGATGAAAGGATGTACAGAGGCCTAAAGCTTAATGATTATCATCACCGCTCTCCCATTTGGAGAGAAAGCAACTGTCCCAATTACAGGGCTGGCAGGATCCTGATGAGAGGTCTTCTGGCCCCGCTTCCTTACCATCCGTGGGGACCACGTATCAAAACACTGTAATCAGATAAGAATATACTTTGTTTCTAAAAGATAGGCGGGGGAGGGGGGGGAAGCACCCTAAGTTCCCTCGGCACCCCCTTACGTTCCCAGCAATACCATCTTCTCGTTTTAACACAAATATTTGCAAGGAGAAGGGTGCTTGAACAAGCCACCTAATCTCTTAGAGCCTCATTTGCCCAATTTGAATTCTAGTAATGATCCGTGGAACTCATTTTTGTTGTTGTGAAGATCATACCAAACAAACGCACTTGAAAGGGATTTTCAAATTGTGAAGTGTGGCCCAATGAGAAGCTCCCACGATATTAAACGTAATTCCCATGTATATGGCACCTCTCAAAATAAAGTGATAATCAACAAAATACATTGCACACCTTAGTAGAAATGGAAAACCTACTAGTCCCCGCCCCTGCCCAATTGCTATCCTTTATACTGAATATGATAGAAGACAGCCAAAGAAAATACGTTCTGTCACTAAGACATAAAAATGGATATTATATTTGGATATTTGTTTGATTTCTTGACTCCAGTTTTTCATGCCACATGAATTATGTTCCAAATGGATAAGGAAAATGATAGCCTTAATCCATTACCTGGTACTGGCTTTTTCAGTGCCTGAAATCCTTTTCCCTAAGATCTTTCAGTGATTTAGCCTGAGAAATGGAGTGAGAGATACCTCTCTGAGTATCTGATGCTTTCCACTAATAATGTGAGATTTCATCCTCTACATAATTCTATTTTAATTAGGTTTTTCTTATTGAGATACTGCCCAGAAAAGAAATCACTCAAAAGTGAAGTCTATTGGGTTTGGATAGTATTTTTCTATAACCACCCCTACCCCCCCAACAACAGACTGCCAATTGTATTTTGGCAGAGGCAAAGGTTCTGTTGTCTGGGCAAAGCTCACAGATGTATCCCAGAAGATCAGTTCTTAAAAAGAAGTCACTTGCTGTTAAATTTTTTTCTAAAGGAAGGAGGAAGATAGAGATGAATAAGAAAGAATTTTCTCACTGGTTTGGGGTTATCTGATCTTTAGACGCACTCACTCTTCATGCTGGGAATGGTCCGGTGAACATCACCAACAACCGTCAACTGTCATCTGAAGGAACATTGCATTAAGCTCCTAACACTTGTCAATTGGTGTTTTCTCTGACTAATGTCTCCTAAGGGTTCAAGGCATCTAGTTTGGTCAAATACTGCACAATGAAGACAAAGAGAAAAGAAAGTTTTCAAAGTCCACGTTGGTGCTCAGTGGACATCCTCTTCATAAATGGGAAGAGGCTAAGAGTAGCTTCTGAGTGATGAACTGAATTTAACCATCAGAAAATCAGTGCACTGACTTAACAGCATTTCTTAAAAGATTTCTACCCGCCCCACTTCCCCCCCCCCCATTTCTCAAAAGGCAACTCTGCCATCAGATCCTTGACCATGCCAAAACAAACCAAAACAAAAAAGCAAGGACAAATAGAATTCCCCAAACAATTTTCAGAACAATGTGTTTACTTGTTATCCACTTAGAAATAGTTGAGCCCATGCGTTGTGCCAGACACTATGCCAATCCCTTCTCATACATTACCGTATTCAATTCTCACAGTAAACATATGTGGGAAGGACCATTTTCATTGTCTTTTCTCAAAGGCTGGATAACTTGTTCAAGGATATGTGTCCAGTAACTGGTGCAGCCAAGATTCGACTCATTTCTGTGGCTCTCAAAGCTTTCTCTCCTAATCACTAGAACAATACCATCTCCCTTGAGAGTTAACTTAGAGAAGACAAGTTCTGCTGTCCAATTGCTTCATTCCCTTAAGGAATCTCACAGAATTAGTACCACACCCTCCCCAAGGACTATCCCCAAAATATTGTGTCATCCAGAACTTTTGCTTCTGGCTGTCATTCTTCATACCTGCCACACGGTGGCTCAGAGTAGAGTGACCTCTCCTCTGAGTGTGAATTCCCAGAAGGTAGAAAATGTGTGGGAACAAATTGCTGCTTCCTGTCCTACCCGATTTCCTTGGCACCAGCTCACCCTCGTCTTAAAGAAGGAAGAGCCACGCCTCAGCTGAAGGAAAGCTTCAAGCTGTGCTCACTGGGCTCAAAGGGAGGCTCATTGGAAGCTACTCAAATTTCTGATGAGAGTCTTTGTAAGCACCCTGAACCTGGACAGACTAGATGCTTATTGGTGACTCTTTCTTAAAATACACAAGTTGAATCCAGAGAGCACTTATAGCATGTCAAGCGAAGACGTTTGTGGCTTGATTAAAAACAGCACACACACAAGCACAAGCAAACACACCGACAACTAGCTGCCAATAGAGAACACCTGGGAAGGTGAAAAGCCCCTCAAGCAATGGATGATGAAGCCTTTTAAAGAATCTCAAAATTTGCTAGGTTGTGATTAATCACCCCCACTCTCCCTCCCCCCCCCCCCCCCCACACACACACACACACAGCCCTCCACCTTCAACCTTTGGAGGATAAAGTTTTTCAGAAAGAAAATTCTGTTCAGGCTTTGGAAGGCTACCATGGGGTTTGCCCGTCGCTGAGGCTGAAATGAACTCTTTCACCCTGTTTAAATATTTAAAAACAGAAAAATCTCCTGATACAGGCAAATAGGTCACGAAGTGCCAAAAAAAATATGTCTGAAACGACATTTGCCTTTGAGATCAGCACTCCTGATGATACTTTGTCCATTTTGATTTGCTTTACTGCATAGATGTGAGAGTCACTGATATCCTAGCACAAGGGATAACTCGCATGCCCAATGCCTCAAGAAAGGGAGAGCTCATCAGGGTAGATGAAATTAAGAGAGTTAAGTTACAGAGGATAAGTAATTTAGAAATGAGTTCTGTCATTCAAATGGTTAGCTTTAGGCTTATTGAACTCATCTTTTTTTTTCCCGTAGAGTAAGGGACAGATGGACTTAACCCACTCACTGGGGATGCCAATAATTAATTTAATATTAGGAGAGGATGGATGAGCAGATAGACATAGGTACAGTGTAAAGGCCTGGAAAGAAAAGATGGGGAATCAGGCATTTTTCACCTATTTGACAATTAAGACTTGAGAGCTGACCTTGTGCTGAGATCAAATCTTGCCCATTTATTTTATTTTCCTCTAAGAAAGAAATATCTATAACCTGTTGGTTACATTTTGCATGATTTGTTGTAAGCTATCTTGAGTTAGGGGATAAAAGAAAAGCTTACAAACAGTAGGATTGAAACTTTAAATTCATTAGCACTTGTTAATCAAAAGTACCCTCCATCCTTCTGTGGACCCTTGATCTCTAGATGACCCGGATTCATATTGATTGATAACAATAGTTTGAACTGGAATTCAGTCTCTGAATTCAGAACTCTTCATTGAGGAGCTTGGGTTAAATTTTGGTTGCAGCCATTTGTTGCATTGCAAACTGACAGAGAGAGAGAGAGAGAGAGAGAGAGAGAGAGAGAGAGAGAGAGAATGAATGAGAGAGAGAGAAATTAACAGAAATGAGAGAGGCATAGTTATGACTGTCTAGTTCCCAACTCAGGTCATCAGACTTCATGGGACACCACTGTCAGCTCATAATAAGATCACATTGAGTTGCTACTTGCAATCAAAGTTTTCTAATTAATAACAATCATTGAATTATATATCTGTTACTCAAGGGTTGGCAAGAGGCTCTCTAGATTGCTGGGTTTAGGAGAAGGGATGGACAAAAATAAAGGGATAATTATCCATCATTCAAATATTTCACAACATCCATTTTCCTCCTCTGCAGTTCATCTACAGCAGTCACGAGACAAAGCCTTTCTGTAGAACTATTTGTAGTGTTTCTCCAAAGACCCCTTCACCCAAGAATCTGCTTGTTACAATGCAGGCTTCCAGGCCTTTCTCCCCACAGAATCAGACTTGCTGAAGGTGAACCCCGGAATCTGTGGTTTTTTTATTTTTTTTATTTTATTTTTTTAACTAGACCCAGATTATTCTTAAACACAGTAGAGTTTGGACACTAATGGGTTAAGAAATTGATGGTGCCAGACTTTCTGTGATTAGTCCTAGGAAAGTGCATATCCTCTCTTCGTACCACTGGTGCTAAGAGTTTTCCAATTTTTATTAGCAGGAGGACCTGCTAATATCAGTACAAAACTGTTTTGCAGCCTTGTCAATGTGGCCCAGTGGTTGAGCGATGACCTATGAACCAGGAAATCATGGTTCGATTCCCAGTCGGGGCACATACCCTGGTTGTGTGCTCATTCCCCAGTGTGGGGTGTGCAGGAGGCAGCCAATCAATGATTCCCTCTCATCATTGATGTTTTTATATCTCTCTCCCTCTCACTTCCTTTCTAAAATCAATAAAAATATATTTTTAAAAAATAACAAACAAAACCCCCAAAACAAATCACTGTTTCTCCATAGATGCTTGTTCCAACAATCCTGGCTCTCACCATTTAGGCTTTTTCTTACCTCCTTTACCCAAGTTCTGATTTAGCTGGGGATACAGCTTTCTGGATCCAGAATTCTACAGTTTCACCTGGAGGGGATTCACCTATACAGCTGTGCTTTTGGAGGCAGAGAAAGGTACTGTAGTTTGTAGGTTCCCTGGGGACTATTGGCAAGATTTGGTGTAAGTTTTGTTTAAGCTCTTTAAAGCAGCTCTGGCACAGGACCAAGAAATGGGTGCTTAAAAAAAATGGGGGAGGAGGGGGAAATCAATGGACCAATCAATATGATGAATATATGACTCCATTAGCTACTTCCTGGTCTCTAGTATCTGGCTTTCTGCATCTTCTCACTTGCAAGTTTTTGATAGAATTAGGGGAAGTTGTCACTGACTATTCTGAAGCTGCCTCATCTTATCTCAATGGCTAGTTTTGGACATTTCCACACTTGAGACATGAGTGACTTAAAGAGCCTCTTGGATCAAGAAGTCTGTATTCCTTCCCTAGTCCTCCTGAGAGTGTAAGACTTCTCCAGAGAGAAAATTCAATTGCCTGCAACCTACTCATTACCTGGTGGCTTCACTGGATACGTTCCTTTGCTGAGCTGACTTGAACAGTGACCCTGAAATTTTTTTCTCAAGTGCCTTGCTTAGCAACATATTGTGACTCTACTCTTGACTGAGGCATACAGTTCAAAACTAGGACTTTACAAAGGGAGGTTCAGAAAGCGAATATTTCTCAAGTGATTCTGGAAACTCGAGAGGGAAGGATGAAGGGGCATGAGCTAGTTACAGTGTGTTGAGTTTCCATGTTGAAAAAGAATGGCTTTACATAGAGGACAAGCACTCTCCAAAGATACTTCTGCAAAAAACATACTTATCCTAGTCAAAGCAGTGCTGCAGAGAAAGGTGCCCTGGTGCAGGGTTACAGAAAGAAATTTCTAAACCCCAACCAAACTGTAAAGGGGGTTTTCAGAAATGTCCTCTCCTCTCAGAAAGAGTTTAGGTACATACAATAAGTACTGAGTCAACATTTGGTTTTATTTTTTATTTTTATTTTTTTTGCTAGCCACTCAGTAAATTCTGAGATCTCATACCAGCTGTAGTCCTAACAGTGAATGTGGGACCTGTTTAGCAGTTTATGTTTCTATTGTACAGCGAATGACTTCCTACCTTAAGTGACTATGCCTTTATTAGAGGTTATTATGAGGTAAAGGGATTTCAAGTCCTTAAGGGTTTTAAAGGGGGTAATAATGGAATCTTGTGGCCTCCAGGTATTTCCCTGGGCAATATGCAATAGAGCCCACACAGACGGCTACGTAAACCTAAGATATGAGACTCTCTCCTCTTAAGAATTCCTACGGGATGTAGACATGAGAGAGGACCTCTGGGGGCTTATGGCCTAGTCACCAAGTTGAACATAAAAAGGCCAGTGAAGAAAATAGAGTAGTATGCAAGATTCAAATAGGTGGTTAGATAAGGGCACTGTGCATGTAATGAGAACGCGAAAGACAATGAAGAGTCATCAGAAAGTGGGACAAGATTATCTGGGACAGGGAGTTTGCTCACAGCAATATTAGGAGGTGCGATTGGATTGCTAGATTGGGGTAAAATGATAGGCAACATGTTCTGCCAATGAGATGTTTGTATTTTATTTTGCAGGCTAATATACAGTATTCACTTAGGTTTTGGGTTTCCCAGCTGTCCAGACAAAAATGTAGTTATCTATTTTTATTTATTTTTTAAAAATATATTTTATTGATTTTTTACAGAGAGGAAGAGAGAGGGACAGAGAGTTAGAAACATCGATGAGAGAGAATCATCAATCAGTTGCCTCTTGTACACCCCCTACTGGGGATGTGCCCACAACCAAGGTACATGCCTTTGACAGGAATCAAACCTGGGACCTTTCAGTCCGCAGGCCAACGCTCTATCCACTGACCCAAACCAGTTTAGGCTATAGTTATATATTTTTAATGGAAAAAGATGGATGTGTGCCAATTAGTCAGACAGGACAAAGTTTGTTTACTATTATTTAAGGGCTAAGGGCTAACACTGTAGAAAACCTTTTCAATAGGGATTTTGCTCACATGGACTTGGCCTTAATTGTCCTTGTTGAAAGCCAAGGCCAAAGTCTTGACAGGTTTTGACATGTGGCTTTGGGAAGGTCTTTCTGAGAAGCCCACATTAATGAGCTTCAAACATGGAGCTTTCTGATGACTTAATTTGATAACAGGCTGGCACATCCCTTAGCTTAACCTTTCCAAACAGCAATTGCCTCACTACATGTTTCAGGTTTCTAGCAAGAATTGCGTAGTAGTAGATTCTAGGAAGCAATTTTGCAATTGCTGCCATCAAGAGCCTTGTAAAGCGTCAACCAGAAATTCCATGTCTAGAAATCTACCTTATTCATGGAAGAAATAAAATGAAAAACAAAAAGATGTTAATTTCAGTGATATCTACAATAGTAAAAAAAAAAAAAAATGGAAAGCACAAATGCTAGTTTGTAAATGCATTAGATATGACACATGATAAAATATCATAAAGCCATTGACCTGATAACAAATAACATAACTGCTATGAAGCTTTTGCTATTATGTGAATAAGCAAGATGCACATGAAACTTAAAATAGTCCTAGGCAATGAGTTTTAAATATTGCTAGTAGTTGCTATATACAATGTTATCTAAATGATAGAAAATGTGCATAGAACACACAATGCTAATTATGATGGCATTTCTCCAGGAGTGATCATTGCCATGGCTTAACTATTAAGAGCGATTGTTTTGGTGTTTTATAATCTTTCCTGTCATAAGAGATTATATTTAAGAATATAAAAAAAGGCTATATAGTTACAAAAACAAATGTTTACCATTAAATATTAAGTTCAGTATTCTCTCACTGACTTAAGGGCAATGATATATTTGATGTCAGACATGGAGAAGGTGAAATTGCCTAAAGTGAGAGAAATTGCTCTGGAGCAGATAGGAAGACAGATGGCATCCTCAGATGGAGGATGGTAATAGGGGTGGACCTCAAGAAGGTACAAACTCTATGCCTAAAAACCCTGAATCTCCTTAAGAGGTCTGATACAATTTAGTCAAGAAAAGCAATCTCAAGTGTGGTCAGGAGCCAGGCTACCTGGGTTCAAAGCCTGGGCTCCATTGCCTTCTGGCTGTATGCACTTGGGCAGGGCACTTAGCCCCACGTTGCACCATTGTCTCATCCTTCCAGAGGTACCCCTAATAGCACTTTGCCCTCAGTAATACCTCAATAAATGTGAGCCAGCATTCTATGTATCAGAGGGTTGATTATAATTCATGTGTTGGATCCCACAGCTTCTGGTGCCCTTAGCTGCCTCTAATGGCCCCAGAGACATTCTTTGTTTCAGTAAGGACACAAAGAAACTCCATGTAAAATGTCTTTCTAACTTCTTTCTAGAAGGAAAAAGACAGTTTCACAATTACTCACTCATAGGCACAAATGTCTTTCATAAGGACATCTTGCTTATCCAGATGATTGGTTCAATAATAGGAGGATAACGCTAATGAATTAATTTGCTAATTATCCATCCGGGCTCCATAAAACAACTGGTCTTTAGTAAAGATGTGGGTGCATTATTCATAGTTGCCGAAGGAATGACAAAAGCCCTAGGGAAGACACCTAAAGGACAGGAAGGCCCAGAAAACAGTAAAGAACCTCAGCTCAGGGTCTGGCCTGAATATTAACAGTTACAAAATGCAAAGAGAGTGCAGGGGCAGGGGGGGTGGGGGGGTGGGGGGGGCACTGTACCCTTGTACCCCATGGGGGAGAATATGGAAGAGTCTGTTGAGATCAAGTCCAGCTTGCTCTTAAGCACCTGAGCACTTGGAGTTTTTGAGGAAAACAGTAGTAGCGCCTGTCATTACTCACAGAAATAAAATAGAGCTGCAGGACCACAGGCTTCCCAAATTCTCATCCGTTATACTGAGATGCTTTCTTACAAATATGTCTGAGGGAGTTTGGAAATCAGTGCCCCTCCCCGCCCCCCATCTCCCTGCCATGGAGCCTTTCTGAGGAGCCAGCCATACATTAATTCTATTGAAATATATGCTTCACTTGTTAGTGAAACAAAACAGTTTGAATTCACGAAGGTCACACGAAACCAGGCCTTTGCTCTGAAGTTAAAGGCTCTAAATAGATCAAAACAGCCTTTGTAATGCCCTTGAGTGATCCATTTATTGCACTTAACTTTCTCATTACTTAAATGCAAAAGACTAAAGTTGAAGAGGCCAGAACATACATTTGGAAATTTCAGAAAACATAATAGGCTGAGAGAGATAATGTAATACTTATCCATGAAGAGGAGAGCTTGAATATCTTGATTACAGCTTCCCTGCCCATCCCTCACACATTCAAATCCAATATATGTGCTTTTATTAATGCGTGAGTGCAGAGATATGCATAAATGAATATTGATAAGGCACGATACTGTATATTTATGAGGTTTTATATGTTTTCTCTTTATGTTTTATTTGTATTTATACCCACTGCTGCATACTGTATGTATGTGTTTATAAGTATAGCAGCTACGAAAAGAAATAAGATTTTAATCCATTTCATAATATTTTGCAACCACATATACACTACCATCTATTTTGCTGATGTGTATTGGTGTGGGGGAGGTGGGTAGCACTTTCTATTGGTCTCAGTGAGGGCTTGCAATAAATATCTTAGTGTTCGAGAGAGATTTTATAAACAACCTGGTGCTATAATGCAACTGTATCCTTGAAATTTTACATGCATAAAAGTCAGAAATTTGGAGTTGTCATAGTAACATTAATTCCGGCCCTTTCCAAGAGTACAGTATTTTGTCATATAGCATAAAATGTTAATGCTCGCGCCACTGTGGCTCAGCAGTGAGACGGAGCCACATTTGCCACGGAAATCATGAGGTTTGGAGGGCTTTGCTGTCGACATTTAAAATCAGAGACATAACATGTTGCACTAAAATTTTCTAATTAAAAAAAAATACAAGACAAAGTAACAAACTGGACAAAAGGGCAAAGAACAATGACTATTATTTTTGAAATGAAAAAATGAACAAATGGGAGAGAGAAATGGGAAGATGTTAAAACATTTGCTGGGAGTTGGGAGGAATGTACGTGTTTATGCAGACAGTGCACTTTTGAACAAAGGCCCCAGCATGGAAGTGGGTGCATTTTGCCATGACTGGATGGGTCTCCATTCAGATAGGCAAGCAACCTCTGGATCAAGTGAAGTGCAGCAGCAAACAAACAAGGCCAAAGGTCGCATCTTTGTCCCTAGAGATATGCAAGAAGGAAATAAATGGTCATCTTTAGGGGCAGGAAAAACAAACATCTGGCCGAAGACAGGATCTGACTGGGGTGGGTTGGGGAGGTCTGTTCTGGTTCTATGATTCTATGCTCTTTAATAAAAGTAAATATTTCTCAATGTGACGATGTGAGCTGGACGCAATGCTGATGTTCACTGCACAGATGAAGATAAAGAAAAAACTTTTAAGTGAGAAGCCCAGAAATAGCAGGAGTGGGGATGGGTTAGGGCCGTGGTCGGCAAACTGTGGCTCACAAGCCACATGAGGCTCTTTGGCCCCTTGAGTGTGGCTCTTCCACAAAATGCCATGGCCTGGGCAAGTCTATTTTGAAGAAGTAGCATTAGAAGAAGTTTAAGTTTTAAAAATTTGGCTCTGAAAAGAAATTTCAATTTTTGTACTGTTGCTATTTGGCTCTGTTGACTAATGAGTTTGCCGACCACTGGTCAGGGTGGGAGAGAAAGAAGGGAGTTTCTCTCCTATTTCACGATGGTGGCAGCACTTCTGATGAAGACCCTTGGGCACTAGAACTCAAGGGAGGTGCTATTGAAACCAGAGTTTCCCTGAGCACATGTGGTCTTTCCCAAGCACAGGGGCTCATGGTGGTTCTGTCCTAGTTTTACTGAGAAAGCATTGGCATATATCACTATATAAGTTTAAGGGGTACAGATTGACAGTTTGATTTATATTTATTGATAAATGGTTACCACAATAGGTTAAGCTAGCATCTATGGTCTCACGTAGATATAATGAAAAGAAGAGAAGTCAAATAGGCAAAACGTATTTTTCATTGTAAAGAGAACACTTAGGACTTACTCTCTTAACAACTTTTCTATAAACCAAATAGCAGTGTTAACTGCAGCCATCATGTCTTACATTCCCTCTCTAGTGTTTGCTTATCTTATAAATCGTAATTTGTACCTTTTGACCACCTTCCTTTAATTCTTTCTCTCCTCACCCTCCACCTCTGGAAACCAAAAGTCTAATCTCATTTTCAATGAGCTTGTTCCTTTCTTTCATTTTTTACTCTACAATTAAGTGAGATCATATTGTATTTGTCTTTCTCTGCCTGACTTATTTCACTTACAATAAGGCCTTCAAAGTCCATCCATGTTGTTGCCAATGATAGGACTTCTTTGTTTTTTTTTAAGGCTGAATAAATTTACATTTTCTCTCTCTTTGTGCGCGCGCGCACGCACACACACACACACACACACACACACACCCACACACAGACCATCTTCTTTATCTGTTCATCCACACTCACAGAGTTTTTGATTCCTACACTGGCCCCATCTCTTTCATTGGGGTCAGAGATGACAGTATAATACTATGTTTCCATTCATCCTGAAACCCAACTCACCCTATCCCTTTTCTCATCTGCTCTCTGACTTCTAATATTATTACCTTATATGTTGTTGTTTTCTTATTCTAGTTCCTGTTTGCACGAAAATGTTTAACCAGAATTTTCTGAGAATCTGATAATACTGCTTAGAATCTATCCACATAATGGTTTTCTTATTCAATAGAAAACAAGCCTTATGTTTTTGAAGAAACCCTGAACACTCATATATACTCCAATCCCTTGCATCAGAAAGCCTGGCTATTAAAATAGGTAAGTGTGTGCTAACGAGTGGCTGTCCCTCATCCCCTCAGAAGAAAGCTGTTATGGCATTGATGGTGCACCTCATAATGAAGGTACCCTAAAAATACAGTTCTATCCATGCCCTTCTCAGACTATTCTTTCCAGTAACTTTGAGTTAGGCCACACGTGATCTTGAAAAGAATGTCCTTTTAAACTTATTTTCTTTCTCAAGCAGCCTGGTGCATGACTATGTCTGTTGTCGTTATTTTTAGTTATCAGTGCAATCCTAAAGCATTGCAATTTGGTTCTGCCCGCATCATACTTTGGTAGGTATCAAAGGCCATCTGTAGTCACCTACTACCTGCAGTCCACGGAAAAGTCTTCCTCATGCATTGCCTCATGCTTGTTGCATCTTTACGGAAACTATTTACCACTCTTCCCTCCTAAAACATTTTTTTCTCCTTATCTTTCCTTAAGGCTATCCTGTGGGAGTTGTTCTATCCACCTTCTTTCACTCTTCTCTTATGGATTTTTTGCCTCTTCCCATTCTTAAATGCTACTTCTTTCTGGGGTTCTAGGACCTACTGGGTTATTTCAGCCATTCTTTCAGCTACGATTATTATCCATCTCTGCACTGTCCAATATTTAACCACTGAACATATATTAAATTTTAATTAAATTAATTTAAAATTCAGTACTTATGCTAACCATATTTCAAATATTCACTGGTCACATGGGCTAGTGGTTACCGTAGGAGAATGCACAGACATAGAATAATGCCGTCACTGCATAATGTTCTGTTGAGCTGCATTGCTCTCAAATTACTTAGTGACCTTACATTACTTTTCCTCTCCCATTCATTGCCTTTCCCACCCCACTTCTGATGCTACTGATTCCAATTGCCCCTGAAATCAAAACTTCCTGCACAAAGAGAAGTAAGGTGGGAAAGAAGTTCAGCATTCGGTTATTTAGATGATTTGGCTAACAAGAGACACTGACCTTTTGAGTTTGGAAGTACTTGATGGCAGGGGCCTTTAGATTGTTCTCTGCCTAGACAAGTATGGTGAACGACAGCCATTTGAGCCCCGATTTTTGATAGCATCTGGAATATCTTGCTGGAATATCTCTACATGGATTTGAAATCATTGCAACTCTTAGCGGTCTGACAACAATGGCTCAGAGAAGAGAGGCATGGGAAACAGACTTCAGAATTAGTGGGATATCTTTGTGTACTTGCACCTGCTGCCTCAACATGCCTGGAAATCTTCCTAAAGCTCAGCCTGCCATCCCCCTCATCTCTGTTTATGATCCCCCTCTTCTACGTCCCCCAGGTTGTACCTGCAGAGTCAGCCTTAGTGTCTTCCCTCTCCTCCTGCACCACATTCGTTTCCCTCCAGGTCTTACTGGCTTCACCATCGTCCCTAGAGTCCCCTCTCCCATTCTCAGTCCCAGGGCCACTTTGCAAGGTCAAGCCTTTATGTTAACTCAGCTGGATGACTGTAATAGCTCCATCCTTTTCCTCACCAAGCCTCCCACTTCCACTACCTGGACAACAGCTGCAATTATTTTCTCCTTATTTAAAATATTTCCCCGAGTTCCCAGGAGCTACACAAACTCCTTAGTCTGGCATTTCTCAATGCCAACACCAAACTCCTTACTCTGGCAATTCTAGTGACCTCAAATTACTTTTCCTCTCCCATTCATTGCCTTTCCCATCCCACTTCCATCTCTTTCAAACATTGCCCTTCCTCAGGGTGCATTATTAAAAGTGGCTTTTCCCATGAAGCTTTTTCCTGAGTTTTTACTATTCATACTCCAGTGGGTTATGATCTCTGTCCCTTAAATATGTCTATGTCAGGAGTCAGTAAACTATGGCTCTCAGGCCAAACCTAGCTCTCTTCTTGTTTTTGAACTGCTTGTGAGCCAAGGATATTTTATACATTTTTAAAATTAAAAAAAGCAATAAAAAAGACGATTTTGCAACATGTGAAAATTATATGAAATTCAAATTCCAATGTCCATAAATAAAGTCTTATTGAAAAGCAGCCATGCCCATTGATTTACATATTGATTATGGGTACTTTTAGCTACAATGATAGAGTTTAGTGGTGGCAACAATGACTGTATGGCTTACAAAACCTAATTTACTTACCACTGGCCCTTTCAGGAAAAAAGCTGACAACCCTTGATCTATACCCATCCTTACATCTGTCTCTCTCTATAGTTTTTGACATACCCATATATCTTTAAATTTTTGTCATTGTCATTTGGCTATGTTTACCTAATAGTTGTTTACTTGTCTTTCCAACCCCCTGACACTATGTAAGCACCTTGAGAGCATCTGTGTTGAATTTTTATTCACCTTTGTATCCCATGCTAGTGCTGAGCACAAGACCTTGTGCATACAAAGTGCTCACTAAATATTTTTTATTGAAGGGATATAATTTGGTTTGTTATGAAAAGTCACTTTAGGCCTAACTTTGGTGTGAATTACAGCACATTATGATAGAGACCCTTACACCCCAATGCACATAATACACAAATATATGTATATTTATACCCAAACAAATGTGAATATTTGCATGATACTTAAAACCAGAAGCTTGGTCCTAGCCATATTGGCTCAGTGGATAGAGAATATCAGCCTTGCAGAATGAAGGGTCCCGGGTTTGATTCTGGTCTTGGTTGCAGGCTTGATCCCTGGCTCTGGTCAGGGGGCCTGTATGGAAGGCAACCAATCGATGTGTCTCTCTCACATAGATGTTTTCTCTCTTTGTTTCTCCTTTTCCCTTCCACTCTCTCCAAAAATCTGGAAAAATATCCTCCAGTTAAAAAACAAAACCCCCACAGAAGCTTGAAATTTCTATAGAGTTAAAATTGACATAATAGCATGGAAATAGATTGAGATGTTGATCACATATGGACACATATTCCAAGTATTTTATATTTGAACTGTTTACTCATGCTCCCAATTGAATTGTACTATTTTCCTTATCTGACAAATGCTCAATCCTACTATAAGTGATGGAAATAATTACTCATTTGGGCTCTAATATTTTCAGCATATTCAATATTATCAAAGACTATGCTTTTGACTATCAGTTAACACATTTGTTAGAAGAAGCAATAAACAGGCAGTGCACTCGCAGGTCCCGGATCTGTCTCTTGCTTCAACAGTGTTTGGATGGAACAGACCCAGGGACACCCCTTCTTCAAGCCTCTGGCCACTCTCCTGCTTCTCATCCAGTCACCACTTTCAGAACCACCTCCGGGACCAGCCAACACACTGGTTTTTTTTTTTTTTTCTACCTTAATTCCTTATTGCTGAATAACCATGAGCTCCCAAATTCACCAGAAGTATTCCACCGAGGTGGAGGTTGCGGTCAATAGCATGGCCAGCCTGCATGTGCGGGCTTCCCCCACACCTACCTCTCCCTGGGCTTCCATTTCCACAGGGACAATGTGGCTCTGGAGCATGTGACCTGCTTCTTCCGCGAGTTGGTGGAGAAGAAGCTCGAGGGCGTCTTTTAAAGATGCAAAACCAGTGCGATGGCTGCATTCTCTTCCAGGACGCGCTGAAGCCTCCCAGGGTGAGCAAGCAAAACTCAGGCCGCCATGGAAGCCGCCCTGGCCTTGGAGAGGAACCTGAGCCAGGCCCTTGTGGAGCTGCATGCCCTGGGTTCTGCCTGCGCTGGCCCTCATCTCTGTGACCTCCTGGAGAACCACTTCCGGGGGGAGCAGGTGAAACTCATCAAAGAGATGGGCCACTCCTGACTACCATCCACAAGCTGGCCGGCCCCCAGGCTGGGCTGGGCAAGTATCTCTTTGAAAGGTTCACCCTCAAGCATGACCAGGAGCCTTTGGAGCCCAGAGACCTTTGAGGGGTCCCCCTGCATTCCCCTGGTGTCTCTGGCTTTTACCCGAGCCTCTCCCTGAAACCACTAGCCATTCTTTTAACCACCCTAGAGCCCTTTCCCATGCATTGGAGCAAATGAAACAAAGCTTTTTGCAGGAGGAGGAGGAGGAGGAGGAGGAGGAGGAGGAGGAGGAGGAGGAGGAGAAGAAGAAGAAGAAGAAGAAGAAGAAGAAGAAGAAGAAGAAGAAGAAGAAGAAGAAGAAGAAGAAGAAGAAGAAGGAGAAGAAGAAGAAGGAGGAGGAGAAGAAGAAGGAGAACATGAAGCAGCAGCAGCAGCAATAAACAAACAGCAAAAGTGTGCTGGTTGAAGGATGGCTTACCACAGGACACTTTTTTATAGTGTCAACTTTCTACCTCTTATAGAGCATGTGCTTTGATTTCTGCCACACTGGCAAAAATTTAGCTAAGTAATTTCTTCGGGGCTCTTTTGGCCAAACTGTTAAGTATTTTTTGAGAAGCCTGGCAGGAGCTAGAGCATCAGTACATGGAATAAAACCATCCTGGTTGACACCCTGAAAACTTGGACCTGCATCCTTGACCCCAGGAGAATTCTGGAAAGCCTTATAAAAGTGGAGAAAGAAAGAGGCAAAAGGAGGGAAGGAGCTATAGTCAGAATTCTCTAATTTGTGGGTACCTTGTTAAGGACTGGAGAAGTTGGTTTTGTTAAATATAGAGAATTTTGGACAGGGTTGGACTTGAAACATTTTCGTGGGGAAATAGCCTAAGTTGTCTGTGGCTTTTGCTCTCAGCCTTTATTTCCTGCAGAGGCCACGTGATGAACCGTCAGTCACATGCAGACATTAGCCAGATTCTGACCCCCACTCATAACAAGGCCAGACTTCGTTGTTGGGTATCACCCTCCACTTCTATCAGTCTGTGGGATGCAGATGGCATTGGCTGTGGATGGCATGCACTTCCCCAGGTTGGTGGGAATTCCACCCTCTTTCATCTACCTCTACTCCCGAGAATGTGTTGAAACTCAGGAAGTAGAAGAGACATTATAAAAAGGGTAAGTTTGAATTCACAAAGCATTTTCTAATTTTAATTTAGTATTACTTGCAATAAAAATGTTGACATTTCATAACTGATCTCACATCTATATCTGCCTATACAATGTAGTTGAGATTTGCTGATCTATAAAATCAATTTAATCTTATTATCTAAATAATAGCTTTTAAAAATATTTTGATTATACAAATAATACTTTATTACCCCAAGAGAAAATTAAAAATAAATGAAAAGCACTTGCACATAATTCTAGTAGCCAAAGAAAATCAGGGTTAAAATAATGAGATTAAAAAATGATTAAAAAAAATCAAAGCTCCAAGTGTTTGTATAAATTTAAGCAAAATTTGGACTATATTATGCATATGGCTTTGCATCTTTTTATTTAATACTATACCTTAAAAACATTTCCACAAAAACACACACACATTTCCATGGAATGTGTTTTGGAATTTAATTTAATACACATTTTAATTCCAATTTTGCCTAACTGCAAGTGTTCCCATATATGGATATACCACAGGTTGTTTAGCTAATTTCTTCTTATTGCATATTACAATTACTGCCCATTCTGCTACCAACAAAGCTATGATGAATCATTGCACATCTTTTTCACCCTTATCCAGACTTTATTTCCTTAGAATAAACTCCTGGGAATGAATCTACTGATTGAAATAGTTGGTTAAATCCCCAGGCATTTGATATTATTGCCATATTGTCTTCTAGAAAATTCGTGTCTATTTGTACACCCAACAGCATGGAGAGCCCTAACCCTTCCCTCCATCCCTGCCAGATATTATCATTGTAATCTTTTTCTAGTTTGAAAAAGAAAGGGATACCATTTCACTGTTATTGTCTTTTACATTTCTAATATTATTCATGAGGTTAATTTGTGTGTGTGTGTGTGTGTGTGTGTGTGTGTGTGTGTGTGCAGTGACGATTTTGAGGGGATAGTTGTTAAAAGTATATGTATGTAGGCTATAGAATTAGAATGTACATTCCTGGTTGTAGTGCCTACTAATTCGTTAATTTGTGACCTTTGGCAAGGTACTTACACTCTATATTTCAGCTTTTTCCTTTATAAAGTGGGGAAACCCATAGTGCCGTCTGCACCAGCATGCTGTGAGAAATAAATGAGGTATTTTATATAAAATACCTCAGCATAGTTCATGGGAAAATCTTAAGCACTGAAATGTTAGAGGCTGCTAGAGAGGAGATTTTCTAAGCAATCATAGCATCCACTTGCATCTTCCTAGGTTATGTTGTTATGACAAGGAGTCCAGGGCTGCAGTTAAGGACTGACTTGGCTTAGTTTGATCTTGAACCCAGTTTAAGAAGTTCAAGCGTGAGTCCAACTACAAACTGGCCTCAGAACCACGCCAGGGTCCCAGCAGAACCCTGAATGAGGGAGTCCCAGAGCCCTTTCCTAGTGTATGTCAGAGATTAGTAGGAATTTCCTTAGAACCTGTGTATGGATTGCTTCCATGGGTCCCTGCTACACTTGCCCATACCTGAATTGTACCCTACTGTTTAGGAAAAGATCCCTGGCCAAGGAAGAAATTGCATCGGAAGGAGACAATAACACTGCAGAAGTCAGAAGTCCATCAGAACAGTAGAAATCTGTGGGCTCAGGGGCCAAGAGTCCGCATGAAGCCTCAGCCTTGCCCACCGCAGGGCCATGTGGCCATGGGCATTTTAAAGGCATTTCTTAATCCTGTGAGAACTTTTCATCCATCTGTGTGATTTTTAACTTAAGTGACCAGCTGCTTTCAAATAGACGAAGCATATGACACGGGCATTTAGGACATCTTGAGGAGCAGAAATGAACTTAATTCACTTAAACCCGTATCTCTGTCATTCCTGCACTGCTTACCCCTGGGATATCTCTCCCCAAAGCATCTGATGTTAGTAGGAAAGATTCCTTCCACTCCACTCTTAATCCGAATAGACAGCACCTTTTCCTCCCTGAGCTGGTTTCTCCCGGCTGCTTGTGGTGGCCTTTATTCTGCCATTTACATCTGGCTTGGTGGTCACGAGGCCGGCAGGTGAATGAAAAAGCAAGAAGTTTCAAAGCAAATGCACCACGTCTGGCGATGCAGGCGAGAGAGGACATCAAGAGGTTTGAATGTAGCTTTTGCTCCATTTTCTGTGCCCCCACCACCTCCCCTCTATCCCCAAAAGCAATCAGCAAGCCAGCCAGCCTACTTAAGCAATGAGTCATTTTGGAGATTCAGGAGCGCTTCCTACTGGATCAGGTTATCGAGCACAGGTGCTTTAATAATTGTAATATATGGAAAACCTCAGGGCGGCCCTCAGACCTCAGACTCACAGTGGTTGCCTCCGGCTTGGGCCCACTTCTGCCCTTGAAGACAAGGGGAGCTGGGAGCCTGCAGTGATTTCAGACTGAAATCGGAGAGCGTGCGTCTGAGCGCTGGCAGCCGCTACACCTTTGTCTGGGTTGAGCCTGAAGCCTGTGCTTTCGAAGGCGGTTCTTTGTTGCTGCCTTGACAATTAGCACGCTGACAAGGGGGATGGAAGGGAGGACTGTGTACTGGGTGGGAATCCGAGAGAGACCCCCCGCGTGCCACTCATTGCATTTTTTTCCCAAGGAATCTTGGGAACACACGAAGCACAGGTGGCAATGTGACGGAGGGGAGGGCGAGTGTGAGGGGGGTGATAATTGATGGGGGCCCGGAGTCCAGGCCGCAGCTGTCCCCAGGTGCGCCCAACCGCATCTGTTCTCCTGCGAGGTACCGCGCAGCCGCAGGTTTTGGATTATTTAAGCAGAGGAAAAAAACGCATCAGGGAAGCTAACGAGGCTCTTGGAGGGAGAAGGTGAGGAGGTGCGATTGCCACGTCGGAGGAAAGAAGCTATAGGGAAGGGAATAAATTGGATCAGGGGGGGTTGGCACCCCGTGTATCAGAGACGCTTCCCTTCTTATCACCTGCGAACTCCGTGGTTCTGAGAAAGGTGTACAGGTGGAGGTGCTCCGCCCTTCCGAGCAAGTGTTGCATTGTACCGGGCACGGATCTGTGTGAAACTGAAGGGGAATGCTAAAACCAAGATGAGGTTGTCGTCGTCCTTCTGTCTCTCTTCTCTTTCATCTCTCTTGGAAGGAAAGAGAACGATCCACAGCTACCAGGGATGTTATACCAAGCCAGGGTTCCCCCCCGGCCCCCCCCCCCCCCCCCCCCCCCCGCTCTCCCTGAGGCAGTGACGTTGGTAAAGGAAATAAATTCATTTACTGGATGTGATGCTTAATGCAGGCCCGAGTCTGGAGTCCCACTGTCTGTCCTCAGTCAGTGGGGAGGAAGGCCAAATTGACAACATTGGGATGATGGGAAACCCAGGCTATTTGTCATCCGCAATTCAGATCATCAGAGGATGTGTTTGGAGATCTCGCCTGACACAGTTTACATTGAAAAAGTCTTGAAACATCGTCACAAAGTACCACTGAAATCTGACAGTGAGAGAAACGGGTTCTATCTTTCCTTTTCCTTTTTTTTTAAATTAACTTTTTGCATGTGTTGTTCAGGGTTTAACTTATTTTGATTTATGGGAATATAAAGACACTGTAAGAGTAGTCAGGTCAGATCACAGTGTAATTGGGAGGTTTCTTACTGTCTCATGATGACACTTCCTACATTAATTTCCTCCTTGGAGTGCGTGCGTAGCCACTCAGAGGAGGGAGTAGTACTGAGCAGAGGCATGGCGGATGCCTGTAAAGGGTCTTCCCCATGCCTGGAAGGTATATGATGAAAGATGAAGTGTCCTGGATGCTAAACAAATGACTATAAGGGCAAATTCCCCATAAGGAATTCTGATAACTGCTTACTATAATATTTGGGCATGAATGACTTTTATTCTTCTGCATGATCAAACATATATCAATTGGAATATTTAGTATATCCAATATATATATTTTTTTAACTATAGAGAAACATATAAGGTTTCTGTTTCAAGAGGAATAAGCACAGAGCATGTAAAATCAATCTATGCAATGCTTTGAAATAAGCAGATTTACTTTAGGTGATATAACCCTGATAATTTTTAATATTTGGTATCAATGTTTAAATTTTTTTTTAAATTGAATTTTAGGGAGAGAGTAAAGCAAAGGGAGAAACATCAATTAGCTGCCTCCCACACATTCCCAATGGGGACTGAACCCACAACTCAGGCATGTACCCTAAAAGGGAATCTAGCCAGCAACCTTTTGACGCATGAAATGATGCCCAACCAACTGAGCAACATTGGCTAGGGCAAAAGGTGCTCTTGACTGACTCTTGGTTAAAGTCATTGAGTCCATTGATAGCATGGTTTTGGCTGCAAGTAACAGAATATGCTATAAAAGTGCATTAAACAAGAAGAATTTCCCTCCCCATAAAGGAGCACTGGAAGTAGAAAATTCCAGAATTTGTTACTTCGGTAGCCCAGAGATGATACTAATGTGTCCATTGCCCCATCCTCAGTTTGCTGGCATTGTCCTCAGTTTATCTCCTCAAGGAAACAGGATGGTCTCTGTGGTCCTACCTGTCATGTCCTCACACAACTATAGGGAGAGATAGAAAAATAATTCTCCTTAAGTGCTTCCTTATTACAAGAAGGAATTTTTTTTTTTTTCAGAAGCTCTTTAGCAAACTTCCCTTTCAGTCTCATTGACCAGGCCTGTATCACATATCATTGCCTTAGCCAATCACTTATAAGAGAAATGAAATTACTATGCATAGCTTACGTTCATCAAGACTTTGTACATATTAAATTCTGGCACCATTGGTTTCATGCTGATGACATTTCTACATGTAAAACCCACTTTTCCTGATCCTCTGAGAATAGGGTCACAGTGTGAAGTGAAGAGTTAACGTCCCTATAAGCAGCTCTCAAGGGGCACAGGAGAAGTAGGCAGAAACATGTGCCCTGCAGTGGGAGGACTCTGGTGTACCTTACACTGTCTCCCACAGTTCTCCAGGGGCACTGAGTCTCAGTTGTCCACAGTGATTAACTGCTTAATAAATGCACACTTGCCCTAACCAGTTTGGCTCAGTGGATAGAGTGTAGGCCTGTGGACTCAAGGGTCCCAGGTTCAATTCCAGTTAAGGGCATGTACCTTGGTTGTGGGCACATACCTAATAGGGAGTGTGCAGGCTGATCAATGTTTCTTTCTCATTGATTTTTATAACTCTCTGTCCCTCTCCCTTCCTCTCTGTAAAAAAAAAAATCAACAAAATATATTTTAAAAAATGCACACTATACTGCCTTTTCCTCCTCTTTGCCTTACTTCCCCATTCCCTTTCCAAAGTTTCCTGGGATCGTGTTCCATATATCTCTTGCATACTCAAATCCTTATGTTAGCATCTGCTTCTGGGGCAACCAAATCCAGACAGATACTAAAGAGTATTAAGTCTATTAGGATTAATTTCTTAAAACCTCACTCTCAAATGCACTTGGGATGATGCTGTATCCCTCTTGAGGACCATTTTCAAGGAGTATAACTCAGAGGAGTATACTTCCTCTATGTCAGTTCAGTAAAGGGCATAAGATATTTTGGAGACAAACACACACACACACACACACACACACACACACACTAAACAAAAAAACCCACCCCCCCCCCACACACACACACTAAACAAAAAAACCCACACAAAAAAAACAAAAGATGATAATGTGACTATTTCCAAAAATACTACCTTGAGTTTTTAGTGACATTTTCTTCCTTGTTTATAAGACATATTCCTACAGTATAAATGTACAGGAGGTTTTCTTTAAAAATTTTTGACTTTCTTCTGTACTGCTTCTGTTGTTGACAGTAACTCCAACTGCCTCTTGTTTGGTACTGAAGTTCATACAACAGACTATGAGCCAAAGTTAGTGATTTACTGTTTTGAAAAAAATTTCCCAAAATACACTTGTTTGTAATATGTCTTGCTTTTGTGTCTCAGGTGTAAAAATAATTGGCATTTTATGCCCAGTTTGCCTCTTGTATGCAATATGTGATGAGCAGTGGGACTACAGTGTCTTGGTGGGAGTCACATTCAGAGAAGTGGTCGAAGGCTGTGCCAGGACCTCCTGTGCCTGGAGCACAGGCCTTTCACTCCCCGCTTCTGTGGCCATCCAGGCCCCCATGAAAATGCCAAATTTCCTTCTGAGGCAGATTGATTCCTTTTTAAAGCTAACAATTCATAAAGGCTATAGATCTCCTCTGATAGTAACCTCAACTGCATTTCCCCGTTGCAGGTGACATTCGTAAGTAATCCCAAGTGGTGCGAATAAAGTCAACCTAAGTCTGTAGCCCTCCTTTATGGTATAAGTCGGAGCCCAAAGCAGTTTGTTTTGACACTCTCAGTTTTACAGGTGTCCCTGTTATGGACTCCATCCCTGAGCATCCTCTTGTTCCTGGCCACAGGAATGAACTACCAACGGAAGGGTTCGCTGAAACTGTCCAGTCTCAAGTACCCAAGCCGCTGACTTGTGAAAAGTCCAGCCCCTCCTTTGGGAGCTTCAATGACTATCCTTGTGTCATGCGTGGAATCCTGAATTTCTCTGAATCTGTTCGTTTCCGTGGCCTTTCTGGCCCTCCTTCTGCTGTGGTGTACTTAATCCATGTAGCCATTGGCCTCGGCCTCTATCCATGTGTCCAGTCCAAATCCAATTCCTTAAAACACTCCTTTGTTGCACATGGCTGACTTTATTGAGGGTTCAGGGCAATGCAGGGCATTTACAGCACAGAAAACACAGCCCTTTATACATCCTTCTCCAAAAGTGTAATTCAGGCAATCCTTCCCCAGGGTAGGTCACCCATCACACCTCCCTATTCAGTGCTTTGTAATCACTGTAGGTTGTCCTTGCCTCTCTTTCCCTTGCTTATCAGTCTTAGCAAGCAAGCTCACTTTTATTCATTGAGAATCTCAGCTGCATTTTTTCCCTCTTTTTTTTTCCCCCTTGGAGTCTATCTTTTTACACCCAAATAGCCCATTAAGAGATTTACTAAGCAGAGATAGTTCCCTCCCCAAGAGGAAAGTTGTTGCCAATTCTTAAGATAACTGGTTTTTCTTTCCCCCTGCTATGTGTATTCTCTCAAGAGCTTGGAAACTGTTCTTCTTGCCTGGCTGGTGTGGCTCAGTGGTTGAGTACGACCTATGAACCAGGAGGTCACCGTTCAATTCCCAGTCAGGGCACAAGCCTGGGTTGTGGGCTCCATCCCCTAGAGGAGGCAGCCAATCAATGATTCTCTCTCTCATCATTAATGTTTCTATCTCTCCCTCTCCCTTCATCTCAAAATGTATTAAAAAATAAATAAAAGAAAAAGAAACTGGTCTTCTCATGTGCTGTCCTGCTGCAACCCAGGCTCTGTATGTTTCTAAAATGTAAACTTGATTGTCACTGGTCCTGTGTTTCTTGTTACTCCAAAGCTCAAAGCTGCCTTCATGGTGCCTTCTGTGAGAGAGGAACAGCAACCTAGACAGCAACTTCTCCAAGAAGCACTTCCCTAATGAGTAAAAGCCTAATCTGTGGTAAGATTACAATAATTGGTGACTTAGTGGGTGGAACAAGTGGGGGTAACTCATTGCAAATAAGGGCAGAGAATATGAAAAAAAAAATATATCAAAAACAACAATAACAACAACAAAAAAAACACCCTCTACCTCTGGCCAGGGGCATGTGTGACAGGAATGCACGCTAGGCCCAGCATACATAGCCACCAGACCCAGAGACAGTGGCCTGTCTAGAATTGAGGATTAATCTGAGCATGAGAAAATGATCCGCTCTTTCCACCCCCACCATCAGGCTCAAGTAATCATAACAGTGAAATAAACCAGAGAGAGGTGCAAGACAAATTCACTTTGGAGAGCATCACAAAGGGAAAACCCCAATCCAAGAGGGAATTGGACCTTGAGGAAACTCCTGGCAAGCCAGCCCCAGAGGGAAGAGAAGGTATTACGAGCAGCATTTGAAGCCCGAGGTACGAGGAGAGTCACCACAGCAACAACAAACGCTGCACCCAGCCTGCTCCTGAGTAGGTCCCACAAACCTCCAACAGCAGAGGCCTAGCAGAAGCAATAATGTGCTCATCTCCAAGCACCAAAAATATTTACCCTGATATTTACTGTTTTATAAAAATGAGTAACTTTTGATAAAAATTATGAGACATATGCAAAGACAAGTAAAACACGCTCCGAGGAGACAAGGCAATCGTCAGAACCAGACTCAGATAGGCCACAGACAGTGAGCTATTGGCAATGAGATGAACACATAGACCAGGGAACTAGATATGAAGCTCAGAGATAAACTTACATGAACACGGTCAACATATTTTTGGAAAAAAACCAAAGGCAATTTAATGAAAAGAAGATGGCCTTTTCCTCAAATGGCAAGGAAAAACTTGATATCCACAAAAAGAGCTTGGCACATACCTCAAACAAAAATAACTAAAAATGGATCATTGACTTCAATGTAAAACATAAAATTATAAAACTACTAGAAGAACATTAATGTGACTTTGGGTTTGGCGAAAAGTTTTTAGATATGAAATCAAAAGTATAATCTAAAAGAGAAAAAAAATGGATAAACTGAAGTTTAAACCTCAGACAAGCTGCAGCTGGGTCAGAAAGCCCCCAACGCATTAATAGAAGGCCCCAAACCGGGCACCAGCACTAGGCTGCCTTACTGCAGATCTGGGCCTCGTCTGGGAACTTCCAAACCCGATAAAAAAAAGGATGAATCTGCAGATCTCTTTGTAGCTCCTGCTGAGTGGCCCCATGCAGTGGCTGACTTTGCACTGCCCTGGAGACCCAAGAGCCAGTGAATTAGTGGTCAGTGTGAGACCATACCAGATTACAACTATACACATCCATAAGCGACACACTCAAGGCCCAGACTCAGTGAACACCAAAGTCTCACTGAAGCAAGTCCTGCTCCATAGGGGTGTCTCCTGCACAGAAGCTCTCCCACTATAGTTGCAGCTGGCCCTCACAGCTTTATATATTTAAATATCTATATTAAAGCTGTACCGAAACTATTTGCTCCAGTTGATATCTTTGTTCTTCACAGTGGTAGGAGCCAGCAATTCTGAAACTACTTTACATGTATATTGGATTGAACAAATAAATACACATATTACAAAAAAACAAATGAGAGTTTTCATTGCCAGAGAAAGGAGTTTTCAAACGAGCAGGGAGAAGTCTAGAAAGAATTAGATGAGATTCAGAGACATCTGAATGTTTATTTTAATATATATAAAGTTTGGTACAAAAATAACTATAGATACATATGTATGTGTATGTAGTCATTGGTTAGTATACATACATACATACATACATACATACATTCGAGCCTCCTAGCCATGACACTCTAGTAGCAAGAAACACTTAGCACCCAAAACTTGGTTTCTAAATACCACTCTCCAATAAAAGGAGAAAGATCTCTTAGAAGAATGGGCTGAGTGAGGAAAAGACACGATGAGAGCACAGCATCCTGTGGTTTCAGAAAATAAGAATGTGAGGGGAACAAAAGTCAAAAGGATATAGGAATTCACAAATTAGCAAAGATCTCCCAATGGCCAAAGCTATATCAACTTGAAGGGATATATATATATATATATATATATATATATATATATATATAGGATTGAATTATAGCCCCAAAAGATAAAAATATATTGATGAGTCTATGCTTATATAAATAAGTCAAATAAGAAACTTCTTCCTTACAGAAAAGTTCTAATTAATAAATATAGACAGAATGAGGGAAATAGAAAATTGCCACTAGAACATTATAGCAAAAATTGCTGCAGGCATGATATGCTGATGAATGCTAAAATTAGTGGGCAAAGTTTAAGAAGAAACGTTTGCATCACCACAAATTATCTCTCCCCAAAATATTTCTTAATTACTGTGCTAATTGTAGTCAGATATTCATGAATTATTTGATATATCTCTCTCCAGGACATGGAACTTATTTCTTTTCCCCGTGGGTGAGGGCTGGACTTAGTGACTCACTTACTGGTATAATCAATAGGATAGGCCAGTGTTTGGCAAACTCATTAGTCAACAGAGCCAAATATCAACAGTACAATGATGGAGATCTCTTTTTTATTTTTTAAATATATTTTATTGATTTTTTACAGAGAGAAAGGGAGAGGGATAAAGAGTTAAAAGCATCAATGAAAGAGAAACATCCATCAGCTGCCTCCTGTGCACTCCCCACTGGGGATGTGCCCACAATCAAGGTACATGCCCTTGTCCAGAATTGAACCTGGGACCTTTCAGTCAGCAGGTCAACTGTCTATCCACTGAGCCAAATCGGTTTCAGCTGAAATTTCTTTTGAGAGCCACATTTTAAAAACTTAAACGTCTTCTAATACCATTTCTTCAAAATAGACTCGTTAAGGCAGTGGTATTTTGTGGAAGAGCCACACTCAAGGGACCAAAGAGCCAAATGTGGCTCGCAAGCCACAGTTTGCCAACCACTGGGGTAGGAAAAGGAAAGAGAGGAACAATACAGTGGAGAAACCATGCAGAAAACTATCTTAGCCAATAATTTCAATACCCCAAGACTTTCTGAAACAAAAATACCAAAAGAACCAAAAACTAAAAGGATGAAAAACTCAGCAAGACTATAAATCAGTTACTAGAAATACATTCTCATATATCAGGACAACAAAATAAAGGTTCTAGTAGAACTAGCTAAGATAGCATAACCAATAACAAATCATATTGCTATCATATACCTCATCTCACCTCCTATTTTCCCCCAAATTTCATCATCTCAGTTTAATCATAAAAGCAAACAGACATCAGACAAATCCTAATTTAAGAACCATCTAAAAATGATCTGACCAGTAGTTTTTGAAAGCCCAATGTTATGAAAGACCATGATAAACTGTGGGAATGTCACAGATTCCCAGAGATCAAGGTGACACAACAACTAAATACAATGTGGAATCCTGAATTGAACCTTAGAACAATGAAAAAGGACAGTAGCAAAAAGCGGGTGCAATCTGAATAAAGCCTGTAATTTAGCTCATTTGCACCAATGTTAACTGTATCCTGATATGTAAGATGCTAACATTAGCAGAAGCTGGGTGACGGGTAAATATGGCAACTCTGTACTATCTTTGCCAATCTTCTATAAACATAAAATCATTTAAAAATAAATGGTTGCTTTTTGAAAAAGGACTATAACACTTTTGTTATCTAATTGTCAGCTCTCTGCTTGCTGGTGCTTAGAAAGATCTTCTAACTGGCTACCGTGCGCTGTTTTATTTTTCCCAGAGAACATGAATCCTGCCCTTTTAATCACCTCAGCAGTAATGGTAACAACAAGTGTAGTGTACATTTACCGAGTGCTTATTACATAACAGACACTTTATTACATAGGTATCCACTCATTTTATACTTACATCCATCCTATAAGGACATGCTATCCAATGTTATAGATGTGGAAACTGAGGCCAAGATAGGTCATGCTCAAGGTTATATGATTAGAAGGTGTTGAACAAAATAGACTCCAAACCACTTAAGGTGCCTGGCTCCACAACCAGTGCTAATTATGATAATAGTTGAGTAATTAATGTGAGCTATAGCATCACCTAATTTAGTAAGAGCGCTGTTCTGTTGAACTGCCTGTGAGGTCATCATTTTTATGGTCTTGTTTTACTGATGTGGAAACTGGAAAGTAACACTTTGCCAGGATGCAGATCCAGCAAGCCTGAGATTTCCCTCTGCTCCCTCTCAGCCACCTCATTGATTTTACGGAGATGCGTCTCTTCCTCCCACTGCTGGCAAACTCAGGGCCTCCATCCTATACATTTCTTAAAATGGTAAAACTGCGTTCTGATGTTCACCCTGATTTCAAATGACTGTAAAATCAAGGTGATTTAAAATCGTTCCTCCTAAGTGCTCTGAGTCCCAGGATGTGGCTGTGGGAACACCACTGGGCCCCCTGATGTCTGGTAAGTGCCTCACCCCATTTCCCATCATGACACCATCTGAAAACTCCCCACCTACCGGCCCATGCTGCAGGCCATTTGTATTGGTATAAACAACTAGTAGTCTTTATGTCATAGGGCTTTCCTTTCCAAAACCGAACAACAAAGCCTCTAGCAGAGGAGTCTGCTTCCGACTCTTCACTCTGAAGTGAACTTTGAGGTAAAGATGCCATCAAATGCTCTCAGAAAACACACACACACACACACACACACACACAAAACACAAAAACAAACAAACAAAAACAGAGTGGCAGGAGGACACTTTAAAAGTACTTTTTAGAGTTAATGTGCAGAGGAGCTCTTGAGGTGGTGGGGTAAAGGTCAGAAGGCCTTTGATGCATGTCACCTCTCAGGCTTACTGCTTTCCAGTGTTGAGTCCTGGAACTGAAAGTCAGGGTGCCATTTGCACAGGAAGGCAATGCTATACTTACACTGTGGCTATTGTTGTTATTGATCTAGCTTAGTGGTCGGCAAACTCATTAGTCAACAGAGCCAAATAGCAACAGTACAATGACTGAAATTTCTTTTTTTTTTTAAATAAATTTTTATTGTTCATATTATTACAAATGTTCCTCCCCCCCCCCCCCCCCCCCCCCCCCCCCCCCCGTCCATTGCTCTCCTCCACCAGGTTCCCACCTCACCCTCTGCCTTTCCCCACCGCCCATTGTCCTCATCCATAGGTGCACAGTTTATGTTCAGTCTCTTCCCACAACCCCCTCTCCCCTTTTCCCCAAGAATCGTCAGTTCACTCCCCTTCCATACCTCTGATTCTATTATATTCAACAGTTAATATTGTTCATCAGATTTTTTTTTTTTTTTAATTTCCTTGGTTTTTAGAATTTCTTTGGAGAGCCAAATTTTTCAAACTTAAACTTCTTCTAACGCCACTTCTTCAAAATAGACTCACCCAGGCCATGGTATTTTGTGGAAGAGCCGCACTCAAGGGGCCAAAGAGCCACATGTGGCTCACAAGCCGCAGTTTGCTGACCACGGATCTAGCTCAACATACCGGGAGTCCCTCATCTTCATCTCAATAGGGGTGACTCTGCCAGGCAAGAATTAACCCAATGCCATGTGTATGAAAATAATGGTGCCAGGTAACTCAGCCACTTGGTACTATAAGGCCAAGGACACTGGAGAGATGATGAAACTGGATTGGAAGGCTAGACATCATGGATATGGGGGAAATGTGCCTGAAAGTAGAACTTTTAGCTGTTGTTCACAACTAGGGCTGGATGAGAGCTTTCTTATTCCAATTTTTAAATTAAATGCCCTTCACTTCTGAGTAAATACAAGAAGAATGTTTAGATGAAAGCAACCACATATAGCAGCAATGTCTGTTTAGTCATTTAACAAATATTTACTAAACACTCACCATGTACTAGGCATTATGCCATATGCGGAAGTAGAGAGAACGATGAGACACAGTCTTTGAATTTGAGGAACTCATAGCCCAGAGGGAAGATGGACTTGAAAACAAATAATTGCAGGGCGATGGGTCCAGATGTAAAGGTGGGTGCCAGCTTATCAGAAGGACCCAAAGAGGGTGGGATTTTCTCTGATTGGGTAGGCAGGCCCTAGATTTCCTATACAGATTTTCCCCCAGGGGTATAAAAATAGTGTTTGAGAATGTTTGATAAAATAGATTTACATACATTTGCAAGGATGGTATAATCGATTATCAGCCATAAAAATAATTTGAAGTTCAACTAAAGTTAACCTCGGCTTTACTGCTTATTTCTGACTATTCAAGATAATTAAGCCCTCTCTCTTGTATCATTGGCCTCCATAAGATGGGAAAAGGCTGATTTACTCCGATCCCTTTTTTTTTCTGGGCTTATCCTCAAGTGGCTCCATATGTGCCCATGTTCCTCAAATATATTTTCTTGTGTCCCATCTCTGTGCTTTTGCATATACTAGCTATTATACCTGGAGCATCTTCATAAATGCCAAACAAAATTTAATCTATTTTTAAAGGCCCACCCAACAGCAACCTATCTGGAAAGTCTTGCTCTTTAAATGTCTAAAGTGCAATGCTTATGTCTCCTCTGTCTCACTTATCACATGCTTCCTTAGGTCACAGCTATTTCTGCCTCTAAATTACACATTATTTCATCATAGGCACCATGTTACTTTTTTAGGAGCCAACACGATAGAAGATGGGACATTCAACAGATTTAGCACATTTGGCAAATAAATGCACAAGTGGAAAGAGATGATGAGACGTTGGTAGAAAACTTGGACTTACCCAAATCTAAGCAGGTAAAAAATGCTCCACTCAGAGATAAGATACATTCCAGGATTACCTAGGAAAAAAGTGAAGTCATCAGTGACCTTCTCAAACATCTTGCGGTTCCAGTAAGAGCTGACTTCATGGGAATGTAGCTCCATATGTGGTTTAATGCTTCGCTATTGCCATATTGAAATTCTTAATACTTTGCTAACAGGAGGTCCTGCACTTTTATTTTCCTCTGGGTCTTGCAGATTACGTAGCTGGTCTGGGACCCAGTTTAGAAAGGAGTTTCAAGATTCAGAAGAGCAAGAACTAGTACCTATCTGTTATTGTTTATAACCTGGAGGAACCAAAAGAGTCTGCATTATGTCTCTGCAGAAGTCACAAGGATACTATTTCCTTTCTTCTCTGGGGTATCCCCTACCTCCTGGAACAATGCTATGCCTCTCCCTAGCTGGAGGCAAGTGGATATAAGGTGGTATGTTAGTTTGCTATATGAAAGTACCACAAACTGGGTAGCTTGTACAACAGAAATGTGTTATTTCACAGTTCTGGAGTCTGGAAGTCCAAGATCAAGGCAGGTTTGGTTCCTTCTGAGGACTGTGAGAGAGAATTTGTTTCATGACTCTTGCCTTGAACATTCCTTGGCTTGTACATGGTGTTCTTCCTGTCTCTTTAAATCTGTATGTGTCTGTCTCCATGTTCAAATTTCCCCTTTCTCTAAGGACACCAGTCATAGTGGATTAAGGTCCACTCAGATGACTTCATTTAACTTGATTACCTCTGCGAAGACCCAATTTCCAAATAAAGTCACATTCTGAGATACTGGGGGTTGGGCTTAGTATATCTTCTTTGGGGAGGTGGAGAAACCCAATTCAACCTATACAGAATTATTATTATTATTTTATATTAAATCCTCTTTTAATTAAGATAGAATAAGATGGAATTAAATCTCTCATTTTTCTGTGGTATTATAAAAGAAACTATGATCTCCTTACTCCTTTCCTTTAGAAGTCTACTATTCAGAGGAAATTAAAATCACTTTTTCTCAGCATGTACAAGGTGTCATTGGGCTGTTTCCCCCTCCCCACCCTCATCCTCATACTATAAGCTAACATACATCAGGTTGACCTTCTAGCTCATATGGTTTAGCCACCTGAGAAGGCACAGCCTTCTAGACCTGCAAAGAACTCTAAAGGTAACTTAATACAACACCTTTGTTTCACTAATGAAGAAACCCAAGTTAAAGAGGTTAAAATGATTTGCTGCAGAGCACTCAGTTAATTAAGGGTAGAAATGGAATCAAAGCCAGGTTATTTAACTCTAAATATAGGAACTTTTCAGTATATCACTGTTGTTGCCTTTGTTTTTGGTGTTAAACCCAAACAAGTCATTGCCAAGACCAATGTCCAGGAGCTTACTCACTGTGTTCTTCTGGGAGACTTAAGATTTAAGGTCTTACGTTTTCATCTATACAAATAAATATTCTAAAATATTTAAGTAGAAAAGTTCAGATACATAGCCCTTGTATTCCCTTACCAAAGCTTACAAAATAGGTTATAGATACTTAAATGCTCATAGGAGCCAGGCAGATCAGGGAAATAAATCAACCGGGTTGGGTGTCAGGGATAGGGAGCTATTGCAATCTGAAGAACGCAGGCCCTTCTATGAAAGAGAGAAGAAAAGGAACAACCATTTCTTAGCCGAGCTATTCATTGCCCAGGGGAATTATGTGCTCCATTTTCTAGATCTGCTGGTATTTAAAGAAAATCTAAGAATCTAAAATGTATTTTAAATTTTCCACCTTGTAAGTGTGTGTGTGTGTGTGGGGGGGGGGGGGGATCAAATTTTAAGAAGCACTGCATAAGCCAAATAAAATCTGTCAGGGGGCCTGGCCAGTTGGAAGCCTCCACTTTATATCTTCTCCCCTCTTACTCCTGCAATCATTCTCTCACCCCTTGAATGTTGCTCAATTTGAGAGCACAAATGCATTCTCTGAAACAAATGGAATCACCATCAGCAATATATATCCAAAGCTTTCTGTTGCATTTCCCCAAGTTTTCTTTTAAGGGTTTTCCTCCCCTGAGGAGATACGCCGCTGTTAACTTTCAGGTTTGTGTGTAACAGTAGCAAAGCGTGCATATTAGTAATCATTGGGGTTAAATGACTTGTGGCCTTCATGTTTGAATTTCACAAAATGTCAGAAAGGTTCTGGGAGAAGGACATAGCTCCCTCAGTTTGTGTAGGAGGGTGGTTCAGGAAGTCAACTTCTTGGAGGTGAACTTTCAGTTCAGATGCTTTATGGGTAGAGGCAGTCTAATACTCAGTGTGATACTGCCTGTACGGGTGGTTTACCCTACAATGTGCCGAACTCAGGCCTGCTAATTCTCCAGGTCCAGGTGAGATTTTTGTGTTCTACTAATGGCGATAAGTGAATAAATCTGTGTATTTCTTTTAAAAGCAAGTCAGCTCTAGCTGGTTTGGCTCAGTGGCTAGAGCATCGGCCTGCAGACTGAAGGGTCCCAGGTTCGATTCTAGTCAAGGGTATGTACGTTGGTTGCGGGCACATCCCCAGTAGGGAGTGTGCAGGAGGCAGCTGATCAATGGTACTTTCTCTCTCATCGATGTTTCTAACTCTCTCTCCCTCTCCCTTCCTCTCAAAAAAAAAAAAATATATATATATATATATTAAAAAATAAAAAGCAAGTCAGTCACTCATTGCAACACAAATGCCTGTCCATTTTGAATTCATCCAATGACCCCATGCACTGGATTTTCTGCTGTTGAAAGGGAGGCCTCCGTGGTTGGTCTGTGAGTATGATTAATGGTGTGGGGGTGTTTTCGCCACGGAAGGAATGACTCTCCACCTCCGAAGCACTCGATGTCAAGGTGGCATTCCTTAGGCAACTTGCAGTTGCTTTTTCCCTCTCTTTCCTTTTTCCCTATTAGTCACGCAGGCACTCTGGTGGTGTTTTTCATTCTTCACAGTGCAGAAATTGTGTGGAAGACAATAGGCTTGTTTCTAATTTGGTGTTTCCGAAAGCTTGGCAAAATAGAAATAAGACTGCATTCAAAAGTTGAAAAAGAGCATGTAAATAGCAATAACTGGAATTTGTGATTAAACAATTAACAAAAAAGAGCCCTATGAAGTCATTAAAAGTATAAAGAGGGAGGCGCTTCCTGCTTTGTCATTACTGGGTTTGAACTGTTATTATTTAACACTGATTGAGCACCAGCCATGTGGGAGCCATTCTGTGAACAGTGGAGTTGCAAATAGTCACTTCGCAGCGGCATTCTCATTAGAGCCAGCAAGAAAACCTGCAAAAGTTTTGGGTAGCGTTCTACAGAGATACAGAAATCAGCAAAGGGAATTTATATAATGTGATTATTGGAAACTACGGTAAAGAGATCACGGGCGTTGGAGCAAAACAAACAAACTTGTGTTTGAATTTTGTCTTCCTTCTAGTTATCTCTGGGATCTTGGGCAAGTAATTTCATTTTCTGGGCCTTAGTTTCTTCATCTATACAATGGGAGTAATGTATCTCTTACAGAGTTTTGTGGGAATTGATGATGGTTCAGGTAAAGTCAAAGAACATCTTAAGCACTTAGGAAACGATAGCCATCTTATTATGATTGTTGTGACTGGCGGTCTCAATTCATAACCATCTCGTTGTTTTATAAAATTGATTAATTCTAGAGATATTTAAATGTCATAAAGAATGTGAGAAAGAGGAATTTAAGGGGATCAGGAAGGAGTGTACCAGTCAGTTAGGATTATGTTATTTCATTTGGCTTTAAGCCAAGCAAATGTTCAGCTGCCAGTTAAAAAATGCACCACCTGCCTTCACCCTCCCTTTAATATATTCTTTAAAGTAGCATGGTGGAAGATATCCAGCTAAAATCAGAGCATGCTTTTTAATTTCCAGTTTTAAGCATCCAAATTCTAGAAGGAATTTGGACCTATGAACAAGGAAGGACTTACACCCAACATGTTTAAAGGGAACACTATGGTAGACAGAGGCGCTTATAATATATTTTGCAGTAGATTTATCTCTGTTCATATAGAGTGATATTCTTTTCCCCTGTGAATAATAACAGATGCAGGGAGAAGATTATGTAAGAGTAGCTAAGTAGAGATAAGGATATTTTCACTTGTGAGAGATAAAACAGAGCAGAGGGGAGCAGAGAACAAAAGCACTCTTTGACAGTAGGGAATATATTTGATGACCTAATGCAAATATTACAGACTTTTTGAAAGTGCTTGATATTACAAGTATCACTTTGTAGTGTGCGCTTCTCTCAGCACATTTGCTATTTTATTTTAATACACGCGATTAGCACTAGAAGTGGAGAGCGTTACGGTAAGAAATTATATAAACATGGAAAGGGTAGCCCTAGTGATCGGGACAAAGCTGAGAGAGCAGGCCTGCCAGGTACCCGCAGGAGGGCTTAACCTCCCCGTTCTTGTCAAAGGCACGCAGCAGGCAGGCAGTGCAGTAGAGACAAGCGCATTGAGTGTGGCCACTGCTTACAAATAAATGTAATTTTAAAAAAGAATTAAAAATGTTTAGTATGGCCTGGCTGGGGTGGCCCAGTGTTTAAGCATTAACCCATGAACCAGGAGGTCACGGTTTGATACCCAGTCTGAAAATGTTGCTTGGGTTGTAGCTTGGTCCCCAGAAGAGGGCATGCAGGAGCCAGCTGATGGATGTTTCTCTTATCAATGTTTCTAACTATGCCTTGCCCTTCCTCTTTCTAAAATCAATAAAAAATACATTTTAAAAAATGTCTCATACAATATTTGACACCTAATAGACACTCAATAGATGGCAACATTTTTAGTAGTCTCTTTTATTTCAGGAAATATGGCATTATTGCCAGCTAGAGGAATGTTAGAGACTGTTTATTGAGCACCTATTATGCACCATGAATATTCTGATGAATCTTTTTTTACTTTCGTCATAGCACTTTAAAAAATAAATTTTTTCATTTGGACTCATCTTCCTTGGGTTTCACCGTAAGGGAGGTTTTCAGATATCTCCTATGGCCTTCAGCATTCACCTTCCAGCGTCAAAAGTCTAGTTGGGGTATTTCAGGCTGTTTAAATAAAAATAAACAACCAAACTAGACCCCCCCCCCAAAAAAAAACAAAACAAAACAAAACAAAACAAAAAATACCCAACAGGACCCTACCTTAAGGCCAAGCTTTAGTAGGGAGAGACCTTGAAGGACGTCAGCCTAGAAAATCTTCCACTATGGCCTTTGCAATGTCCTTTCTCCTGACAGCTATTCCTTCCCACTCCCTCTTGTACACAACTTCAATCTCTGATATTCTCTAGATTGCCAAATTCTTAATAAAATTGCCCAACAATGAGGCATGGCCTGAAAAATGTGCATTTTTAACAAGCTTCTAGATGGTATAGATGTTGCTATTTCTGGGGCCATACTTTGAAGAGAAAGAACTAAGAGAGTCTCTCACTAGGCTACCTATTCAAATCATAGCTTCTTAAGATTGTATGGCTCAGGGGAATAATCAGGGGTTCTGAAAGATACTGAAACTCTGTTATTTTTTTCCTTTTTTAATTAAATTTATTGGGGTGACATTGGTCAACGTGAACATACAGGTTTCAGGTATGGGTTTATGTTACAAGAGCTGTATATTGCCCCACATGCCAACTACCCAAAGTCAAATCTTCTGTCACCATGTATGAGGATCCCATTCTCTCTTTGTATCACGAACCATAACATAGGCATCCTATATAATAAAAGGCTAATATGCAAATAGACCAAACAGCAGAACAACTAGTCTCTATAACATTCAGTGACCACCAGAGGGCAGGCGCTCAATGCAGAAGCTTCCCCCTGGTGGTCAGGGCACTTCCACAGGGGGAGCGCTGCTAAGCCAGAAGCCAGGCTTATGACTGGCAAGCTCAGCCATGGTGGGGGAGCTTCTCTGCTTCTGCACCAGCGCTAGGGATTGCTTGGGAGATGTCTGCCTGCCGGCTTAGGCCCAAGGGGTCCCAGACTGTGAGAGGATTCAGGCCAGGCTGAGAGACACCCCCATCCAGTGCACCAATGTCATTCACTGGGCCTCTAGTTTTAAATAAATAGGAGAAAACTGAAAAGTCCTTTTTGAGTAGTTGAAAGTTTTAAATTACCTTTTGTTTTGCTAAGTTTCCTCATTGTCCAAATTTAAGTTTAAGATGTCAACTACAAAGTTATATAACTCAGTCATTGGTTGTTACAAATAGATTTTCTATCCCAGGCTTATGAACCATATTGTTAATTGACAATTAAGAGTGATGTACATCTATTGGACTAGTTTTAATTAATTCTTTCCCTTGGCTGATTCGTAAGTTTTAGGATTGAGCACAGATGTTTATTGGGAGGGCTGAAGAATGTGTTTCTAGGTCTGATAATAAACTAGAAGGTCATCATGTCCAAAGGATATTTGTGCCCAGTTTGGGGAGAATTGTAGAGTGTATTATTGTGGGATGATAATGGTGGGTTCCTTCTTCACTTAGCAATTTCATAGCAATGCTACAGCTGTGTACTATGGGAAACCACCCAAACACTTGGCAGAAGTAGAATACCAATGGTTCATTTCTAATTAAACTTGTTTATTTTATTATTTTTTTGTTGTGAGTATGGCCTTATTTCAGGTTTGAGTTCTTTTCTATGATGCAAGGACTAAATGCAAGCAAAATACAAAGTTAACAAAGATAGGCTATTTTTAATGTCCTAGACTCTTTTTTTTTTTTTCTTCCCCTGAAGCTTCTCATTCCTTCTCTCTATTCATCATTTCATATCAGGTATCTATTGCCTCATCTTCTCTCCCTCCTATCTTTTATGTATGATTCCTAGGAAATAATCTAATATCAGTATATATATATATATATATATATATATATATATATACACAAACCAATGTCTCTTTTTCAAAGCATATTTATATTTAAATTCTGTTTTTGATTTTAAGCTGTAAAATAATGTCCCAATTTTTAGAAAAGTAGAAATTAGCTGAGAGGGCCAGAGAGACATATAAGCTTCTGGTTTGAGCATAAGTTGATAGTGGGGGATAGATTTGTTTGAAGACAAAAATAGCCCTTCCAGTTGGCTTGGGAGTTCTTTGGGCCTCAACTAACTTTATAATTAGTAGATAACTGACCAATACCATGTGTTCCAGTTTGCCAAGGAGTTCTCTTCCCATCTACCCAGTAAACAACTTAAACTTGAGCAGAATAATTCAGATTTCAAAATAAAAAGCAACCATACCACATTGTACCTTGCAAAAATGATTTCCCATTTTGCTATTTTCTCCTACTGCATTTTATGTTCAGGTGTATTTTTAAGAAAATGATTACAGGAGTAGAAAAAAGACTAAAGAGAGAAAAATAAAATATATGGTAGGTTTTTTATTTTTGTTTTGCACATTCATTTATTCTTTCAACAAAAATTTATAAAGATTTACAAAGTATCTAGAACTAGGTAGTGTGGAAAGGAATATTTCCCCCCCACTCTTTGGGGAGAGAAAACTAATTTTTGACTCATCTTAAAAGAATAAACTCATTAAAAGACAAAAATTAAAAAAAAAACCACACACACACAACAAAACACAACAATCTTCCCATTGGGCAAATATATGGGCAGCATGTTGCATAATTTCAAAAAGTGACTTTTGCATGTAAAACTCATAAATGGTTTCTACCGAAGTTGTGTGCCCATCCTGCTCAGCCCACTGAGGCAGGCTATGATGCTTTGGGAGCAATGAAAAAGACTGACTTTGTCTCTAGAATATTTCTCAAGATATTCTTCTACTTTGTTAATATGATGACCACCACATTCCATCTCATTCTTAAACAAATCAACAGGGGATTCCATATTGACCTGAATGCTCTAAAATGTTCTCTCTTTAAAGTTAATTTGTGTGTGTGTGTGTGTGTGTGTGTGTGTGTGTGTGTGTGTGTTTGTGGATTTTGCACAATCAAAAGGGGGTTTTGGAATAATTTCTTAGGCCTATTAAATGCCAAATGTTATCCTCCTGTTTGGATGGAACCTGGTCAGCTCTCCCCTTTAGACAAAAATATTCTCTAGAGTGAAGTAGTTGAGTTCTTTTTTATGAAAACATGATTTTTTAAAGAAGCACAAATAGAGCAAGTGAGGCAAAGGACTGAGTAGATTCTGTTCAGTCACAGAAAACCAAAATATTTACTCCTTCCTTCCTTCCTTCCTTCCTTCCTTCCTTCCTTCCTTCCTTCCTTCCTTCCTTCCTTCCTTCCTTCTTTTTTTTAAAGAAAGCAATTCACAACTACAGGTGGGCTGTTTCACTTGGGCCAGTGCAGACACACAGCCATCAAAGGATTTTGTGAGTAATTAGTAATGTGAACACAGCCATCACTTTCTGAGATCTGTACATATCTATCCAAGCAGAGGGGAAATCATGTAATTAATTTTGAAGCTGTTATGATGTTTCAATTGATTTGGATCAGGAAAAGGAGAACAATTAAGAAGAATCAGAAAACAATATCCCTTTTAGTATTCTAAAGGGAAGAGAAAAATTAAATAGGAGCTTAATTGAAAAATTCTGATCTGTATGAGGGAAATGGAATGTTGTGTAAAAAGGCATCCTCACTTATTATGGGAGCACTAATATTGGGCCAGAATCTTGGGCAATAAAAGTCTAAATTCTAATGACCACAGAACCTTCAGTAGAGTGGGAAAGTCAGAAGCCAAAATATTAAAATGATCTCAGGTGACTCACTGAACCCAAAACTTTTGCTTGAATAAAATCCTTCCAGAATTAGTCATACCTTGAACTTTTAGGAACTATTTTACCTTCTCGATGTGCCCCTTTAACTATAAGGACTAGAATGCATGTATTAACAACCCAGATTCTTCTGAATGCCATTAGTAACTTATTTGATTAACAGAAAAAGCATATTGCCATGTTTTCCGGCTAATGAAATAGGATAAAATCTTTTTAAGTATTAATATATTTTAAAGTTTCAAAGCAACCTTGCATATCATAGCTAAGAATCACTTGGTAAAAATAATTGCATTGTCTCTCTATATTTTTATTAGTTACTTAATACTTAATAAATAGATTTTTAAAAATTAAATGTTTACTATGTTTATAATCTTGGTGCCTACTGCTGCTTCATCCATTCTTGTAAAAAAAAGTTGCAAAGTTTTCCTATGTCCACTGTACTCATACTTTTCCTGTGAGCATAGGTTTTTCAGGAAAATTAACTGTATTGTTTTGGAACCATTTATAAAACAAACAAACACATATATCTCTTGAAACTTCACTTAAGTAAAGAATAGTGACATCAATACCAATAAGAAACTATATATCAATCACCAGTTCTACTGCTTAAGAGTTTAATTTAAAAATAATGACAAGCCTATGAATTATGGCAGAGTTTTTGTCTTGAAAAGAGACTAAAATTAGGTTGAGTAAATGTTGTTCAATTTGAACAATTCATTGTCTTCTGAGAAGTGTAGTCAGATGATCTTAAATCTCCTCATGAGCCAGTTTATCAGAATGATTCTTTGCTAATCATCTAAGAAAACTGGCGTCAAAAGAAAAGAAATGGACAAAAGGTTATATGTTACGGAGATAACTATGTCTGGCTTCTGGCTATGTGAATTTATAGCTAGGAGGTAGAATTTTCCTGTCTTGTGAGTGTGGTATTTTGGTTTTCTTAAATTCCAAGTACTCACTATCTTGGGAGAGAACATTCCAAGCAGGCCAGGCAAGATCAAGAGTTGCTTCTATCCTCAAAATTCAATGTGATAAGATCAGTGCATAGGGGAAGCCATAGGACCTGGTTAAAGATTGATATATGAAACATGAAAACTATATTATTCCATGACCACATGTTAGAATATATTAGAGAAAAAGGTCCAGTCTTATTCATCCCCAATTGAAATATGCATATACTTTAAGCTAATTGAGAACCGTGCCCGATAGTAAAACTTTTCTCAGCTCTTTCCCATTTCTTTTTCTTCTCCCACCAATGCCAAAAAGTTAGTGGAGTAGATCTTGTGGAGCATTTTGGGGATATTTCATGTTCTTATATACGTTAACCAGATCTGACTAAAAGATAAAAAGAATGTGGGCAAGCAATGCCGCTCAATATGGACAAGCAAGATTTGATTGATATATTTAGAAAACTTGAACTGTCCTTGTATTTTTGTTATATCCACTCACCAACCTCTTTTCTTTTCTATCTAAGGATCATTCTCTCTTCACCTCTTTCCAAGCTACCCTATAGAGAGTTGACTTTTATGGCCTTCCTTTTAAATAGAGTGTAGTGTTGGATGGCTTCCATTTAATGTATAGCCTACAAAACTTGCTCCTTAGACCCTTTCTTCTCTACCAAGTAGCTGATCTGAAAATGATGTTTGCATTTCAATGTAGTGCTGTATGGTGCCTAAATTGTAATCTTTAAAAAACAGTACTAAAAACCAAAAACAAAAAACCCAAAACAAAAAACAACAACACAGTACCTTGTTGAGAGGGCAAGTTGGGCTTTTCTCCAATTACATAATAAAAGACACATTAGGTATAAGACACTGGGAAACCAGTGTTTCTTTCCTCCAATCATGTCTTGATTCCCTGTCCCTTCATTGAATAACCGTATGCACATACTGCAGAGGCCTTCTTACCTGGTCGCTAAGGCCTCTGTCTCCTTGGCAACTAAACTTTTCAAAGATCATAAGGAAAATGTTTCCTTCAGCCCTGGAGCTGTTTTAATGCTTTCAAATGTCAGAAGAAGAGATTCTGCAGTCTCAAGGGTATTGGTGTGAACGGGGCAAGAGACAATATTTAAAAGCATGTTTAGTCAATTCCTCACCAGGCAGCAACCTTCAAAACAAACGTGCAAAAAAATAATAATAATGTACAGAAGTTGTGAAAGAGGTTTTAAACTTATACAGAAGGGGACTTCCCTAGTTGGCTATCCCAAAATCTTTGAGCAGGAGACATCTGGCTTTTCTCTACTCATTTTCAAGACAATGGAGAGTTGCTTTTATAATTACTGGGGGCGAAAAAGGCAAAGGAAGTTGGGTCACAAAAGCACTCACTGATTTCCATCTCGAGTACCAAGGACACGCAGTTGTTAACATTCCTCTTAGTAGATATTCTCTGTGAACTGCAACCTAGCAGATCTGTTTGTTTGTTTTTTTCCTTTTTAAATAAACCCTAATCTGGACATTGTCTTTAAGTACTAGGAACCCCCAAATGATTTCCTCTGCTTCATAACAGCTGGTGTAAGAGAGGGGCTTACTATCTTTTCATCGTGGAAAGAGATCTTGATTTCTTCATCTGATGCTTGTTCTGGAACCATTACCTTGGAGGTGTGATTGGTTCCATCCCTGCTGACATGTACTGCTGAAGGATGCACCGGCTAGGTTTTGAATTCTCCACTCTTTCTTGGTATAGTCAGAGCACCGTGGTCCCCTCAGCTGATCTGACACCATTCGGACACTCCTTGCTATTGTAGATACCCGAGAGGGATAGCGACAGGTTGATACTTGAGGTCCAAACCTGCTTTGCAGCCCCCCATGGTATGTCCCATGCCTCTTTTCTCCTGCTGTGGTGACTCAACCGATTCTAAAATGATACCCATGTTCCCCTGGGGCCCATGTAGAGAGATATCTGGGTCCCATTCATGCATGTAAAAATCACGTTTGACTCTGGAGAACTAAATTCTGAAACTCCCTCTGCTTAAACTATCTGATCTCACCCAGACCACTTTCACAGCTGTTCACAGATTGGTGAGCCAGAAACCCCATTGCAGGATCCCACATGTGAATTAGGATGAAGCCCCCTGGTGTCTGTGTTTACCTCAACTTTGTTTATCATACTAGACACCCCCCCCCCCCTCAACTCCCATTCACTCTTCTTATGGATGGAAAACCAGGAAGCAATCATTTAATCTCATACTTCTTCCTTCTTGCTTCTCTATGTAATTCCTTCATGTCTTTGAGAAATAGGACTCTCATTTTCCCTTTTTATCTGTATGACCTTTTCCTGACTGATACTTTTCTCCGACTATACTCTTATGCTTAATTTTTAATGGCAAACAAATTGTGGGAGAGTGGGGAGGGTTGGTATAAGATGAAAATTTCAAGCGCATAGATCAGGAGGTTTTTCAAATATCATACCTACTAACCATTGTGTACAACTGAAATTATTACCTGAGAGCATCCTGGGGAAGGAAGTGGTTCAAGAGAGCAAGAGGGGGATGGATGCCTGAAGCAGTGGTAAAGAGAAATAGCAACATTAGATGGAGAAAGAGGTGAAGACAAGCAAGGATCAAGAGGTTTGGGGAGTTTCATAGAACAGCAAATGGAAAAAAGAGACTTTAGGGTTTCCTTAGGGACATCTCGGAATATGTCAAGCAGAGAAGAAAGAATATGGGAAGGAAGATAAGTTCAGAGATAAGAGAGCATGAATAATATATCAAATTGGAAAAAAAGAAAAGATTATAGGACAGGTCAGGAAGGGGCAGGAAAGTCAGAAGGAAGGAGGGTGTCTAGGAATAGAGTACATTGTCAGGTCAGGGTCAATAAGGTCAAGACATGAGGAGTGACATTCTGTAAAATTAGGTGTAAAACTTACTTAAGGAGGGTGAGTGACTCTTTAACAAATTTCCATAGAATATACAAATCCAAAAATATCTCAGAGTTAGCACTGTTTATGGGGGTCTACTAAAAATGAATTTTTACTACTATTATTATTATTATTATTATTATTATTATTATCTCAGTCTGAGTCCCATATTTGTTATCCCAACTTCACAGTTCAACATCAGCAAACAAACCATTTTACTCACCATCAACAACATCAGAGTATCATGATTAATACTTATTAGGCTCTTACTATATACTTGCCAAATGAGTGAATTGATGAATGAACACATTATTCCACTGAGTTCTTAAGAAATAAGTGGCTCTAGCCCAACTAAATTTATCCTTAAATATTATTCAAGTGTATACTCCAATTCATTCTCCGTTAAGAAAGGGGTTGATAAGTACCAAGTCATTTAGGTAAATTAGTCACAGGAAAAAAATAAAAAGGCAGAAAGTATTCTAGAAGTGACTTGTTAAGACACCCCTGTGAGATTCTCTATTACCTTGCCAGGAAAATAACGGCCCATCATCAATACAGGTAATTGCTGAGGCACATTGATAGGAAAGGCATCTTAATTAAAGATTCTATTGGAAACATATGTGAACCAATCCAATTTCTAGGCCACAGGGCAATCATAACCTTCCTTTCTAATATGTTTCTTATTTTTATGAGCATTTATTGTTTGGAGCAATACTGTCTAATTGGGCCAAGCATGGGGGAAAAGAGCATAAATGCTATTTGCTCTGTTTGATGCAGCCATGGAATGGGAATGTGACTGCAGAGCACAGGGGTGAGCAAAGCCTCCAGCAGCCTGACTTCTAGGACATCTTAAAGACGAGGAGAAGTCCAGGCTCAGTCCACTGGATGTAGACATGGGTGCTGTTAACCTAGTTGCACTCAGGTGTTGGAGCGGACTCAGATTTCCCTTGTTATCCAAACCGCTTCTCAGATCGAGGAGATTTTTTTTCTCAGTGTCACTGAATCCCATAAGAGTCTAAGTGTCTATCAACCTGTCAATGGCCGAATGGATAAGGAAATATGGTATGCATGTGCGAGCACACACACACGGAGAACGGCTATAGTATTTGGACAGGTTCAACACTCTGACTAATGAGAGGTCACAGTCCTCTCATGGCCACATGCAAGTCCTGGCTTGAAGGGCAGAGCCCTCCCAGCACAATTATAGCTCGCAGCTATGGTTATAAGCTTGAACCCGTGGTATGGACGCATGGCCCCACATGTCTAGGTGATATAGGCTGCAAGTAAACAAAGCTTGATCAGGTGCATGTAATTGAGTAGGATTGGAACCCATGAGAATGCTGTAAACATCTTGGCCACACCCTACTTTGCCTCGTGGCATCTGGTTATAAAATACATAGCTTGTAATCTGTGGCGCCGGTGCTGATCCTCCATTAGTGAAGCAGCATCCCACTCAGACCCAGCTTTCATTCTCTTGCCTGTCTTTTCTCAATCCTTCACCGCTCCCACTCAGGTTCACCCTTGGCTGTGCTGGGGTGGTGCACATGCACATGCACACACACACACTGAAATATTATTCAGCTATAAGAAAGAAGGAAATCCTGCCATTTGCAACAACATGGATGTAAGAGACCATTATGCTAAGTGAAATAAGCCATACAGAAAAAGACAAATATTATATGTGGAATCAGAAAAACTGAATTTCTATCACAGAGTGATGTGATCATAAATTCCAAACTGGGCAGTGCATGCTTGGTGGGTAGTCACCTGGTGAGTAGTCCCCAGGCATTAACTTTTCAGCCAAAGGGTTTTCTTTGCCTTATGAGAGCCCTGCCAATTGTTTCTGTGCCTCTAAATCAACACACCTTTGAAATAAACCAAAACCACTCCCAAGGGAGCACATGATCTTGTCAACTTTCCTGTGATCCAATCTCCCCCTTGTTTTTTTTTTTTTTTTTTGCCCCTCCATGTAATCTTCCTTACTATTTCCTCCTTGATTTCAATGCATAAAAGAAGCTGCAAAATTGTTATTCCTTGGAGAATTTGAGATCTTGTTCCTTGGCATATGTCATTATTTTGGCTCAAATAAACTCTTACATAAATTCAAAATATTTTTAAAAAATTAAAAGCTGAATTCACAGAATGGAGAATAGAACAGTGATTGCTGGTGCTGGAGAATGGGAGATGTTGGTCAAAGGGTATAAACCAGCTATAAGATGACTAAGCTTTGGCAATCTAATGTATAACATGATAACTATGTTGACTATAATTAACAATACTGTATTATACACTTGAAGTTAAGAGTAGATTTTAAATGTCATCATCATTCACACACAAAAAAAGTAATTTTGTGAGAGGGAGGAAATGTTAAACTTATTATAGTAACAATTTTGCAATAGATTTGTGTGCCAAAGCATCACATTGTACACCTTAAACTTACATATGCTACATATCAATAAAGCTGGAAAAATTAGATAAAAAACTTATATGATTTCTGGAAAGCAAGAAGGTGAAAAATAGAACTTTAAATACCAGATAAAAAGAAAAAAATTAAAGAGAAAACTGAAATTGCCATTAGAAGCAACAACAAATAAACCCAACTTCTTTCTGCTTGCAATAAAAGATTTAGCCTTAAAATAAAAATGGCTGCATATAAAACACTCTAAATTTTGGCTCATATCAATTTGTGCATGAATTAAGATTTACTAAATTCTTTGCTGGGTTTATGTTTTTGAAGTGAAGAAAAAATGATTTTTCAATTCAAAACCATTATTGGTTGCATAGAGGGGTTGCTGTATTTTCAATAAATAGTTCTGACTATGGTTCAGTGTATTCTTAGGGGGTTTCTAAGAGACAGGACAATAGCTACTTTATAGTTTGTCTTTTTATACTTATTATTGACAAATAAAAAAGTTTTCACCTACATTATTGTTTTCATTGTAGTTTTTGGCAACATTTTACTAAAAACATGCTGTTTTTAAATAATTTGATAAACTATGGGCTTCTATTTATTTGATATATGTACAATCATTGCCTATGCTACAATAGCACCACAGTCAAACCAATAAACATTTTTTATCAAGAAATATATTTCAGAAAAAAAGGAAGATGGTGGCATAAGTAAACACCTGTACTCACTGCCTCCCACAACCACATCAAAATAACAACCAAAATACAGAACCACTATCATCCAGAACCCTGGAAAACTGGCTGAGTTGAAGTCAATTAAAGAAAAGAAGAAAGCGCACTGAGACTGGTAGGAGATGCAGAACAGGCTGGTCTGACACTCATTGGGGATGCTTTTTTAATCTGCGGAGGCAGCCCAGAGGAGCAAGGGGTGCCAGCCCCACACCAGTCCCCAGCCCAGGGTCCCAGAGCTGGGAAAAGAGGTCCCTGGGGGCAGTAAGAACCATGGGCTGTAAAACCAGTGCAGACTGGGTCTCAGTGACACAGAAGCTGCTGAAGACCCAGCTGTTCCTCTTTAAAGGCCGGCACCATGAACTGAATTTAGTAGCTCCCACTTCCTCTGAGCTTCAGCACCAGAGCGAGGCTCTAGGGCAGTGTTTCCCAACCTTCTCTCATGATGAGAATGACCTGGTGGAGTTGTTAAAACACAGATTCCTGAATCCCAACTAAGAAGTGCTAAACTAGACTTTTTGAGAACATATAGGTAAAATTGCATACCTAACTTAGTGCTCTGTATATAAAATCTGTCTTAGAGCACTAGTTAAGTATACAATTTTACCTATATGTTCCCAAAAATTCTAGTTTAGCACTTCTTAGTTGGGATTCAGGAATCTGTGTTTTAACAACTCCACCAGGTCATTCTCATCATGAGAGAAGGTTGGGAAACACTGCTCTAGGGAACACAGACACATACCAGGAGGAACTGGACTGTCTGTCATCAGGGCAGGAACTTGGGGGCAGCTTTCTCCCAGACGGAGGTGCTTGCAGGGATTATTGTTCCTGTGCTGGGACCTCCATGGTTGCAGGACTGACTGGCAGCCATTTGTTTCTGTTTTCTCTGCCCTGGTGTTTCCCTAAGACTTCACCTTATACCTCATCCAATTTACAACCCCACCCAAGCTGTGTGTAGTGGCTTTTGCATATAAATAGCCTCTCCTTGAAAATCTCCAACAAGCTGCAGCTGAGTCAGGGAGCCCCAAACCTATTAATAAAAGGCCCAAGACCTGGCACCAGCACCAGCCTACCTTGCTTCTTATCTGGGCCTCATCTGGGCACTTCCAAACCCGATACAAAAGGAGGAATTTGCAGATCGCTCTGTAGCTCCTGCTGGGTGGCCCCAGGCAGTGGCTGACTTGGTACCTCCCTGAAGATCCAAGGGCCAGTGAACCCATTGGTCAGTGTGAGACCATACCAGATTACAACTTTACACACCCATAAGCTACACACTCAAGGGACAGATGCAGTGAGCACCAAAGCTCCACCCAAGCAATTCCTGCTCCATAGGGGTGTCTTTTGCACAGCAGCTCTCCCATTGTAGTTGCAGCTGGTCCTCACAGCCAGTTGTCTTGGAGGTCAATTCCTGCCAGTGACACCAATAGGAATCAAGTCTCAACTAGAACAAGACTGTGCTCACAGCCCACAATGGGGTGCTCCTAGAACTCCCAGCTCAGGTGACTGGGGAAGCCTTATAGAACTGGGCCCTTATAGAACATCTACTATACAAGCCCACTCTACCAATTCATGGAGATGTAGCAGCTCTACCCAGTACATAGAGACAAACAGAGGGAAGCAGCCAAAATGCAGATACAAAGAAACATGTCACAAATGAAAGAAATGGAAGAAAGCAAAGTACTTCCACTCTTTCTAAAAATCAATGGAAAAATATTCTAGGTATTAACAACAACAACAACCAAAAAAACCTAATAAAACAACAACCACAAAATCACAAATATAAGTGTGAACCTCCTAATCATTAACTCTAAGTTTAGAAAAATGGTGTTATGTCAGTAACATTTTAAACAAAGAAAAAAAGAAAGGAAAGGAAACTATTGGAAGAGATAACACTTTATATTGTCCAGTAGGCGAATTACCTATTACACAACAGCTAAAAATAAAAATATCATTGGGGAGCATTCTGAGTGATATGCACTTTTTCATGGACACGTAGCCTTAGTTATCTATCAAGGAAATATATATGTAGTATAGGAAAAGGCAATAATATATAAACCCAAACACCTAAAAAGCCATATGTACGTATGCTAGGTACATTTGCTGAGTATTTTTAAACCATTAATTTAATAAGCCCTATTTGTGCAGGCTAACCCTTGCACTATTATGTGCCATATATGATTTTAAAAATTATCACCAATGTCCCCTTTTACATGTCTGTTTAAGTAACATCACATCCCTCAATACAATCACCTTGGAAGACTTGGCCCTTGCTCCAACAAAGCTGCCAACTTCTTGAAATATTTTCAGAGCTTCTTTTCATTGGATTTTCACTTGCTGCCATCTTATGAGTTACCTAATAAAACCAATTTCATTATTTTAATGTTCCATTTCCTCACACCATTACCATCAAGAATAGCATCAATTATTATTATATCCATCAGGATTTTGGTAAGCAGAAAAGGATAGAAAATTAAGTGGCTTATAGAGTTTCTGGGAATGCTAGAGAACCTTAAATAGGTAGCTAAGTTTGGCTGGTGTGGCTCAGTGGTTGAACATTGACCAATGAACCAGAAGGTCACAGTAATTTCTATTCCCAGTCAGAGCACATGCCTGGGTTTCGAGCTCAATCCCAAGTAGGGGGCATGTAAGAGGCAGCAGAGATCAATGACTCTCATCATTGATGTTTCTGGCCCTCCCTTTTGCGTCCTCTCTCTGAAATCAATAAAAACATATTTTAAAAATTAAAGATGAGGTACCACGGCCAAAAAGCACAGTTACAAGCACTGCCCCCCAAATTCCCATGACCTACCATTGTGAATGCACAACTGAGTGTGGGGGGGGGGGGCTGGGGGCACGGTTTCCATCTCTGACACCATCAACAGTGCAGTGAATTCTGGCTGCTGCCCTTGGCATTATGTGTATTATGTGGCCAGGAAGAATTCTCCCCTATTCCTTGTTCCTTGATTTGCCAGCTCCTCAAAATCCTGGTTGGGTTTCTCTGATTGACTTACCTACACTGGGTTCTAGCTTCATTACCTTCTTTAGTGTTTAGTGACTTCCCTTCTCTATGGCAGTGATGGAGAGAGGCTCACTCATATATTTGTGTTCATCATCCATAGAGTAGAGTTGTTTCTGATGGTTTACTGGCCAGAGATTTGTTAAAGATTTCCCCCAAAGGACAATCCTACCTAAGCAGAAGGATTCAGCCTGCAGCGGATTCTCCTTCCGAATTTCAAATTCTAATACCACTGGCTCCGCTTGATGTTTCTCACTGGTGGGGGAAATGAGATTTTCCTCTAAGGTAATTCTAATTAAATCCACTAGCTGCATTTTCATGCTCCCCCAGGAGAACACAGAGAACACACCCTTGGGGTACTTTCTCGTGTGTCATTTTCCAGGTGAGCAGCTGTGTTGGGAAAGGAGAAGCTGCTCTGCGGTTGGACATAAGACTAGAAGGTGTTAGTGCCCTGGTCAAATAACCTCACAGTAAGTCAGACTCTTCTGACAGACAATGATGGGATTTTACTGATCATCAGAAGCCAAAGTATGTCTCACATGGTCTTTTATGGAAAGGGGTTGAATTATGTATGTCCTGCTAGGCCAAGGATGGAATCATGTAGTAGACAGATGAGGGAATCCGGCTTTTGGTTCTATTCAACTCTAAACCTTTCCCAACTCCTGAAAAATATTTTTTAAAAACACCTTAGTTTATATGCTGTCCTAAACTTCTTGGAAAAGCAACTCTCAAACTTCACAGAGCTGTTACCCAATCTTTCTCAGCTTTTACAACACTGCCTCGCAGGCATTAGTGAATAGACTGGCAACATTTTTCTTTTCCATGGAGGTAGTTTAAGTCCTCTAGGACTGAGTCACTGCCCTCAAAGGTAAAATTACTGACAAACCTGAGATTTATCCCTGAGGGTCAAGATGAATAGAACTTTCAGGTCATAGGTTTTTCCTGTAGAAAATTCATCTCCTGAAAAATGAGAAGAGAAAAATGTCATGCCAGTGCCATGGACTCAGATAGGAACTTTAAGGTCCACAGCCTTGGCAAGTCTACATTTTTCTGCTGTCACAAATATCATCTAGAATACCCCTTTAGCAAAATCTGGACAGACTAGGGTGGGAGACACAGAGTTAGCAAGGTACATGGAAGAATGGGCAAAGAAGAGAAGAGTGAGATCACATTTTTACAAGCTCTGGAAATCATGGCTTTTCCATTAATAGTATTTTCCAGCTTTATTGAGGTACTACTGACAAATAAAATTAAAATACATGTAAGGTAGACAATGTGATGATTTAAGATGCATATACATTGTGAAAGGATATTCCCCCATTGAATTAACAAACACATACATCACCTCACATATTTAGCCGCCCTCCACTTTTTGGTAAAAAATATTTAAGTTCTACTTCTTAGTAAATTTCAATTATAAATACAGTGTTATCAACTATAATAACCATGTTGTACATTAGATCCTCAGACCTTATTCATCTTATAACTGAGAGTTTATACCTTTTCATAGCCTCTCCCTATTACTCACAATCCCCATTCCTGGCAACCATTATTCTACTCTCTGATTCTGTGAATCTGACATTTATTATTATATTTTATTTCTTTTAGGATTCCACATGTGGCCTTGGCTAGTGTGGCTCAGTTGGTTGGAAAGTCATCCCGTATACCTGAAGGATGGTAGGTTCAATTCCAGTCAGGGCAGGCATGTACATAGGTTGTGGATTGGATCCCTTGGTTGGGACATATGCAGGAGGCAATTAATCAATGTTTCTTTCTCTCATCCATCTCTCTCTCTCTCTTCCTCTTTCAAAAAAAAAAAAAAAAAAAAAAAGATTCCACATGTGATACTATGTAGTATTAGTCTTTCTCTGTCTTATTTCACTTAGCACAATGACCTCGAGATTCATCTATATCATTACAAAAAGAGAAGAATTTTCTTCTTTTTTGAGAATGACAAATATTCCATCACCACTTTTGCTCTTGCTTGCTTTCTCCATCTCTCTCACCTAATGATTCAATTATCTATTGTTGTGTCACAAACCAACCCAACAATTAATGTCTTAAAATATCAATAATTAATTCTCTCTCATGATTCTTTGTTTGGGCTGAGTGTTTTGCCAGTCTTGACAGGGTTATTCTGTTGTGGCTGCATTAATCTGGTAGGGCAATTGGAGCTAGAGGGTCAATAATGCCCTCACTCATACATTGTGAGCCTTGGTTGGCTAGAAAGTTGGGATGTCTCTCTCTATATGGTTTCTTAACATTCAGTCATCTAACCCAAGCTTATTTACATGATAGTTAAATTCCAAGATAGTGGGATTGGAGACTGAAAAGTCTCTGAAGGCCTAGCCTCTAGAACAGTGGTTCTCAACCTTCCTAATGCCCAGACCCTATAATACATTTCCTCATGTTGTAATGACCCCCAACCATAAAATTATTTTCGTTGCTACTTCATAACTGTAATTTTGCTGCTGTTAATGAATGGTAATGTAAATATTTGTGTTTTACAATGGTCTTAGGCTCTATAGCAGGGGTTCTCAACCTGTGGGTCATGACAGGTTGAGAACGGCTAGCAGGGACACCTAAGACCATCAGAAGACCATTGGAAGAACCGCTGCTGTAGAGCCTAAGACCATCAGAAAACACAGATATTTACATTACAATTCATTAACAGTAGCAAAATTACAGATATGAAGTAGCAACGAAAATAATTTTATGGTTGGGGGTCACCACAACATGAGGAATTGTATTAAAGGGTCGCAGCATTAGGAAGGTTGAGAACCACTGCTTTAGAATTTCTGCATGTTATTTTCTCTCCATTTTATTAGTTAGAGAACATCACAAGAGCAATAAGATTCAAGAGAGAATTAGATTCTGTTGCTTGATTGGAAGAGCAGGAGCATCACATAATAAAGGGGTGGATACAGAGATTTAGTAACAAAAGAATACATGTGTGCTGTATAGGCGAAACCTTTTAGTTTCTACAATTTGTGTTGTTATGTTTCCAACCTTTCAACTACAAATGAAAGCATTTTCAATTAAACTTAAAAAAATTAGTAAAAATTTTATTTTTCAATTACATTTTACATGCAATATTATTTTGTATTAGTTTCAAGTGTACAGATTAGTGAATTTAACTTTCTTTTTCATTTTTTTTTTCATTAAAAAGAAAAAGAATGAGGCAGGTGAATGTATTATTCATAATAAGTGGAGGAGAAAAACACAAAACCACAGCTATGTGAAGGTATGAAAAGAGATAGAAACAAAGCTCATCTAAATTTAGGCAGGAATTTATTAAGCATTCAAAAGTATTTTCCATGTAACACACGTAAGTTAAACCAAGAGTGTCAGGCGACAATATTTGTTATTCATATGATATTATATTATTTCATATTATAACCATGACTATTGTTTAAATAAAAACAGCATATTGTGAAGTCAAAGGTTTATGAGAATTTTTACTCTAAACAAGTTGGCTTTTAGGAGGGTGTGTATTTGTTTGCCTGCATTTCTGTGTTTGTAGGCTGAGCCTCCTTTAGGATCCAATCTTTGTGAATAATCTCTACAGAGACTCCATCAGCTTCACTAAGACTTGGGTTTTCCAAGGTAGAAAAGGTACTCTCTCTTACTGGGAAATTCCCCGGGCTGGGGATGGTCCCTTACCCACTTAAAGGCTTTGTTAGTTCAACAAGGAATATTGAAAGTATCATCAAAGCCTGCACAACCCCGTCATTTGCATATCTTTCTTGGTGGCATCCTGCCAATTTGCTGGAGTTGCCCAGATGTTGAGCAACCCAGTTACTCAGCATATTAAGAGTTAAATGGCTGATTCAGAAGCTTGTATCTAGTTGGGAAAAGGCCAAAGTCAGAATAAAACATGTCTGTCCCTTTTCTACTACTGGCCAAGTAGCCCTTGGAATGCAGGCAATCTAGAGTGTGAATCTCAAAGTTGAGCCAGTAGTAGAATACCCAGGAGAGCTTATTAAACAGATAAGCTGGGTTCCACTCTTTGAGTTTCTGATTCAGTAGGTCTGGGGTGGGCTTGAGAACTTGTATTTCTAACAACTAGATGCTGCTGATGCAGCTGTTTTCTTTGAAAACAAGTTGTCTAGAGTTTGATTTATTGACAAAGCCCAAAAAGTTAAGAGACTCTTAAGATCACTGCTAGGACACTCCAGAGGTCTTCTTTATTTATATTTTGGATAGAGAAGATGATGTGATGTTAAGAGCATGACTTGTGAAATCAAGTTGTTCAAGTTCAACTCCTAATTCCAGTATTTGCTAGGAGAGGTAGTCAAGGACAAGATGCCTAATTTATTTTGTTGGCATGTTTTTATCTGTCAATAGGGACAATAATATACAACTCATGCAGATTTTGTGTGGATGAAGTGACATTAATATATTTAAAGCATAATGCTTTGCATTTATTGAACTGAGAACTCTGGATCTTTTATGATTTAATAGTTCTATATAATAAAGACATCATAGCTGGAGATGTGGCTTCACACCAGACAATGGGAAGTCTCTGTCCTATAAAATTCAATAGTTTTTATGGTCTCTGTACCCATAAATAGGGTGACCATCTGTCCAGGTTTGTGCAAGACACTCTCAGGGTATGTTTGTTGTCCTTGTGTAATCAATAGTGCCTTCTTTCACTTTAAAAATGTCCTGGAAGGCACTATTGTATTGTCACCTGACCAAAAAAGGAATTGGGTGGGATGTGTTTTCTTATCATAGAACTAAGCTCTAAGTATCATGAGGACAGATACTTCAAATGAACTTTCTATTATTCATCAATACTGGACCAATAAAATAAAGATTTTGTATTGATTAGAATCATGTACTTCCCAGAAGAGATTACAAAAAAACCTTATATAAGGTGTTAACACATCCCAAAAGTTAGCCAGATATTAGTTTCTCTGGAGAGGAGGGAGTTGGAGAACAGTCGAAGGCCACTAATGGAGAAATGATTTACTGAGCATTTAAGGGGTTAAAGTAGTTCTTCAAGCTCTGGGTGTGAACTACATATTGTCTTAATAATACCTCTAATACCTGTGCATTTATATGAGCAGAACAAGTGAAAACCTGCCTTGCAGAAATTAGATTAAACAGTTGAAGGAGACAGTCATTTTAATAAGGAGCTTCTATATAAAAACCCTTGATATTTCATTATCTATTTATTCCTCCCAGTCACTCAATTTTATTTTATCCTGCATAATTAAAAAGGAGACAAAACCAAATCTTTAAAAAATGATCCAATGCCACTGTGTTTTGTGTAAACAATATTGGTTGGATGTAGTTCAGTTTGTCTCTATTCACGATTTGTTGCTATTCTGTCTCTCCTCGCTTCATCTTTATGTGTTCCTCCCATGAGGTCTTTCACAGCTTTATGGGGGGATAGAAGTATCTGGTGATACATAGGCTATTAGTAGAGTTGTGCTCACACACAGAGAATTACACCATTGCAACGTTTTAAAGATGAGACAGGCAATCTTAACATTTCCTTTTATATCCAGATTGTATTTACCACATTCTATACTCCCTTGCACACCATATTTATTGCTATGAGAAGTATTAGTTACTCACTCATTCTCTTACAAGTCCCTTACACCAAACTTTTGTTTTGGGGCTCTGCTGTAAATTTGATTCAGTGTGAAGTTTCTTGGAAAGCTGTGACAAATGTTGTGCAAGGGTGTAAATATTACACCCTTGGCATCTAGCTCCCCCTGCAAAAAAAAAAAAAAAAAAAAAAAAAAAAAAAGATTGCATTTACATACAATGCATACATATTTGCTTACATACATTAGCCCATTTAATGAAACCTACATAATTTCCAATGAGAGATACCAAATGACCAAAGCTGAACATTGAACTTTCTGGTTCATGTTTTGAGTAATCTAAAGCCTGAAGCCATTAACTAACTTTATTTATTTATACACTATTTGTTAGTAAGAAAATTTTAAATTTATTAATTATTAAAGTCAAGACAATTACAAAGTTTAAGGCATTAAGATCACTGTCATTTAATATGGAGTTTGCCAAACATTAACATGCAGTTAGAGATACAATTCATACATTTAGATGGGTTTTAAGGTTATAACCCATACCTTATTTATTTCTTTGTTTAAAAATTATTTTTTATTGATTTCAGAGAGGAAGGGAGAAGAAGAGAAACATTAATGATGAGAGTGAATCATTGATTCACTGGCTCCTGCATATCCCTACTGAGAATCCAATCCACAACCTGAGCATGTGCCCTGACTGGGAATTGAACCACGATTTCCTAGTTCATAGGTCAACACTCAACTACTGAGCCATGCTGGCCAGGCTGTTTGTTTGTTTATTGTATCATGATCCATAAATATTGTCAAGTGAGTTTTCTGTGTACTTTCTTTGGTTTGGATTATTTATTGTGCCCACTAAATACTAAGGGGGAAAATTCTGTAATGTAATCCTTAAGTAGATGTGATATATGAAGAGCAAATAAATCTATATATAAAAGGCTAATATGCAAAGTATCCCCTTGGGAGCTTGACCAAGAGACTGGGAGTTTGATCGCTCTCTATGATGTGCACTGATCAGGAGTGGCACAGAATGAAGGAAGGCCCTGGCTGGCTGGCAGCTGGCAGCCAGGAAAGGGAGGCCCCATTCAGCCCCTATCGCCAGCTAGGCTTGGGACCGTACCTGTGCATGAATTCTGTACACCGGGCCTCTAGTTGGAAATAATTTAGCCAATGGGTAAAACTCTAAGTCTTAGCTTTTCTTCTTTTGTTATTATTGTTTAATGTATTATAAATAGTAGCACGTATGTCTCCTTTTCCCCCCATGGACATTCCCTGGCCTCACTTACCCCCTGACACATGCCCTCAACCTTCCCTTTTACCCAGTGTCTTGTGTCCATTGGTTATGCTTATATTCATGCGTACAAGTCCTTTGTTGATCTCTTACATCCTCCCCCCGCCCCCTACCCCCACCCCCGAGGGTTTCTCTGCCTCTCTATTTATCTTTTTGTTCATCAGGTTATAATGTTCTTTAATATCCTTAAATGAGTGAGATTGTGTGGTATTTTTCTTTCACTGCCTGGGTTATTTCACTTAGCATAATGGTCCCCAGTTCCATCCATGCTGCTGCAAATGGTAAGAATTCCTTCTTCTTTATAGCAGTGTGTAGTATTCCATTGCAAGGATGTACCATAGTTTTCTAATCCACTCATCTGTTGATGGGCATTTAGGCTGTTTCTAAATCTCAGCTATTGTAAATTGGGCTGCTATGAACATAGGGGTGCATATATGCTTTCTGATGGGTGTTTCTGTTTTCTTAGGATATATTCCTAGAAGTGGTATCACTGGGTCAAATGGCAGTTCCATTTTTAAATTTTTGAGGAAAGGCCATACTGTTTTCCACAATGGCTGCACCAATCTGCATTCCCACCAACAATGAAAGAGGGTTTCTTTTTCTTTGCATCCTCTCTAGCACTGCTTTGCTTGTTAATTTGTTAATGATAGTCATTCTGATAGGTGTGAGGTGGTACCTCATTGTTGTTGTGATTAGCATCTCTCATATGATTAGTCTTAGCTTTTCATTGAAGTCTCTTCAATTGTGAGTAGCATGTATTTCCACTAATATTCTTTTAGTTTTTCCTCTAGGGCTCTAGGGAATAAGGGATGAATAGATTTGAAAAAAATATTAACAGTAGAATGACAGGTAATGTGATTGGAGGAGGACTGGTACACAGAATTCTCTTGTGATGATTCCTTGGAGTGGAATTCCTGGGTGATACAGAACTGGCTTCCAATCCGGCTTAGTATTGGAATTTGGCTTATTCCTGGGAATTCCATATAGCAAATTTCAGAAATTGGCCAAACTCTTTCCCAAAGTGGCTGCACTGTTTTACATTCCTTCTAGCAATATATGAGGCTTCCAATTTCACCACATCGTCACCAACACCTGGTATTGTCTTTTTTATTCCAGTCATTTTAGTGTGTAGCATGGATGCAAAACACTCATTGTGACTCTAATGACTAATGTTATGCATGTTTTTATGTGCTTATTGGCCATTTGTGTGTCTTAGTTGAAACATCTATTCACATATTTTGCCCATTTTATAAAATTGAGGCTTTGTCTTCTTTTGTTGTAAGAGTTATTTATATATTTCAAATACAAGCCCTTTATCGGGGGTATAATTCGCAAATATTTTCTTCTAGTCTGTGCCTTGTTTTTTAATTTTTTTAACGAAGTCTATCGTAGCATAAAAGTTCCTGCTCATTTTCAATGCATACTCTTTCAAAGGAACTGTGTCATCAGCTATACAAAATTACTTTTGTATTTCTCTAGTTAAATGGAATCAGAACCCACTCTCTTTGCCTTTATTGCTATCATTTCAAGTACTTGAGGGGTGCACCAGGTCATTATTATAATATTTTTTTACTAACCTGGTATTCAACGTCTACTTTGGACAGAGGTTCTATTTAGCTATTCTTCCTAATTCTCACAGTTACATTGCAAGGGAGATGTTATGATTCCTATTTTACAAATAAGGGAAACTGAGGCTCAGGAGGTTTAACAATTTGCCCAATACTAAAAAGGGAAGTGCCAGAAGCCAGACTGGAAGCCAGTTCTGTATCACTATAAACCTGTGCTTCCCAGATGATGCCAATAGGGGTTTCCTCTGTAGTTGGAAGCAGGGGATGAAACTTAAAAAGTTTTAATTGAGCTCTGTCCTTGGCCTAGGAGAGTTGGGAGAACAGCTTCCCATTTCTGTTCTGCCTCTTCATCTGCTAGCTCTAAAGTAGCCCCTGTTAGTCATCACAGCTATAAAAAACAACACACTGTTTTATTTCAAACAGTTAATTTTCATTAAATGTTAATGAAAATACATAACAAATAATTACAATAAACATGGTGTCTGATTAAGATGAAAAGGATGACAATTCTGTGAATTTTTAATCTGAAAAAATAAAGAATGTTACGTTAATAAGCCTTAATTATATCATTAAATATTTAAAATCACCTCCTTTAATAGATTTTATTTTTATTTAATACATTTCTTTTTTAAATGTCTATAACACTTTCAAGAGATTGGTACATAAAATCCTATCAACTGTTATGGCAAAAGAGAATTTTGTTAATATATTCATCATATTGATCTCACAACTCCCACTTTATTTGTTGTTCAGAAAAGCTAATAACCCTTTTACACTTTATTATAATTGATATTTTCTCCACATAGAGTGATAAATAATTAATACCATTACAGGGACATCATGTGCAGTACACTTATTTGGGGGGAAAAAAACTATAACAAACCATTTGAGTAGAGTAGTGTATTATACATTCCATTTTAATACTCTACACTTACAATTAATGCTACATTTTACAGGAAAACATAATTAACTTTGGGAATCTGTCTTGCAATGACCACATTTAGGCAGCTGAAGCTAAGGCGGGGGATCTATTCTAAGCCAGCTCTCTGGTTTTTCCACATTTCAGCTGCTTCTGAAGGATCAGTAAAATTATACACCTATCACCATGTCTTTTCACACCTTGGGAAAGGTGTTTATAAAAAGGGACAGGATGGTCTTTTAGTCTTGGGCTCTCCACACAAAAATTGAATTTGGTTTTTAATTTTTGCTCAGTTTTAATTGTGTTTTAATGAAAAAGCAACATTTCTTTTAAAATTGCTAATGCGATAATTAAATTCATTTGACCTTTCTCTCCCACCATCCCAAGAAGTCTGTTTAGGGAGGAAGAAATTGTAGCCTATTGCTTATGTTGCCATGAGTGACTTAACTGTTTATATCTTCCAAGAATCCAATTGAATTAAACATTTCAGGGATGGGATCTGGGTATCTGGGTTGAGAAGCTAGCTCTGCCTCTTTCTAGCTTTGTAGTTTAGAGCAAGTTCCTTTAGCTCTCTGCACTTTAGTTCCTTCCTACTAGATTGTGAGGCCCATGAGAGCTGAGACCATGTCAGTCTTATTAATTTTATTCCTCGGGCAGTGTCTGACCCATGGTGATCTTCAAATATATTTGAGAATGAATAAAGGAATGAATGATACAGTTATTGGATTGTGAAAAGCTCATGAATAGGGGAAATTACTTGAGATTTTATGTAATGAAGTCAATGAGATCAGATGATCCATGGTGAAAAATAACAGAATAAAACAAGATAAAAAATGGACAAATTCTAAATGTTGGCAAAGACAAGTTGGAATTCTCATTTTACTGCTAAAGAAATATAAATTAGGGAAGCCACTTTGGAAAACAGGTAGTTTTCAATAAATTTCAGCATACCTATGGTGAATAATTCTACTTCTTGATATATATTTAAGAGAAATATGCACATATATACACCAAAATATATATTATAGAATATTTATAGCAGGTATGTTTATAAGAGCCCCAATCGGGGAGCAACTCAGATGTCCCCAATGGTAGAATGAATAGATTGGATTTGTATGTAGGTGTGCACATGTATGTGTGTATACATGATACAATACTACTCGGTAATAAACACATGCTACCTTGGAGGTGAATCACACAAGTAGAATTTTGAGTGAAAGAAACTAGATGCAAAGGAGTACGCAGTCGTTTATTTAAAATTTAAGAACAGGCAACAATAATATATAGTGATAAAAGTGAGAATAGCAGTTACCTGTGTATGTGTGTGTACGTGTGGTAGCGACAGGGGCACGTAAAGCCAGAGGCACAAGGGAGTAATCTGGGAGCTAGTGTTCTCTGTTTCTTAATCCAGATGATGGTTAGCCAGGAATGATTACACACAAAAATACTTTTGACCTATCCCCTTACAAGTTGTGTACGTTTCTACATTCACATTATATGTCAATGAAATACTTATTTTAAAAGGCTCCATTAAAATCTATGAAGCAGGTCTAAGCAAGATAACCAGAGCTTCAAAGTATGAATGCCAAACACAGGTCTAGATCAATGATAAGAGGTTTTATTTCCACTTGTGTGGCATTGCGTGGAGTAAAGCAATGAACTAAATCTTGGGAGACTTTGCCATCTGATCTCTCACCATCTCCAAAGGGAGATGGGTTTGCTCTTTTATGTATTTCTATATAGAGAGGGCTCGTTTATCCTTTTAACAAATATTACTGGTAAACTCTATGTGGCCAGCTTTAGTTTGGAGGTGCTAGTTTGGAGTAGCCAAGTCCTTAATTATTCAGCGATGGATAAACCAGTTGATGGGTTACCCAAACCTTTCATTATCTGCCTTCTCCCCTTCATTGATAGCTCTCTAAGGTTTCTTCTGGCGTCAGTATTCTCTGGGATTCCATGTGGTTTATATTAAGGCAGGTGGTAACTTTATTATGTTGAACCCATGGAGGGGACAGAGAAATGCATACTTTTGTTCTTGAGAAGGAAAGGCGATCTAGAAATCAGATTTTTATAATGTTCTCTCTCTCTCTCTCTCTCTCTCTCTCTCTCTCTCTCTCTCTCTCTCTCTCTCTCTCTCTCTCTCTCTCTCTCTCTCTTTCTCTCTCATCATGAAGATTCTCTTCCTGGGAACACTGGGGACTTGATTCTGATTACCTCATTTCCTCTAAATTCTTTGATGTTTTGTTTGCTCTGCCTGAAGTATTTTACTATATAGTGCTGGTAAAACCACCCAGAAGAACCTATAATTCAATGGCTGCCATTTCCAAGCCCCATGAATCCGATGGTGGCAGCAATTCTTGGCCTTGCAATGAGACATTGAGCTCATTGGAAGAGGTGGGGGCAGCAACAGTTCTTGGCTCTGCCCTGAGACATTGAAGCTCCCTGAAAGCAGCAAAAGGGCTGGCTGCCTGAAGGGTCCCTTTTGTTTCCCTAGATGTATAGGTGGGATGGTAGGGTCAGATTAGTCAGTTTATGAATTATTCAGAGGTGGATTAGCTAGCTGATGGATTATTCAGGCCTCTGTTCCTTTCCCATCTCTCTTACTCTGCCAGGTTCCTATTTATTCAACATGGTTGTTCTTAAGACTTTAGAAAGAAGCAGGGTCAGAAGATATAATGGTGACTGCTAGTTCATAGCAATGATCAGAGGTGTGAAAATTGGTCTAATGAGTGCCCAGCCTTGTGGGGCTGTTGGGGGCAGGAGCTTACTGGAACTCAGCTACCTAGATTGTTTCAAAGCATACACCAACCACTTTGAAGGACAAATCTGACACCTAGATATGAATCATGAGTAAAATTGGCTTTAAGTGAAGTATGTAGGACTTTGAGAGCTGGGTGCCCATCCCAAGGACACTATTCAGCTAGACTAAACTTAGGCTCTCCAATGTGCATTTGAGCACAGTATTCTTTGGATTGCCTACTAACTTTATTTAAGTTAAAATCTATTGAGTTCATAATTTGTAAAGCTTCTTTATTAAGAACCTTTTCAAACAGTATTACGATTACTTTTCACTGCAGGTTGTAGTGAATCTAACAACAGCTTAAACTATAAAGTCAATTAATGGTTAAACATAACAGAAAGTTTAGAGATAAGGGTACCAGTGTTGTGTACAGAACTATAGAGATGTCCATGATTTCCTGGTTTTTGTTGTACTATTACCCTCAGCATATTTAAAATTTTTTTCACATGGTTGAAAATGGCTATTAAAGTTCAACATAATCATGTCCTCAGGGGGGTGAGAAACAGTGGTGGCAAATGGTCTTTCTCATCCCGCGGCTCTCTCTTTTGTTAAGAAAGCAACAACTTTTCCAGAAACCAGAAATACAATTCTTCTCACATCTCATTGGCCAGAAATGTAGCACACACTCACACCTACACCACTCAGTAGTAAAATGAAATGATTTACCATGCTGCTTTAAACCAGTCAAAATTAACTCCCCTCCCGTCTGGGATCATGGTCAACATAAACAAAATAAGTAATTGATAGCAATGAATAAAGAAAAATGAACAAGGTAGATAACCAATGGTGTCTGCCATTAATTTATTTGCTCAGGGTCAGAATGGGCTAAGTCTGCAGAAAGATAATCCTTAAGGAATGACAAAAATAGGAAAAGTGAGGATGGATATTTGCTGATCACTCCTGGCTCAGTAAACAAACTGTGCAGTTGAGGTTCTAGGCTTCTAACTCTCAGTTCTATGTGACTTATTTTCATTGTTATTAACAATATAGTTGTTGGTGACATTGTTGTCCTACTTGTAGAACAGAATAAAGCTCATGAGCTGGGAGTTTTAATAAATTGGCATTTTCACAGAATTTGAGGTTGGAAATTATTGGTAAGCATTGACGAAAGTTATTTATGAATTGGAAATATTCATTGCATATCTCTTCATGACTAAAGATATCAAAGATAATGGGAGGGGCACTTTACAAAATATATGTATATTTCAAATGTATTCATCTGAGCTGATGATCAAGATCAAAATACAGGGTGGAGCAAAAGTAGGCTTAAAGTTGTGAGTACTCGAAACACAGATTTTCTTATTTATGAATTATTGTATTATTTTCCATATGAACAACTGTAAACCTACTTTTGCCCCAAATGGTATCATCTCAGTTTCTTCACCACAATTCGGTTTGTAAAGGATAGTTTAAAGTGCTCTTTAAAAATACATTAAAATGTCTTGCTTAAATATCCACTGTACCTAACCAGCCATATTCTAGGATTTCCATGGGACTCTCCTGCTATTACCTCCAGTTCAAATATTTAAATTCACACCTGCCTTTTTTCCAGTAAGCCTGCTGCTCTTCTCATGTTCCTTATCTGGTTAATTGTATCACTGTGAATCAACTTTTGAAATTATGGTTATTCTTGATGACTTTCCTCTTCACCACATTCAATCAGTTGTCAAATCTTATCAGTTCTACCCTTAACATGTTTCTCCCCTTTCATTTGTATTTCAGGCCAGCAGACTATACATCAAAATGCTGAGAATGGTGATTATCTCTAGGGGATTTTTCTGTGTTTGGAGGACTTTTGTAAAATTTTCAGATTTTCTATAAACACTTATCACAGACAGATAAATATAAAAATATAATAAAATGTTTTCTTTAGAACTGTTAATGTGGTTATTCTCAATATCCTTCACTTATTTAATTCATATATAGGGATTATTCCTCAATATATGATGCATGTGTCTATCTCTGTCAGAATATAATTTTCTGGAAGATTTAACCCTAACCCTTCGACATCCTATAGAGGCTAGGCATTCCATCAATGGGTGCTCAGTTAAATTTAATTGATATTTTGGTTGGAGGTAGGAACCACACACAATTTTATCGTTAGGGTATTGTGTCTATTAAACAAATAACTATAACAAATCCTAAAAAATGTCATCCATAAAAATCCCCCAAATAAATGAGAATTTCAAAAGGCAGAGAATAAGACAATATGGGGGGGGGGGGAGAGAGAGAGAGAGAGAAGAGAGAGAGAGAGAGAGAGAGAGAGAGAGAGAGAGAGAGAGAGAGAACTTCCAGCTTCATTTGGAAGTCTGCCATTAAGCCTGCCATCAGCTCAAAAATTTATTTCATTCTCTCTAACTTTCTTCAACTTTTAGTTATAATCTTTTTGTACATTCTTTCACTAATATTCCTTCTTATTCTGGACTTTGAGTTGAGTTATATCATTAAGAGTCTGGGAAGAAAGTTCAGCACAGTTGAATATTAGGATATTACAGAATTGAGAATCATTTATTCTAGATCATTAATATGTACTGCACATCTATTTAGCCTAAAATTTTGACAAAATCTTTGACAAAGCCTGAGGGAAAGCAGTTCCCAGGGAAGAAAGAAAAGAAATTTCATTCTAGACTAGATGGCATCTTGCTTTCCTACTAAAGTTCCCAAATATTGGCAATTCATGATTTTGGTGTAAATTATACACTTTGATGTGTACAAAGGTTATGGAGCATTTTATATTAAATAATAATATTAAGTAATTTAAATGAACTTATGATAGTTTAATCTGACATCTAATGAAATAAATGACACTACGTATAGCACACTAACCTTTTATAAACGTAAATTCTGGAACAGTCCAAGTTGCCATTTTTGCTGATCTTTGTAAATATGATTTAGTAGCTTCATTTAACAACTCCAATCTTCATTTTACAAATTGTCTGGATACTTCCCCAAAGATTGCTCAGTCCTTCTTGTACTTATTAACCTGTAATAATTACATCTTGTTTTTACAATAAAACCTTATTTCTTGTTGCGATTGTATTGAAACATAAATATGCTTGTCACAAATTGTGTTCAGGGACTCATATTTTGATAGATGATTAAATGTCTCTCCTATTGTTGGATCCTCTCTCCCCTTCTCAGCATTCTTTATATGAGAATTGTTCCCATCAACAGAGTAGCTTTGTCTGTATATTATCGCTATACAAATAGCGATATTTATATATTTCAGGGGGAAGGAACAACATGGTTTTTTTTTTTTTTTTTTTTTTTTTTTTTTTTTTTAAATGTGCTGATACAATCAATCATACAAATCATTTAAAACAAACAAAAAAGAAATGACAAACTAACACTGATGACAAGTTTTTAACATTTTTAAAACAGACAAAATACCTGCTTTCAAAGACTCCCAGAGAAAGGGAATAAGACAGACTATGCACTGACCTGCATGGGCAGGCCAGTGGGGCACAGCAGGGGCACATGCATCTCTGGGACTCTTCGCTGAGCCTGGGCTTGGATGTCACAATACATGCAGAGTAAGTGACTTTTGGATTCAAATGAATCTCCAGGCTGACCAAACAGTTTTCCCTTCTATCGCTAAAATAAAAACAGTCTCAGTCAACTCAGTCGGTTCCTGCAAACTTTGAACAAATTGCAAGTGCTTTTAACACAATTCAACAAAATGGAAGGGAATCAGAGAAATCACTCATGCATGCACCCAAAATCTTCTCTTTTCCTTTCTTCAGTACAAACACTTGTACACATACAAGTTTATTCTTTTCAGTAATAATAATAAGTAACATTTAAATAATTCTTATGAACTGCCAGATACTGTTTGATCCCATTTATATATAGTGACTAATTTAATCTTCACACAACCCCATGAGGTGTTATTATTCTTCTACTTTACAGAGGAGGAAACTGAAGCAATGCTCATTTAAATCCTCAAGGTCGCATGGTGCAGTAATAGTATAGGATTCAAATCCAGGCAGCTGCACCAAAGTCTGTGCTCTTAATGCTGATGCATTTCTCTCTTCTAATATTATAGGCTCCTTGAGGTAGAGACTCAGCTACAGAGTAGAAATGACCAGGATTTCAGAGGCAGTCAGAACTGGATCCCTGGATTCAAATTCTGAGAATTCATAAATTGCTGTACATTGCCCCCCGCCCCACCCATAGGTCCTGATTTATAGTTTCAGCCAATTTTAATAATGTAAATACTCCTAATGTGGCTAATTTCAAATTACCAGTAGTTTAATAGCTTGCTTGCAAAATTTCTGAAATTTTAATAATAAGTTCCTGCAAGCTGATAAGCATGGCTCCGTCACTGATGGAGGATGGGCAACTTGTTGATCTTGTTCAAACTCCTGGGTCACTGTGATCTAGAATAGTGCTTGGCGTGTGGTGGTTGCTAGTTCAAGTTTATCAGATGAAGGCATGAGAATGCCACACCTTCTCATACTCTCAGTTTACGATATCAGTAAAATATTCATACTAGTAGTATCAGATAGGTTGCGGGATGGATCAAATATTGGTTGAAAAAAAATGCCTGCAAAATGCCCAACCAAATGCCTGGCATTTAATGTAATGCATGTTAAATTCTGTCCTTTTGAATTGCTTTTACTTACAAAGAATCTTCTATCTAACAGGAATGCATTGAATAAATGAATGAATGAATGAATTTATGAACAAGTAAGTAATTTAATGACATTAGTGAGTTGCATCAGCTTCAAATAGGAAGAGGCTACTTTTGCCTTTATCATTGTGCAATGGATGGAAGAATGTGGCAGCATTTATGCTTTGTGACCTCTCCCTAATTTTAAAGGCCCTTCTTGCCTTAGAACAAGGAAATGAACTCAAATGTCAGAAGAGGCCAAGCTGTTAATGTAAATGATTAAAACGCTCTATGTTAAGACAGTAGGGAGTGGCTGGAATTAAGACAAACTGGAGATCACACACCCACCATACAGGCACACAAATTTAAACAATTTTAGACTTCTGTGGGAGCCAAGTAAAACATATCTTGGACTGGGTTTGGCTCAAGGGCCTCCAGCATTCAGCCTTTATTTTTGTAATGGTAAAAACCATGGGGCCAACTCCAGCTTGATCTGAAATCTGGTTCTGCCACTTACCAGCTAGTGGCCTTAGGCAAGTTGCTTAAATTCCCTCCTGCCACATCCAAGGGGCTGCAGTGACCCCCAGAGGAAGGGGCTCTAGCAGTGGTCAGGAGCAGGTCCAGGTGTGCAGATGACAAAGTACTCATCCTCAGATAACTCACAGGGCAAGATCTATGATTGGAGACCCTCTAGTACAATAGCTGGCTCTCAAACTTGGTTGACTGTTAGAATCACTTGGAGAATTTAAAAATAGTGATTCCTGCCCAGCAGGTATGCTCAATGGTTGAGCATTGACCTATGAAGCAGGAGGTCATTGTTCAATTCTCAGTCAGAACACATACCTGAATTGTGGGTTTGATCCCAAGAGGAGGTAGCAGATGGATAATTCTCTCTCATCGTTGATGTTTCTATCTCTCTCTCCCCCGCTCCACAATAAAACAAACAAACAAACAAACAAACAAACAAACAAACAAACAAAGTGATTCCTGCCCTGGCAGGTTAGTTGGAGCATCATACTGTACACCTAAAGGTTGTAGGTTCAATTCCTGATTAGGGCATATACCTAGCAAAATACTGATGTTTCTTTTGTACATTGATGTTTTTCTCTCTCTTCCTTCCTCTATAAGAAATCAATAAAAACTATATCCTAGGATAAGGATTAAAAAAAACTGTGACTTCTGGATTCCAAACCTTGAACTTAGATGTAATTGATCTGAGGGATGGTCTAGGCATCAGGTGATTCTAATGTGAAGCCAGGGTTAAAAAACACGGCCTAGAAGATGCAATGAGGGAATAAATTATATGATTTTTAGGAACATTGTGTGAATTACTTTCATGTACCTTTGCAGCATGCTATTTTCTTTAACAAATGAATGCACAAAAGCTATTTCCACTGGACTTCAAGTCTTTAAAACACAGCCATAAAAATGCCCAACTCTGTTCTCATGCATAGTGGCATTTATTCAAACCGCTTTCTGTTGAAAAAAAAAAAAAGAATTGCTTTTGGGACATATCGGATAACATGTGATTGTTGCTTTAAAATGCGAATATTCCATCAGTCATCTCTCTCTGCTTGAATTCCGCCTTGCTCCTTATATGAACCACCACCAGGAAAAAAGCTTCAGAGTCTCACCTAATTTGCCTTGAGCCTGCTTACCTATTTAGGGTAGGGTACCAGTGTTGACGAGAGATTCTTTGGGAAGCCAAGTGCAAGTTTTTTGCTTTCAACTATTTATAGCAATCAGCTGGCTTTTCCAGCCCCTCATTAGATCAATCATGGCCATTGTCTTAGAGTTGAGTGGGAAATCACTACAGGTGGAAGAAGGCGCGATGCCTCGAATTCAGCAGAGGCCCCCATAACAGGAAAGCTGCAAGGAATTGCAATCAAATAGGAGACTCGTCAGGGGAACGGGGCTGCTTCCCAGGCAGGGTTTCTGAAGACTTCCTGGAGTCTGGGTTGAACATACAATAAAATGTAGAGAGAAACTGCAAAACAGACCCACACGGACGGGAGAGAAGCCCATCCTTTCTTTCCGGCATATTCTGTGTCTGGTGCTGGGCTTTTAACTTTAGCAGAAATGCCACTTGGTAACTGGCATACTTAGATTTGGCAGGGGCTTATCTTTTTTTACAGGCCATTTACTTGGGAATGTGTTTTACAGGTGGCCCTGGGCGTTGGGTCCAAACCCCCGGCTTCTGTAGCATAGCACTCTGCACATCTTTGAGGCTGAGTTGAGTGTCACATATTATGGACTGCTGCGAGCCAATGATTTGGGAAGTTCTCCCTTTTTCCTCTTTCTGCTTTTTCCCCTGGCCTGTTGGGCAAAGACAGTCAAAAGCCAGCTGAACCCATCGTGAGGGTGGGCTAATTGCTGGAGTCCAGATTTCTGCCCGGGCCCATGCGTGCGGGTCTGTGGTGACCCTAGGAGCAGGTGGGCCTTATTTGGCACCCCTTCCCGTTAAAACCTGCCTCGGAAATCAGTTTATTTGAAGGAGTTAATGAAAGTGCTAGATATTTTCTACCCACTGGCAGAGGGGAAAGTAGTGCACACGTCTGAATAAATAACTGAAAATGGCTTCTCACTGTTCAGGAAGTACAATCAATTTGAAATTAGGATTATGGAAACATCTGCGAAAATTCAAGTGTCATCTCAATTTGAGCTCATTCAGATCCTGTATTTTTCAACTTCCCAAGCAGTGCATTTAAAATCTAATCCTAATTAACACACATAGTTTAATTATAGCCAACAAAATATTCTACAAAAAAATTGTGTGTGCTGGTTGGGGGGATGGGTGGGGAGGGAGGAGGCGAGGGGGAAACCAGACAAATGTTCCCTGATTGTAAAAATTCTTGTTTGGTTAATAATATAAATCCTCAAGATTTTAAACACATGCTGAAGTTTGCTTACCAGGAGTCGAAGGAACATAAAAAAGCACGGAGCCTTCTTTAGTCTCCCAGTCCTACTTTCCCCCCTTCCTGTCTTCCTGTTTCTTGTTAACCTGGAAAGAACAAAGACCTTGTTATTTTGGCTCAGACACTCTTTTGTGAAGACCTTTGTTTATTTTCGTTCTCTGATCAGAAGATAAACCTTTATGGTTGTGTTTGAGTACAAATAAAGAAATAAATCTACTTGCATAAAGCAAACTTTATGGTCTGTTGTTTTAGTGATGAGAAACACCTCTAAGGATTTGGAGGTTTAACTGAGAGGCACACCAACATGTTTGGATGCTTTATTGGAACCTCATCCTAATCAACCAAAGTACAGCAAACAGCCATCTTGCAGAATTATCAGTGCTTTCCCTTCCCAAACCTGGCATAAATGGAATGTACAAAGGGAATATAAAGTTAAAGAAAAAGAGAACAAAAATCAAGGGGGAAAATCCCATCTAGAAGTTCAAAAATAATTTTAACTAAAATTAACTCTTAGAGAGAGCTTAAAACTTCTAGTCTTGGTCAATTTGTATAATTATTTTGGTGAATAATAAATCTAAAGGGGAAAAAGGAAGATTTCCTTATTATCTTTTAAGTATTTTCTTTCTTGTTACTTATATTAAAATACAGAGGATTAACTACTACTCTAGATTCTGTTAGCAGAAATTAATTCCTATTGTTGAGGGGGAAAGCATCCTAATTCTTGGTGTTCTGAAGATTTTACTGTGGTATTAGTTGTAATGAAATTTGACCCTCTGTTAATATTATGCTAGTCTATGATTTTGAGGCTAAGGTGGCAATATTTCTTATTAGATTAACACCACTGTAATTTCCCACATCTAAGCCCAGTCTTGAAGACAGAAGTCATTTTCTTTAGCAATTAATAGCCTGTATACTTGCTTTGTTTATAAATCAATTCCATTTCTTTCCCACCATGATTTTTAGAAATTTATAACAATGGGACAATTTTCAACTGATTAGTAGTAATAAGTGAATTACAGAGGAAGTGCTATGACATTTTGTTAAAAAGAATCCTGCAGAACCTAGTGGCTCAGAAAGGCCTATATAATGGAAACAATAAGGTGTTTCTTTACTTAAAGAAAAATACTCATAGACTAGAATTAGCCTTGAAAATGGTCTGCAGAGTACATTTTATTAAATTTTATTGACTAGTGCACAGTTTGTAATTTTTACTTTTTAAAAATCAATTCTTACACTTTCTTATTTCCTTTCCTTACTTCTCTCCTTCTCTCTCTCTTTTCCAGTGGCTCGCCCTCTAAATTCCATGAAAGAAGAGACTCATTCTGATCTTTGTTACAGAGCCTAACACAGGACTGGGCACACAATAACAAAGGAATGAATATGAATTGAATAAAAAATGATAATTCATTGATTTACATAATGAAATCAGAGATTTGATTTTCTGGCTGGATGTAGGCAGGTAGCTGTAGAATCAAGCATAATAATCTCATGCTGAGAAAGGTAGCAAACAATTACCATTCATTTTTTTAAACAACATTTTATAATGAAAAAGGTGAAAGCAAGTCACAAGGTAAGAATGACAAGATTGCAAAGGATTTGGAGGTAGGCATTGGGTCAAACCACATGGATTCAAATATCATGTCACCTCTTTTTTTTTTTTTTAATATATTTTATTGATTTTACACAGAGAGGAATTGAGAGGGACAGAGAGTTAGAAACGTCGATGAGAGAGAAACATCGACCAGCCGCCTCTTGCACACCCCCCACAGGGTATGTGCCCGCAACCAAGGTACATGCCCTTGACCAGAATCGAACCCGGGACCTTTCAGTCCGCAGGCCGACGCTCTATCCACTGAGCCAAACCAGTCCCGGCATCATGTCACCTCTTATTTGCTGTGTGAATAGCAAGTTGCTTAACCTATGTGAAACTTGGTATCCACATCTCTAGCATGGACCTGGGTTTTTAATATGAATCAGATGAGATAATGCTTTTAAAGTACTCAGCAAATTGCCTGGAAACTAATTTAAGACCCTAAATTAAGTTATTATTATTAATTAGAAATACTTTCATTCTTGGCCTAATAACTTAAAGGTCTGAAGGGGAAAAAAAAACAGCTGCTGAACTGTACAGAACCCCAGACTCTCATTTTGCAGCAGAAGCTCTCTGCTCTCTTTAGAATCCAGGCCCTGTTTCCTGGTGGAAGGTGAAAGCCAGTGGCTTGTAGGAACAGGTTGTTCTGGGCTGAGGAGCAGAAGGTCAGAGGAGCAGAAATGTAATTGCAATTCAAGGAGAAGAAAAAAATGACTTTCCAACCTTCATAGTTCCCATTTGTCTAAAACTGCCCCAAAGACTCTGACTCCCAGTGGGATGGAAACAAAAACCACTCTTCACCCTAGAAATGATGTAACAGGTATTTCATTATTGTGATAATCAGAAATTAGTGCTCAGGTCCTCAAGATTATTATAGAAATTAGGTTAAGAATACATTTGTAAAACCAAAATGAAAAGAGCAATGATTCTATTTTGTATTAAAATATACACTGAGTGGCCAGATTATTATGATCTCTGAACGCATAATAATCTGGCCACTTAGTGTATATCCTATATAATAAAAGGCTAATATGCAAATTGTCCCCTCGACAAGGAGTTTGACCAGCAGGCAGGCTGGCCAATCACCCGTGTTCCCTCCCCCTAGCAGGCTGACCAGACCCCACCCATGCACAAATTCATGCACCATGCCTCTAAACACACACACACACACACACACACACACACACACACACACACTGAGTGACCAGATTATTATGTGTTCAGAAATCATAATAATCTGGACACTCAGTGTAAAGTCATGGCACCAAGGCAACATTTTTTAGCCAAAGTAATTGTGAAACACAAGAGATACATACAAAACTGGAGTCTTGAGAATGAATTTTTATTGCTATGGCTAAGCTACAAATGAGCAAGGGTGATAATTTTGCTATCAACTTGTTTATGTGTGATATAAAAATGAGGAGGGTAGGGTTGATCAAAGATTATTGGCATCCACTGATCATGTGATCAAAAGACTAAAGATGGGTGACAAGAGAGATTATAGGGAAGATATATGAAGAAGTAGAAGGTTAAAAATGCAACTTTTAACACACCTTGTGTGTTTGGGGGCCTGTAATAGAGGATTAGAAGACTAAATGTCTAATGCTCATATTTTCAAGCCAAAATGATACAACAAGGCAATATATAGCAAGTAGAGTCAGTTGAAAATGAAACATGGTATGGAAATTTGGATTTCCACTTTCAGGAGACTCACTGATGTGGCTACGTGTTTTAAGGTTCCATTCCACTTATGGTTGTAACACTGCCACCAGTTTTGTTCTTTGACCAGAGCTGATTAATGTAGGGTAGAAATGCCTGGTGTAGCTGGACAAAAATGATTCTCTTTCCATGGATTTGAAACATGAACTGAGATACTTAGAGGCTGATGATTTGAAGCTATTGTTTCATTATCAGTGTTCTTAAGTTCTTACTGAATGGGTCCTCTTTCATCCCAAGGCCTTGTTCAGCTCGTCCTTAGTTCCATGAACTATCTAGTATTTTTGCAGTAAATATTACTTCCCTCCTGTTTGCATTAGTTCACCAGCATTTGCTTGCCACTCAAAGGATCTCACATAACTTATCACCTATGTCCTTCTATTCTCCAACACTGGTGGTTACACAAGAATACAGTTAAGAGGATTGGACAGCTAAGTGTAATAAAGTTGTTGGTCCTGCAGAACAAGCCAGTTTCATAATTTAGAAAAACAAAACAAAACATAAATCTTGTAATAGCTCATTTCAATTTTCAAGTTTAGGGAAAAATAAAGGAGTGTGTAGTGATTGATTGGGCAAGCAGTAGAGTTTGAATCTGTCCTATCATTTACTATGTGATTTTAAACTATTTAAACTATATGGGCTTGGTTTCCTTATCTGACAAAATTTAATTCTCATAATAGCCCTTATATAGGGCTATTATGAGAATTAAATGGGGACATACATATAAAATACAAATTTATATGGTACTTTTTTCTGTTTGACTTACTAGTACATTATTATGAGATATCTCAAAAACAGGCAAGATCAACATTACTTTTTCCATTTTATGGTTTCAAAAAAATGAAGCTCTAAAAAGGTAAAATGACTTGACCAAGGTCAGACAATGCTAGATAGAGCTAGGGCCACAATTTCAAGTTTCTAAAAAGTCACCTACAAATATTTATTGAGTGCCTACAATGTAGCGGATTTGGGGAATATAGGTTCTCGCTTTCATAAAACTTGTAGTCTGGGGCAGAGATCAGGTAACTACCACCTGTGAGGCAAACCCAGCTCTTGTTTGCTTTTGTAAATAAAGTTTTATTGGAGCATAGCCATGTTCCTTTGTTAAGTGTATTGTTTGTGGTTCTTTCCTGCAATGGTGGGAGAATGGAGCAGGTGTTACAGAGACTGTATGTCCCTCAAAGCCTAAAGTATTTACTATCAGACTCTTTTTACAGAGAAAATCTGCCAAGTCCTGACCTAGTGGAGATATGATTTATTGGTCTAGAAGTTGTTTGTTTTTTTATTGTAAAGGGCTAATTAAAATAAGAAAACAATTCCCTAAGAATATGAACAAGTTTTAGTTATTATAGCTTTCATCATACCCAATACAGTCCTCCCCTTCACACTCCACCCCCACCACACACACTTTCTAAGAGAAGCATTCTCTTTTTGCAACTCTGGGAAGTTGGAAAGTAATTTCTGATGGATCCACATGTCCTCTGCATCTAATCCTGGATTATCCTTCAGACCAATAGCCTGGTACACTGTCCTGGCTTTTCTGACTATAGAAAACAAACAGTGTGTTATGTTACTCAACTTGGCTAAATTTCAAAACTTCGTGACAGACACACCCTTCAGCCTGGCAGCCCAGAAACTGTTCCTTACATCCATTCCTTAGTAATAATAAAACGTTGCATATTTACATGTACTTGAAATATTAAATAGTTGCACCATTTCAGCTTTCTAGTTTCAGACTTTGAGTGCATTTGTACACATATTTTAATGTAATCTAACTGCCTTAACCTTTCTCATCTAAAATATCCACGGTGACAGATGTGTCAGAATTGCTCCTAAAAGAAGTAGAGATTCTTCCACAAAATACGGTTGAGTACAGCAATGCCATTATCTGACGAAGTCCTCCTAGCTTTGCTGGTGGGGACAAGGAGGGGCCTTCGGAACAGAAGATCCTTGTCCAAGCATCTCACTTGCTGGCTGGACCCTATGACACACACTCAGGAATTGCTTTGCTTAGGAAAGGCATGTTGAGCAAAAGTCATCACAGATGGGCTGTGTTGCTGGGATGCATGGAACATTGGCATCTGATTTTGAAGATATCATTTGGACTTATCTTCTTGATGAGCAGCGGCCTGGTCAAATGCTGTGGAGAAGGGTTCTGAGCCTTGCTGCTTTAAACTAGACAGGCAGGAATAATCACAGAAATTGCCACCAGCAGGAACTTCTAGAGCCTGTAGAGTACAGCGCACACGCACTTGAAACCTTGTTCATGTAAGGTCCGGCTACCTGGCATGTGTAAGCTGCTTTGAAGGGGAGGCACATACCAGACTATAAAATACAAAACTTGATTTTCTTCCATTACTTAGTAGACTGGAGAGAGAACACTGGTTTGAAAGCTATGGAGCCAGGGTCCTTGTCCTGACTGCTTCTAATAAGCATGGTGCCTTTGGGAAACCCCATATCCTCTCTGATCTTAGGCCGCTCATCTGTACGTACAATAGGTAGACCAGCATTTTATAAACTCTGTTCTCCATATACTGGTTCAGCAAGGTGTTAATGGGCGTTCCAGGGAAAATGTGTTCTGGGGCTGGCCCTGGAGAACTGCATACCTCAACAAGAATGTAAGGGTTTCTTTGCTGCAGGACTTCTCCGATCTCTTAATAAGGGGGTGTGCATGTGACTATGTAGGAGAGAGGTGCAATATGTAGTATTTCCCAAATGCATTTGAAAGAGCTCCCCAAGCACCCTTGTTCCGTGAGAAACCTATTCATATCTTGCACAAATGCTACTCATTGAACACTGTCACTCTAAAGAATAATTAAGATGGATCATTTCATCCTCTTTATGATCACATCCAATTGCAATTGTTTCTACCTGCTCAGCCTGAGTGAAGCAAACCAAGTCAGCATAAAGGGAGGACTGGCTAGTTCTTAATGGCTTTATCTCTCTCTTTTTGGTCAATTAAAAAAATGCTGAAAATCTCCTCACCTTCTGAAAGATCGCAAAGCAGAGCTCAGGGGAGGTTGGGAACTGCAGTTCTGTTTGTTCAGATGGCTCTGGGTTCTGCCCGTGACCTAATGTAAGGTCTGCTCCTACCTTGCTGAGCTGCTCTTTACCTAATACCTGAAGCTCAGGGTTTCCATTGGAGACATGGCTCTAATTAAGAGATTAAAGAGCCGAAGACCTAAAAAGGTTGGGTTACTCCTCCTGGCTCAATGCCATTTTCCCACCTGCTCATTCAAAGTATAAAATTTTCTTTTTTTGAAATGATTCAACACTTTTATTCATGTTGAAATGAACATAGTTTCTTTCTAGATTTTCTGATTTCAAAATTCTGAGTAAGTGTATCAAAGAGGACTTTTTAGGTGGGTGGGTGGTCAGGGGTGCATAGTTTCTCCTGTGGGGCTGGTTCTCTGAGAACACACCCGGTTTGCTAATTGAGTAATTCAGTACTAATTAAAAGCAATGATCCAGGTGGGTTCTGGAAAACATTTTGAAGCTAGTGCCCAGTACAACCCTGTCTTAATACTCAGCAAATGTTCTCTTCCCAACTCTCTCCATACCAACTTGCTTTTCTCATTGCCTTATCAGCACACTCATACATAATGTTCTTTTACCACTTGGTCTCTCCAGGCTCAAGAAGACATGCTATTCTCAGCCACTCTAAGGTCTTCTGGGACTTGGTGAATGCTGTGATGAGCCACCCAGGTTTCCCTCCAGGAGTGGAAATGTATACCCCCAGCTGCTGGAAGTACATCTCCCAAATGTCAGACTCTAAAGTAGGGGTGTCGAACTCAATCAGAGAAGGGGCCAAAATCTAAAATCCAGCCTAAATCGCGGGCCGAATGGTTTACTGAACAGTCATAAACTGACAATGTCATAAACTGACAGCGGAGTGCAGTGATGACAGCGCGGTGCGGGCCACATTGCAAGGCCTGGCGGGCTGGATTTGGCCTGCGGGCCTTGTGTTTGACACATGTGCTCTAAAGGAACTGCCTTGGCTGAAGACAGCCATCTTGCCCAAAGTCAGCTTTGCTCAACAACTGGTGGATTAAGGTTTTAAGACCTTTGTACTGCAATGTAGAATAACTCTGAAGGACATCCCAGCTCAGAGCCCTGTGGTATTGACCAAAGCCTCCATTGAGACTGGGTTTCAGCTCAACTTCTTCCTGCCCAATTCTGCTTCCTTCTCTTTCCTCACAGTTGGTGATCCTGAGTCATTCTTGATAAAATTCTAATCTCTGCCTTACAGTCTGCATCCCAGAAAACTCAACAGAAAGTAGTCTTGATACATTACTAATTCTTGGATGGATAGTTGTGTTGTCTGTTTTTTTTTTTTGTTTTTTTTTTAAAATATATTTTATTGATTTTTCACAGAGAGGAAGAGAGAGGGATAGAGAGCCAGAAACATCGATGAGAGAGAAACATCAGCTGCCTCCTGCACACACCCTACTGGGGAATGTGCCCACAACCAAGGTACATGCCCTTGACTGGAATCGAACCCGGGACCCTTCAGTCCGTAGGCCGATGCTCTATCCACTGAGCCAAACCGGTTTTGGTGATAGTTGTGTTTTAAAGGAATTCCATAGTGTTAAGGTTTGTTAAACTCAAAGGAAGCATCGCTGATGGTTTATCTGCTTGGCACTGTGACTTCTGGAAGGGAGAGGAAGGGTGGTTTATGCATATAGAGGGAAGAAGTCTTCTTTTTAAATAATTAGTGGGATTTTGTGTGTGTATGTGTGTGTGTGTGTGTGTGTGTGTGTATCTTATTTAAAACATCATTTACTAATCGAGAGTCATAAAGTTGTTGGTCTATATTTTCTTCTAAAAAAGTAAATATTTTTACATTCCAATTTTATTTGCAATTGGTTTTGTGTGATTGGTTTTCCATTTTTATAAAGTAAAAAAAAAATCAGTAAAATTAAATATACACTGTTTAGGATTATAAGCATTTGTGACAAAACTATGTACCAAAAAAAAAAAAAAAAAAAAAAAAAAAAGGAAATGATATACATAAAATTCAGGGTTACCATTACATAGGGAGGCAGGTTGGAAAGAAGAATAATAACCTTAGCTGGTTTGGCTCAGTGGGTAGAGTGTAGGTCTGTGGACTGAAGAGTTCTGGGTTCGGTTCCGGTCAACGACTCATGCCAAGGTGGCAGGCTTGTTCCCCAGTGGGGGCCATACAGGAGGCAGCTGATCAATAATTTTCTCTCATCATTGATGTGTCTACCTCTCCCTCTCTCTTCCTCTCTGAAATCAATAAAAAATATTTTAAAAAAGAATAATATTCTGATCACTTTGAAGGTTCTAACAGTTGAGTTGGGTGGAACATTCATAGGGTGTCCATATTTATCATTAAGCATTATAATCTATATATACATTATATAAATTCTTTACTGTATCAATATTGTGTGTTTTATTTTTAATAGAGAAAACCAGCAGAGAAGAAGTAGAGATAATAAGAATTGACAACTCAATCTTCTGTGAAGAGTACTAGAGAAATGGGCAGTAACTGGAGTGGAATGTGGATGTAACATAAGGCTATTTTTAAAGACATAAGATATTATAGCAAATTTGTATGTGGAAAAGAAAATCCAGCAGAAAATGGGGGAAAAAATGCAGGAGAGAGAAGGCGCATTTGGAGGATCTATACCCTGCATTCTTTTCCAAGTTACTTTTCCTGGGTATTAATTTTCACTTCTGCATGGCATGTCTCATCCATCCATTCATTTGTGCTTCATCACACATGTTATGGAGCCCCTCCCAGGTGCTAGGAGCTCATGCATGAATGCAGTTAATAGTGAGATTTGCTTTAGCTACCCGTGACCATGAGCTTACTGAGGTGGTGACTTGCCTTATTCTCCCTAAATTACAGAATAACCAATTGCCTGGGAGTCCAGATCTGGCTCCACCCACATCCTCAGCCTGGCTAGAAACTGGCCCCTTTACTGACTGAGGTCCAGTCACACCTACTGTTTTTTTTTTTTTTTTTTGGTTCTTGACTTCTCAGAGCATTTATTTATTTATTTATTTATTTATTTATTTATTTATTTTTGCCTCAGATCTATTGCATGCAGTTGCTTATTTCCGGAGTTTTCTTTCTCCTGATTAACACCTCGTCTTCCTTTTCAAGCCTCAGCTTGCATGACTTTCTTTTTAAGATACCATCTCTCCAGCTCAACCCTCTACCACCATCTTTACCATCTGAATTTTATTATCCTTTTAATTCTGCACATGTGGCCTTTATTCATAATATTTCATAGACTTATTACACTTTCAACTGCAATTCTATTTTTATCTGTTGATTCCCCTGGTTAAATAAGCATGCTCCGTGAGGGCAGGGCCTGACTGCTTTGTCTCCTCTTGTATTAGCATCTGAACTTGGACATGGAAAGTGCTTAAGGGACATACTGCTGTCTCGGTCCACCCGCTGCTTCCATTCGTTATTGGGGACAAGACTAAACTAGGCCAGAAAAGAAGGTTGGACATAGATGAGGAACTAATTCTTAATCCCCATAGTTATAGGGTTTGAGTTAGTGGCTCCTCAGCAGTTTTAAGAAAAATAAACTAATTGTCAAATCAGAGCATGTTGAGCTGGAAGGGACCCAGGAAAGCCTCATGGAAATATCTCTAGGATAGAGAATGACAGACAGGAGGAAAAGGAACAAGCAGCGAAAGCTAAAACAATTATTTATTAAGTGCTTGCTAGACATTAGCCTTGTGGTAAGTGCTTCACCACCATGACCTAATGTAATCCCTTTGAATTCCTGAGAAAGGGATCTATTAGCTTTACTGAAACTCCAAGAGTTATGTGCTTTGCCTAAAATCACACACCTTGTAAATGGTTGTGCCAGAACTAAACCCCAGGTTTCAAGGACCCTAAAACAGTGCTTCCCCAAATTTAATAGGAATGCAGATCACAGGGGGATTCATTATGATGGAAATTTGGATTCAGTAAGCCTGAGATCCTGCATGCATAGCACGTTGCTGGTGATGCTGATGGGGCTGGTCATGGAGAGACACTTAGGAAAGCACTGGTCTATTTTGGCACTTGTACGAGCATGCAAGTCATCTGAGGATCTTGTAAAAAATGCAGATTTCCATCTATCAGTGCTGGGATGGAACTCGGGATTCTGCCTTCTTTGCAAGATCTTCTGATTCTCCATGGACTGTACTTTGAGCAGCTAAGCTCTGGTGTGCCCTGAGTTCAAATTGTATTTTGGAGAAAGAGGCTCGGACGGGTCTCGGAGCTTCCTTCTGACGGCTGACAGCTTTCAACTGCTGACATTTGCGGACAATGATTATGCTACCATGTGGTATCTGAAGCTGCCTTTAAAAAAACAACAAAAACCCCTCCCTGGTCTAACCACCTCTGAGAGGAGAAGGAAGAACAGGGTGGCCTCTGAAGCTAAACGAGGTCTGAGCTTTGTGTGATGTCAGTGGGGAGGCCTGCAAAATATGCCAAGTTCAAGTGTACGTGAAGTGTAGATGCTAGCCATCTCCCCTCCCCCCATCCCTTCCCAAAGTTTCAAAGCACTGTGATGTCACCAGCTCTAAAAAACCCGAGGTTCATAATGAAACTTGAAATCAGGTGAGTCTTGTTTTGTTTTGAGTCCATCCACACTGTTTCTCACAGTCCTTCACGCGGTGACTTCGGGGGCACACTCTGGGGGTGAATTCTGGGAACTCTAACTGATCTTTCAGGTTTACATCAAGTGGGTTTGCTCCCCTCAGAGAACAGATCTTACTTTCTTGTAAATCGCCCTTGCTCAGAGTGGGCCATCTGCCTGCCGTTACTGATGCGTACATTTGGGGACTTCAGGTGTTTACACGGGCTTGGAGCTCACCTCCTTCTCTTATCAAATGTGACCATAGATGAGATGCTCTGGAGACAGCTGCCAAGGCAGGTACCCGGGAGTCTGGGGATGCCCTTGAACTTCATATGCAGTGTTCTGGCCTAACTGTCCATAAAACTTGAGTAGAGCAATGAGCCACTGGCTCACTGTCCAGTGGAGCCCAGCTTGGCTTTCCCCGGGAGTTTATTTTTTTAATAAGTTGTGTTCTCCCTCTTGAACACAGGCAGACGAGGTGAAGGGCTCTTGCTGAGGGCAGTCCCTCCAGCACAGTTAGAAACCACTGGATGAGGAGAGCGTGTGGGATGGAAGCGGAAGGAAGTGTTCCCCCTGATTTCTACCACAGCAGCACGGGAATGGAAGGAGTGGGAGGGTGACTTTTAGAGACGGGCAGACTTAGACTTCAGTTCTGGCTCCATCATTTCTTAGCAGTAAAGCCTTGGGCTGGAAATTTTACCTGTTAAGGCTTGGTTTTCGCCTGGCTGGTATGGCTCAGTGATTGAGTGTAGACCTATGGACTAAGAGGTCACAGTTCAATTTCCACTCAGGGCATATGCCTGTGTTGTGGGCTCAATTCCCAATAGTGGGCCTGAAGGAGGCAGCCGATCAATGATTCTCTCTCATCATTGATGTTTCTATCTCTCTCTCTCCCTCCTCCCTTCCTCTCTGAAGTCAATAAAAATATATTTTAAAAATTGGTTTTCCCATCTGTAAACAGGGATAGTACACCAAACACTGTACTGTAAATATGAGGATTTGATCCCTCAATGTATGCAAAGCTCTTTGTGCCTAGAGCACATGTGTCAAACACAAGGCCCGCGGGCCAAATCCAGCCCGCCAGGCCTTGCAATGTGGCCCGCACAGCGCTGTCATCACTGCACTCCGCTGTCAGTTTATGACATTGTCAGTTTATGACTGTTCAGTAAACCATTCGGCCCCCAATTTAGGCTGGATTTTAGATTTTGGCCCCTTCTCTGATTGAGTTCGACACCCCTAGCCTAGAGCATAGGATGGGCTGCGTAAAAACTAACCTTTCTCTTCCCATCCCCCCGCTTCCTTACTCTTTTCTTTTCTAGATTCCAAATGTAACAAGCAAAAATGATCAGGCTCTGCAAAAAATGTCAGTTTCAACGTGTTTTTGTGCCAACGTCCATTTAGGTTCCAAAATACTCCCGTTCCGCTGCTTATTTCTGTGTCCTCGCCGTCTGATGTGTTTCTGCGCGTGTCTTTTGATTACACACTGCTTGTCACTCAACGCGCCGGCAGACACCAACAGATTCTGTCACAGCAGCTGACTGCTCAGGCCTCCTCAGCATGCGAGCAGCCGAGATCCCGTCTCAGACCCCAGAGGAGCCCCGCGCCTGGCCCGCTTTATTTTAAGAAAGTGGTCGCTTTATTTGGGAAAGGTTTCCAAAAGGTTTCCCAGCAGAACTCAAATGGGCCATTCCGTGCAAAAGAATTAAAAATAAGGTTTCAACCGTGTCATTACCGGAGGCCTGCCACACGCGCCATGGAGACAACGCAAGGCCTTAATGTTTTATTAGAGCGGCATCCTTTCTGGCACTTAGGCATTTTGATGAAATTTGTTCGGTTTTCCGGGTGTGTTTTAGATGAAAAAAATTAAATGTTTTCTGGCAGTTCTATTAAATAGATGCCGCCGGCAACCTCTCTGGGTAGTTTCGTGCTCAAAAATCAATGGGACAAACGTTTTATTGAATCTACCGGTGGAGAGCTGGATGGCAGTGATTCTCTTCTTTTCTTCTGGTCGCACATGATCATCATGACTGTACACGAAGAGTAAAACTAAAACAGGGACTTTTTTTTTTTTAGCTCAGAAATCAAGGCCACACCGAAACACACTGTCTTTGTGTGAATTCGTAAAAGACCTTACATCCGGCCGATGTGGCCCACTGGCTCTCGGTTTGGCAAGCTGAGCGAGCCCAACTCCGGGACTCACTCATGCTTGGCCAGTCTTTTTGTGCCGTGCACAGATTGAGCAACAGTGAGCAGGGCGCCTGAAGACAGCCTGGCTTGTACCCTCCTCTTCCAAATGAGAAAGGGTCTCTGCTTTGGGTTTTCTGTTCCTCCTTAAGGCTTCGGCCTATGAATTCATCGTGTTTCCCCCACAGATTGGCCATACACATCTTAATCCTAAGAACAAGATGCTTCTTCTCTGACCTTCAGTTCCTCAATTCGTGGGTATTTATTGAGCATCTCATGTAGATTGTTGGTGAGTGTGGAGTGATTAGTTCTGTGTTTATTTTTCTCAAATGGGTGGAAAGACCCCAGTAAAAATGAACCTAGTCCCGTTTAGGTCTTGGAGATGAAATTTGTCATATTGGGGTCAGAGGAAATAAACCGTTTCTTTCCTGCATCCTTTTCACATTTCCCCAGTATCTGAAAGGGTAGATATCTGTTTCACCATCTATGACTGCAGGGTAACCGTTCTCTGTTGGGGATAGAGATGCAGTTGGCTTGCACACAAGAGGAGGAATTTGGTACACATTCACTGAAGGACTATTAATAGAGAGTGTAGAATTGAAAAGCCCTCACAGGCCATGTTTGTCCCTCAGGGTCTCTCTCCTGCTAGTTTCACCCTGGAATTCCTTCCTTAGCCCTGACTTTAAGATGCTCTAATGCTGAGTTGACCCTGAAAAGGGTTTGCCTTATGTTTTCACATCCATCCATTTAAATTGGAGAAATAGAAAAAGGGGAAATCAGACACCACAGTAAACAAAGGAAAGGGAGGAAAAATGTAAATGCCTGCAACTTTATGGAAGCCTTTGAAAAAAGTATTTCATATTGGGATATATCCAAGCTCAAATGTCCAAATGACCAAGGACTGAGAGGCCTGTTCTTCATCTTCATGGAGAAAGATATACCAAGGGGCAGAGGACTGGACAAAGCAGAAGGCAGGACGTTATCTTAACTCAGTCCCTGAAAATTACTTTCAAGGTTAACACTTGACTTTCCTCTCTGGGATGGGATGGTGAAGGAAACCCCTGTTCCATTTTTGTGTATCTGGGGAAAGAGGTGGGATAGTTAAACATCTTCCAGTGGTTCCTGGTCATGGTCTATGAATTCTAAAACCATCGACCCTGCCCTTCTTGTCTTATTCTATTCTGTTTTCAACTCATTCCCAGCTGTCTGTCTTCACTGTTCTCTCCACCCTAATCCTTGCCCCATCTACTTTGCATGAGTCATGTCCATGGAAGGAGTAACAAGGAGGGGGGACCAAAGAACACAGAGCATCTTTCATCACCAGATCACAAACTGCTCTTCAACAAGAATTAATCCTCACAACTTCCCCATGAGGTTAGGAAGCTTATTAACACCTGCCACATTCTGCAGAATGCAGGGGCTGTGTCTTTCTATCGGGAATTCTGGCAGGGGCAGAGGATGAGGCTTCTTGCCATTTCTCACCTGTAGGGACCTCTATCTAGTTTCCCCTTTTCCCCTCTTTCCTCCAGCCAAATCCCTCCTCTGAGGAAAACTGATCCATTCATTGTCTTCAGTGGCTGGCATCAGACAGGAGTTCATGAAAGAACAAATCAACCCTAAGTGTCCTGTTGTTTCCATGGGCAAAGGCCCTGACTTGCAACCAGAGATCCCACCATTGTCATTTATTATGACAAAGCACTCCTGCTCTCTGAGCCTCATTTTCCACATCTGTAAAATGGAACTAATAAATTTGGTTGTCTACACACACAAGAGGAAGAATTTTCAACAAATTTAGTGAAGACTTGAAACTCCCAAGTGTCTTCCCAAGGTTCTCTTCCTGAGGTTGTTCTGAAGATTAAAAGAAGCAATATACTTAGTAGATGCTAGATGCCAAATGAAGACTCATTGGAAAGAAAAAAGAAGTGTGAACAAGACCTTAGAAGCGAGACCAGGAAAGCCTTTTTCTGTGAACATGGTAGAAAATTACCACAAATATTTTAATGGAAGAGAACACACTTATAATAGCAAAATACCTTTATCTCTTTTTCTTGTGACTAAAATCCTTTTAGTATATGACAAAGCTTAGCCTTCCTCCATCCCCCAGTTTTAAGGAGGTATCACAAGAACAATGAATAGTATCAGACCTACTGCTGAGGGGAGAGAAGAAATATACAAAGAGCAAGGTATGGGCAGGAACATGAAGAAACAGGACACAGAGGGAGGTAGTGGGCAATTTGATAAATTCTGCTTACTACTCACAATGCTGCCCTGGGCTGGCCCCGAGGAGAAGGCTGAGGATGGGTAGGTGCCATGGATAAGCACTGCTATTAAAATTGGACTTCACACCAGTTCTGTAGAAAGCAAGATATTCATTATGCGCTAAACCTTTATAATGGGATCTAGTTATATGCATTAAGATTAGTGCTTTTGGCTCCAAGCATAGAAAAATAGGCGGAGAGTAATTTAAATGAATAAGGGCTTTATTTGCCCCTTGCTGCATAAATCCACTGGTGGTCTAGAACTAGCACAATAGCTCAAGGAAGTTTTCAAAGTCCTAGCCCCTTTCCAACTTTCTGCTCTGCCAACATTGATGAGTGGCATTTGTACTTAAGATGGTTGCTATGTGTGCAGGTATCATGTACATACTCTAGGCAGAAGAAGAGAAAAAGGAGCAAATAGGAAATTGAATTCTATATAGGAAAGAAAAAGAACTTGTCCGGTAACCCTCAGCTCTCCTCTTATTGGCCAAAATTTTGTAACATGGCCATCTCTAGCTGCAAGAGAGTCTGGGAAAGAGAGTCTTGTGGCATGTAGAATGCATATTACTCCATCTGTGTTGGCACATCCCTAGTAAAACCTTCATTGCTCTCTATAGAACTTCACTGTCCCAGTATGGCAGTCATTAAGCATACTTGCCTATAAAAATGTAAATTGATTAAAATTAAATAAAATTAAAATTTTATTTTCTCAGTGCTAGCCACATGTGGCTTATGGTTACCATATTTGACCGTACAGATATACAACATTTCCATTATCTCAGAAAGTTCTTTTGTATGACTTTTTACATAAATGTGAAGAGTTGTAGAATGTTGCCCAAGAATTGTGGAAAGTAGAAAAAATGTTTCTTGCAAAGTATGTGAGGTTCCTTGCAAAGACCAAGGTTCTAACTGTTGGAGGAGGGACACTGAGGGAACTGGTCAGGATGGGATTCCAGAATATGTGTGATCAGTTGATGGCAGAAGCATAGCTACTAAAACCTGTACTCAATAATGTGAGCTCTGGCCTTTCTCTAAATTATCAGAGGTTGTTTCGAGTCAAGGTTAGCCTTTTTCCCCCCTCATATATAGACAGAGAGCATATCCCTCCTCTGAAATAATCCTGATGAGTACATTTTGAATTTAATTTTCCCTACAGCTAGCTCAGTCCAGTCTTCATAAGCTCCTGAAAGCAGAGGGGTGGAGAAATGATTTAATTCCCAAGAATTTAGCAGCATTATTTGTCTAAGCATTAGAGGGAATTATTCAGCTAAGTCATGACAACTTGAATGCAAGTTTACTTCTGAGAGTGTATTTATTTCCCTTTCCTTCAGCACCTCAGCCTCATTCCTTGTTACTATAACTTGGGTTGAATTGCCCAAGATGTGCATGTGTCCAAAGGCTTTTTCTGTGGGCTCACTCTGAATGACTTGAATTTTAACTTTTCTTTGAACTCTTAACTATGGCTTCCCTCCTCCTGCTTTTCACACACCATTAAGTCACATGCTCATTTCTCTGACAGATACCCTGAACCAAAACAATGCTATGAAAGCCACGTTCCATTTCTATTTCTCTCCTGGCTCTTTGTGAAATGGTAGCGCAGTTCAGATCTGTGAATCGGTGGGTCTGGCTCTGTCAGGTGAGGAGCTCTCCTGAGAAATGCTGCGTGTGGTACCACCGCGGAAAGTTTTCCTCTTCCAGCTCTGCTTGAAATTAATTACACTGATTGCTTCCCTCCTCATTTGTCTTTCTGTCTCGGAAAGTGATAGAAAGTTCTGATCTTCCTTTTGTGGTTCCACGGCAGTCACCCTTCCCAGTAATTACAGACACAGGGCCCATTGTGGCCACGCAATCGGAACTGGATTGCGAACCCAGTGAACAGGGACCGCCTGCCTCTGCGAGGTGCTTTACAGCTCCCTCTCTGCAGTGGGGACCCAGTGGGTGCCCAATAAGTAATAAATAATAATGACAAATAGACTCGGTGCGTGCTTTTCAGAAGGGCGCCTTGCTTTTTCTCATTTTGTAAAATGGCTTCCTGATGAAGTGGAGTGTCCATGTCCCCGTCACAGAAAATATGGATCGGTTTTCCATGAAATATTAATGATGATCAACTTACTGGGCTTTTCCTTTGTGAGGCCCGAAATGAAAGAGGAGCCGAGCTTCTTGATGAATTAAAATATGATTGCATCAGTATTAACTGGCTGGCCCATGCTTTTTATATATTTTTTATTAAAAATCTTTTTAAACCTCTTCTTCTGTCTCATTCCACCTCTCTGCTGATTGCTTTCATTTGTTTTTTTGTTTTTTTTTGTTTTTCAGTAGAGCATGGTTTTGATGAGTGGGGTTTGTGGTGCTAGAATAAACCAGAAATAAGTCTTAGCCCCATCTAAGACTTTTTCTCTCGGGAGAGCTGCTTAACTTATCTGTAAAATGTACTTACGTGTAAACTGGCGCTAATATGACTAATAATACTTCACAGGTTTGTGGTGAGGGATGATGAAAAAAAATGGGTGTGGAATGTCTTACCACAGTAAGACCGATAATTAATTTATTTAAAAAAAATAAGTTTTATTACTTGGTTGGAAGGGGGCCAGCCAGAGAGGAGGGCAAATCCAAATTTGCCATTAGGCTCAAGTTCACCACTTGGGTGGATGAGGTGGTGGAGCAACTTGTCCCAAGGAGCGGCCGCAGTGAGATCTGGGGATTATCTGTGGGTTTCTGCTTCCTGTTTCCTGTTTGTTCTGCAGGCTCTGGACTTGCTCTGGAGCTTTCTCCTCTACCTTTCCTGACTCTCAGGATTAGCAAGGAAGCGAGAGTCACGTAGTCCTGAATGGCGGGATCCAGGCAGAAAGAACCCGTCAGAAGAGGAGGTGCCTCTGAATTCTGGAAGGAATGGGCGTTGGCCCTGGAAGGGGTTCAGACTCTGGGAATTCACTGTGCTGTGCTGTTCCCCCTGCAGCCACCAACACTATCCCCCACCCTCCAGCCCCCAGACTATCTACAGCACTTATCTGGAGACCCACAGAGGGCCGAGGCGAGATGGAGCGATAAGCAGGAAGTGTGGTGGAATTTCATTCCTGGAAAAAAAAAAAAAAAAAAAAAAAAGGGACCTTGGCATGAGTTGCAGAGTAGAAGGTTCGGGATGTTAATCACCGCTCCTTTTATCAGACAGCTTTATTAAGATCAATGGTTTTTGTTGCCAAATTAGAGTGGACCTAGAGCGAACTTCCCAGCAGTTATTAACACAAGTCCACATTTGCTGGAAGGATTGGGTACCTCCACGTGCTCAGCCATAGCTGGAAGTTACACAATATCTATATCATTTTTCACAGCTTTGTCATTAGCTGGTAATGATTTGATTATTTTGCAGATGAATCACAGTATAAATCTCTTTCACAAACACTACCTCCAAGTATTAATCAAAACCATTAAGGCAAAGCAGTCGGTGCAAATTAAAAAATTTGCATGTCTAAATTAAAAATTACAGTAATACATCATAAATAAATCTTTTAAATTCTCTATGGCCTCTGTGCACATCCTTTCTTTGGTGTGTGTATTCTATAATGAGACCACAAATACCAAGCTTTTTCCTTTTTCTCTCTCTTCTCTCTCTCTCTCTCACACACACACATATATATATTATATATATAATATATATATATTATATATATAATATATATACACACACAGACATATATTATATGTATATATGACATTATCTAATTTTAAAGATAAAGTTCAGGCCCTTCCATGGAACCTAATATTAGAACATGAAAGAGAAGGGGAGGGGTGTTTTTTCTTTTGCCCATTCATTTCTTTTTTTCCCCCCAAAAGAAGATTCAAAGATGGCACAAAAAAGGAGAGAATGGAAAGCTACTGCAAGACAATTTGCAGTGTCTTCTTCCGTTCTGGCAAAGTAAATATTTGTAAAAGGCGATGCTTCTTTTTCAAATAACTTTGAACTGTGAGGAAAATTACCTAGTTGTGTTTTAGGTAATATTTCATTTTGGAACTATTAACATGTTACTTGCAATATGGGAGGAAATTAGAGGGCTTTGAGTGATGAAAGCCACCTTTGGCATTAAAAAACTATTATTATTCCCTTGAAACACTGAAGCAAATTAAAACAGGAAAATGAAACTTTCAAGTGCCCTGGATTTGAAACGGCATTTTTTCCCCTTTCATTTGTCAAAAAAAAAAAAATTTTTTTTTTAAATGATTTGTTTCACTGGAAACCTGAAAGAAATAATTTATGAAGCAAAAAGTTTTTTGTTGTTGCTGTTGTTGTTGTTTTTGCAAAATGCCTTTGCCAAAGAGTTGTCATTTAGGGGAATGACACTGCCCCGTGTGTATATCACCACCGTGGAGCGGGACACAGACCAGGGGACACTGAAGATCCATCCCAGCTCCAGGTAGCAGCAATTAGAAAGCACTTGACTCTGCCCAGAATTTAACCCAATTAACCTATCTGTAACCTATTAACCTAATTAAATAGAAGAGCTTCTCTGTGAGGGAGTTATACAGGATTCTCCCCATTTGGGGGTATAGGTTGGGAAGGAGGGCATAGTTTAGGGAATATTATAATTTGGAGTCAGATTTTTCTTGTAACAGAATTGGGACATCAAAATGCAATTTCAGCTCAACCTGTATGGCTCAGGAATTGATCATGGACCTATGAACTAGGAGGTCATGATTTGATTCCCAGTCAGGGCAGATGCCCAGGCTCTCGTGAGACGTGCAGGAGGCAGCCAATCAATGAGTCTCTCTCATCACTGATGTTTCTGTCTTCCTCTCCCTTCTTCTCTGAAATCAATAAAAAACATATTTTAAAAAATGTGATTTCAAGGTGTTTGGTGTTTCCCTCACAGGAGGCAGGTTAGTTTTATCCATATGTCCCTGCCTTGTGGGATTTTTACCTTATTTCTTACCAACATAGAGAGATTTGGTAAGAGGCAGGGAGAATGCATTCTGACTAAAACTGTTTATCACTTGTCCCTTGCCTCATATAGGTTTCAAAAACAGTGCCCCGAAACCATTTATTATATTCCCTAGTTTAACTTAATTCTGTGCAGTGGTTTTAATGCCATGGTGAGGCTTAACATTCGTTAAAAGGTGGGATTTATAGCCTGTGGGACCTTAGCTAATTGCTTAATCTCTCTGGGTCACACTTTGCTCATCTGTGTAAAACGAGTGGGTTGGATGAGATGGTCTCATAAAGGTTTTTTCCAGCTCTAACCATTTTGTGATTTTTATAACATTGCTTCCTCTCCTTTTGATTCCATTTACCAATAAATGCTTCTCGAATGACTCTGGCCAGAACTGTGGTGTCCAATATGGTGGCCCAGTGTCTATTTAAATTTAAATAAATGAAAACAGATACAATTAAAAATTCAGCTTTTCAATCACAGAAGCCTCCAAATCAAGTGACTGTAGCCACATGTGGCTGGTGGCAACCTGATGGGATGGTACAAATTTAAAACATTTCATCAGGGCAGAAAGCTCTGTGTGCCAAAAGACACTTCTGTTCTTTTCTTAGACCTTTACATTCACTCATGTAAAAGCCAGTCTTTTATTTACAACAATGACAAGAAAATAAGTTGTGATGATGAGAGAAGCCAAACTTTTCTTTAAAAAATATATATTTTTGTTGATTTCAGAGAAGGAGGAAGAAGAGAGAGACAGAAACATCAGTGATAAGAAAGAGCTATTGATCATCTGTCTCCTGAACACCCCACACTGGGAATTGAGCCTGCAACCAGGGAATGTGCCCTGACCAAGAATTGAACCATGACCTGGTTATCAGGTTGATGCTCAACCACTGAGCTGTGCCAGTTGGGGAAGAAGCCAAACTCTTATGGAAAATGCATTTTCATTCAGTTTACCTTTGATGACAATCCATATTACCCATAATGAATGTAATTAGGCACCAGGCTACCTATTAGCTATATGTGCAAAGTTTTCAGTTCTTCTGAGACCCAGTTTCCTCATCTGTGAAGTGGGTGTAATGTCACCTGTTCTGTAAGGTGGTTTCATGTAAAGCACCTGTCTTGGTCCTGGGCAATAGTAGATGACTAATAGCTATTATTAGGTAATATTTATTTTGTGGAATAATGGGGCCCATTATCAGACTGTTGAGGAACTTTTATTAGTTAAAAAAATAGTGGATGAGAATGAGACTTTGTAGAAAGATATTATAAATACAAGTATTTTGCTTGTGAAAAAAAAATGTTAGGTTAATCCCTGGCTGCTGTGGCTTAGTGGTTAGAGCATCAGCACATGCACCAAAGGGTTGTGGGAGGGTTGCAGGTTTGATTTCTCATCAAGGGCAGGTACCTGAATGGCAGGTTTGATCTCTAGCCCCTATCAGGGCATGCATATGAGGCAACCAATCCATGTGTCTCTCTCATATTGATGTTTCTCTCTCTCCCCTCCTTAACCTCCTTTTCACTCTCTCTAAAAGTTAATGGACAAATATTCTCCAGTGAGGATTAACCAAAAACAAACAAACATGTAGGTTAAAAAACTAACCAGAAGGATAGCAAAAACCTTATATGACAAGTCATATATCTACCGGGCTAGAGGAAAGAAAACCGGACATATAAAAGCAGAACAGTCCCTTTAGGATCATGATGTCTCATTTCCTTTCTCCCAATTACCTGACCTGACAGAACAGAGTATAATAGGTCTGCTGGTGGTGTACTCTGGCTTCTGGAAGGGCACTGCTCTTCTTAAGGTCTCTAGAAAATTCTCACTGTGTAGGTGGAGAAGGTCTCTATTTCTAGTTCTAATTTCAACCTACCCTAGCCATGCACCTCTACTAAAAGGTGTAGCATGCCAAAGCATTGATATTTTGTTCTTATGGGAAACTGTAGCTCTTATGCTATAAGAGAAAGATATGAGGGAAGGCTCCAGAGAAGCGTGGCCTCTCCCATTCCCAAGGGCCAGAAATGAAAGTGGAATTCTTTATTGAGTACATTGATGTCAACCATACATGTTTTCTGTTCCCATAACTCCTTCGATATATTTCACTCACTTTTACTCGAGGGTCAGGGATGGCATCCTTTGTAATTTCAATATTGTAATGAGCATTTGGGTGGATGGATGGCTTCAATGCTAAATATTTTGCAATAGAAGAGATATATGTTTTAAACTCTCTCATAGTTTAAAACATATATGGAGGTGTGTGATTTTGTGAGCTTGGAATATCTCTTAACTTTGCTTCCTATTTGTTTTCCCCACATATATATTTCTCCACCTTTTATAACATTTGTGATGGTAATCCAACCACACAGATAACCTCTGTTGACAATTTAAATATTTATAATGGGAGTACATGAATGTATTTAGAAAATTAAAACAAGGCAGAAAGATACAAACAGAATAAAAGACACCTCTGCCCCCACTCCTCTACTAAATCCTTCTAACAAAGACATCCCTGGTCATGGCCTCTGGTGTGACCTTGAAAAATACATGCATACATAACACCTATAAGTAGCTCTTACCAATAAATAGAATAAAAGCCATCCAATATAATAAAAGCCTAGGTGGTGTCACACCCTCACACAATGCCCTTGCATGATGTCCTCACGCGATGTCATCACAAGATGGCCACCAAAAGATGGCCACAGCAGAGGCAGGGCCCAGTGGCTGCTCCAGGCAGTGAGGCCTGGGGGTCCCGTGGCTCTGCATGGCACTGAGGAGGCCAGTCCCATCATCTCCACTGCCTTGCTTGGAGGAGGTGGGTTGTGGCAGGGGAGGGCAGTTGGGGGCAATCAGGTCGGCAGAGGAGCACTTAGGGGGTGATCAGACTGGCAGGCAGAAGTGGTTAGGGGTAATCAGGCAAGTAGGCAGGCAGGCAAGTGGTTAGGAACTAGCCATCCTGGATTGTGAGAGGGATGTCTAACTGCCAGTGTAGGCCAATCTTAAACCTGCGGGATCAGGCCTAAACTGGCAGTCGGACATGCCCCTAGAGGTTCCAGATTGGAGAGGGTGCAAGCTGGGTTGATGGACAACCCCCCCCTTCCCCCCCAAGCATGAGTTTCATGCACTGAGCTTCTAGTATTATATGTAATGTTCTGACCCTACTTTTGTTGTTTGCTTAATAGTAAAATTACTGATATTTTTCTGTATCAGAACATGCAAATATACTGGTTTTTATTTTATTGGTTACTCAGCCTTTTATCATATGGGTATCCTGTTCCATAAATCTATTCAATCCTTTCTTAAATGATAGACATTTAGATTATATTCAGGTTTCTTCCTGCTATGATAGATTATGGTTCACGTTGCTTATGTATATGTTTGCTTTTGTAATTTCCAGCTGTATAATTGTCAAGCCAAAGACCATGTATGCTTTCATTTTAATAGCTATTCTCTAATGGCCAACTAAAATCTTTTTACATATTAATATGTTTATTAGTGTTAAAAATGACTGGTTTCCTGTAGGCTAACAAATACAGGTATTATTATACTCTAACCTTTGTTTGTTAGGTAAAAAATTGGGAGTGGGGCTGATTTACATTCCTTTAATTGTGAAAGAGATAAGGATATTTTTGTATTTTTATTGATTATTGCCATTTGTATAATTTTTTCAATAGCTGCCTATGCAACTATTCTTTGCTCATCTTGGGGAGGTTCATCTTTTCCATATTGTTTTGTTAGGACACTTACTAAATTGACCAAATTAGCACATTGTCTATGTTTTGCAAATGTATTTTCATCTAACTTAGTGTTTGACTCTGGACTTCAATTATTGTATCTTTTCACTACTACCCATATTGGAGTTTCATTTTATGTGGCCAATTTCCAATCATCTCTATTGCTTTTGAACAATTTGAACTTGTGATCTTTCTAAAGCAGGAAAGGAATAATTTTTAAAATACATCACCCAGTAAAATTATTAATGGTGTCTCTCTTCATTCTAAAGAAGGTCCAAGTTTGCATGGTAAACGACCTGGTCACTCAGCTTTGGTACTTCTCTGACTTCATTTTAATCAGACAAGCTCCTCTTTGACTTATTTAAAATATTGGGGTGTAGTGTACAATGAATTTAAACAGTGCTTTTTGAGCTCCTCCCCCCCCACCAAAAAAAAGAGAGAGATGGAAACTCATTGATATACAATCTTAGTTGGCAGGATTTATTGAAACACAACTCAAAATCTTGTTTTAGGCGATGTGAGCAACTCAATGACAAGCCTATAATCTATTAAGAAAGACATGACAAACACTACAGTAAAAAGAAAAGTGTGTTTAACGGAAATAAGATTCTCAGTTCAATGACACTCTTGTGAGTATATAAATGCAAATTTTTCTATTATATGTATAAACTCTCACTAATGAGAGGGTCTCTTCCAGTATGAGCCAACTCATGAGGTAAAGGACATGTTTAACAACATAGTTATAGAGGATCTTTTTTCCTAAGAGGATAACACAAATTGGCAATCAGCTTTTTTCCAACAGCGAACAGACAGAAGACTCTGAGAGCCAATACTAGTTAGTGGTTCTTAACTGTATCCAGGTAGAAAAGATATTTTATTGAGTGATAAAGAATTGGTTGGGTAATAATAAATACTGAGTCTTGCGTGTTCCTGTTTTAAAAAGAGAAGTCTTGTTCAGTGTTGCCCATCGTACCATGTATTGGTATTCTCACAGTCAGCTTCAGATTTTTTCCCAACTCCTGATCACCAAGAAAAATCACAATCGTTGTAGAAAAGTTAGAAAGAAGTATCAAAATGTATGAATGAGTAAAAGCAAATGTCTTTTGTTCTTAAAACTTCATATGAACAATTATTGCTGGCTATAGAATACTATAGGCCTGGTGCACAAAATTTGTGCATGGGGGAGGGTTGTCCCTCAGCCCAGCCTGCACCCTCTCCAATCTGGGACCACAAGAGGGATGTCTGATGGCCTGTTTAGGCCTGATCCTGGTGAGATCGGGCCTAAACAGGCAGTTGGACATCCCTCTCACAATCCAGGACTGATGGCTCCCAACTGCTCATCTGCCTGCCTGACTGATTGCCCCTAACTGCTTCTTCCTGCTAGCCTGATCACCCCCTAACCACTCCCCTGCCAGCCTGATTGACATATAACTGTTCCCCTGCAGGCCTGTTCACCCCTAACTGCCCTCCCCTACAGGCTTGGTTGCCCCCAGCTGCCCTCCCCTGCAGGCTTGGTCCCCCCAACTTCCCTTTCCTGCAGGCCTGGTTCCCCCAACTGTCCTCCCCTGCAGGCCTGGTTGCTCCCAACTGCCCTCCTCCGCCAGCCTGGTCACTCCTAACTGCCCTCCCCTGCTGGCCTGATTGTCTACAACTGCCACCACCCCCTCATCCCCCCAGCCATCTTCTGGTGGTCATCTTGTGTCCACATGGGAGCAGCCATCTTTGACCACATGGGGGCGGACATCTTGTGTGCTTGTGTGACAGTCAATTTGCATATTCCCTCTTTTATTATATAGGATTCCTTTTCTGTAGATGCACCATAATTAATTTAACCACCCCCTTTTTGTTGAATATGTAGATGTGTTTTTATTTTATATTTACTTTTTCTTTCAATTGTAAACCCAACCCAATGAACCTCTTTGCATGTGCATCTTTCGAGGAGAAATTCCTAGAAGAGAAGTTATGGGTGAAATGGTATGAACCTTGTGAGGGCTCTTACATCCAGAAGCCAGTTGTGGGTAGAAAAGTAACAATTCTGGCTGTTGGAACAAGGAAGCTGCCTCTTGCCACAATCCCATTGTGCAAAGATTCTGGCACCAAAAAGGAGGAAATGTGGTCAAACCCATCTGGTGGCTTTAAAAAGAAAAAAGGTGTCCTGTGACAATGAAGGGAACAGCTCTCAGTTCTTTGTTCCAAACTTTAAAATACTTGTCCATGTGAGAGGGAAATTCATCTTTAGTGTCTAGATTCTAAATCTTCATCATGTGGTACAAACCTGAACATTTTAAACTACGCTTTTGACCTATTATTTACACATTACTTGTATAACGCCTGCTTTCCTGATATAGGCTCTGGGTGAACAAGGACAAGAAGTTATTCAAGTTCACCCTTCAAGTTAAACTTGATAATCCCTATTTGCTGTCTCAGTGGTTTGTCCTCCATTTATCTTCTACTTTCCCCAGCTCTCTGGAGGCCATTTTTTTTGGTAATAATCAGAGAAATGAGAAATATCCCTAATAATTCTAACTTTATACAGGCTGGCACATTAAGCACATGAGGAGTTTTTAAGGGTGAGCCAGGACTTACAGACGTAAGATTTGTATTTAAACGGGAATAAATGACTGAGTCACTGGGGATGAAAACTTGTTTGGCAATCCTCAAGAAGGGGCAGATTACTTCTGACAGGTCTAAACAGCCCAGGCAGATAGGATCATTTAACTATATTTAACTAACACTGACAAAGGAATGCTTGATTAATGTCTCCCACCCAAATATCCAGGGACTGGTAGGTCACCTTCTCAAACCAATAGGCAGTTGAAGCTACTTCAGAATTCTCCTTCATTATGCATGATTGCCACATGCTTTAAAAAGTCTGATCGGGACACGCTCCACCAAGATCTCAGGTTTCCCTCAGCTTCTATTGCGTGGGGTGAGATTCTTTCTCTAATTTTGGGTAGGCATTCGGAGGGTCTACTTAGTAGAACAGGTAGCTGTGCTAGACCAGTATTATTTAATAATTTGAAAATAAAAGTCAAAACAACCTCTCCGCCCCCCACCCCAAATGATTAGAAATTGCAATGGTTTTTTTTTTGCTACAAAATATTTTAAAAGTTTTGTAGGTGTTTTGTACAGTACATTAACACCGTTTATGCAAAACTCTTTTTTTTTTGGGGGGGGGTGCCACTTGTTTTTATCTCTTCAAGTATCTATGAGCTTTTCCACTTTTAATATTTAAAATAAAATGTATTCTGAAGCCTTACCACTAGGATTTGAGGAGGAACCTACTCTGTTCTTAAATCCAGAGGCCAATTGTGTGTCTAGTGTTGGCCATTCCTAGAGCCAGAGTCGTGACTCTGTCTCTCGCCGCAGTTATGTTGCTCAAACACTGTGGCAAGGAACAGGAGACAGCCAAGTCAGTAGATTCTTCTGTCCATCTAGAATAGATTTTGAATTTTTTCATGGGGTCTCTGTTGGACCAAGCTCCTTTTCCTTATTTCTCAGCATTTTTTAAGACTACAGCACTTTCTAAAATTATATCAATATATGTTGGTTCTGCTTTTCAAAAAATTACGATCAAATAGTTTATCTTTTGCATAGAGATGAGCCCCAGTTATATTCCATGAACAAACATATGGACTCTTTCTTTTGCTTGTTGCTATACACTGGCACCTAGCACAGAGCCTGGCATATATCAGTAATAGGTGCTCAATAAGTACTTGTTGAAAGAATGCATGTGGTGCATGATGGCAAGAGGTCCTAATCAGAGCTACCTGGCATCATGGACCCTGTCAGGAATATGACCTCCTGAACTAGTTATCGCAGGAAAACACAGCAGCCAGCAGAGGAAGCCATGGGCATTGGTGAGGTATGAAATGAGAGAGGAGGGACAGGAATTAGTGGGCAGGAACTCTCTCTAACTCCAACTTACTTGTGAAATGTCAAATAAGTCCCTCAAAGAGACCTTCTCTGACCTTCCTCCCCACCTTAAGTTTATAACTGTATTTTTTTTATTGCTACTGTAATAAATTACACCAACTTAGTGTCTTAAAATAACTGACAGAAAATTATTACCTTACAGTTCTGTAGTTCAAAAGTCTGACAAAGGTCTCGCTGGGCTAAAATCAAGGTGTCAGCAGTCTTTTTTTCTGGAAGCTATAGGAAGGAAGCATTTTCTTGCCTTATTTCACCTTCTACAAGCCCCTCTTATTTCTTAGCTCCTGGCACTCCCCATCTTCAAAAACAGCAATGAAGGTTGAGTCATCCTCACACCATATCATTCCAACCTCCCCTTCTATTGGCAAATATCCTTTTGCCTTTCTCTTTCACCTTTAAGCCCCCTTGTGATTCTATTTGACCAACCTGGGTAATTCAGTATAACCTGTTGACGGTATCTCAAGATCCTTAACGTATTCACATCTGCACAGGCCCTTTGGCCATGTAAGGTAACATCTTCACAGGTTCTGGGGATTAGGATCTGGTCATCTTTCAGGAGGCCATTATTCAGGCTACCATAGGGAGTGTTTATTATATACTCCTGTAGCACCCTGCACTTTATAGCGTTCTTTAGGACACTTGACAAATGCTAATTGCTGAGCTCACTCCCTGACTATTCAAAGTCTGTTTGCCCCACTACACATAAAGACCTATGAGAGCATGGGCAGTGTCTGTTTTGTTTACTCTCGTTTCCCCAGTGCCTGGTACAGCACATAATTTACAGTGAGTGCCTGATAATATTTTTTGTTAAATGAATGAACATTATTACCAACCTTATTTTATGCTCTATTCCCCTTCAGGGTTACCATTCCCATCGAATAGAAGACACAACTTCCTAATTGCTTCCTAGTCAGCCTCCCGATTTTGTGTCTAAAGAGTTTCAGATTCTGGTATGCTGTAGGTGTTACTAGCTGCCACACTCATGGAGCATGGCAGCAGACAGAAAGATAGCTGCCAAGAAGGGCAGAGGAGATATCATCAAGTGCTGATGTCAATACCAGGGTTGGCTTCACTCTTTTGCCTGGAAATGGTTGAGTGTGTGTGACTTGGTAAGCAGGAGCACTCACTACCAAACAGGATTTATGGACTGGGAAGTTTTGGCGTAAGCTGCTTTGAATAGTTTTAACCATATGCTGGGGATTTGCTGCTATTTATTCACATTTAAAAAATCTCAATGATTAAAAAAAAAATGTTTATTCTTCAAAATCTTCAAAACTCTGGTTTGTTCACCCCTGTATGGGGCACCCTGGCCTTGGTGTAGCTAGTTTATTTGGCCATTAGGCCCATCTACTACAAGTATTTTATAAAGCTCAGCATAGGTTGGCCCATAGTAGGTGCTCAATAAATATCTGTGGTATGTTGACTAGAAGCAATGTCTCTTGGTGACTATTAGGAAGTTAAGATTATGGGAAGATAATGAAATGTCGGTTTATTTATGTCATTGATTTCTACTTGTTCCAGAAAGTATTGGACATGGCTGTGGATACAATAGTGAGTTTATGAAATCTGAAAAGAAAAAAAAAAAAAAAAAAAAAAAAAAAGGAAGTTTTAAACCAATTGCTTTTCATGACAATGCATCATGGCCTCAAGAGATACCAATCCAACAAGGATTGGAAGAAGGCAATGCAGTGTGAACAGAATAAGATCAGACTGTGGAGTAAGGTAGATTCAAGTGTATATTTTAGGATTCATCCCTTATTGGCTGGGAGAACTTGAACAGGTTACTTAATATATCTGAGCCTAAACTTTCACCTATGATCTAGTATGCGCTTTGAGGTTTAAAATAAATGCTATAAATAACACAATATCTAACCTTTAAAATGTTATTTATCTTTCTCTTTTTCCCTGTCTTTCAAAGGGATTAAAAGGATGAACCTTTTTGCCTTGCAAACATTTCTTCAAAGAGCAACCATTGGCCTAAACTGCCTGAGGCTAACATAAGGAAAAGGATTAGGCAATTGATAAGTGGTACACTGAGTCATTAACCACGTGTAAAAAGAAAGAACTGAAAACTCCCACTAGTCCAGGGGTGATATGCCTTACACAGTAGCAGAGAGGTGGTCCATGGGGCCGAGAGTTCTGCCACAAGCACAGAACTGCTTCAAGTCCAGAGGGTGTTACAGAGAGAGAGCTGCACATTCCAAGTCAGAGTCAGTAAGGAGACACGCTCGCTTTTATTTAGTGACAGTCACTACCCAGCAGGATTTTGATGTGTTTATTGATGTGGTTACCTGTATAAATCAGGATTTGATAACATTTTAGGGCCTCTAAATGAGCTCTTTGTCTACATTCCCGAATAGGTGAACACATGCTAGTGGCACCAAATGAGTTCCTGAGGAAGTAATTACTTACATGGTGGGGCGCATGACAATGAGAATCCCAGAATCTGCTCTGAGCTTGTGTGAATGAAAAGCAGGGCAGGAAAAAGCCATCAACTCCTCTGAGTTGAACTTGAAGATGATAAGTGATGCCCTTGAATATTAAGAAAGAAAAGAAAAGCAATAGAAGAGAACAAATCTTGATCTAAAGAAATAGAATAGATTGGAGAGTAGGCTTGCAAAACTTGTTGGCAGCCTTATGGAATAGATTCAGATTTCCAAAGAAAGAATGTGTTACAAAACAGTAAAAAGAAGAGTATAGAGCAAATACCAGCAGGGCCTATTCACGGCCTGTTGAAAGAACCCGTGAATTCTAGACTTCTAGCTCCACTGACATGGCTATCCCTGTATATGAAGGCTGCTTTAAGTTCTTTTTGTCACTGCCATTCCAATTTATTTCAGCCTCTTCCTCTGAATCTGTGTTCATCAAGCAGCCTTCTGATCATCATTTTGATTACAATTGCCTCTAGTGGGGTGGAGTGGGGATGGGATTGTCAGGTAGCCCACAATCTGGTAAATGTGACACACTTTGCGTAGACACCAACTTCATAAACTTGTCAAATTCCCGCCCAGCCTTGGTGCTCTGGTCTCAGGAAGTAGACTGAATCAGGAAGTTGTATCCACAAAGGTAAACTAGTTAATTAGCTACCTACCTACCTAACTGCTATTCTGCAAGGCTTCTTAAGAGATTGTCAGCCCATTTTTCCAGGTAAGTGCATACCATGTTCACACCCTTTTTATTTTTAGCTTTGCATTTTCTACCTGTGCCAAATTACTCTATAGATGGAGAGCTGGTAAACTTTTTTCTATAACTGTCCAGATGCTGTGTAGTTTGTAGGCCATTGGTCTATGTTGCAACTATTCAGCTCTGACATTGTGGGGGTGTAGTGGGAAGGCAATTGTAGATGATGCACAAATGAATGGGTGAGGCTGAGCACCAATAAAACTGTGTGCGCCTGGTATAGGTAGACTAAGAATGAATTTAGTGAACCAGCAAAACAGGAGCACCTCCCAGATACTGTTTTCAAAAGGACGTGTTAATTCAAAGAAAAACAGTTTAGTGATTACCATGAGCAAACAATCAGAATTTAGCTGAATTTCTTTAGCTTTTAAGGCATTTAAACACTGTTTTGTTTTGAATTGTAGATGGTAGTGATGGAAGGAGGTGGCACCACCATAATCTTCTTGGGGATTAGGGCCTCTACAGATCTGAACCTGGCCCTGATTGGGGGATATCCACTTTCTGTTTGTAGGCTTTGTTATATCTTGAGATTCTAGGGCACTTTATTATTGAACCTTTATAGGCACTCTCGTCAATTGTCTGTCTTCCACATGGATGAAACCTCATAGTTTCTATCTTGTATTACAGATTTTTTAAAAAATATTTGTCTTACTTTATAGGTATGTTCTATAAACACCACACTTCTTTTCTCATATTTAGTTTCTCATGTATACTGGGACCAGAATACATATTTTAAAATCCTTGAAGGCATAGAGTACCTCATGACATCAAGCAGAGACTCCTATGTGTAGCAAGTGGTTAACGAATCTTGAATGAATGAACTGATTTGATGTAAAGTTTTTGGTCTTTTTTAGTTTTGAACATTGACTTTTCCCTTTCTCTGGGTGAAGATCCCTCTGTCTTTTCTCCTTGGGTCCTAGTCTTCTCAGTTTGTGCACTAGACTCACTTGCCCCAGATTTTGTTGGGCACCTGCCTACCTGTCTCTGAAACCTGGACAAAAAAATTAGGAATTCTGCCAAGCCTTGGGGTTATTTGAATATATTGTACAAGAAGAGCTTGCCTGGGATTCCCCTTTCTTGTAGTAGTTTCATTTTGAGTGGAAAGTAGTGCTAGAAAGATAATTTACAGAAAATCTACTTAAAAAGAGAGAAATGAGGAATGTTACTTACAAAGGAGGACTGGTGCTTATATTGAAAAAAATGTGCAACACTTTGTAACTCATTGTAACTTCATGTGAGTGTTTAAGCTATATACTGACAAAACAATGTATGCTTAAATTTGTGAAGGATGTATATGCATGTAATCAAAATGGACTGTCTCACCAACTGGCGGTACACACAGAGTCATATATTTTGCATTTTTTCCCTAACAGCCATTCAATCACTCATCTGTTCAGGTGTATCAGAAACAAAACCAAATACAGTATATATCAATATATATTCTAGTGCTGAAACAGATATCTAGGGGGGAGAGCGAGAGAGAGGGAGGGAGGGAGGGAGGAAGAGAGAAAAAAAGAGAGAGAAAGATATACTTGTGTCATCGTGGAAACTGGCAGTTATAAAATCCATAGAACAGGCTGTCATGCTAGAAAGTCAGGCAGGATTTCTGTTACAGTCTTGAGGCAGAAGTACTCCTTCTCTGGCAAACATCAGTTTTTGCTCTTGAACCCTTCAACTAATTAGCTGAGGCCCACCCATATTATTGTGACTACTTAAAGTCAACGGATTGCGGAAAGGTGCTGTAGGAAACCTCGTGAACTAGCAATTCCAGACACCAGTCCAACTTCCCATTTCTATCACTTTTGTTTTGTAGACCTCAGTTGCTAAGTTAATTATTTGAGAAGAAATTATTTCCTTCCAGAAAGCTTCTTGCTCTATATGCCAATATACCACCTCCTTTCCAGCTCTGTGCTCAGTATTCTCTGTTGCATTGGGGAGGAAGCTAAAAAAAAAAAAAAAAAAAAAAAAAAATCTGTTTTACCAGGGCAAGGGGGGAGTTCCAAGCCTTATGTTTGATTAACTAACAGAGATCACTTTTGTATTTAGGGAAAAGTCAAAGATCTGCTTCCAGGTAATTTCTGGGTATAAAATTGAAACTTGGCTGGTGGCTTTTTCTGAAAAGGTTAACATTTCTTCTCAACAGGAACTCTATTACATTTAGAAATATAACGTGTGTGTGTGTGTGTGTGTGTGTGTGTGTGTGTGTGTTAAGTATGGTTGATCTATTTTTGCATTATATACTCTCTGATGGCATGGATCCTGTCCTATAGTTTCAGAATACAGTAACCCTGGTAGGAAGAGTTGGTGTTTTGATGCCATCTCATTATGAGACATTTTACTACTCCAAGTTTCAATGCGGAACTATGTATATAAATAACCTATACAAGGATTTCCTGCTTCTAAATTGCCCCAGCATAATCTATAAATTTGATTCACCTCAGTTAATGGAGTCTCTTCCTTAGCCAGATTGTTCTTTGTGTGCAACATTATTTTGAAGTTTGCTGAAATCCTTGTGGCTCATGAAAGAGTCATGACATTTATAGCTTAGGTGGTTTGTCCCATTGTCCTTGGTTAAATTTTCTTTGTAGCCTAGTTAAACCTGGACACCTGGTTGCTTAAATTATCCCTGTAGGATATTAGTATATTAGCTACCTATAAAAATAAAATTTATATGAGGCATCTGTTTACATTGAGCATCCCATAAAACTGTGGCAGAGAATTCAAAGGGAAAGGTTTTCAAATGAAGGTTTCATAGCCAAGAGCAAAAGGCTTTTGAGAATGGCATCTAGATACAGTAATTCGTTTCCATTTTATATATTAAAAATAATTTTTTTATTAGACAAAGGATCTCTCCCCCGACAATGCCTGACTAGAAAATATCAAAATATTTTAAGACTCCTTCCATGTTCACATTAGGCTTTTTAGTGCTATTCATTTTATAATTATTGTTGGTTCCAAGAACAAATAAGGGAACAGAGTTTTAAGCATGAATGTGTTGATATGTCATTGAGGACTTGGTGAGCAGGAGAATCAGCTCCTGATTCATAAGTAATTCCAACTGTTATCTGATAGTGAGAGATTATATCAAGCTAGGGAGTAGAAGGAGTAAAAGAACCTGAGGTTGCATACAAGGGCAGATCCCAACCTACTAACAAGATATGTTAAAAGAAGTCATTTTGAAAGTCTGCAAGAGTAATCAGGTTTCCAGACTAGTCTGTCCTCTTTCTAGTATTTTTTAGTTATAAATACAGGGCAGGTACTGTGCTTAACTTAATTTAAAAGGAAAAAAGAGGGAAGGGGAATTGACTTTTAAGATATGTGATAACTTGCAGAAATAAAGGAAGAGCTGAAGACTGAACCTGGAATGAACAAGCATCAGGGCAACCTAGAAGTTATACTCTAAATGATTAACAACAGATACAGCATGGATTCAGATGAAATGGAACTGATACCTGTATGAACAATGGTACAGTCACAGTGGAGCACATTAACTGAAGATGAGTCCTGAGTCTGGGAAACAGGACCAATTAGACCAATTCTTAAGGGAAATGCTATGGCAAGAAGATGATAGCAACCATTTCCTCTCTTGGTGCCAGTTCCTTCAAGAGGAAGAGTTGATTAGTCCTCTCCTGTGTGTGTGTGTGTGTGTGTGTGTGTGTGTGTGTGTGTTTTGCCTATACCTTGACAAGAGAGCAATACAACTAGATCAACATTCCACTAAGTCTGTAGCCAATAGAGAAACCATAGTTTTCAAGGAAAAAATCAAGAGGCTACTACCAGAAAATGGATATAGACATGGGGTAGACAAGGCGAATAGATGCTTTTTACACCATCAAATCCTATATAAACCTCAGTAATTACAGTGGAGTTAACTTATTACTTCTCACATATAACTCTTCTCACTTAAATACATTCCTTTCCTCTAGTTCTAGCATTTCTTCTAGTGTTTCTCATCTTCTCCTTTCCATAGTATTTCAACTGTAGTGTGAATTAAATAGATTTGAGGAGTATGAGAAGTCTTAAGCTAAGGATAAAAACATGACCATGATGTTGTTTCTCTGGAAAAGTGTGATTGTGTTGTATCAAGAAGAGAATGAAGTATTTCAGGGAGAATGTGTGTCTCTTCCTTTGAGCAGATACAAGGGCTCCTAAGTGGTTAGAGGGGGAACATGGCAACTCTCCTTAGTATATTTCCTTGAAATAGTGTGGTTGTATGGAATGTACTAAAAAAAACCCCACAAAACAGGGGATGACTTATTTCTAATTGAACTTCCTCATCCCTTTTAGGCATAGAACAACATGTCACATACTCACAAGCACTTATATGCTGGGAAGTTAATACATAAATATTTTTTAACATCTAAGATTACCAACTATACGAATGGGTTCATAAGGCATACAGCAATACTAGCTACCAAGTGACAAGCCTTGTTCCAGGAGTTTGACATTCATGTTATCAATACCCAATCATATGATTCCTTCCACATTATTTAAATCCACTTTTCACTTCATTTCTTTTCTTACCTTCATAGAAAAATCCTTGGGAAAAAAAGCATCTATTTGTACTTTCTCAAATTATTCCCTTATTATTTCTTAAACTTGGAGAAGTTGGGCTTTCTCCACGACAGTTACCACTCCACCAAACTGTTCTTATCAAAGTTAGCAATAGTCTTTAGGTTGCCAAATCAGTTTTCAGTCTTCATTGTAAATGGCCTATTGGTAACACTTACAATATTGTAATTGATCTTCCCTTATTTTAGAGAACACTTTCTTGACTTGGCTTGCAGATGTGTTCTGTTGGTTTTCCTCTTACATCACTGGTCACTTTACAAAAAGTTTCCATTTCTTTTACAGAAAAAGGCAAAGTCCTCACAATAGCCCACAAGGCTCTATGCAATCCTAATTGCCCCTCTTGCCTTTCCCCTAAGACTCTCCACATGGCTTACTTCTTACCAATCATATTGTCCTCTTTGTGGTTATTGCCTTTGCCTCGGCTGTTCTTGCTGCCTGGAATGCTTCCCCCCTCACATTACCACTTGACTGACTTATTGACACTCTTCAAGGTGTTGCTCATATTTCACCGTCTCAATCAGTCCTATCCCAGTCCTCATATTTAATACTGCAACATGCTTTTCCCTCTCTTCAGTGACAAAACTTCCTGCCGAACTTTCAATCCCCTTTACTCCTCTTTCTTCTATAGCATTTATAACCTTTAGCATAACATATACATTATTTACTCTCTTTATTATTTAATGTCTATCTTATCCCACCACAACTAAAATCTCTGTGAAGCAGAGATTTCTGCCTGTTTTGTTTACTGATGTATTCCCAAGTGTCTAGAACACCACCTGGGATAGTAGCAGTTTGCAAGATATTTTACTGCCTAGATGAAACAATGCATTATGCATAAATGATCTTACTTAATGCTCAGGATAATTCTGGTGGATATGAATTACTGTCTTCCTTTTCTAGAAAAGGAGACAGAGACTCGGAGAGCTTAAGGATCAAAGTTCACAGAGCAAGTCAGTGTGGAGCTGGGATTCTAAAAAGGCTTATTTACCTCCTAAGTCCTTGCTTTTATTTAAACTTCTCACAAATGTATGTGACTTCTATCTTTATGTGCTCTTTAAAAAAAAAACTTTGAATAATATTGTTTTACTCAATGGTTTTTAGATATAATTCTTCCCATGGATAGGTTAATGTGTCGTAGGTAGGGTAGAGAGAGTTGACATTTAGTTTTGTGTCTTTTCTGAAATTTAATTATAACATCTCAGTTAATTCCCCAAAGAACCATAAAATTATAAATTTTACCCCTATTCGCAGATTAGGGAGGGATCTGAAATTCACAGAATTTAAAGAGTTAAGTAACTTTCTTAATGCCATGATTAATGGCATAGAGTACTGAGGTGGACTTTTTTATTCCACCACTCCATAATGGGTGACTGAAATGACCTTTTAGATCATCCCAGCCTCACGGATTTATAAAACCGAAATGTGGGACAAGATTTCTGAGCTCTTGGAGTAAAAATATGACACCTTCCCCCTGAGACTTTCTCTAATGAGCCAGAGGAAAATGTGAGCCCTGGTTTGAAAGTGGACATGAAAATAAAAGTTAAAAAAAAAAGTTATGTTTTTGAGTCATGAATTTTGGAGATTTGTTCTCTTCCCACTATTTCTAATGAGGGCATTAAAAGATGTGGGAGAGAAAGGATCAGACTCATTCAGAACTCAGGTAGTAAAGCGGATGGCTGTGAATATGCATCACATTTGCATTGTCTCTCTGCCTCTGTCTCTCTCTGTCTCTGGGATTCTCAGCTGTAGGGGACACGGTAGTGACCACACTGCAAATCTTCACCTCCTCTGTCATCTCTGAATTTAGGTTGCACCTTTTTTTTCTTTGGTATCTGCCCCAAAGATCTTCTCTCTCTTTCTTTCTTGCCTTTGCACCTCTTTGCTCACTCACTTCCTGACAAAATAAAACTAATTTTCATTCTGAAACTGTATTTAATTTTCTTCAGAATTGCCAGTAATTCAAGACCACTAATTCCCCAGCCTGCTTATATTCAAGGAACTTTATTAAATTTCCAAGTGACTATCATGGTTTGCTTTGAGAAAGCTAAAAGAAACTTTCTCACCGCACATGGACCTGGCACTCTAAAGTGTCTTCCACCATCTTTGCCAACTTGTAATCTCCCCATCAGTCTATGGCAATCACTACTCTCAGTGCATTTCCTGGCAGTGAACTTGGTAACCAAAAACTCTCTTCATTGTGAAGGCGCAGGGAACCTTGAAAAATAGTCACTTTGGTGAATGAAACAATTTAAGTTTTGGATATAATTTAGGTAAAGGATTCTATTTGAAAATTTGCTCCCTTTGAATTATTGCCATATTGTACATGTAAACAAGTCATGGACATGTAGGTGTGCTCTACCTTGTAGGCAGCAATATGCTGCCTGATCCAGTGGGACTATCTCTTCACATTTTATGTTAATACTGGTCCAGGATTAGCTAGACAAACTTGTGTCTTTAAGAATTTCACTTTAAGAATATGCAGAACTTAGAAACTAAGATGCTAAAAGTATACAAACATTCTAAAACTAATAGTAAGTCCCACCTTGAAAGATCTATAGAATTTCAATACTCCTAGAGAACAGAATAATTTAGAACAAAATATTATAAGTAGAAAAATAAAAAATTAGTATAAATATTAGTTGTATCATGCTTATCAATTTGTAAGGTTTTACATTTAAAAATTATTTTACTTGATTACAATAATTTCGGGAAGTATACCTGATAGATTTTACTAGTTTTCTTATTTTACAGGTGAGGTTAAATGAAGGCTAAATGATCAAATGACAAGCTTAAGGTCATACAACAAAGATGTATAAAATACATAAAATTGGCATTTTCATGAGCCAAAATAAAACTGGACATTAAAGAAATATTGGCTATAATAATTTAGAACAAATATTAATTATTACACTAAATATTACTCCAAAGCTAGAAAATTAAAAAATGAACATGTGTTTCAAAAACATTCATTTCAAAATGGGTTTGAACAAATTTTTTCATGTGTATTCGGCATGAAAGTGTATAAATAATAGAGTGGTCCTAGCCTTTTTCTGATATGGAGTGGAGAAAAGATCCAATCATGTTCCTTTAGCCCTTGGAGAAGGAGAAAAAAACACTGCCTTTTTCCCTTGGCTAGCAAAACTGCTGAAAATGGATGAGTCGCCAATTTCGATAAGATCCATGACTGGTATCATAATTTGCAGTGATTCATCTGTGATTTTTTTCCCCCTTTCCAAAAGAAGGTCTGAAACAAAACCAAAGCCTTAGGAAAAAGATAACAACTGGCATTGTTATCTCCTTTGTGTGTCTATATGTGAAATGGAACTTACGTTTAGAATACATTTGATTCTGGCACAGTAAGCAGTTTAAAAGATCACCTAGCCCATGCTCTCATTGTTTTTCCTCCAGATTCTAGGATTGAAGAAAAGGAAGCTTCAGGAAGGTCCTGCAACAAGTTCATGGATCAAAATCCAATTTATGTTCTGCTGCATTAATTGTCCTTGTAATGCCATATTCCTTCTTCCTGGTTTATTTTTAAAAAAAAATCAGAACTTGGAATGTTTCTCCTCGCTGTGTGATAGGTATTGTTTAGTCATTGTTGTTTAGTCACCCTTCTTTACTCCAACTGGCTTGCAATATGACACTATGGCTTATAGATAAATGTATGGTTTCCAAACACTATAAATTGTTCCATGTCATGATACTTCATTCTCTCTTGTGCCCTTGTACCATTGTGTCTTGTGCCCCTGTTTCTTAGTAACATAAAAATGAACATCCACGCGAATCTTCAGGCATTTAACTACAGCACATAAATTTGTAAGCTATAGTTCAAAGGGTTCCCTCTTTAAGAAATTAATAACTGAAAATAAGTTCTGAATCCTTGAGAATTTTAACCAAGAAATTCCAAAGATTGGAATGAGAAAAACAATAGTACTTTTTTTTTTTTTTCTTGCTACCTTTTGGATACCATTTAATTGAGATCTAGAGGAATCTTTGTCACAACTGGCAATTATTACTATAGCAAAATTTCTCAAATAAACTTTTCTGTTGGAATTTCAAGTCACTTGGTTCAAATGTATTTTTGAGCAGAGTATTATCTGTTTTAGTTATGTTTGGGAATATATATATATATATATATATATATATATATATATATATATATGCATTACAAGGACAATATATATATGATAGAAGCAAACCTCAATCAATGCTGAGGAATTGTAGACACCGGATTTGTGTATGCACTGCCAATTATTTGCTCTCTGCCTACCACCACTGTTCTTTACAATAAGGAAAGATAGAGGAAATAATAAAATGAGCAATGAAAAATTATTTTTTCTTTTTTTAATCTCTTTTTTATTGGACAGTTTAGCTAAAGTTTTGTTCATCTTTTAAAATAACCATTTTTTGTTTCATTTTCTCTTGTTTTTCTAGTTCTATTTCATTATAACCTTTAATATTTTTTCTCTTCAGTTTGCTTTGGGTTTAGTTTGCTTTTTTCCCCCAAGTGCCTTAAAGCAGACAATTATCTTAATGATTTGAATCTTTCTCCTTTTTTAATATAGTATTTTCAGCTATCAATTTCCCTCTATGCACTGCATAGCTGCATTCTGTAAGTTTTGGTATATTGTATCTTAATTTTCATTCATCTCAAAGCATTTTTTAATTTCCCTTGTGATTTCTTTCCTGACCCATTTTTAGAGGATTTTTGTATTTTAATTTCCACATATTTGTGATTTCTCCAAATTTCTTTCTGAATTCAATTCATTTCTGTTATTCATTTCATCATGGTTGGGGAACATATTTATATGATTTCAATAATTTTAAAATTTATTGAGACTTGTTTTATGGCCTAGAATATGGTTTATCCTGGGGAATGTGCCATGTAAACTTGAGAAGAATGTAAAATATGCTGTTGTTGGGTAGAGTATTCTATAGATATCTGTTAGGTGTTTAGTTTATAATTGTTCAAGTCTTTCATATTCTTGTTGATTTTCTATCTAGTTGAATAATATACCCATTATTGTAAGTGGGTATTGAAGTCTCCAGTTATTGTTATTGAATTGTCTATTTAAACTTTCAATTCTGTTGCATTTTGCTTTGTGCATGTTGGGGCTCTTTTTTTAGGTACCAATATGTTTATCATTGTTATTATAAACTGTCCTTATTTATAATATATTTATATTAAAGTCTGTTTTGTCTGATTATTAGTCTAGCCACTTCAGTTTTTGTTGTTGTTGTTGTTGTTGCTGCCTGCATATTCATAAGTGAGGTTGACCTACACATTTTTTTAAATTGGGAATTCCTCATTACATTTGTTATCAATGCTGTACTTGAATTGTAAAAAAAAATATTTTCTTCCTCCATGTTTAAAAAAATACACCAATTATAAATACATTTTGAAAAATAACACATGAAAATTAAATTATGGATTTGAACATTGGATGATTCCAAAGAAATATGGTTCATTTTATGGTATTAAGGCTACATAAAAAATGTTTTAATTCTTAGTGATATATATTGCTAGATAAAGAGACAAAAATGGCACAATATCTGGGCTCACTTTAAAATACCTGCGTAAGAAAAAAAAATATCTCAAATCTTGAAAATTATTAAGTCCCAGTGATAGCCACATGGATACTTATTTTATTATTTCTATTTTTATTCATTTAAAATTTTTAAATTAAAAAAAGAAAGAAACTTAAGTCCCAAACCATATTTACGTTACTTAGTATTAAGCTAAGGAATCTGTATTTTTTAAAGACTTCTCAAGAAATTAGTAATATTATCTAAGTCCACATGAACAAAGGCAGGGGAGGAAGGCATTATCAGTTAAAATATTTTAATAAAACTTCTGGCTATGGGAAGAAGCATATGCAGGTGCTGGAATTAATAAATGGGAGTGGGAGAGGCCCAGTGAGAGTTTTTACAGAAAGGAATACAGAAAAGAGGAGAGATGGTGTGCACTACAAGCTCAGATGCATCAATATGGTGACAGAGAAGAGTAGTTGCAGGACTAAAAAAAAAAAAAAAAAAAAAGAGGAAATTGTATGAAAATCTGTATTTAAAGGATTGACTTCCTTTCCTCCTATGGTAGCAAGAAGAACCCAGGCATTCACTCCTAAAAATGTAAGCTTCTTTAAGACGAGTTTATCTTTAGGAGAGCTCAAATTGACTTTCCTGAAAAATAAGAGCTGAAAACTACAGGTATGTGCAACTTGTAAAGAGTTGTCAGATTTTCTCTTTCTGTGCTATCTATCCACACAAATGTCACCTTCTAGGGAAGGTTACCTAGAACCCCACACGTGCTTTCTTCGCACCAGCTTTACTGAGATGTAACTGACACATAATATCATGTAAACTTAAGGTGTATAAAGTGATGACTTGATGCATGTATATATCACAAAGTGTTTACCACAGTATGGTTAGTAAACATGTCCTTTACCTCACATAGTTACTATTTTGTTGTTACTGTTGTTATGGTGAGAACATTAAAGCTCTACTCTCATAGCAACTTTCAAATATTCAATAAAGCGTTGTTAACTATAATCATCATGCTATGCTTTAGATTCCCAGAACTTACTCATTTTATAACTAAAAGTTTGTACTCTTTGACCAACATCTCCCCATTTTTCCGAGCCCTCAGTGCCTGGCAAACACCATTTCACTCTTTGTTTTTATGAGTTTGATGTCTTTAGAATCCACATATAAGTGAGCTCCCAAGTGCTTTGACACGATATCCCAATACTTGAACATGACTCTGAAGCAGAGTTGCTGACGCTCCAATCCTGTCTTCACAGCTCACAAGAAGGCACTTCCCAGAGGGAAAGGGAGGTAGTCAGAGGTCATAGAGGGTAAAGTAGAATGAATGGTGATGGAAAAGAGACATGGCTTGGGATGATGAATACACAATATAATACAGATGATGTATTATAGAATTGTACCCTTTAAACCTATATAACTTTATTAACCATGATAACCCCAATAGATTCCATTTACAAAAGACTGTATTTCCCAGACTCCCTTGCAGTGAAGTATGACCAATAAAATGTGAGCAGTCGTGTACACTACTCAGAGACCTCCCACGTGTGGTATTTCCCCCATTCACCTGTCTGGAATGGACTCAACCACCAATATGAACTTGGCCCCATGGTTGGTGCTTAGAATAGTATCTGCTCATTGGTAATAGCATGCTTAGAATGCGTGAAAAATCAACCTGTTTTGCATTAAGCCACTGAGATTTGGGAGTTTATTCTCTCAGAGAAGCCAGCTTCACATTAGCTAATACGCCGTTCTTTCCTGCTCTCTTATCTATCTTAGCAAATAAAAACCCAAGACCAGTTGCACCAAAGGAAGTGCAGGGAAAAGCCATGGTTTCACTTTTCTCTTTGTTCCCCTGCAACGTAAGCAACTGACTATTCTGCACACTGCAGGGGAAGCAGTGGAATGTTTCAAAAGACCAAAGAACACTCATTTCCAATAAGCAATGGATAATGACAACAATAACAGTAATACCATTAATGGCAATAATAATAAACATCAATCTCTCTTTAGCGAACCCTGAATAGTGTTCAGTGGCCCCAAGGGCCATTATGACTTGGGTGTGACTAGGCCCCGCTGTGGGCCTTTTCTGAGGCAAAGAGGGGGACACAAACCTCTGAGCCTGCCACACAATAGAACATAACCTCCTCTCTCTGTTGCTTTTCACAAGAAGCCAGTGGAGATCTGTCAGGGCAAAGCTTTCTACAGAGCCTCCTAGAAGGAGGACGCCTGGTGCCCCAGGCTTTCACTGGCGAGCACCAGGCAGGCATAATGAAGTCAGTAATTTCTCCTGCCTGCAGCCTTGAATTAGGCCACATGGTAGAGCTTTTTAGGCCGATGAGGGGAAAAAAAAGACCACAGAACTTTAGAAAAATGGTTACGCCTTATTAAATTATTTGAAATCTCTGGAGTTGCATCTCTTTTATGGCTCCAAATTGGCATACCTGTTAACTTAGAGTGTTTAAATTTCTCGAAAATATTATTGTATTTAAGACATAGTGCCATCCCCAAACTGCACATGAATTACAGAGCATCAGGGAAAGAGAGAGAGAGACTCACCATTTGCAGGCTTAAAAACCTTTACCACAATTAGTAGTTAGTAGCTTTCAGAAACATTTGCTGGATAAGTAACCACGGTCAAATCACATAATTTTGCCTCCATCCCCTCCTTCGCTCTTTTCTTTTATTCCAGGGTTTTGAGTGCTGATCTAAGAGCTATAATTTCAACTTTAGGCATATTTCTTCAGGCATTCTTAATGAGGCATTTGATTTGTCCAGTCCTGCCTTCCTGGATTCAGCCTTTTAGGGATTTAGGGTTGGGAGAGTGTGGGAAAAAGGGAGCGTGGAATACCACCATGCTGCTGAGAAAAATACAATCTAAGGATTCAGAGAGATTGCGAATTATCTTCCTTCCCCCTTAGGCAGGGCTATATCTGAAAGTATTCTAGACAGATAATTTTCCATTCTCAAATATTTATCGCATGCCTATTGTGTGCTGTGCATATTCTAGGCATGAGAGATACAAAAATGAATTTGTATTGTTTTTGAGATGCTTTTTAAAATGTGGACATATTCGCATTTATGAATTTCTTTTAGTGAACTCAAAGAGCAGCTACATATTCTATTTTTATTATTTAGCAACTTTGGACATAAAAAAGAAGAAAGAAGGATAAGAAATGGTTTATAAAAAACTGGAGTTTTGCCTATTTTGTTTATAAAAAACTGGAGTTTTGCCTATCTTAGTTCTGGGAGCCTTCATTAGGTATTCAATAAATATTTTTCCTATAAAGTAAAAGAGTTATGGGGAAGAAAGTCATTTAGGTAATTCTTTGATAATTGAAGTAAAATACTTATACTGAAGTAAATGAAATGATTCCTGGTAATTTAAATATTTCTATACTGGGAGTACAAATTTTTGTACTTATCACTTCATTTTGTATGTGTGGAGTTACCAGTGGGTTACATTGATAGTTTCTTTCTAAGTGGAACTGGGATCTCACTGTGACAGAGAAATAATGCTGTAAGTAGTGAGTATGTCCCCAACCTCTTTCACAAAGTCTTGTAATACAGATTTTTAATGAATTAAGTAAAAATGTTTTTTGTTCGTTTTTGTTTGCAAAATGCATATATCTACTAGTGAAATTATGTAAGAGACCATGCTCTTTTGCTTCTCTGTTATGGAGAAAACAGGTTTAATTAGGAAGTGCAGGAGGATATAGGTGTAGATAGTTTGGGCAGAAATTTGGAGATGGATTTTTTTTTTTAATCCTGGCTTGAATATATTAGAACATTTGTTTCTTTTTTTCTATTGATAGTTTCATTTTGTGAGGGATGGTTGGGCAAAGAGTTTAATACTTCAAAATGGGTTTTATTAATCCTGGAATATTGGTAAAAGCCCCCTTTGAGCAATCAAGTAATGTGGTGGTTTCATTGTTCAAATGAAGGACAAGAGAAGGGAGAACACAAGAGGAGAGCTTTCTGAGGAGAATAGAAAGTGATTGGAATTATTAAGAGATATAAAGTGCAAGAATTACATTGTCTGGAACTGGGAGATTGGGAGGTGGAATAGGTCTTTTGCTGGGTGCCCAGGCATTAGTGCCAAGGTTCTGGTACCTCTGATGAAGGGATTATGTAGATTCTGGCCCTGAACCTTAAGTGTTGGTGGCACTGTGGACTGAAATACAGGTTCTAGAGGCATGCTTAGCAGAAGGGAGTGGGTGCTACAAAGATTCAGCCTTCCTGCTTTCATGAGGTCTGTGCAGATTCAGACAATGAGCATCTTATAAAGGTGAACTCAGATGACCTGAAAGCTAGAGGTCCCCTCCCATGTCCCTAGGTTGCCATAGCAGATTTCTTGTAATATTTCAAGTGAGGGGGAAAACCACTCTCCAAAATGACTGAGGTGTGATTTCTTAGAACCCCTGATGTGTGGGGGATTGTAAATTAGAAAAACAAAAAATACATTCTGCTGTTGGTGTGTCTTCACACACTTGTTTTTATAATTTTACTACATATGCAGCCGTCCATAAAAATACATAGAATTGTTTTGAAAGTTTTAGATTTTTATATAAATGGCATCATACAGTTAAGGGGAATGGGATGAGGGAGTAGAGCTCTCTGTGTATTGTGTTATTTATTTTTAAAAAGATCTGAAACAAATATAGTAAAAAGTTAACATTTGTTAAATCTGGACGGTGGATATACAGGTGTCTGGCAAATTTTTATTCCTGTACTTTTCTGTATGTTTGAAACATTTGGCTATTTTTTAAAATAAGGTAAAACCCCCACAAAGATAAAAAGGCAGCACGGTGTAGTGTGTCATGAAGTGCTATTTAATACCGATTTTACTGGAAATGCTTGCTAACTGGTTTGTTGCAACTCTTGAGGTACTTTAACAACTTGAGAGGAAGCCTTGCCTATCTGATGACATCCTGACTTTGCAAACTAAATATGTCCCAAAGAGAACTCTTGAACTTTTATCACCATATCTGGTTTCCACTTGTCCATTTTTAAAAATATATATTTTATTGATATTTTACAGAGAGGAGGAAGGGAGAGAGATAGAGAGCTAGAAACATTGATGAGAGAGAAACATCGACCAACTGCCTCTTGCACACCCCCTACTGGGGATGTGCCCGCAAGCAATGTACATGCCCTTGACCGGAATCGAACCTGGGACCTTTCAATCCACAGACTGACGCTCTACCACTGAGCCAAACCGGTTTCGGCTCCACTTGTCCATTTTAGTAAAAGTTACAACTATCCATTCTGTGACTATGTTTCCCCTTTTCCTGCCAATAGGGAAGCTGCAAGCTTCCCTGTCAGCTCAAAAGAGTGGAGTTTTAAGAGAATGCCTTGCAGTCCTGAACCTCTACTATAAAGACTGAAGGACACAGAAACAGCATTTTCAATTGTGTGTATGTGACAGGCCATGGTTGGCTTGCTGTCCTTGGATGGCAGACTAGACTAAGCAGCACTGGAAAGGGCCAGAACTTCCTGAGTTGGGCAGGACAACATATATGTAATTCTCCTGTAAGGAGAGTTAGCCTTCATAAATGGGAGCTGGCCTGTGTACTCTGGCCAAGAGAACAATGTAGAGCAGCAAGTGTTCAAATAGGAACCAGAAGCTGCTGGAGAGGTCAAGTATCAGAGGCTCAACTGATGGGCCTAAACTCTATCAGGCATCATAGGCAATGGGAGGTCTCTGAAAATCCACAAAGGTTTTTCCAGGAGAAAAAGAATCAACAGCCGGCACCTGCCACATCCAGAGGGTATCGCTATAAGGTTCCAACTATTGCAATTGGGTAAAACTTTTTCTTTCCTCAACTTCTTAATAATATCTTTCCTTCACCACTGGGCTTGGCCTGGAGAAGCTTGATATATAAGAGGACTCACAAAGTCCATGCTATTATGATGGTCCAAGGACCATCACCTCTCACCTGAGTATTGGTAGTCATTCCCTGAAGGGACATCCATTCCAATTACAGCAGCAAAATGATCTTGATAAATCCACATGAGATCATGTCATTCCTCTGCTCAAAACCCTCCAGTGGCCCATAATGACCTACAAGGCCTTATGTGATCTTGACCACTCTTTACTCTCTGGCCTCATATTTTTTATATTCTCCCCTTCCACTGCTCTACTCTAACCAAACTGTCCTCCTTGCTTCTTTTCAAATAAGCCATGTCCTCTCCAGAGTTTTTGCACTTATTCATCTTTGACCTAGAAACTCTTGTTCCATTCACCCATCCCTTTATCTTCATATCTACTTAAGTGTCAACCTTCTCTGGGCACTTCAACCTAAATAGCGCTTCCTTTATACTTCCTATTGACTTTTCCACTATATTCTCTTTTTTTACTCTAGAACTTATTCTTTACTCTAGAACTTATCATTATCATAACATACATTTGTTTAGAATATATACTAGAAAATAAGCTCCATAAAGATAAGAAACTTTGTCGATTTTGTTCATGGCTATATCTCCAGCATCTAGAACAGTGTCTGATAGGTAGTTGTTTAATAACTATTTGTTCAAAGGATGGGTAGAAATTACAGTATATCCAAAAAGAAAAAAAGGTGGCCATACCCCATCACTCCTACACACATCCCCTAAAGTCTTCCAAACCCAGAAAAGGAATCAACTGAATATGTGGTGATATTTTAAACTAAATGAAACTTGGAGTTCTGATATTACACAAGACAGAGACTATTTCTTACCTGATAATGACCAGAGAAGTTATGGGAAAACCCAAGATGTCATGTTGGGGAAATGGAAATAGAATAAATAAGAATCTATTTATAAGTGTAGTGTATTGAATAGCTCAGTTTTTGCTTCTGGGCACAGAAAAGAATTGCACTTCCCCTGCTCTTTTTGGTATTAGGCGTAACATATGACTTCCTCTTCCAATGAAATGTGAATGGAAGTGACAGGTATCATTTCCAGACAGAGGTGTTAAAAGCAAGCACATAGTTTGCCACATTCTATTTCTATTGCTCTGATGGTCATGAAAACACATGTTGAGATAATGCCTCAGTTAGGGTCACTAGTTAGGGTCACTGAGTGATTCCAAGGAGAAAAAATCCTACTGCTAACTTATGATGGACATGCTATAGGAGTGAGAAACAGACCTCTGTTATGAGAAGCCTCTATGATTTTGGGGTTGTTTGAAAGGGCTAAATGTTGGTAGACTATGGTGGTCATTAATTTTGGTTATAAATATTTCTAGCTTCCTGCCTTCTAAGTATGAGATAGGTTTGAATTTACTGTCACTTACTTGCCATGGTTAAGTTGGTTCATATGACTAATTCTGGTCAATGACTTGAGAGAAGTGACATAGGTACCTTATAGATAAGAATATTCAAGTGCAGGATGAATCTCTAGAGATCTTGTTTCCTCTGCTAAAGGTCATACAAGTTTATTTACACAACTGAGACTCTCAGGAATCTATAGAATCAATGGAGATCTTTGAAATATAGAACTTATTTGTAAAAGGTGTGTTTGACAAATAATAAGAATTCTAGTTTATTTTTAATTTTTTTTTAAATACCTTTAACTGATTTTTTTTTTTTTTATAGAGAGGAAGGGAGAGGGCTAGAGAGCTAGAAACATTTATGAGAGAGAAAAATCGATCAGCTGCCTCCTGCACACCTCCCACTGGGGATGTACTTGAAACTAATGTATGTGCCCTTGACTGGAATCAAACCTAGAACCTTTCAGTCCACAGGTTCACGACCTATCCACTGAGCCAAACCAGTTTCAGCTCTAGTTTATTTTTAATTCTTTACTTATTCCCACCTTCTTTCCTTCCTGCCTTTGTCTTTGTAGTAATTGTTGTGGCTGAACCTTCAAAAGAAATTTTATTCTATATTATCAGTCTTAGCCAATTGGCAAATTCCATTACCCTTGCCCATGATTGGCTTATAACTAGAATGTGACTGAAACCTGTCAATAAAACAAGACTGAAGTCTTATGAGAAACTTTGTGAAAGGTTGTCTTTTTTTTTGTTTTTTTTTTTCTCCAAAAAGAAGACAAAAGAACAAACAATTTTCTACATTCTCTTAATGTTGTGTGCTTAGATTTTTTGCATTCATTTTCCTACTGGTACAAAGAAAAAGCCAGAAATGGACTGAGCCAAGAGAAATGGACTGAGCCAAGAGAATTGCTAAAAATGCAGATATTGAGCTCCTCTTACTTCTGGACTTTTACTATGAGAGTTCATAAATCCCCATATTATTTATGTCAGATTGGATTAGAGGTTGCTGCTAGTTGCAGTCTAAGGAATACAATTTGATACACCTTTTTTCCTTTACTCTGATCCAAAAATAAAATTTTATCCAAATAACAATAAGTAAGAATACAGTCAGTAGACTCATCCAAGAAAAGTATCTTTCTAAGAACACAAGGAGAAAGTCATGGATCTGGGAGAATGGATAAAACCAAATCATATAGAAATGACAAATCCCTTTATAATTTTCTATCTTGAATATACTTTTCTAAGTTATCTGATATAAATGTTATTTCAGAATTATCACAACAACCTCTGCTCTCATGGCTTTTGTGTCATATATAGAAGAAAATATATTAAAATATATTTTACATTTGGAACTTTGCAGCATCTTTTTAAAAAAATATATTTTATTGATTTTTTTTACAGAGAGGAAGGGAGAGAGAGATAGAGAGCTAGAAACGTCGATGAGAGAGAATCACCGACCAGCTGCCTCTTGCACAACCCCTACTGGGGATGTGCCTGCAACCAATGTACATGCCCTTGACCGGAATCGAATTTGGGACCTTTCAGTCTGCAGACCGACGCTCTACCGCTGAGCCAAACCGGTTTAGGCTGCAGCATCTTTTAATTCTAGCTGTCACTAAGAGGTTTTTTTTTTGTTTTTTTTTTTAAATGAGTTAATATACTAAACATATATTGAGAATCTATTATATTCAATCCGTTAAGATGGTGTTGTGTATACTATAGGACTTTCAGGAGCAAGCAGTCAAGTCAGGAAGACAAGTCCATATGTCATTAATTTTAAGTACCAAGAGAATGGAATGGGTGTGAAATAAGAGTTTTTAAAATGTGCTTTATATGAACACATTGGATGGTTATTTTATTCCAACGAGGTGAATCAAGAAAGTCTTGACAGAGGAAAGGTCACACCCAAGTTGGGTCTTGAATATCAGGTAGGCCTTCAAAAGAAAAAATATTGACTAGTTTGAAACTATGTATAGAATAAGTAAGTTTTAAGGAAAACAAGAAACCCAGTTAGGCTGGATGGAGTTTTACATGAGGATGTCTTCTTGGAGGTAAGCTTGGACAGGTACACTAGCAGCTGACACTAGCTGGGCGTCCTGTAAGGAACCTAGCCCTTATTTTCCAGGTTATTCAAATAAATTGTTTTCATTTAAGGGAATCAGATCAGCTTTGTGAAAGTTAATCCAGGCAGAAGGGATATAGATTCAGGGATGGGAGGAAAGAGAGATGGGAGGCAGGAAGCCCTCTCAAGGAGCTACTTTACTAATGCAGATGAAAGATAAAAAACATTTAAAAAAAAAAAAAAAAAGAACCCTATCAGTGAGGGTGGGAATAAAAAAAAAAGGTTTAGATGCCATGGTAGTATCAACAGGTTTGGGGGTGGAGCTTGTGACTAAATTCTAGACAAGGGTCTGTGGGTGGAATTAAGATAAGCCATTGAAAGGCCTGGACCTTCAAACATCCCAGGCGACTTTCCTGTCTTTTCTTTCCTCCTTAAACAGCTTTGGAAAGTATACCTCATGGTATATCCACGCAACAGAAGAAGCCCAGATATTTTTGCCACAAGATGCTGAGGACAGCCATGAGGTTTTTGTCCTATTTGTTATATGCAGGATAGCGTAGTCCACACTAACTTACATGTTTTTGAAGAAGACCATGAATTTGGTTGGAGTTGGTAGAAACTACCAGAGAGTTGAAAAGCCATGTTTGGAGTTAAAGAGGATGCTTAGAGTTGCCTCTTTCCTATTTATTCATATAAAAATTCCTTATGACATGATTAGTGTACATAATTTAAAGGGTCCAAGAACCTTTGTTTTTTTCACATTGACCAAAAAAATCTGCAGCTAACGTTAGGCCCAAAATGTGAATTCTTTCATCATTTATCTAAATAAACTTTCCCATCACTGCACTCAAGAACAAAACTTTAGAAGGAAAACCTATCCCATTCTTCTAAAGTACTCTAGAGCTATAGGACCCAAAAAGGCAGGAGAAATCTATTTGCATGATGTGGAGGTCACCAAGGAGAGCTAAAAGCTTCTAAAACCTTTCCATCAGAAGAGATTAAATTGGCATTTGAACGGAGCTTTATATCATCAGGCAAACCTCTTCTTTTAGGGATAAAAGCCCATTCAATCAGATGTGTTCACTCTTCTGAGTAAGAGTAAAGAGCTTCTACAAAGGAGGTTAGAAGAAGCACAGATTCCTAGAGGCATTTATTTAGTTATCACGCAAAGCTGCCTTCTCTGCCCCCTTCCCTAAGCTTATACAATCAGGTCATAGGATCAAGGACTTTCTTAGGCCTCATATTAATGACAATAATTAACATTTATTATGACCTTAAACCTCTTGCCTTACACTGTCTTATTTAATTCTCAAAATAGCCCACTGAATTAGATTGTAATAATAGTCCCATTTTGCAGATGGAGATAGAGGTTTAGTGATTTACTGAAGCTCACAGTACGTAATATGCCCTATAATCCAAACAGAAGTAATCTGATTTCAGAATTCAAGTTCTTAATTACTTAGTCTATTGATTTGGGAACTTAATTTTTTAAAGAATTTAAGGTATCTGAATCAATTGCATACTATATTTCACTGAAAGTGTTTTTTATTCTTTGTGTACAAAAAATGATAGTACACTTTACAATTGATTGCATTTTAGATTTCATAAATATAATACAATGCTAATCGGCCTCTACTGACTGTTCAGGCATGTGTAATTATGCAGAAAAGCAGGGACTGACTTAGAAAGAAGCTATGTATTAAGGAAGAGGCTTTCCAACTTTCTCACAGAGCAGAATGAATTATGCAAACAAAATCTGACATACAACTCCAGTATGTAAAGCAGGGAAAAGTGGTATTTTATTGGTATAAATGTACTCCATGTTCAAATTATAGGACATGTATTTATTATATGGGTAATCAGAGAGACTACTAGTTAGCACACTAGAGATATCCAGTAGGTTGGATTTCCATTGGAATGTGCAGAATTTTTTTTTAAATGGGTGTTTTAAGAGTATTTGAAGATATGATTTACATCACATTTAAATCAAATATGAAGGAAATCAGAACATACCTTTGTGGATCTATAGTTTAACAACAATTCTGTAAGGATGGTTTAAATAACCACATGACAATTGTCTTTATAAGTTCAAAAGATTACTTCTCTTTCTCTTTTGTACTGGACATTATTACATTGAAAGTTGTTTTGAACAAATTAACTATTCAAAGATTAGCCTGGTTAAAAAAATCATAGCGTTTGAGGGAATTAGAGTGATATTTTCTTCAAGTTCTCTGACCGTCATCAACATCACTTCAATCACCACCAGACATTTTTAGCAGTATAACAGCAATTCCTGGGGCCAGTTTTCTAGATTTGAGTCCCACCTCCATATCTTACTAACTACATGAGTTTGGACAAGTTGTTTAACCCTTCCCAGCTTTGGATTTCATCTGTAAATCAAAACTAAAATACCTGTAATAATTTTGTAATATTGTTTTAAGAAGAAAGAGATAATATGAATAAATCACTATCTGTAATGTCTGTAGTATGCAATTAATAAATTTTAGTTTTTATAGTTATAAAAAGAGAAAATTATCTTGCTAGTGGTAGGGGGCAGAGAGATAGTTAAGTGATGGTTTCTGCTATCCAGGAAGTCTTCTCTATTTGAGGAGATTAGAAATAAACATGAAAGATAAATAATAATAAAAGTCAACACAAAGTAAGAGCCAAGCAAATGACAAAGATAAGGGTGCTAAAAATCACAAGAGTAAGAGCACCTTGTTTTCAAATTATACTTACTAAGCAAGTTTCTAGACCTCATGACAATATAAATATGCATGACAGAAGTTGTAATCTGGAGATCTGTGGGAAACATCTGGGCCACTGATATGCTGATATTGGCCTGCAATGTTTAGAAAGGTTTTGAGCCAACTTTCAAATATCAGGGTATATCATATACAAACTTAGATGCTCATAGATCTTTGGCTTCCCCAAGTCTAGAGACTTCACCTCTTTCTAGCAGAAATGTTGGGAGGGGTAGTTCAGTTTAAACACAGGAATCTAAGGGAAAACACACTCAAGCAATTCCTCCTTACCCCAATCTTCCAGCTACCAGCATGGGACAATGACATGGTTGCAACCTTATGAAGAGTACCTTCAAAGAGAAGAGACCAGACTGTCCCCCAATAGCTTTTGCTGAGATCCTCTGGAGGCTAGGGAGCAAACTTCTAGAGGAACTCCTTCCCCTTGTTCAGAGTTATTTGGATAGGAGATAGGAACCAACCACCTTTGGAGGGAGGGTCAGTACTGATCAATACAACCAAGCATAAGATCAGAATATTGTAACAAAAAAAATGTGAATGAAGTTTAGATTTAACTTTTGAGGGAGCAGAATAAACTACCACCCTACCATATGCGTGTGACTTCTCCATTTCTGACTGCAATTTCCATTTTTTAAATAGAAATTTTCAACCTTCTGTGCTTGTCTATGTCTGCTCAGAACAGTTTGAGACCTTGTTACTGTTTTTAAATGTATGCATGTTAAGATGACTCTCCAACCCATGGCAAAAAATAAAATTCAAAAAGTTTTGTTTAAAAATAAAATCTGAATTTCCAGGGTTTCTTTTTCCCTAAGAGATCTTACTCATCGGAACTTCAACTCTGTATATTCACAGTCACTTGGGGCCAAGTAATGGCTGCCATTCTTATGGAAGTGAATGGGCTCTCTGATTGGCCAGAGACCTCACCACTCCCTATTGTTTTCCAATGCTGTGATTAATTACACATTTCTATTAGCACTGTCCTGTGCTTCTGTTTTTCTTCTACCTCTTCTTTGTGTAAGTAAAGAGTGTTACTACATGTTTACTATGCAAACAAATATCTCTTGTACCTGGCTTGCTTTAGTCATTTACCGTATCTGTCTGTCTCCTGTATGTATGTGAATCTCTATTGTGAATGATTTATAGACATGCATACAAAATGACATTTGAAGAATGCTCACATTAGAAGAAAATGTGCAAGAAAGTAAGTGATCAGGAGCAAAAAAACAAATGTTACAGTGATCAAAGGAGAGACTTAATATGATATTATCAGATGAGATTTCATAGGGTAGATAGGTCTTAAATAAAAGAGTTCTTGGACTAGGAGGAGGATGTTTGGGCAGGTAAATGTCTAAACCATGCAAAATAAATAGTTGTCTAGAGACCCTTGGCATATTTTGTTCTATCTCCAAATGTAATCATACCACTCTCCAGCTTAATAGCTTTCAGTGGCTTCACAATGTCTTCAGATAAAGCCCAAAGTCTTTAGACCAATGGACATAGGAAGTTCTTTATGATGTGGTCCCTGGCTACCTTCCTAGACTTATTTTAGGCAGCAGAAGTCTCTTACTTTAGTGCCTGTGAGCTAGCTATGCTCAACAGTTCTGTTCTCTCAAAGTACTAATCTCATATTTTGAACATTGTTTGTTCAGATTTTGCTCTTTGCCCCACCCCATCACCACCTCTTCTGAGAAACCTTTTCTGGTACTGTCTTCCTCTGAGGCTGAGTTTGGAGCTCCTTCTCTATGTTCACTGAGCACAGTGAGAACTGCATCTTCACATTTATGTCCTTTGAGTTGTCATAGTCTCTTCATTCGTCTCCCTCCATGAACTCAAAACTCTTTGAACAAGGGGACCAGAGTTTAGGAAATGATGGGAGGACTTACTACCCCTAAGGGAGTCACATTATGAACTAGGAGAGCACTTGTAGGAATGTTCTTTCATGTGCAATTAAGCTGAAAGCCAGACTTCCTCTGTTCCTCAGGGATTTAAACCCTCCTCAGGAATTCTGAAAACCCAGAGCCCTCTCCATGATCTTTGCAAATTCCTGAAAACTTACTTCCTCATTCATCTGTTTATCCACATTCTGCTCTGACAAGTCAATCCTTGGACCCTCCATTGGTTTTCAGGAAAGATCCTCTAGGAGTTAGCTTTGGACTGGGTTAATTATTTTATTAAAATTCTGAGGGGTCAAGGAAGAGATCACCACCCAGATGAATACACTCTCCACACCTAATTCTTGACAATGCCCATCTTCCTCAAGCACTTGTCAGGGTATATCCCTAAGCAAATATTGTTTTCCTTCTAAGAGCAATAGGGTGTCAAAGGCTATTACAATGATATTTTGCATCACACAGTCACATTGACCTTACATCTCTCTTTTTAAATATGTCTATGCAATTTCCTTAGAATGATCAAAAATGAGTTTATCTTCTATAAGAGTGATTTTCAAATCTTTTACATAGTCCTGATCTTTTGCAGGTCAGAAATCTTCATTGTCTTTATCCAGGATTGGGGCTTCTGAAAGGTAATTCTTTTTTTTTTTTTTTTTTTTTTTTCAATGAGAAAAATATTCACAGATTTTCATAGTAATATTTTTGAGACTTTTTATGTGTAAACTATTTCTCAAGGTTACCCTAAATTCATCCTGTGAAGGCCAGAGTTTTTGTTGTTGTTGTTTTCCCTTGCCTTCAGCTGGACTAAAACTTGTGAGAAATAGATTATTTCACCTGACTTATTTACACAAAGTAAAAAACAGGTCACAGCCTTTTTATTTAAGCTGATCAACTTAATTATAACTCTTTGGATGCAAGCATTTGCAATGTTTTCTGTGGTTTGGGTGTAATTTCCTGCCAGAGGGTGAAGTGAAGGCGGAGGGGAGAGCAGGGGCTGCTGAGTTTTGGCATCAAATTCTTCAGTCCAGCTGCTCTCTGTTAAGTGTCAGTGACCTTACTCAATAGCACCCAGACAGTCAAGGTCCCTCTAATGAGAAAACCAAATTACAGGTATGCAATTTTCACAGTTTTCTGCCAGGATCTCCAAGCTGGTGACAAATTGATATACTACTGTCTGTATGGAAGGCTGGCTTTCAGAAAACAGGCCACTCTCAGTTGAAATATTATACCTGAAGGATTGCGCAATTTCAAACCTCTGAGATATAAAAAACATCCTTCACCCAAGTCTCTTGTAGAATGTTGAACTGAAGAGCATATTTGTTTACACTTTAAAAGCCCTGCCAGAAAAACAAAGTGTGAGAAAACTCTTCAAACACCAGTATACAGGAGATCATGGGGGGGAGGGGTGGGGAGGGGGGGGAACATCATAACAATAGGAAGATAATATAGGCCTTGGGATAAAGTCTCAAATTGTGAATTTAATATATATTTTTTAATTGATTTTAGAGAGAAAAGGAGAGGGAGAGAGAGATAGAAACATCAATGATGAGAGAGAATCATTGGTCCACTGCCTCCTGCAGGCCCTCTACTAGGAATTGAGTAGGCAACCCAGGCATGTGCCTTGACCAGGAATTGAACTGTGACTTCCTGGTTCATTGGTGGAAGCTTAACCACTGAGCCATGATGGCTGGACATCAAGTTGTGAATCTTGTTATCCATTTCTGGCCTAACTTTTAAATTTTGACAGCTAGGCAATAATTCCCTTATAGCTACATATATTTCTCAAAGGTAGTTTTCTAAAGCAAAAAATTTTGTATAGTAAATATAATGTAATAGAAATAATAAACACTTAGTAAGGTTTTCCTACATGTCCAGTTCAGTTCTAAACATTTCCCTCGTATTCATTCATCTCATCCTCACAACCACTTCAGACCATAAGGATTATTATTGCCCCTATTTTAGCAGGTGAAGATACTGAGGCACAGAGAGGGTTGAATAGCTAATGAATGGCTAAGGCCAAGTAATCAATCCGGGCAATCTGTTTCTATAGTTCTTGAGCTCAATCCCAAATTGACTTTTTTAAAGTATAGTATATTTTCCCATAGGAGCAAAGACATCATTGGATGGTATATCACTGACCAAGAGTTTAGCTTTGAATAAAACAAATGGGGAAAAAAAATGTCCAAAGAGTAAAGATATAACTAAATGGATATATTTTCAGTATAAATAGTAAATAGCCAAGCTGAGATCGTAGTCAGCACTGGACTGTAGAAATAGGACCTAATTCTGGAGTTATTCATTGAGTCTGAGGTCAAGTATGAGATTCAATAGTTCTAATATTTCTCCAAGTTTTCCAATGCAGGTACATGTTAAGAGATCACTGATCTAAGTTTTATTTTCACATACATAATTTCAAGCTGCTCAAAAATCTAGGTTTGTGCAGGGTGAGAGGGATAAAGCAAGTAAACAACTATAGTACAGCACAACAAAAATCTCTGATAGGGCCAGCCAGTGTTGCTCAGTAGTTGAACATCAACCTATGAACCAGGAGGTCATGGTTTAATTCCTGTTCTGGGCACAAGACCGGATTGCGAGCTCGATCTTCAGTGTGGGAGAGGCAGCGATCAAAGATTCTCTCTCATCATTGATGTTTCTCTCTCCCTTTCCCTTCCCCTCTGAAATCAATAAAAATATATTTTTAAAAATCTCTAATAGAGTACAGAGGGTAATAATTCAAAAAATAGAAAAGGATCAGAAAATGCTTTGCAAAGGAGATAATCTTCACTGGATTATCTGGGGGGGGCGGGAAATGAGGATGAAAAGGTAAGTGGGAGAAAGAAGAGCAATGAGGATATTTTCTGTACACAAGGACATATATTCATTCAAAAACAACATCATCAACTATTTATTGCACATTTGCTATGTGATAGGTATTGCTATTGTGATGGATAAAGAACATACACAAAAGAATAGTGAGGTGAGAGTATGTGGAAGGAATTGAGAGCAGTCAATTTTGTTTAGATGGGTTATAAAGTAAAAGAGTGACATGATGAGAGAGGTCAAGGGTTGTGTGTCCTGAGAAGAAGACTCTCAGATGGAGATCAGCAAGCAGGTTGTTCACTGGGGATACCTCCAAGATCAACATGTGTGGATAAAGAGGGAAGGAAAGGAAGACTGTGCAGAGGCAGAAGCTGAGCTGCAATGCAGTCCTTATGGAGGAGTCAGCCAGCCAGCCTCACAGGTGGATTTGGGGTGGCCAGAAACTTAAAAATCATTATGTTTAGGACAGAAAAAAGAATCCTTTAAAAATAATGGTAACAAGTTCATTTGTAAATGGACAAAATGTTGGGCGGGATTCCTATCTGTTGTCATAATAGGAAGATTAGGATAAGATTTATAATTATCTCAGATGCCTGTTATTCTATGAATATTTGACTATGTCTCTTAAAAAAAAAACCTACATATTTTTATTGATTTCAGAGAGGAAGGGAGAGGGAGAGAGAGAGATAGAAACATCAATGATGAGAGAAAATAATTGATTGGTTGCCTCCTGTATGCTCCACACTGGGGATCAAGCCCAGAACACAGGCATATTCCCTGACCAGGAATCAAACCGTGACCTTCTGGTTCATAAGTCAAAGCTCAACCACTAGCCATACCAGCCAGGCTGATCATGTCTCTTTAGCTTTCCCTCTTATACCCTTAACCCCTTTTAATTAAGAACCCAGGGTCATGCACTGAAAGATGTATAGAGCTCCCTCTTCTACCATCCCTCATGTTGCTTATGAGCTAAAAGCAGAGCCACATGGAATCCTCTTACCTGCCTGTCAAAAATAGAGCATTTGTCCTGCTGTTGTGAAGTCAGACAAGAGAGCCATTTTGTCTCTCTATTAGTAAGTGGCAATGTGATGCTTAGAATTATGTAGAATAATAAGTGGAATCACCCCAAATGAGTTTTCTATTCACAACCAGACTATTGATGTTATCACTGACATTAATAACAATTCTATAGGATATTGCCTGCAAAAGCACTTTTATGTTAATAGGTTCATTATGCCCTTAATATATTTGAAAACCAGGTGGCAAGAACATTAGCTCCATTTTGTAGAGGGACAGATTGAGGCAAGTGAGGTTGTGTGTGTCACTTGACCTAATTTCTCCTGGTTGAGGGACAACCCTCCCTCCTCTGGAACTTGCAATTCCTCCTTGCAGTCATGACATTCATTTGTGTGTTTGTGCATCATTCTGCACCATTAGTTGTAAATCCTTTGAGAGGAGTGTTGTGCCTCAGGCACCTTTACATTCCTCAATACCTGTCCTGCAGTTCTTGCCCTTCTCCTCTGCTCATTTGGCAAGCTGACAGGAAGAAGGAAATGAGTGAATTTTACAAAATACCATTTGAAGTCAGCAGTAGAGATAGGCATGTGCTTGAATTTCTGATGACTTCCTTGTGACTCAAAGTATAGTCTATGGACCAGTAGCAATGCAAACAACTCAGGCCCACTCAAGACTTACTAAGTCTGAGTCTTCATTTTTATATGATTCTCAGGTAATTCTCATTCACATTAATACTGGAGAAGCATAGCTCTAGACTATATTTCACCTTCAAAATTACTGAGTGTTTACCATGGATAAATCTACACCTACTGGCCTTTATTCTCTGTGGCTTTACCTGAATGGCTCAACCATGACCCGAAGGCAATGGACCATGAGCAGATAAAACAACACCTAAGGAAACTGATGTGAAACCAAGTAGTTGTGGAAATCAATTTCATTAACACAAGATTAATAAAAATAACCCTAAATATAATACTGAGAGATAACATTGAGAATCTATATGGCAGGTAGTGTCCTAAGTCTTTTAGTATAGTTATCTCATTTACTGTAGGCCTGGTACTTTTCTAAATTTATTTACATGTATTATATATGTAGATAAAAATATAAATTATTATATTTTTCCTTAATTATAATTTAGTATTAAAGAAGACTTTCTACACAAACACAGCCATATGGGTTAAGTTCTACTGTTATCCCCACTTCACATCTGGTCACTGGTGTACCAGGTGCCATGGCTGGAATGTGGAGAGGCCTGGCCTTCGACCCAGGCGGTCTGGCTCCTGAGCCTGTGTTCTTCAGCACCCTCTGAAATAGATTTAGAATGAACTTGCTCTGTGCATGTATTTTTTTTCTCTGTTCCTAACTTCTACAACAACGAAACAGCTCTGGCCACCTGGTCCTCACCCAGAAGAAGGAAAGGGGAGAACAAGTTGGGAGAGACAATGGGTCCACTCTCCATGGAGCTTTGACATCAGACCTTTGATTCAATTTGAGCCTGAAGGTTCAGACTCCAGTACCAACCTCGCACAAGTTGAGCAACATCTTATTTCCTTAAATTTCTATTACTAGCTTAAAAATTCCATTTCGTTGTCCTGTGCTTCTCCCTCCCCCTTGACCCCTCATGCTTATGTATCTATATAAAACTAATAAAAACTTGAGCAGGAAATATAAAAATCACCATGAAACCAAACCAAACCTGCAGCCAGACCTCAGAGGGCCCTGTGCAATCAGAGCTGTGTGAAGCTATTTGCTGGGAGCCGTAAACCTAATAGTTCACTCTGTGCAAGGCACAGCTGCAAGGCTCTGGAGACAGATATGCCCCTTGTTGGAAAACAGAAGGGCTTGTAAAATTATTTTCACAAACATTTTTTTCTTTAATACTTTCCCAGCTACCTCAGGCACTCCTTCCCCTCTGCCCTACTTAGCTAAATAACAGGAGTCTGGGAGGAACAATGGTGAAGGAATAATAATCCCCCCTCCCCCATTTATTGAATTGATGAATAGCAAATTATTTTAATAATATTTCCTATTTGTTTTTTTTTTAAATAAATCACTTAAAAGATTTTTTTTTAATTTAGAGATTTTTATTCTTTTTAATTTAATTTGTAGTGTGTGTGTGTGTGTGTGTGTGTGTGTGTGTGTATTGGGAGCGGGGGGAGGGACTTTCCTCAGTCTGTGGCCTTAATTTTGCCACAGGAGCCTTCCCTTGCCTCCAAGGACATTGCTTATATCCAAGGCAGTCTTGCTGTTGCTCTGTCCTGTCCCACAAGGCCCTCTCCTCACTGCATGCAGACATGGCTGTATCCCAACTCCCTTTTTCTTGCCCACACTCACAAAAGCTCATTCTTTTTTGAACCTGCATTCCTGCACAACTCCCTGTGTTTCTGGATACTGGGATTATCCTTTGGTGTGTGTTCCTAAGCCTCTTGTCCTTGTAAAAGGGATTGGATGCTCATTTTGTTTGGCTTGTTTTCCCACTCCCGTAGGCGCTAAAGCTTTGGAATCAGCCACAGCCAGGTTCAAATCTTGCTTCTGATTACTATGTAAATAAAATAGCTTTGGATGAATCGTCCCATCTCTCTCATACTCAGTCTCCTCAATTATAAAATGTATTCAACAGGGTGTGCCATTTTAATAAGTCTTTGTCCACATGTTAACTCAGTTAGTCCTCACATAACCCTTTAAGGAATGGTGCAATCAAAATCTTGTTTTATGGATACAAAATTGTGCCCAAGGTCAAAGTATAGTAAGTGAGGACCTGGAATTCCCTCATGGGTGTTATGACTCAGGAGATTTTGCTTTTAACTACCCTGTGATGAAATCTTCTAGACTATAGGGTTAGTGTAAAGAGTAAAGAAATAACCAATGCTAATTTCCAGCAGGCCATACCAGACTCTGAGATAGTGTGCAATCAATGTTGTTTTTCTTCCATGTATAATTCAGATCTCTAATCATCATTTCTTTCTCTAGATTCACTCCAACAATGAGACTTCTTGCATTTTGTCACCTCTGTAGAAAGTTTAGTTGGTGATTCTGTTAGGTTATTTTATCCTGAGTCTATAACCTTCAAAGTTCACCTTAAATACCATATACAAATATGTGGTTTTGCATGCATGTGTGTGAGTCTTCTCTGAGACAAGATTAAAACTTGTCACAAGTGTTTTATCTTCAAAAGATGGAGAGGAGACAAGCACGGAAGATGGAGTAGGTGGTAGAGATAGGTGCTCTCAATCTATGATCACCGTTCATATGATCACCGTTCATTCTCCTAACTGCTTCCCCCTCCAGATCCTGATCCACCCAACCTCCTCATGGACCCAGAGTAAAACAAAGAGGAAGAGGAAGTAAAAAGAAAATAATTAAATTAAAATAATTCAGTCCCTATACGCAAAGGTTGCAAGTTTTATCCCCAATCAAGGCACACAGAAAATTAACTAATGACTACATAAATAAGTGGAACAAGGAGCAAGTCTCTCTCTCTCTCTCTCTCTCTCTCTCTCTCTCTCTCTCTCTCTCTCTCTCTCTCTCTCGTCAATTAAAAAATTTACCATCTCAGGATACTCAAGTTCCCTAAAAATGTAGCAAGATAGATTTAGGCCTTCAGAATACTGTTCTACTTTACAGTTAGCAACTGACATCATATATATATATATAATGGTGGTTCTTAAGAAAGCTGTCCTTATTCTAGCAGCATTGCATCACCTGGGAACTTGTCAGAAATGCAAATTCTTGGGCCCATCTTAGATCTACTGAACCAGAAACTCTTGGGGAGAAGTCTAAAATTCTGTTTTAATAATCCCTCCAGGTGATTCTGATTTGAACTAAAGTTTGGTCATCATTGGCTTGATGGCACTGAGAAGATGAGGGTACAGTTGTTAAATGTTGTTAAATCATATTGGAAGCTAAATGCAACCCATCACCTATTTTTATAAGCAAAGGTTTACTGGAATACAGCCACACCCCATTTATTTACTTATTGCCTTTGACTGCTATTCTGCTATAATGGCAGCCTTGAGTTGTTGCACCAGAGACTGAATGGCCCCCAAAGAAAAAAACTATTTACTGATCTCTAGTCCTTTACAAAAAAAGTTTTTCTGATCCCCGAGTTAGAGAATTATAGGCACAGCATTTCTAAACCAACCACATATGTGCTTTGTGATTTTGGAAAATTTTTTTCTGATCTTTAGTTTTTCCTCAAAGTACAGTAAGAATACTCAAGCCACCTTGTAAATTGTGATGATTAAGTTAATCTATGCAGAGGTGAAAGTAGAATACTTAATAATCATTGAATAAGTGGTAATAATAATCATTGAAACAATCCTAGATAAAATGTACTAATTGATTAGTTTATATTTTAGTCTGAGCAAAAATAGAAAAGAATATCTGATTTATCAACTAAATTCATTGGTTTGGTGAAGACCAAAGAAAAAAAGTTAGGCCTACAATTCTTCAATAGAAAATAATAGTTTTTAAAGTAATAAAACATGCTTAGGTTTATACTCAATTTAAAAAAGTATTTGTATACTTAGTGTCTTTAATCTTAAGCATACTCAATTAATAAATATTTATTTCTTAATACTTGAGAATTTTACAAGTCATAGTCAATGCTTTTATTTATTTTGAATATAAATATGGATAAAATATGTTTGGAAAAGAGACCTTAATTCAAGCATAATTTACACTTGATCATTTTTCTTCTCAACTGTGGACAATAGAATTAGAATTTTATGTGAATAATAAAACAACTACTATTACCACTTATACCACAGTGTTTATAGATATAGATGTTGCAAAATATATTTGCATGAAATACATATATTTTTGTATTAACTGAAATGTGGGTTAAAACTACATAGCTAAAGTTTTAATTTCTTATATTTTTACTTTGAGGTTTAAAAACAATAATACTTTATTATTATTTATGATTCTGTGGGTTGGCTTGGCTCAGTTGGGCAATTTTTTACTCCATGTGGTATAGCTGAGGTTACTTACTTGTTTGGCTGCATGCAGCTGGAAGCTTTGCCGGGGGTTGGGACTTCCAAGAAAGGCTCTCCTATTCCTAAGGCTCTGTCTACATGGCCTCTCACCAATCATTAGGCTGACCGAGCTTCATTTAGCATGCCTATGGACTTCTAAATGGGATATCCCAAGAAGATAAGACTCAACCTGTAAGCATTTATCAAACCTCTGCTTGCATCAAGGTCCCATTGGCCAAAGCAAGTTACATGTTCAAGCAAATCATCAACATGTAAGGGACATGAATATACAAGAGCATGAATACCAGGGGGCTTGCTTATTGGGAGCCAACAATGCACTGCCCATGACTTCTGAATAATATGAATTTAGTGAATCTGAAAGCCACAATGACTAGACAACTTCCAGTTCTGTGAGCAATGGAGAATGTCTATACACATGGATTTATTTCAACACGTGTTTGGAATCCATTGTAGAAAACACATTTATTTCTGAATATTTGCTTAAGACACTAGATTTTGCATAACTATAGTACAAAATGAGATCTTCTATTTTTCATTTTCTCATATCCTCTTTTAGGAATTTTGTGCACCAAGTACAGATGTTTTGGATTAGTTTACCACCCTACACCAGGCAGCCAGAGTCATATAGCACACAAATTATGCCATATTTTTCTGAGATGAGTCAAAAGACAGGTTCTGGTAATGAGAAATCAAGGTGGCATTTGGATGGTGATATTGAAAGAAATACTTCCCACCCTGGCCACCTGGCAATAAACAGGATTGTAACTGTAATCAAATGCTACAGTGACAGCCAATATTTAATTCATGGGCAAACCCCTGATTCCTTACCACTTGTGCTGAATATTTTAGAGGTATCACATTTTTTCTCAAATGATACTAGATTCTATTAGTATTATATGATCTTCAAGTTAATAAAAATAATAAAAATGGGAAAATAAATAAAAAGATAGCATCATCTCCTGGAAATATATATAAAAATTTTTTACAGAGATTTTATTTGAGGTTCTTGAGGGGAACTGCTCAGATAACATTGACCAAGAAATGCCCTCCTCTCTCTGGGGAAACCATCCTCTCTAAACAAATACAGAACTTGGTGAGTGAGCACACAGGCCAGCCCGAACAGCTAAAGAAATGCTGGTGATCTGTTGACAGACTGATGGGTCTCTAGACCATTTTCATTTCTGTACAATTTTGACTTAGCATCTATGGAGTATAAACTAGTCCTTGGAATTTATAATACTACTAGAAGCCCAGTGTATGAATTGGTGCACAGGTGAGGTCCAGCCAGCCTGCTCTATTGAGGGCCCATCAGGCCAAGTTGGTGGCAGGAGGATGGTGGGGGGGAAGAGGAGAGGAAGGGGCTGCATGTGGTTGACCATCCTGTCCCCAATCAGCGTGTTGGGGTCTGATTGGGGTAGGGCTGGCCGGGATTGGGGGCCAGATCAGGCTAGTTGGCAGCTGCAGTGCATGTCATAGCCACCAGTCGTCCCAGTCTTTCTGGACCTTCTGCCATTCAGGTAGCTGGGCTTTTACATTTATAGATTTAGTTTACAGATAATTTAACAGCACATGCAGGTGGATATAGAACAAATGATTTATTTTGAAGGATGATCATGGTAACATAAGACTGCATTTATAAAGACAGAGAATATATCCTATATAATAAAAGCGTAGAATGCAAATTGCCTCCTCAACCTGGAGTTCTTGCAGGAGTTCAACCAGGGGGTGGGGCCAGCCAGGGGAAGGGAGGGAGTACCCCGCTAGCAGCCAGCAGCCACTGGCGACCCTACTAGTGCACGAATTTATATTCGTGTGATAGACTTAATTTATTCACTCTCAAGGAGCATTTTTGAATACCTATAGTATGCCTATCCTGGGCACTTTGAAGAATTTCCCCTTCGTCAGAGAGGGGTTTCTAGAGTAGGGATAGAAGATTAGGGTGAATAGAGCAGAAAACATCTGTGAATCCCCTGAATTATTTCTAAAATTTCTGAATCATTATCTTTTTATTTTCTTTAGTTTTTGTTAGATTCTCAGAGGAACCCAATGACCCAAAAATGTTAAAGCTAGAAGAGCATTATGGATGGCTGGAGGAATGACTCCATGTCCTAAAGCTCATTTTTTAGTTGAACCCCTTCATTTCTCAACTGAGCGAATCCCAACCCAGAAGTCTGACATGAGTGCTTGGTTTAAAAATCACTCAACTGGTTTCTGATAGAGCTCAGTTTAAATCTCAGTAAGTTTCATTACCTCTTGCATGGTTCCATTTGAAATGATAACTATAGTTCATCCCAACTGTAGTTTATTTGAATTGATATAAACATCCAAAAACACAGAATGGAAGTGCAGTATCAGCCAGGAAGAGGAGTTATCCTACTAGGAAATACACTTTTTCCCTGGTGTTCCCATTCTCTACCCCATCATTCCCAGGAAGCAGGAAAAGAGTACTACTTGCTTGGATAAAGGCCATGGAAATGGCAGGGAGAATGGTTTCAGTCAACTGATGTTCCAGGAAGAACAAGAAATTCTACCCACTGACCTTTATGAAATGACAGGTGGGAGAAAGATCGTGCCTTCTCCTTTATGTTTTGCTTTCCTGGTGCAGTGTATTGGATTGTGTTGATTAGATAACAATCCCTAAAATTAGTATACTTAGTGGACACTGAACATGTTACATCAGAGAACTCAGGAGGATTTTGACAGAATCAAGAGACAAGAGATAAGATGTGGATGGAGGAGGGGAGCTGGAGATTGCTTACATTTTCTTGGACCACTAGAGTAAAGTAAGACAAGTAAGGGTCCAATCAAATTGAATAGAGGGCACTCCCTGACTGAACTGCCAGGACCCCCTTCTAGCTACATAATTACAGGGCTCCTCTTCATGTACATGATGTTGCATAGACAAAAAAAGCCACACATAAGTTAAGCCGTGGTTATGGGTGGAGCAGCATACTAGCTCTACAACCAGTTATGGTTTGGGGAGGAATTTGAGAGAGCTCTTAGAACTGATGGTGAAAAGATCTGTTTATCAGTGAAAGGGTTTTCAAGAATTATATATCCCTTTCACTGACTGCTGACCCAAACATGGTAGTGTAAGAACTAAGTGGGCATCCATGTAACCTCTCCTCCCTGCCTGGTGATCAGAGGAGTGCGGGAAGGTAACCCAGGTGTGCTACTTCTCCTCACGTGATGGCTTTTTTAGACTGACTTCATTTATTTATGTGGATCATGTGGTTTTCTTTTTGTCCTTTGGAGCCATCTATGTGGGAATGCTGTCCCAACACAGCTACTTAATTAACTACAATGCCATAAAGAACTAAACATTTAGGACTTCTTCTTCAAGACATTCAACTTCCCTAGTCAGAGGTACAACTCCACCCAGCGTGAATTCTTCTCTAGTCTAGGGGGCAGCACGGAGGGAGAGAGGGATTCAATTCCAGGTTCTGCATGACTGTGAGACCTCAGCAAGTTCAATCATTCCCCCCAGTTTTCTGTTTGTTACCACACAGAAAGACTTTACAAACGCATGTTGTTAAGCTCTGAGAATCTTGGCTACAAAGCTGCTTACAGGCATAAAATATTAATGCTGTTGGCACTGCCCATTTTTACTTTCAGCAACACCAAAACTTTTGGACCTGTTAAACTCAGGAGACTTCTTTCATGGTACAAGAAGGTTAAACTGTAACTGTATTCCCTAGACCCTATTGCTCAAGGAAATGTGTCCCAGGAGAATACCTGTAGGACAGTTAATTAGCCCCGAGGTGGAGCAGTGGCAGAAAAAATTGGGCCAGATTGGTACTTGGGTCTGTAATAGGTCATAACATTTGTCTGACAAACTGTAAACTCCAGGAAGACAGCTTTGGTTGCCCAATGCTTGGATACATGCCAACCCCATCCATCTTTTCCAGAGCCAAAGAGCAGTCTTTCTAAAACACAAGTTACCTACCCAAAGAGCCCAGTCTTCTCAGAGTAAAGTTCAAGGTACTGCCTTACTCTAATAGGATTTTCTTTCCTTTTCTCTCCCTATGCAGTCCCCTTTCTCTAGCCATAATTAATATTATCTTTCTCTGAAATTGCTATCTCCCTTTACACCTCATACTTGTCTCTCCAACTAAGATGTATGATGATCCTTTACAATAACTCCAGGGTTCCTTTGGAAGCTTGTCCTGGCCAGGCTTTTCCCAAGTTAGAAAGATTTGATTTTTTATCTATGATTTCTTTTTTCCTCTACGTGTCATTATTGTGGGTGTCTCTTAGAACCAGTGTTTGAGCTTTTAAGGAATCAGACCTTATTTGCGGCTTATATCCTCAGCATTTGGCACAGTGCCTAGGACATAGCAAATACTCAGGAAGTAACTGGATGGCTGTTGGTCAGACTTTGGATAGTACTGCCATTCAGAGTGTTTAAAATGTCTCACGCTTTGGTGGATTGGGAGAAATGCAGCCAAATCTCTCTTTCTAGGTGAGAATGCATCAATAATCTCTTTTCTTATGACAACTATACTTTCAGTGTTATTCTTATTCCTTAGGGGCAACTCCTTTACAGAAAAGAGACTGACAACATCCCTCACCATTGAAAAAGTCTCACCAAGTATTGAGCAATGCCAAAAGAATACTCATTTGCATTGACTCATAGGGTGCCAAGGTCTGGTACTGCAGTGTTTTATATGGAACCGCAACTGAGCATAGTGGCTGAGAATATGGATTGAGTTTAAATCTCAGCTTTGCCGCCTACTAGCTGTGTGACCTTGGGAAAGTTAAATAACCTCTTTCTGTTCTAATTTTCCCACAGAAAAAAATGAGGGTAATGATTTTTTCCTACCACATATATAACTATTAGACAAGGAATAAATCTGTTAATATAAAAGCTTAAGTAATGCCTGGCATGATACCCCAGGTAGCAATATAAAGTAATGGCCAAAATCTGATATTTTAGGGCAGGTAGATCTGACTTTGAGTTTTGTTCACCCATTTACTAGCTGTGAGATCCTGGGCAAGTTGTTCATTATTCCTGAACCTTAGTTCACCTTCTCTGTAAGTTGGAGCCAATAATTATACTTCCTTCAACTTCACCCATTAAGTGAGATATCTTCCTGAAAGCATTTATCATATTAAGTGTTCAACAGATACTGCCTCTGTTGATATTTCATAAGAGCTTTTCAACAAATATTTGGGGCTAACTCTTAATTGGGTTATTAATATGCTTAAACCTCTTTCACCATTAACTCTTTAATTAGTTCCAGTCATGAGGAAAAAATTATTTTAGTTTATCTTTTTTCCTTATCCTTCCTGGTATAAATTGAGTTGAAAAAAATGTCTTTTGCATCAACAGATTGGCTGTGGATTTAGATTCATAGAATGTGGACTCAGAACAGAAAGCTATAATAAATTTTAACCATTTTATTTTAGTCTAGTAGTTCTTGATTTAGGATGATTTTGCTCTCTCTCTCTCTTCCTCAGGGGTTGGGGGGGCATATGGAAATGTCTGGAGACTGTCATAACCAGGGGTACTATTGTCACCTAGTGGGTACAGGCTAGGCATGCTGTTAAACTTCCTACAGTAGAGTGCAATGTAGTCCCTGACAACAAAGAATTTTCCATCCCAGAAAGTCAGTAGTGACAAGGGTGAGAAACTCTGTGCTCAGGCTTAAGGAAATTGAAGCCAAGACAGGCTGTAAATGACTTGTCCATGGTTGTGGACTTGGTGACGTTATTTCTGGCTCCATAGGATCTACTATGAGAAAATCTAAACTAACCTAGAAGACAAAAGACAGCTTGGCATTCAGACTCCTTTTCAGCATTCCACACCTGTCAAATATGATATGCATGTACAGGACCCTTATTTTCCCCATACCCCAGTTTTCACCCCATTGTCCCCCATCCACCCAAACACACACATGTGCACACAGTTTCCTCACTGGGAAAGTAATGGGAGAGTTTTCCTAGTTTAAGTAAAGATGAATTCCCTCTCTCCCCACTTGAGCACATCTGTTTCAAACCAACCAATTTCATTACCACTGTGAGCCCTGACGAGAAGCCTGGGTGAAAAGGCAGTCCAGAGACTGTTTTTGTTGTTGCTATAGGACTAATACTGGGTCATGGTTCTCACATACAACATTCAAGGCTTTGTGGTAAATACGGTCCATGTACAATTGCAAATTTCTATAACTAAGAATAAACGAATAAGAATAGAAAGGGGGTATAATTTGATGCACAAGCCACACAAATTCACAGGAAGTAGACCTCATCGGTTCTAGTATCTGTGGTTTTCTTGAATTCTCTTTAGATCTTATTCTGGGAAAAGAAAGTTATCAGGTCAATAGTGTTAATGTGCTTTGTTTTGTTTTGTGTTTTTCTTTTTCTTGTCCTACCCTACACCATCAGAACAAGGAAATAGACATACTCACAATGGACCAGGAATAAAGCAGAAAAGAAATGTTGAGAAAGAATCCTGATGCCATTCAGGAAGGGAAAGAGAAAGGTCAATGAGGAAGAAGACATAGTTTTTCGACATTGAAAGAATGACTGAAAATAGTTTGTTCTCCTCTAGTATCATTAATGAAACCACCCAGTGATGTCACTTCTGATCACGCCGAAATTCAAGTTGCTGATCTTGCGATAACAAGCTTCCTTTTTGCGCATTCACACATGTCTGCAGTGGAAAAGACCTTCAGCTTCCCTGTGAGTAGGTGGAACTCGTCAAGAAAAATAACTTCACCACCACAACAACAAATGACGCCTGCAGAGACAGAAACTTCTCTGGGAGAGCAAAAGGGGAAAAAAGCAAAGTCTAAGTATTGTTATACATGTGAAAGTAGAGTCATTTATTCAATAGGAAGTAACTCAATCACACCAGTGTATCTTTGTGGTCCATCAGAAGTACGTAAATACTACCAAGCAGTCCGCCACAGATTGTCATCAAAATTTCTTGGGAAATGCCTCATGAAATTATTTGACACTGGTGTCAAATAATTTCAAAAAGACGTCCAACATTATCTGCTGTAATATAAATTTCCTTCCCTTCCCTGAATACCACATTTTGCCAAATTTAGCCTGAGTTTTAAATCGAGGTCAAGCCAGAACCTCTTGATCCACACTCCTCTTCACAGGAAGATGTCTTCTGTCTCTAAGAGGAAGACCTTACATGAACTGAGGAGAACGGTTCCTCTACCTGGAAATGTTTATGGGATACTTGAGAAAAGAACTCTATCCCATAAACCTTGATGGGAAATAATTGGTGAAAGCTAGTTCAGGAGTTGCAATTCCCAGACTTTGAAAGGCATGCTTATGTCTCTCTATCATTTCATTGCTGGTGTTGCAGACTCCCTTCCATTAAGAGAATGCTGGTGGTCACATAAATTTTTTTTTCTTTTCATTGAATTTATTGGGGTGACAATGATTAACAAAATTATATAGGTTTCAGGTGCACAATTCCATAACATGTCATCTGTACACTGTATTGTGTGTTCACCACTCTAGTCATTATATCCAGGGGTCCAGGGAGAGGGTTAGCACTAACCAGACTCCACCCTCTCATCCGGAGCTCTAGGTAGCCTTCATTTAAACAATAAAACTTTCCAAATTTGTTTGGGTGTATCCTTTGCCTTCAATAATAATTAGAACAGCATTATTGTGTCTGTGATGTTATTTTAGTCCAAGGATAGCAGTAATCCCCAAAGTGTACTTCCTTGTCTAAAACATTGAGAAATGTCAACTATCCTTTCATTTATGGAGTAAATGAACACACAGTCTCTCTGTCTCTGTCTCCCTCCTTCTCTCTCACACTCATAAACAGATACACACAGCCATATTATTACTTCATCTTCTCTCTTTTCTGAGAGGACAGGGCAGCAGGAGAATGGAGTTAAGAAGCCAGGTTAGTAGAAGTGATAGAGAATTGGGACTTGTGGGAATGCAAGAGAAAAGAATACACCTTGCAACAAACACTCCATGCTGGGTAAATGGAACATAAATTCTGCTCCTCTCCCCTTTCAAACAGAAATGAGGGCCAAGGAACTGCTGACCAGCGACATGTAGTACCAGCATTTGGAACAAGTTCTAGCCACACTCCACTGCGACTTTGCTGTGGCTTTCAGCAGATCCCTTCACCAATCTGGCAGTTCTTATCCTCTGTAAAATGTGTTTTATCCTATTGACTTGTTTCCCAGGGAAATAACGTGATATATTAATATTTGCGAAGCACTTTGAGATCTGATGATAAAAGGTGCATTACACTAAGTAGTGTTTGCTTCTCTCCTTATCCCCCACTCCCACCAATAATCTATGCCTCTATCATATGCATAATTTTGCAAAGTTTATGTAAATGATCCCAGGCTGTTTTCTTTAAGATAAATTAATGCCCGTGGTATTTCTCAAGAGGAACCTGACAAATCATTACAAAACGAAAACAAAAACAAAAACAAACAAACAAAAAACCCACAAAAAAACAAAGAGTAACTGCAACATACAATGAAGGTTAGGATTTTTTTTAAAAAAAATAAAAGGTAAGAAAACAGATTTCAGTTCTAGGCTTGTATAGGGTTATTATAAGCAGCAGTGAGAAATAATGATTACCAAAATGAGGAAAAATACATTGACGGTATCATTTGAAAACAATTGTGTTAAGAGGCTTTTTACATACATTTTATACATTGTGGATATCCAAAATGGGTTTTAGAGGGTATTAAAAGGATTGTTTTTCAAGGTATTAAATGTTCAAAGAGCAAGAATGAAAAATGTTGAGAATTGGCTGACAGAAGCAGCCCAGGGAAATGATTGGGCTGCATACAGATGGCAGTGGGACTGTGGGACACTTACTGCCTCTCTGGGCTTTGAGGCGTTCAAATATTTTTTAACCAATATGTCATTTTTATCTTACACATATTTGACCTAAAATATTTTCCTTGCTTTTTCCTCTTTTGCCATTCTCTCTACTCTTGGGGCCTTCTGATACTGGAAGTGGAACCCCTCTCATTATTATTGATTTGATTAGCAACGCGGGTGGGCAAGGCAGTTCCTCTTTTCTAAACCCAGTGGCCTCTCTCTGCTTCTCCCTCACTCCCACTGCAAACCAGTTCCCCATCTGACTGCCGATTTTCGTTGATGCAACCACCACTTTTCTAGTCACCCAGAACTGAAACCACAGCCTTCTCTGACCTCACTGGGATGCTATGTGCCATGTCTAACACGTCACTAGACTCCTTAAATAGACATGTGCCTTCAGCCGATGCTTCTCAAAACTTCACACACACATGAATCACCAGGGGATCTTGTTCAAATGTAGATTCTGATTCAGTGGGTCTGGGGTGGGATGTGGGGGGGACTGCAGAGAGAGGCCACTGGGTTTAGAAAAGAGGAACTGCCTTGCCCACCCGCGTCTGCATTTCTCACCAGCTCCCAGGTGATGCCCATTCTACTCGTTCATGGACCATATTGTGAATAGCAGGGCATTCACCTTTATTCTCAGGCCAGAGAATGGCTTTATGCTAATAACACTCTCCCTTTTCTGCCCCCATTGATGGAAAAAATCCCAGCCTCAGGCAGGACTAAACTGATGACCTAGAGCATATCATGCTTGAGGTATATATTTTTTAAGGAATAAAACATTAATCATAAAACACAAACTCCAAAGAGCTGGGGAGCAAAGGGAACTTCTCCATCCATAGTGTTGCCATCTCTGACAGCTGTTTGTACTCCATTCCCTCACATACTTTTGGATGCTTGTTTTGTCATAATTGATTCCTTCAACCAAAGTTGTTGCGAGTCCACTGTTTGTGAGACTCCAGAGTACACTCAGAAAATAAAATAATGAAATGATATGATTTCCCACTATCGGAAGCTTAGCAAAGAAACATAGTAAAGTAGAATATTTCCCTGTGCCTAGAATGTTCTCCTCACTGTTCTCACCTTCTTTTTTTCCACCTCGAGCCCCTCATTGCCACACCTGCACTTTATACTATAGCAATACTAAACTATATTCTATAGTACTCTAATACAAATCATAATTGGGTTCACTAGTCAATTATTCAATTTCTATACATTTTCAAAAATTGTGCTGTAATATTTTTTTTAAAGCGATTATAATTTTGAGTCTGGATTGCTTTGGGCTTCACAAGGAATGAATTTTTTTTTTTAATTATGACTCTACAATGTACAAAACCTGAATAATATTCAGAATAGGAAGTAAGTAAATAGTAACTGCTAACTCCGAATGTAACATGCTTGGTAATTGGTTTCCATCCTCATCCTAGTCCCTGCTCTCAAATGGAAAGTCCTGGATAGTAGGGGAGACCAGAGCAGGAAGGAAACAACATTCACACAGCTCCACTCTGGGAAGTGAGGGGCAGAGTGCAGGTCCCAGGGAGCCCCTATTTGTCCCAATTTATTCAGAGGAAAATGCTGAAATGGGCATTTACTGCCCAGAAGATTCTGTTGCTTTTCTGGATGTTTCAGGTAGCTCCAGAATCCAGAAACATCCCAATTGAAACATCATTTACCACTACTTGGTGCTAATTGTAACCAGGACCACGCCTTTTAGGATCACACAGCTGAAACCACAGAGTGCACCTGGAATTTGCAGATTACCCAACTGGTTTCTTTAACATCACAATGATACTACACGCATCGCATACACTTAGTGTTTCCTCTATTTGATTCCAGGAGCTTTTTACCTCTAATGATGTCATTTTTCTTTCCACTTTATCAGCCAAGAGCTCACTCATTTTATCTCCTTTTCACCTATTTTATGATCAAGCATTGAGCCACCCAAACAAAAGCAGTTTGATCACTGGTAATTCCTGATCAAGGCAACCCAATATTCAGTAGCAATCTGCTAATGCACTTCATTAGCTAATGATAAATCTTAATAACATATAGGGCAGAGTGTATAAAATGTGCCACACTTTATCCTATGTGTTCTACATGAATTGACTTATTTATTTCGCACAGCAACCTTAGGGGCCCTGCAATACTATTATTGCCATCTCTGTATATAAAACCCTAATATGCAAATAGACTGAATGACGAAACAATCAAACTATCAGTCACTATGACATGCGTTGACCACCACAGGGCATGCACAGAACATGGCTGGCATAGGAAACAGGCGGCAGAGCATGGAACATGACCGGCATTGACCATGGTAGGATTATGGAGCAGGTGAGTGGGGACACCAAACCAGTTGCTGTCATCAGGGTGAACCTCTGGTGGTTACTGAAAATTCTTTGCTCCAACACATTGCGGTCCCACATGCTCTCAAATGGAAAGTCCTGGATAGTAGGGGAGACCAGGGCAGGAAGGAAACAACATTCACACAGCTCCACCCTGGGAAGTGAGGGGCAGAGTGCAGGTCCCTGGAAGCCCCTATTTGTCCCAATTTATTCAGAGAAAAATGCTGAAATGGGCATTTACTGCCCAGAAGATTCTGTTGGTGCTGGAGCTGCAGCTCATATCTGCTGCTGGCACCCGGCATTGGCCCTGATCATTCATTCCCATCAGCGGGTGTGAGCATTGGCTGCTGGCCCAGATTTCCCCCTCAGGGATTCTCCATCTCCCCCTACTCCTGAGGGGTGATTGGGGCAAGCAGCCACTTCTCACACCCACTGACAGCGCTTGCCCCACTCACACCCACTGCTGGTGCTGGCCCCAATCTCTCCTCGCCATCAGCCAAAGGAGTGGTGGTGGCGGAAGCTGGGCTGCCTGCAGACAGGGGACCAGGGGCTTCAGTGGGAGAGACTGGGCAGAGTGTGTTGGATGGGCCAAGACCCACCCCTGTGCCCACCACAGCTTCATGGCCCACAGTTCCTTTCAAGGTGCACAAATTCGTGCAATGGGCCCCTACCCCTATATAATAAAAGACTAATATGCAAATCAACCAAACACCAGAATGACTGGTCGCTATGATATGTACTTACCACCAGAGGCAGACACTCAACACAGGAGCTGCCCCCTGGTAGTCAGTGTGCTCCCCACAGGGGAGCACCACTCAGCCAGAAGCCAGGCTCACAGCTGGCGAGCACAGCGGTGGTGGCAGGAGCCTTTCCCACCTCTGCGGCAGCACTAAGGATGTCCAACTGCCGGCTTAGGCGAGTCTAAGCTGACAGTCGGACATCCCCTGAAGGCTCCTGGACTGTGAGAGGGTGCAGGCTGGGCTGAGGGTCTCCCCCTCGCCCCAACCACATGAATTTCATGCACTGGGCCTCTAATATTATAAATAAGGAATAAGCAGAAGCTGAGTAACTTACCCAAGGTCACACAGCACAATCTAGCTTTGGAGTTCATACTCTGCATTGTCCTACCATCATAAAGCCTCTCACGTGCCATACAGGGTTGTGTTTAGACGTTATTCTAGAGGCAATAGGGAGCCATTGAAGGATTTTCAGAGAGGATACTGGCAGACTGAATACCTGAAAAACATGGAGAGGAGAGGGAAGATGCAAGATAGATACTGGAAATAGAATCAATAGGATTTATTGATGGATTGAAAATGGCAAGAGGTTGAAATGAGCTTCTTTTTGTTCTTCTGAATAAAAAGTTCACCTCCCTTTCTTCTTAAATGTCTACCTGTCTCTCTTTCCAGATGCACATTTTACTTTGCTTGCAGAGATGTCTTATGATTCAAAATATACAAGAATTGCATTTCAAATATTTGCCATCAACTTTATATGTATAAAAGCCTCTCCTTCCAATGGATTCCTGAATGAATTCTGGAATGATTGTGTTAAAGATTCAGGGCTTTACTCAAAATAAGAGAGAATCTTTAAAGATAAATATGCTAAGAACTGAGGTGTGATAGTCCTCTGCTTTTGGTTACAGGTCATTCTTTCTCATTTCTTCCTGGATTAAGAGTTCATGTAAACAAAAAAAGTCATATTTCTGAGTTTGAGATCTTAATACAACAACAATTCTAAACATATTTAAATGTAATAATATTAGAAAATCATTTACACATTGTAAGTTTAGTATTAATTTTCAAATATTAGAATTAGTAGTAAGAATTCATACTGTTAGTATCATTAGCTATGTTATTAATCACATTTTTTCTTCTTTAAAAAATATTTTTTATTGATTTCAGAGAGGAAGGGAGAGGGAGAGAGAGAGAGAAACATCAATGATGAGAGTATCATCGATCAGCTGCTTCCTGCATGTCCCCCACTGGGGACTGAGCCTGAAACCCGGGCATGTGCCTCGACTTGGAATGGAATCATGACCCCCTTGTTCATAAGTCACTGCTCCACCACTGAGCAACACCAGGCAGGCTCAGCACATTTTTAAAAGAGAAAGGATTACAAGTAGTTGAGTGAGCAGCTCACAATCATGAAAGGAGACATGGGCATAAATAGGTTAAAATTGATGAACTGAAGCCTGACTCTTGTTCTCTATATATTAAACAATTAATTCTCATAAAAGAACTCTTAACCATTGCCCATATAATGACAATCTCAAACACATCATTAATTACAAAACAACTTCCCTATGTTTGCACATAGATGTTCACCCAAATGTCAGGGTTTACAGCATTTTTATTTTAGCTTTAAATTCCCATAATCTGTTACTTCATTCATTCATGGAGCAGGTGTTTCTGAAATCAAGTCTGGGTGCTATTTTGGGCATTGTGCTAAGTACTGGAAACAAGAATGAGTAAGGCACCATCCCGCACATTAGGAAGCCCAAACCTTCAGTGTTTGTTTCACATGACATATTTTTCAGTTCCCATTTCCTCTTATTGCCATCCCATTAAAAGTAGCCCCAAGAGCTTTATGACAACCGACCCACTTCATTCATTATTCACTCAGTTACTTATTCAGTAAATATCTGTGGATAAGTTTATTACATGCTATGGGGATAAAGTGATGAGTGAGACAAATATAGCCTCTCCTTCACTTATGTACCTTAAATTTCCTAGCAAAACATACAGATTAAAAAAACACACAAATAAAAAAATCACACATTAAGATAAACACTACATAAGAAATGAATATGCCAGAGATAATAATTGGGGGAGGGGTTGATTTTTAGAGAGATGGTTAGTGAAAGTCCCTTTGGGGAGGTGACTTTTTAAAATATATATATTTTTTATTGATTTTTTTACACAGAGGTAGAGAGAGGGATAGTTAGAAACATTGATGAGAAAGAAACATCTATCAGCTGCCTCTTGCACACCCACTACCGGGGATGTGCCCACAACCAGGGTACATGCCTTTGACAGGAATCGAATCTGGGACCTTTCAGTCTTCAGGCTGACACTCTATCCACTGAGCCAAACTGGTTTTGGTGGGAGGAGGTGACTTTTATTCTGAAATCAGAAAGATGAGAAGAACCTACCCATGTGAAGAGTGCAAAAATCATTTCAGTAACACAGCAGAGCCTAAAGACCTCAGAGCAGAAAAGAGACATTATCTAATTTGGTGTTAAGATTCTAATTTTGGCAGCTGCTATAGAATTGATTGGAGGTGGTAAATCATAAAAACTGGGGGACTCTTGCATAGTGAGGAGATGGTGGTGATAGTCTAGGCAAGAGGTGGTGGTCAGGATGTTGGCCATGGAGAGGAAAGGGAGCTGGAGGATATAAGACAGTCAGTGGAAGTGGAATCAATAGATCTTGTGGATGGACTGAAAATGACAAGAAGAGGAAATTATCAATCCAGAATAATTTCCAAGTTTCTGGCTTGGAAAATTGGATGATCATTGCTGTCATTGATGGAGATGGGGAATTCTGGGTGTTGGGAGGCAGGTTTTGGTGAGAGAAAACAGAAATTGAATACAAAGAAGAAAACATTGTAAAAACATTCTTTACATTCATAATTTAGAAATTTAATATTTTAGATATAAAATGGGTGGGACAGGATCTCAAGAAGTGTATTTAAAAAAAATCATTCTAAATGCCAGATACTTTAGCATAGCAACAAAAAATGTCTCTGGTACTCTGGAATAACATCGTCACAGACTATCTTCATTGGAATGGCATTGATTCCAAATACTCTGATGCTTAAATTCCCTCAGTTATAGCCCTGCCAAGGGATTGCCCAGCCTCTGTTTGAACAGGCACAATTATGGAGGGTACAAAATACAATAATGATTCCAGAGAGGAAAGGAGAGGGATAGAGTGATAAAAACATCAAGGATGAGAGAAAATCATTGATGGGCTGCCTCCTGTATCCTCCTGAGGATTAAACGCACAACCTGGGCAGGAATCAAACTGTGACCTTCAGTTCATAGGTCCATGCTCAACCACTGAGCCACCCCAGCTGGGCAGGGCCAGGAAATCTTGTCAGGAGTTAATGAAAACAAGATCTACTTGTCAAGCATTTCTTCTAATACTCAGGAGAAATCCCTTTCCTAGTCTACTCATTTAAAATTTAATATTTGGGGCTCCCCAAAACATGGTGCCAAGAGAGTACATGAGCAGGGGACTGGTAGGGTTTGGAAGGTTTTTTTTATTCCTAGCCTGGTTCATTCCCCTTCTCATAATTGTAGGTTTTTTTTCTCATTGGTCAGTGACAAGGTTGGATGAGACGGCTTTTACATTTCTCTCTGACTCTAAATTCCTATAGTTTCCAAAATCAGTATCTTTGCTTTTAAATAGATAAAGAAATATGTATAAACTATGAGAAAATGAAACTTGGGAAGGAATGAAAAGAATCCAATTTGACACGTTCTTTGTATGAAATTTTATGCTGAAATTTTAGAACAATGCATGGAATTCTTAGCCTTTTTTTTTTTTTTAAACAGAGTACCATTTTTTTTTTTGTGCGTGTGTGTGCTACTTCTTACTCCCCTCCCCCCCCAAAAAAAATCCAAGTTAAATATATTGTCTACTGTTATAGAAATATGTGTACCCTGGCTGGTCTGGCTCAGTGGATAGAGCGTCGGCCTATGAACTGAGGGGCCCAGGTTTGATTCCGGTCAAGGGCATGCACCTTGGTTGTGGCACAACCCCAACAGGGGATGTGCAGGAGGCAGCTGATTGATGTTTCTGTCTCATCTATGTTTCTGACTTTCTGCCCCTCTCTCTTCCTCTCTATAAAGAATCAATAAAATATATTAAAAAAAGAAATGTGTTTTTCAGGGATCCTTATGATAAAAACCTTCCTTAATTATAAGAAAAGCTGATTTCTGCAGACAAATATGTCAATTTTTTTATACCTGTTTCAGGAATCATGCCTTAGTTGAGCGCTAGTCCAGGAGAAACACTGATAGAAAAAGGAGAAACTGAAAAGGAGCCAGGACATCACAGGGTGAAGATAAGAGAAACAAATGTTCTCCACTTCCCTGCTCATCAAGAACAAAGAAGACATATGACAAATAATGCCCATAAAGAGGCCCTGGTGTCTGGAAACCTAACATGGGAACCACAGACTAAGACCATGATTTATGCCACCAATAAGGAATCTGAAAGATGATATCACAATAGCTCCACAAGGCCCCTCTCTCTCCACCCCATTTGCTTGGGGAGAGATCATACATAATGGATCTTCAAACTCAGTTCTCACTGGCCCAGAGCCAGGGTGGAACTGAGCCTGCAGATGGCTCTTTTCATCATGGGTCAATGGAGTGGAACTAACAGAAACACGTTTCCCTTTTTCACTTTACTGCCAGGGCTCTCAAGGCCCAACTCTGGTTAGCAAACCATGTCAGGTGCTTGACAGCACTTTTGTCCAAATAGTCCTGTTTTTATTATATGTGATTATTTTACAGATAGTAACTGCCCCTTAACCAGTGTGATACATTAATGGGTAGTTTCCATTTTGTTTAGAAGGAAAGATGTATGATGTTTTTTTCTTACGAGTCTGTGAGTTTATGTTCCCACCAATTGCATGGAAGGTTTCCCAGGAGGTAGTTGTATTGGATCCCATGTTAATTTATGCAAATTGTGCTATAGCAATTATTATAATACAGATGTTAATGAAATATACTACAAACTTTGAAATAGTCATGCAAAAATAAATAAAATCATTTCTATGAAAACCAAGTTTTATGCTTTAGGTCAATAGTATTCAGTTGCTAAAAATAATGATGCGGAAGTAAGCCTGAGAAACTGAGGGGAACTGGATTATCTAGAAAGATTCCACATTCTGACTGGTTTGGAAATATCTTTTAAGTTCTTCCTTCATTTTTATGGAAACCAAAACTTGAAATTGCAGATTATGAGTGGTGGATTACAAGTATGGCCAATGTCCAAAGAAAATGATTTTAATCCTATAGCCAAATATTGGTGAATAAAGGTATATTTGTATACTTAAGATAAAATGGAATGATTAAGGTATGTATCTTTTATTTGTAATTTTCTTCTTTAAGTTTTTTTTTTTTCAATTAACCAACTATGACATGTGAGAAGAAAATCAATTTTTTATTAGGAGGATTATCAATGTAAAATATGTAGAAGGAATGAAATTAACACCTAAATGCTTAATGAGTCTAATACCATTATTTCAATTTGGCAAAATCATCCTGGTAATAAGGTGATGAGATGGGTATGTAGGACACATATTCACTTACCGTGGGATTACTTTACAGAAGACTGTCTTGCTACAGCCAACACAAGGGCATGTAGCATTGGGATGATCATTACACAGGCTTAGAGCTGCAACCTCAGATGTGCTCAGAGACTGTTTTCAGCGGGTTGCTATGGTAACTGAATGATCTTGGGCTTTGGCATCAGCCAGATATGGGTATTAGGACCCATCATGGTCAGTGCAAATCATTCAACTTTTTGGAGCCTTGATTTCCTCACCTGTCAAATGGGACTAATAACTCTTTTCTCACAGATCTTTGAAGAAGATTAAATGTAATAATTTATAGTCAAGTATCTGCCAGGATAGCAGTCATCAGACATTCAATAAAGAGTACTCCTTCTTGCCCTGGTTGGTGTGGCTCAATTGTGGAGTGTCATCCTATACATCAAAAGGTTTTGGATTCAATTCCCAGTCTGGACACATACCCAGACTGTGGGTTTAATTCCCTGTTTGGGCACGTGAGGGAGGCAACCAATTTTACATCCATGTTTTTCTCTCTCTCCCTTTCCCTTCCTCTTTCTTTAAAATCAGCAAAAACCATATCCTTAGGTGAGGATTTAAAAAAAAAATAGTACTCCTTTTTCTGTTCTTTCTCCCCCCCCCTCCCGCACCCCCCCATGCATTAGTATTTGGGGTTACTGAATAGATATACAAACAGCCAGGCTTTCACACTGTGGCTCTCTCTCTCTGTTGTTTTAACATTAACATCAGAGCTTGCATTTGTTTATTCTACACACATAAACATTACATTAAAGAAATGCATCAGCTATTGGCCCTTTAGTACAACATAATATTTAAAATTTATAACTCTTCAGAATGACATCAAGATATCTCTTTACAACTGTTGCTTTTGATTCACTCATATAATATTGCAAAGTCTCTTAGTTTATCAACCAGTTCAGATAAGAAATGGCAAAGGGGTTGAGTTCCTAATCTCTAAGTCTACATGGATAAATGTGGTAAACTGAGGCACAAGTGCCCTTTCAGGGTATAAGCTCAGCCTCAGTGCCTCGCAATATTTCAATACCTTGGCCTTTAAATTTCTACAAACTCCACACTTACCCATCACCTTCTATAAAATGAACTTGGAATTGTTGTTAAAGAGGAGAAACCACCTTGTAAAAAAGGCCCATGGATAGGACTATATGGGCCATGCTGTTTTCTGGGCTTTTGTAAATCTAGGCCACTATACTGCTTTGAGTGGTTGACAAATTCCACTGTTGCTTTCCTTTTTTCCCCCATGAAGTTTAAAATAAACAATTAACCTATTTCTAACACAGTGTCTGGTATTGATTTAATTTAGCATGTGTTATTCATCTGCATGCCTCACAACGGTTGCTTAATTGTCTAAATCTTCCCGTGTAGAGTGCTGTCTATGGAATCTCTTTCCACAGAACACTCTTAGCAGAGTGTGGCTTACTATTTCCATAACATCTGTCTTTTCTACTACAGAGCAGATTAACAATTATGCTTCTTTTAAAGGTGTGTGTGCGTGCGTGTGTGTGTGTGTGTGTGTGTGTGTGTGTGTGTGTTGTGCTTTTAGGGGAGGTTGGACAAGATATTCACTGCATATACAATTCACTTTCTGGTATAATAGGTCAGTCCCATCACCAGGTCAGAGATTTTGCTTGTACCCATAATGCAGCTGGTATGGCAGGATGACCCTCTTTTTTTTTTTTTTGCCTTAATATTTCACAGAATGCCACATGATTTCCATTACACATGATTGTCTGCGAAAGAGACAACATATGCAACCCCCTCCTCCTCCTCCTACACTCCCCATGTCACACACACGCACACATGCACACAAAGCTTCTTTCAATTGTGTTAAGCAGTAAAGCAGAAGGATTTTTTAAATTAGTGTTTTGTTTTGGCAATGGTTGCTGATGTGTTCGTGTAATACAGTTTTAATCAAATCCCCAAAGCTGAAGGCCTTTCAGCGTATCTTAGGCTGCACTGTGCAGGGCTTATTCCACTTGAAGTGGCCACCAGGGAGGTACAATTAGCTGTTCCCATGGAGAAGTTTGTTATAGTAATAAATAATAAGTAGCATAGGTAGCGATGGAATCAATTAAAGATATTTTTGACCATCTAATGGTTTATGGGAATGCTAAATAATTGACAACAAGTTTTTGGCTGTGTTTTCTATCTGCATGTCTCCTTGTAACTAACCATTGGCCATGGACCTAGGACAGGGTCTGAGGTCACTACGCTTTCTGTCTTAAAGCCACATTGTCAAGGGTACCATGTAAAAGACCATTGCAGCCCTCCCATAGCCAAGCTGCGTCGGAGAGGGTTAAAACTCTGCTGTAAATATTTGCTGCAGGCGGAAATCTAACATATGAAGCAGGAGAACAAATTGTGTTATCAGTTTCAAAAACAATCTGTTTCGCCATTCATTTATTTATTTTTTTAAGCCGTGTAAAACGGAACAATGGGAGTTGACTGGCTGAGAGGGCTTTGTGCTTTATCTGTAGGTTCCAACAGCTCTGGTGCTAAAATGGAAATTTTGGCAAGTGGGACACTGGTAAAGGGCTCTAAATGCTTTTGGCATCTTGACAGGTAAAAAAATATAAATAAATAAAAATGGTCAAGCTACCTTGGTTTGAAATTGGTAAGTGTGGTCACAGGTTGCTTTATAAATAAAATCTCAGGAGGAAATAGAGTGGATGGGTTTCCTGTGTGTATTTGAGGATACATTGATATGCCACACATCACCTAAAGCAGGCTAGTGATTCATGAGCTTAGCAAGATTTACATGAAAAGACATGATGGTTTCTTCAAAGTTATTGGGTAAGTGACTTATGGTCTCAATGCCAATGTGGGTATCAATGGGGATTCATCACACTAAAATTTGCGCTAAATAAAGCTTGAATTACAATTTTCATCATTGGATTATGAAAAAAAAGAGTTCTATGTGATGTCCTGTTTTTGTTATTGTAGATGTAAAAACTCATGCTGTGGGTTGGTTATGACATACAGAATGATTTCACTCTTTCCTCAGGATTTCTCTGAAATCAACATGAGTAATGCATTATATAAGAGAAATATTAACTGCCGTGGTAGGCTTTTTGGATGTGAAAAAAAAAAATTTTGTAACTCAAGTGAAATGTGTTTAATATAATAGTGCCTTTTACTTTGGTAAAAACTGGCAAACTACAGACCTGGGCCAAATCTGGCCCAGTGTTTTTACAAATCAATGTTATGGAAGCATGGTGACAGCCATTTATTTACCTACTGTCTAAAGCTGCTTTCATGGTATAATAATGACAGGATTGAGTAGTTGCAATGGAGAGTTTATTGTATGGCTTTTCTCTGCAATTGTTGAAAATGTTTACTGAATGACTCTTTCCAGAAATGTCTGTCAACCCCTGACTCTTAGGATTTCATAATCTGATGATTTATAATTTACCTGCTGTGCTTAGCATATTCCTTTGAGAAAAAAATTATTTGTCTCATTCTTCCCATCCTTATTTGTCAGACCTGATGACTACAATGCAAGAAATCTGAGAATGACCAGATGATCAAAAAGGATAGCACAATGATTCCTAGTTTTTTGTGACCATAGCTATTAATCAAGAGCATCACTAGTTATTAAACAGAGTGGCATGGCCAACAGAGAGATACGTTGTGTTGTAACTTAGCAGCTGGGTCACAGGTGAGAGGCACTTGGAAATTTATCCGGATGGTGAGGAAATCCAAAGGGAAGGAGTGGTTGTCCAACTATGAGAGAAACTAAGGAGTAAAAAAAGGTAGATTGGCTTTTAAATTCAGAGGAAGTGAGAAAATATATAAGAACAAAGCAAAGGCTCTAAAGGAATCATTTGGATGTGGGAGGAGTGTCTGGGATTCCTTTTCCTTGATGATGGCTCCTGGATGGGCTGTGGAGGGTGGAAAAATGTGCATTTCCATAGTTGCTGTAGTCTGTAGAAAAATGGAGCAGGTCCCTTCCTCCTTTGCCACATACAGCATGAGCTGCAGCAAGCTGGTAAAAAATGATAAGAGTATAAGGTGTAGGAAGGTGGTCTTTCTTTGTTCTGAGCCAGGAAATCATGCAACTCCCACCCACATAGTTTTAACACACTGACATTAACAGTGTTTCCTTTGAGTGTCTGGCCCCAGAGTGAAGAAAGGTACACAGTGTAGAACTGTCTCATTTGACAATTTATACATTTTTTTTCTCGCTAAGTAAAAATTAGTAAATGTGACCTGGGGTTAAGATTCCTCCACTCACAAGAGAAGGATTGTTCTATTGAAACTGTTTTTTGAACGTTACTTGATAAACAGAAAGAAAAAAAGAAGAATCAAGTGAAGTGAAAGGATTGAGTGGCTTGATGTTTACTTTCTGCAGATGCAAAAGGGTGAAGGCACCTGATTTCCATGCTCCAGCTACTCAGCATTTCTTTTTGTCCTACAAGTTCAACTCTCTTCTTTCTACCCCAGCATTCTCTCCCCATTTTGCCCAAACCAACCTATAGATTCAATGCAATCCCTATTAAAATACCAACAGCATACTTTACACATCTAGAACAAATACTCCAAAAAATTTATATGGAGCCATAAAAATAAAAAACAAACAAACAAACAAACAAACAAACAAAACAAAACAAAAAAACAAGAATAGCTGCAGAAATCTTGAGAAAGAACAAAATTGGAGGGATCACAATACCGGATAGCAAACTATATTACAAAGCCATTATATCCAAAATAGCCCAGTACTGGCACAAGAACAGGCATATAGACAAATGCATCAGAACAGAGACCCCAGAAATTGATCCATACCATTACAGTCAATTAATATTTGACACAGAAGGCAAGAACATACAGAACATACAATGGAGTAAAGATAGTCTCTTCAGCAAAAGGTGTTGGAAAACTGGACAGACACATGCAAAAAGAGAAAAACAGATGGCCAATTTACACCATACACAAGAATAAACTCAACATGAATAAGACTTAGACATAAGGCATGAAACCATAAAAATCTTAGAAGAAAACATAAACAGTAAAATCTCAGACATTTCACACAGACATTTCACGTAGCAGAATTTTTGCCTATACATCTCTTAGAGAAAAGAAAACTAAGGAAAAAATAAACAAATGAGACTACATCAAAATAAAAAGCTTCTTCCCAGCAAAAGAAACCACCATCAAAATGAAAAGGGAACCCACTGTATGAGAGGACATATTTGCCAGTGATACCTCTGATACGGGGTTAATATCTAAAAATATATAAAGTACTCATACAATTTAACAAAAGGAAGAAAAGCACTCCAATTAAAAAAATGGGCAGGAGATCTGAACAGACATTTCTCTGAAAAAGACATACAAATGGCCAAGAGACATAAAAAATATTCTGAAAGTCACTAGTCATTAGAGAAATGCAAATTAAAATCACAATGAGATATCACCTTACACCTCTCAGAATGGCTATCATCAAAAAATCAACAATGAGTGCTGGTGAGGATATGGAGTAAAAGGAACATTAGTTCACTGCTGGTGGGAATGCATACTGGTGCAGCCACTGTGGAAAACAGTAAGGAGCTTCCTCTATTTCTTTAACTTCTATTTTTATTTTCCCTGTTTCTTTTCTACTAGTAAAACCTGAGACCTATCAAAAGTATCTATAAACATTTTTGCCCCAACTGTGACCCAAACGTTGTTTACCTTTGTGTTGTTTTCTATTTTGGGTCTTAAAGGTATCTTTATTGATTTCAGAGGGGGAAAGAGATAGAAGCAGCAATGATAAGAGAGGATCATCTGCTTCCTACACATTCCCTACTAGGGATTGAGCCCCCAACCAGGGCATGTGCCTTGACTGGAAATGGAACCATGACCTCCTGGTTCATAGGTTGACACTAGACCACCGAATCACACTGGCTGGGCTACCTTTGTTTTATTTGCTTGAAATAGCAAATCTACTTCTTATTCTACTTCCTAGTCAAGACCATGCATTTTCAACCATCTAAAATGCCTGCAAACTTGTAATTAGGTTTTGTATAAACATTAAAGGTTTTTATTTTCCTTTTAGAAAAGGCTGTTAAGTGAGATTTGGGTGGGGATTTTTGTACATCCAATCTTTATGTTTTTAATGACTTATTAAACAGCAACAACCCACATACGTTTTATATAACACAAGTAAGAATACAGTTCTCCAAAGTCATCATCCCTATCCAATGTTCTATAAAATTAGAAGATTAGATAAAATTATTAATAAAAATGGAAAAAGTAAAAGAGGTATTAGCTCAAAGTTGTTTTGCCTTTGTTATTATCTAAAGAACTCAAATATATGTCTGTCAAGGAACTCTTTTGAGACCTTTCCATGAACCAATATTTAATCTTCAAAATGAAAGCCTGAAGAACAAAGTTGTTGATTATTAAAATAAACTTGAAGTTACAGTTATCTTTGAATGTGACATTTATTTTTTGTGCTGCCTGATAATTGCTATCTACTATTCTTCTGCTAATATAATAAAGGTAAGCGTCCTGAAAGACTGAAGCATGAATTTTTGTCCTTCAGGATGCTGGGTTTTTACCTATATGTCCATATTCTTTCAGTATCCTTTACATTGTCAGCAAGTTGGTAGAACCTGACTAAGCAGCTAATTTTGAACAGTCACTTGATCAACTGAGAGCCCTGTAACTCCTGGTCACTTAGTAGTCTGTTCCCAAGTCCTAGTTCAGACTTCTCCACTACTTGCCCTATGCCTGCCTCCTCAGCTTTGACTAATGTGGTCCCTCTTCTACATTATGGTCCAATACTACAGAGAAGAATTGCTCAGTTTGTTCTATGTTATGCCTTTTCACATTATGGTATTTTTTTGTTTGTTTTGTTTTGTGTTTTTGTGGTTTTTTGTTTTGTTTTGTTTTGTTTTTGCAAAAATCCATTATTTCTTAGTTATTCATTAGAAACATGATTAGGAATTAGTTCTCTTTATGAAGCCTACCTCAGTGCTTTACTTCAGATGAAGTTAATTACTCCTTCCTCTAAGCTACTTCAGCACCTCACTCATATTTCATGTATTGCATGGATCACACTGTCCAGAAATTATTTATTAAATGTCAATCCATCCCAAGGGCAAGTGGCATGAACTGCCTTTATTCCTATCACCTAACTTAGCAGCTGGCATATACCTCCTTTGTTTGGTCTTCCCACCTCCTGTATGTGTTGAAGGGAACTGCTGAGTAGATAAAAGCAGAATTATCTGGTTCTTGGGAGATCAAAAACAAAGCATGGATCTTCTAATGTGCCAAGACATTTTAAAATTTCAGTATAGTTTGTCATTATGTCTATTAGAGTTGCTTTTGTTAGCTCCTATAAAGTTGACTGCCAGGCTAAGATTATTGAAGGTAGTGATTAGGATACAGAGTGAAGTTTAATTTTTTAAATGGCTGAATTGCAATTAGATTCATCAATTTTTTGGAGTCATAGTCCAAATTTACTAATATACAAAATCCTGATATAATCTAGTATCTGCAAAACCAACAAATACACATGAGTCACTTGAATGCAAAATCAACTGTAATTCAAGGAACCAAAAACACTGAGGGGTGAGCTTTGTCAGACTGGACCAACTTGTTCTACCTGTTATGGGACAAAGAAAGGACTGATGAGGTCCCAGGGTACACAGTGTTATACCTGGGGTTATAAGGAGCATTCTGTGTCTCCCCCTGCTGGTTGGTGGAATAACTAAGTAGAACAACCCTCAGGAGTCTAAATGGTCATGACCTCACAGCTTTATATCATCTGGTCAACTGACCCCTGTAAACTTTCAATAAGGAAGGTTTATCAGGAGTTCACATCAGGATATTTAATCTCATCCCCAGCTTTCTAACTATAGTTAATTAGCACTCTGCATTTCTTAACAATTCTAACTTCACATCCCATTGAAATAAACCATTAAGAAACCCACTTCTTGCATATTTTAATTCCAGGCTATAACTACATTTTGATTAGATTAAAATTGTTTTAAAAAGGTTGTGTTTGAAAATAATCTCAAGTGTTACCACAAGGGATACCATTTCCTCTAGTCTTCAAATGATTGTTTTAATCCACCAGTAAATTGGGAAATATGAAAAAAGAGAACTAATTTTTATAAACAACAATACTAGGTAAAATAAATCTACAGAAAATGTAGGGGTAAAAGATTTACTCAAAATATGTTTGCATCATTCTATTACCTCTTTTTGGTGATTATATATCTGACAGACTCAAATTCCAAAAGAATTTTTAAAAGGCTTTTTATTGTTAGTATTTGAGTATTTGTGATAAGAGCTGAGAAAAGTCAAGAGTTCATAAAGAAGATATTGTATGATAGATTGTTTACAAACCAGAAAATGCTCTTTTTCAATGTTAACAGCTAAAAAACCCAAGCCTTGCCTTTATCAGCTAAAAAGCAAAGACAAAAATTGAGGGAAAATAAGAAGGAAAAAACAAAAATGACTAAATGATTAGACTTTAGGTAAGATTAGATATGAGAACCAACAATGAAACACCAAGAATGACCTTCATGATTTAAATATCAATAATCTATCAGCAACATTTGTTAAATTTGATCTCTCCCTTCTTGAATTGTTTCATTTTCTTAGCTTTCACTTGGTTTTACTTCTACCTCATGAATCGAACCACTTGTTTTCTATATATCCTTTGGTAGATCATGCTCATCTATCCTCAACCTTGGAATGTTGGAGTGCCTTGGAGTTCAGCCTTTGGAATTTTTCTCTGATTGCCTCAGGGATCTCATCTGATAAGATCTGATAACTATCAAATTTATATCATCAGCCAGACTTTTCCAGGACCTTCTCAGATGTCCACTTGAATACCTAATAACCACATCAAATTTAACATATCAAATATTTAGTTCCTGGTCAGACTGCCTGTGACTCCTACACTCTTCTCTTTGCTAAGACCCAAAATCTTAGAGTCACATTGAGTCCTCTCTCCACCATACCTCTCTAATCCATTGGCAAATCTTGTTGACTTCCTTCAGAATATATGCATAATTCAATCACTTTCTATCACTTTTACTGCTACCAATCTTACCTTGAATATTGCAATGGTCTTATGAGTCTACCTGCATCCACTCCTGTCTCCTTGTTCTATTGTCAATAAAGCAACTAGAATGATTCCATTAAAAAGCAAGACTATACATGTCAATCTTTTTCTCAGTTGGTTCCAGTCTGACTCAAAGAAAAAGCCGAAGTCCTCACAATTGCCTGAAAGCAATGCAAAGTCTGCTGTCTCTGATACCTCACTGCCCAGATCTCCCATTAATTTACCATCACCACCACCACCTCACTTTACCCCAGCCACATTGGCCTCCTTGAAGTTCTTCTAAGATGCCAGCCACATTCCTGTCTCAGGGCTCTTAGATGAAATATCTTCTGCCTGAAAATTTCTCCCCTAGAAATATCCACTAACTCCCTTATCTTCTTCAGATCTTTTCTCAAATATCTCCTTCTTAGTGAAGCCTTCTCTAACTACCCTATTTAAATAAGAACTGAGTTCTGCCACACTTCCTACCCTCCTTACTTGGGTGCTTTAGTTTTCTACTTAGCACTTATCACCACTTAATATACCATGCATTTAACTTACCTACCTCATTTACTATTTATTTCCTTCCCATAATGGTAGGAATCTTATCTATTCTTATCTAATCTTATCTATTCTTATCTATTGCTAAGATTTTTGGGTCTTAGCAAACAGAAGAGTGTAGGAGTCACAGGCAGTCTGACCAGGAGCTAAATTTTTGATATGTTAAATTTGATGTAGTTATTAGGTATTCAAGTGGACATCTGAGAAGGTCCTGGAAAGGTCTGGCTGATGATATAAATTTGATAGTTATCAGATCTTATCAGATGAGATCCCTGAGGCAATCAGAGAAAAATTCCAAAGGCTGAACTCCAAGGCACTCCAACATTCCATGGTTGAGGATAGATGAGCATGATCTACCAAAGGATATATAGAAAACAAGTGGTTCGATTCATGAGGTAGAAGTAAAACCAAGTGAAAGCTAAGAAAATGAAACAATTCAAGAAGGGAGAGATCAAATTTAACAAATGTTGCTGATAGATTATTGATATTTAAATCATGGAGGTCATTCATGACCTTGACAAAATTTTGTTTCCATCCAGTGGAAATAAAATCTGGCTAGAGGCATTCAAAGAGAATGTAAAGAGAGGGTGTGGGGTACTGAATGTAGTAGATACTTGTTTCGCTGTAGAAAGAAGAGGAGAAACAAGACATTGGCTGGAGTGGGAAGTAGATTAAGAGATATTTTCTTCTTTAGGTATTTATATGCTGATGAGAAAGATTTTGTAGCTAGCAGTTGTTGCTCTAGGAGAGAGAAGGGAAGTTTCTAGAGCAACTTTCTTGAGGAGACAAAAGCAGATCAGATCAAGTGCACAAGGGAAGAGATTGGCCTTCCCTTGCTGAGGGGATGCTCATCAGTAGCAGGGAAGATGGCAGAGTTACATAACCCAGATCAAGGTGTGGGTGGGTGTGGGTGTGAGAACTCATGGAGCATCACATCTGATTGCCTTTATTTCCTCAGTAGAATGAGAGTAAGAACAAAGAAGGAGCTGTTAGTTATTTGAGGAGAGGGTGAAAAACACAAGACAGTCACTAGGAAAGCAGGAGAGTGAATGGACTGAGGAAATGTAGTATGATTGTCCAGCCACATTAAGGGCTCTCTTGTGGAGAGTGAGCAGGAATTTAAAGTGAGGCAAGTCAGCAGTCCTGTGTTTATTTCCAGTTTCATTTAGTTCCACGGGTGCAGGTTAGGATAAGAGGAGGTTGAATTTTACTAGAGTTGCATTTTTCAAGTCAGTAGGCAAGAGAGAGAGAAAAATAGAACACAGGAGATGAGGGCATATGCAAAGAAAAGATTTCACTAATTGGCTACAGAATTTTACTTGGATAAGCAGTGAAGAGAGGGTATAAAGTGTTAAGAGACAATGTCAAAGGTAGGATCAACAGAGTGTAGATGCCCATATTGAGTTGGAGTATTAGAGGGTGTAAGCTGGAAACATTAAAGATGGTGAACAAAGAGGGGTGAATTAAGAAGAGCTTATAAATTTTTATAACTACAAGGCTAGGTCATGTCTAACTGACATGACTAAGAGAGGGGCTAACTGAAGTAGTGTAAGGAAGAGTTCCAGGGAATGAGTAAATAGGGTTTTGGAATTATCAATGCATTGATATTGAAATGGCTAAGAATTATGATAAAAGTAGTTTTACAGTTAATGATACTATGACAGGCACTAAAATATTTTAAAAATTGGAAGGGGATGACTTGGTAGCCTATAGTTGCTTAGAGAAAGAAGAGATGATCAGCAATATAATGTGATGACAAGGAATTCAGAGCTGGAGAAGTTAGAGCTATGTTTAGAAAAGAAATTATAGAAATCTGTATGAGGATTAGAATTGGAGAATAGGGATTCTAGCTAAAATAAAGGGCACTCAGTTAAATTTGAAGCTTAGATAAACAGTGGTTACTTCCTTTTACTTGTACCCACCCCCATCTCACCACCCCTCAAAATCCAGTCAGGTTGTTGCATGTATCATTCATTCATTCATTCATTCCTTTTTATTACTGACTAGAATCCCAGTGCATGAAATTCATGCACAGAGGGAAGGGGGTGTCCCTCAGCCGTGTCTGCACCTCTCCAAACTGGGACCCCCTCAGGGGATGTCCAACTGCAGTTAAACCTGGATGTTAAACCTGCAGTCGGACATCCTTCTCACAATCCAGGACCACTGACTCCTAATTACTCACCTGCCTGCCTGCCTTATTGCTCCTAACCATCTCTGACTGCTTGCCTGCCTTATTGCTCTCCTAGCTGCCTCTACCTGCTGGCCTGATCACCTCCTAACCATTCCCCTGCCAGCCTGATCACCACCCAACTGTCCTACCCTGATGGCCTGATCACCCCCAACTGCTCTCACCTGCCAGCCTGATTGCCCCTAACCACTCTGCCTTGGCCGTCACCACCGTGGCTTTGTCCTGAAAGAAATCGGACGTCTGGAAGATGTCCATTCCACCTGGTCTAATTAGCATATTACCCTTTTATTAGTGTAGATAGCATTCCATTGTATAGCTATGCCACAGTTTGTCCAACTGTTTGCTCACCTAAGGACATTTCAGTTGTGCTTGGACTAAATGTTCTCACAATATCCATACACTGAGGACCCAACAAATATGATGGTATTTGTGATAGCATCTTTGACTTAGAAGTCATGTAGGTGATTAGCCCAAGTTAACTAAGACAAGTTGTTTTCAGAATTGTTCTTACTGATAAAGCTGCTATGAACATTTTGTGCATAGGACCACAACTGTCTTCTTAAAGTTAGTTTTCTTAGAAGCTTCATTGAAATCATAGGTTTAGTGTTCTGGTTGTTTTTCTTTGCTTGACTGAAAACAAATAAATCCATAATTATTAAAATTGCAAAGAAAAAGTTCATCCATGGAAATCACATTGAGACACACCCTGCAGAATGAAACACATAACAACAATATGGATAGCTTTAACACACATCATGCTGAGTGAAAAAAGCCAGCCACAAGAATCTAATTCTATTTATATAAAGTACAACCAAGCAAAGTTCACATATATGATCAGAAGTCTAGATAGTGATTATATTTGAGGAGAGGTCATCACTGGCTTTGAGCTGGGGCTTTATGCTCTGATATTTGATCTGGTTGATGGTCCAATGGTCTGTCAGTAAAAATTCAGAGAGCAGCACATTTGTGAGAGGTGCACTTTTCTGAATGTATAAACACCCCAAGAAAATCCAAGAAATGAACTTTAGCATATGATTCAAGGGCTTCCCTAATGTGGTCCTTTGATTCATTGCTGGAATCCACGATTCTATTTAAAGTTGCATTCATCAATAACATTTTATTTTCTAATGCTCCCTGAGAGTAAAGGGGAGAGAAGTGTTTCAAGCTTGGTAGGCTTGAACAAACTCTCACTAATTTACTTATAGTGTAGCATTGATTTCATCTGTAATTCTTTTTTTCCTGTAATCGATCTCACTGTCAAAACCCAACCTGAGAACAATGGAATGGGTAAGCGGAATTTTTATTTATTAAAAGGGCAACATCTCAGAAATGAAATTACAATTTAGTTGGGATAAATTGTTTTATAACTTCATTTTTTTACATTAAAGCTATAATTGAGGGGCATTATATGCTGTTTATCACTGCAATGAAAATGTAGTCAGAATGAACTTCTTGAGGCTGTTAAACTGCCTCTTATTAGCATTGAAACTATACTCACAGCCCATTATCTTGGGCTATATTTTTTGGTATAAGGGAATTGCTCTCAAAGTATACTTAATCTGAAAGGAATTGGATTATAATTGGAGTCTTTGTGAAAGGGGAGTTAAAATTATTCGGTACTGTCACAAGGTAGCTACATACTATTGGCATATTAAGAATGTAGGAGCAGCATTGGAAGGGCGCGCTGGTTATCATCATTTGATGTCAAAGGATGCTCTGCATTTCTCACCTACTCAATCTCTGTAGCAAAAGAGGGGGAAAAAAAGTATTTCCAGTTTCATTGAATAGCCCCCCCCCCCTTTTTTCCCCAAAGAGCATTGCAAAGTTTTCATCACATTCTGTTACCAAAACAGACATATCACTTGGCTCTTTTTCACAAGGAGAGATAGAATATGAGAGTAAGAATTTCTGTATTTGAAATACAGTAGGTGTTTCATAAATGTCATTGAAATTAAATTATCAACAGAGTAAAGGAAAACAATGTTCTCTCTGATAGATTATTTCAAAGGTAACAAAAATAATGAATAGAGGGTAATTTTTAAAATAATTTTTATATTATGACTAGAGGCCCAATGCATGAAACAATTTTTATATTATGACCAGAGGCCCAATGCAAGGGGGTGGATCCTCGGCAGCCCTGGTTTCATTCGAAGGTCATCCAGAAGCACATTTGGCTGTGTGATCTAACTAGCATATTATGCTTTTATTATTATAGATATGCCAGCCTAATTGTTGGTAACCATGCCTATTGAGGTAAAAAAAATACTGTCACATAATCTAGGTCAGAGGCTGGCAACTTCTGTAAAGGGTTAGATAAAAAATACTTTAGCTTTGTAGATCATACAGTTGTTGCCACAAGTACCCAACTCTGCCACTGTAGTGTGGAAGCATCCATGGATATAGCTGTATTCAAATAAAACTATATAAAACTGACAGCAGGCTGGATTTGGCTTGTGGGCCCCAATTTAAAAACCCCCACATAGATGACTGTCTGGTAACTTTGATTGTAAACAGGAAAACAAACACATGCATAGAAGACTAATGCTTGTATATGGTCATAAACTGGCTATCCAGATGCAAACTATGGTTATGTTCTAATGGTATTTATCATATGGTAATTGTAAGGTAACATTTCTTTTAATTATAACATTCCAATAACAATTACAGTGTATTGTTATCATTACAAATAAATAGCAATCTAGTCTCTTCTCTTTGGAGACACTGAAATACAAGCATCTCCTACTCTTAAGTAGAAACACAAAAAGCAAGTCAGTATGAATTTTAAACAAAGAAGGAATTTAAACGTTAATTTGCAAGCTTGCTCCCTCTTCTTCCATGAAAATATGCAAACCTCCCGTGTGTGTGTGTGTGTGTGTGTGTGTGTGTGTGTGTGCGCGCGCGTGCGCGCTCACATGTGCATATTGATTGAAATGCATGGCTGTAGGTGTGAGTGTTCCCCAACTTAACTTGCCGTTGCCTTCCGAAGTCTAGATAAGGCAAGCTGAGAGTGGATTTAACTTTCTCTTGAGTTATGAACAATTTGTTGCATTACTAAAGCAGCTATTATAATAGGATATTGCCTAAGCTTCGAAGCACTGGAGAAATCCGGAGATAATGAGAGGGGACTTCCCCTACTAGGGAAAGACACTAGAGGTATTTTTGCTGACCCATGGGCTAGAATTGAAAGTTGACTCAGAAATAAGCCATTAAGACTTAACTTGTGCCACCAGTTTAAGAATGGCACAAGATACCTTGCAGTCAATTACTTCATTTGTCCAATTGCCAGATTCCTCATTTGCAGAAGCACGATATCCCCACTCTCCAGGGTTGACATGAGCATCAAGTGAGATGAAATATAGAAAAGTGGTTGATACACTTAACCAAGAACAATTTTGTCTCTCATGTGTGTTTGTTCAGTTCCTGATACAGTTATGAATGCTTCTGTTGTTTATGACTAGTACCAGATGAATTGCAGGCACTGCTAAACAATCGCTGACTTCTTTTCCTACCTTCCCATTTGTATACCCCTTTGAAATCCGAAAGACTGAAGCCAGAACACCAAACCTGAACGGAAATGCCATGACTTCTTCACATCCTTTAGTTCACAAGCAATCTAGGGCAGCGGTTGCAGTGAATTTCCCAATACTTTTATTTCCAGTAGTTTTGACATTTAACACCATTAGAATATACAGCAGAATCCAAGTGCAGTTTCTTTGAGGTCGAAATATGAGTATTTTTTTCCTAACTCAGTGTATTGAATAACCTTTAGATGCAACGTTAGCATAGAAAACATTGACACGATGAGAGCATCTCAGTGCAGAGTCCCTAAAAATAAATACAAGAAATTCATATGCTACACAAGCAAGTTACACATTTAAATCAAAAAACAGCTTTGAGGCTTACAGATTCATGAGGTCTCACAATTGTCTTTGATCCCATGAATATAATCAATTGGAAGACACTAAATATAATTGTATTTATTACATCTACATTATTTAGATAAATATATTGATCTACTTTGAGGCCTATTGTTTGAAGAGTTTTATAGGGGCAATGAAGTTTGTTTATTTCAACTTGGGCTTCATTCACAAGTCCACATGATTTGGATTCAGAATTTTTGGATGTGAGTCCTACACTGATCTTTTTAGGACAATTTGGATGACCTTTTAGGTGATCTTGGTTTTCTTCTTCATGACTTAAAGGTCAGCCTCTATTGTTCCTGCAAGATAACACCCTGCTTACTTCCTCCCCTCTCCTTCCACTAGATATGGTGCCAGGCATTCTGGTACCAGAGTTGGTGCTCTATCACTTTGTTAAACTGACAATCAGTTTATGGACATGTCCTTAGGACATGAGATAAGTTGATATGGCCATCCAGGCTTCCATGTTTACTCAATTCAACCAACATTTAATGAATGTCTAATATGTGCCAAACCTTTGGTAGATGATGGGTAGCAGGGGTCTTCAAACTACGGCCCGAGGGCCACATGCAGCCCCCAGGGGAGTCTAATCCTGCCTGCCAGGTTTTTTGGGCAGTGAGCGCAGCCAAGGTGTTACAGTAGGAATTAGTAGTTCATATAGTCTGGCCCTCCAGCTCTCTGAGGGACCGTGATCTGGCCCCCACTTTAAAAAGTTTGAGGACCCCTGGTAAGTGGATACAACCATAAAGAAGCCAGGCAGGGACTCTGTGGCCTGGAACTTACTGTGCAGTGGGGTACACATATCAGATAGACTGGAATTACCAACCTAGGATGGTATGAGCTCCAGGGGGAGGCTGCAAGAAGTCACTCAACCCATCTTAGGGCATCAGGAAAAGTTCTAGGATAAAGTAAAGCCTGTGCTATGACCTGGTGCTTAAGAAGGGAGAGTAAGAAGTACTTCAGGGAGAAGGAATACTGTAGAGAAAATCCTGGAAAGAGCATGATGAGTTCAGAGAACTAAAAGAGTTTTGAATTGTGAAGCAGAATGTGGCCAGAAAAGAGATAGGGTAAGTGACCTTGGAAGCCAAGTTACAGAATTCAATCTTCGTTGTAAGAATCATGGCAGGGATTACACATCCATGCAAGCATCTTGATCAGAAGTGTTCTTTAGGAATAATCATTTTGCATTTTTGGAAAATGGATTAGAGTTGGACATGCCTGAGAACTAGGAGACTAGATGGGAGGCTAGGCAATCACATGGGTGAGAGGGGGAGTGGTCTCAGCTAGGAGGATGGTAATGCTTGACAAATATTAGACCTTTTCAGAAAGTAGAATTGGCTTGACTTGGTGAATGATTGGAACAGAGGTCTGAAAAAGAAGCAACATTTAGAATCACTCTTGGGTTCAGACTAGGGCAGTGGTCGGAAAACCGTGGCTCGCAAGCCGTATGCGACTCTTCGGCCTCTTGAGTATGGCTCTTCCACAAAATACCACAGCCTGGGTGAGTCTACTTTGAAGAAGTGGCCTTAGAAGAAGTTTAAATTTTAAAAATTTGGCTCTCATAATAAATTTCAGTCGTTGTACAGTTGATATTTGGCTCTGTTGACTAATGAGTTTGCTGACCACTGATCTAGAGTAACTGAGCAGAGTGAGCACTGAAATGAGTAATACAGGAAAAGCAAGTTTGGAGGGAAAAGCTGATAAAGTCATCCCCTTATCGTGTCAGTGCTTTATAGACTTTCTGTTACAGAGTCCTTCTGGATTTAATACTCTCCTCCTGCTCTTTCCCTCTGTAATAGCAACTACACATGGTCAAATGCATTGCCTAACTTCCTCAGAAAACAAAAATATGAAAAAGCCACAACAACGAGTAGATCCTTCAGCCCAAAAGCTCAGCATTCCCTAATTATTTAAATTTTCTCTTAGAGACAGACATGAAATAAAAAGAAACAATTTGATGGCAATTAAAGGTTTAAATGAATTTTGGAGGTAAACAGTAAATTTCATGTGGATGTTCTAATAGTAGTGCAATGGGGGAAAAGGTATAAGCCAACAGTGCTATGCCAGTCGTTTTCTTAGGCTTTTACACGAATTATCAGCAAACCTAAATAAGAAGCCCATATAGGAGAAATCGTTTGATGAACCCAAATTATAGGAGAAAAACAATGGACTTTTTAAGACCAATTCCTGAGTTAGCCTTGCAAAAAATTAAGCTCCTTTTAGCCAACATTTTCATTTAGTACCCCCACACTGATCTGCCACCTTTCTATCCTCCTCAGTTTTCTCAGTTCTAAGACAACAGAAACAGAAGCATCTGGCTCCGGCAAATACAGCCAGTGGTCTCCAAAGCACAGATTTTGGAAAAGCAAAAAAGAAAACAAATCAGAGGCATAGGACACTAACTCTGTGACAAAGCTCCTGACCAGTGATGTTTACTAAGCTCTGGGATTGTTGACAAATATTTACTTTTGTTTATTGCCCTGCTCCGATTATAATTCTTTCTCTACAGCCTTCTGTTATGCCAGCAGATATACCATAGACTATGAGAAGCATGGCAAATTAATCATGGCCCCCTTTTCAATGAGCCGAACTGAAACTTCAGGATCCTTCTTAACTCAGTGTTCCAGGAGGTGACTGGCAATTGGTAGAAATTGGCCATTGCAAGTGAATTTGAGTGGTCTGCACCAATTGTTTAACTCGCCCTGTATCTATGTCCTTTGCCAAGTAATTTTGCATTTCCTACTACTTTACCTCCTCTTGAATGTAGGATTGGCCATGTGACTTGCTTTGGCCAAATGTATGTTATTAAACTGATACAAACAGAGGCTTGAAATGTACATTTGCCATTATACTTCTGCTTGATTCTATCAGCCAAAACAAGACACAAGAGCCAAGTGGGAAGAGACTGGAAAGTTACATTGCAAAGAGTGTGGATATCAGCAAAGACAAAATGTTGAAGTCAGTAATAAAATCTACCACAAATTTGATCACTACTTTGATTTGCTGCTAAAAATTAAATAGTAGGGTGAAAAAGTAGAATGGAAAGTGTAAGAAGTGTAAATGTTTGGTTGGGGAATGGTTGGTTTAAATAAAATGGTTAGGGAGGGCTTCTTAGCAGAGAAATCTGAAAGGTAGGAAGGAACCTACAGGCTAGACTAAGGATGTTTCAGGCCTAAGGGCCTCAGCCAGCATTCTCAGGATCCGAGTGCAACCTGCATAAAGATAGCCTTCTTTCAAGAGCTTAATTTCAATGGATGGCCTTCCACTGGGCTATCTCGCTTGGATTTTTATTCCTGTTAGCCAAGCTGTCCCACATGAGAATTCTCATGCATGTTATGAGAACTATAGGCCATCATAGCGTGTAAACATGATCAACTAGGATTATTATATCACAGAATCATTCATTATATCATAAAGATTAATCTTGAGGACACCTTAAACAAGTAGTATGTGTCATTACCTGAGTAGCTTGCTTTTAAAGTTAAAAATGTTAAGAATCACTGCCCAATAAATTCTGATAACCACATATAAAGTTAAAGAGCCTTTGAAACAAAAAAATGTGCATTCATGAGAAAATACAATTCATGTTTTTAAGGTTTACATGTGTTGTTTTTCAAATCTATTTACAAGGTTAGGCAAGTGAAGGTAAGACAGAAAACTATTGTTGTGAATCAAACATTTGAGGCAGCAACATGGCAAAAATAATAATTAAACTTTCTAGTAGGGGTTTTTTGTTTTGTTTTGTTTTTGAGATCAATGAGAGCCATCCATTAATCTTATAATTGGAAAATGAAATGAAAGTAGATTAATGAAGTTGGGTCCCAGCTCATTCCATTCCATGAATTGTCCAATCAAAGAATCATGGCTGTTCCTAAGCACCGACTGGAACCTGCTGGCTCTCCCTTCTCTTTTAGCAATGTTGGGTTTTGTGTCATAGCAGAAGCAGAAGAGGAGGTACAGAAGGAGGCTAAAATTTTCTGATCCTTGCTGGAAGAGTCCCAAATCTTGGATCAGGGGTTCATTGGAGATTGTGAAACTGTTGGTGGCTCCTGTTTCATGGAAGAGACAGAGGGGAGAGACAGAGAACAAACATTAGGAAAGACGAGGGAGTGGAGGTTGAGCATTCTGCAGTGACTAAGCAAGCAGCTGGTGTGTGGCTGGACAGCTTGAATTCTCTGCGGGTAGATTGGATATTTGGATGGAAGGGCATGAGTTGCTTGGCTTGGGCTTTCATTGTGAGCAGCAGGTGTTATAATGGGCAGCCTGGATCATTTTTTTTGAGGGGTTGGAGTGGAAACCAGACTTTTGCCATTGCTAGTTTTGTAGCAAAACATTTTTTGCTATTGTTTCTAGTACATCCATTCTGAATCTCATCTGATGGGGTTGGGCAGAATGAAGCCATTTGTACAAAACTGGGCAGAATTGGGGATTTTAGGAGGGTCATGTTTGCATATTTAAATACTTGGATTCTATGTTATCTTATGGCCATCGGCTTTAAAATGAGCCGTGTTCTTTTTCAAAGAGCTATTATATTAAAATGTCTTTAAGAGAGGGAGAGCCTATGCTTACCTATATTATTATTATTACTGACTTTGGCAGCATTGGGGATAGAATCCATAGCTATTGTGGAAGAAATTTTTGCTCCTGAGGACAGCTATTACCTCATTATATTTTACCTGTTTCCTTTACAACTCTTCCGGTGACTTATACACACTGATACTATTTCCAAATTATACCCCCCAAATTTTCAGACAGTTTAAAAGAGAAATGCAAAAACAAGAAATGATAGAAGCATTTCCCCAGAACCCTCCTATCTCCCCGCAGAAATCCAAATGCCCACACAGTGCGCTCCACTGGGAGACACATTCAGTACTTCAAAGCCCAGCTGGCTTCCTGTGGGATGCCTAAGAAGGTTCTTGCACATTTCACTCTTGCTCTCTGTAAATGACCATTTTTTTTTTACTGTCCTAACATTTCCTCCCAAAATCAGGTGGGAAGGATTTTTTCCTTGTGTGCCTGCTCCTTTTTTTTTTTTTTTTTAAATAGAATGCCCTTGGAATTGATGATGTAGTTGCCCATCCACAGCCCGAGCCAGGCAAACCAGCAGAGCATTGCTTGAGCACCAGGACGGAATGTCTCACTGGTTGGGTAATGGTGACAATCTGGGAACAGGCAGTGACTTATGTTGATCAGCATCTCTGCTGCCCAAGCTGATGGCTGGGAAGCAAGCCCCTTGGCCCACAGAGAGGACAGCGTGTTCTTTCTCTAGCTGGCTGCAGGGTGGGAAGCACTGCTAATCTGAGCAACGTGAGCCCGTTAATCTTGGAATTATGTAAGAAAAGGCAATTGCCTGGCACTTCCTCAGCACACAAAGCAGGAGCCGCCATCGGTACTGCCATCAACAGGGTCCTATCGGACAGAGGCTTCAAAACAGCTGAATAATGGACACTCAGATATCTGCTGGGCCAGGAGATGCCCACTACCTGAGTTCCAGAGGAAAGTGGATACGCACAGCAATGCATGGAGGCTGATTTAAAACTACATAGTTATACTCTAACTTTGCTGGTTAAAACACATATGCCTGGGTTCTTCTCTAAGAATTCTGAGTTAGTAGCTCTCGAGTGGATCCTCAGCCTTTGAATTCCTGAGGCTCCAATCCAGAACGCGGACCACACATGGAGTTGCACTCTGGGGCCTACGAATTAGTTGTCAGGAAGTTTCAGCTCTCCCTGGAAATGTCCTAGAACCTCTGGAATGTCTGACCACTGGTTGGCTTCATAAATGGATCAGTATTAGGTTCAAAGCCAAAGAAATCTGACAAAAACACAGGCATTAGGCACCTGTTATTGAAGTATCATTATTGGAGGTGGAGAACAGGAGAGAGAGAGAGAGAGAGAGAGAGAGAGAGAGAGAGAGAGAGAGAGAGAGAGAGAGAGAGAGAGAGAGAGGAGAGAGGCAAAACATTTAGCTATATTTATATTTTGCATTCAAATATAGTTTTAAAAAGTTCCCCTCTGCTTCGCAGAAGAAGACGATAAGTTAAATAAAAGTGATGAGGAATTCTACCCAGGCCCCTGAGGGGTTAAGCACAGACCACTTTGTATTTACACACCTCACAAATGTTGATGATTTTGAGATGATCTCTTGATATTGAAAACAGAGTTGTGCGTTGATCCCTGCTGTGACCAGGCTGCTGGAACATTTGACTGACTCAATAATAATTATCCCCATAGTGTTCTCAGGTGACTATTGTGGAATTGCTGGCTCCACACTCAGTCCCCACCTCCCCCAATTAGTTTTACTTTCAACACTACTTACAATGAGTTTTAAAGAAATATCATACTGATAAGCAAAATCAAATGTTAATGACCCGTGTTATATAGTAACTGCAATCCAGATAACTACGGAGCCACGTCAGGTTTCCAAAAGTATGAATAAGATTATTAGATAAATGAATGTTTGATTACATTTTCACGCTATGCCCACAGAGAAAAAAAAAAAGTATCAAACTCTTTTCTTGCTTGAATATGCACCATTCAACACATTTCTTTGTCTAGCTAAATTGTGAATGTGTGTGTATGTGTTTTCAAATCCCACAACAAATCAAAAGGGGCTTGATTTGATCAAATATTATTGTGCTAGTCAGGATAAAACTGGTAATTTTGCAGTTACAAATGGCCCGCAAATCGCTGCAGCTATACTATATGCCCAATGCTAGTCAGCACTGCAAATTAAAGTCACTCAGAGACCGTGTTGATGGACAATCTATTTTGATGTGTGTGGTCCAGGCTAGAAAGACAGGGAAAGGGCAAGATGCAGAGTCTCATACCAGCAATTAAATTATTTTGCCCAAATGTGACATACACCATTTCTCACCACAATCCACAAGCCCTCTGGCTGACCAGGAAGTAGTCATGACTTTGCCAATCTTCAAAGAGAAAACGAAGCACAACTTCCAAGGAGGGCAATTGGATATTAGTAAACAGTAAAAAAAAAAGTTGACCTCACGTGCAATCTGTACAATAGTTTGGATATGGAAGAAAAGAAGATATGAGAAAGCCTTTATTATTATTTTTTGAAAATTTTTTATTGCTTTTAGAGAGAAAGGGAGAGGGTGAGAGTTAGAGAAAGAAACATCAATCATTGCCTTCCACACACACACTCCAACCTGAGATTGAAACTGCAACCCCAGAATGTGTCCTGACCAGAATTGAACCTATGACCTTTCACAGCATGGGATGATGCTCACTCAGTCAACTAAGCCACACCGGCCAGGGAAAAGATGGGAATTCTAGAAACTACAAATTTATGTTAGTTTTATGGCTTGAATCCAGGCCTGACCAGAGCCTTCTCTAAGAGAAGCTCAGATCTCTCTCTTTTTGGAAAATAGTGTAATGAACAGTTCAATCAATCACTTTAAGATAAATGATCTAGACCACCAGGCCAAGCCTCTTGTGCCATTAGTCTATAATATGTGCAGGGAAGTGCACTGTATGAAAACGAGACCATGATTTTAGCCTCATATCCACCACTCTGTAACTTTAGACAAATTGCCTCATCACCTCTGTATATGAAGTGATTAGATAAAATAATCACTTAGCTTCATTCAGTTCCAAGATTCTGTGATTCTATGAATTATCATCTTCATTTGGATTTATATAATACTGACCAGAATATAGTATGATGGAAAAAAGAGATACTGGGAAATATTAATGATAATAGTGCTGGACTTATAATGGAGCATATATAAGTTATGTAATGAGTTCCCTTTAATATCATGTATATTTCTTTTTAATGCCAGAGTTGAATGATTGCCCCCAAACCAACTGAAATGGCAAGATTACAGGGAGCAGAGCAACGGTGATTAATTGTAAAGGACAGGGATTCTGGCTTTTCACCTGCCTGGTCTCTGTAGCTTTCAGGGTCCTGACTATTTGGATCGATGTTTTGCTAATTACAAACTGTCTTTGGAAGGCTCCAGCTGCTCTCTGGTGATTCATGTTTTTGCATTGATTTTCACATAAGCTAAGATACAGTTGCGCCATTTAAGCACTTGGAAATTGGTCATCAATGAATTATTTTGGACTTAATAGATTTAATAACACTTGGAGACTCTTTACGTTTTGATTTTTTGGATTATACTACCTAATAGAGTGGGAGCTGATGCTTGTGTCCTATTTATCTACATTTATTTAAAAAAAAATCCAGTAAGGATAGGCTCTGATTTATGACTGGACCTCCATAGGAAGCCTGAGATGAAATAACACCTAAAAATTAGTTCAGTTTGCTACAGGCTACTTATTCACAGAACGTTTATCATACTTAGACTTGAAGTTGGCCCTGTTAGTGAGGTGATCTTCACCTAAAACCAGGAGTCCTCTGCACTGTGATTGGACCTGAGTCACCAAAATATAAATCACATCAAGTCTCTTTGATCATAAGTGTTAATCCAAGAAAAATTGCAGTTAATTGGTTGTCTAACAGATACCTGGAGTGAATGACCTAAAACAATGTTATATATATATATATTTGAGTGCTTGAAAGCACTATGTATTTGGAGGGTGTGGAGTAGATTTAGCTGATGTGGGATTCCTGATTTAGCATTACAACTTCAAGGCAACTTGGTGGCATGCTAAGGCACAAAGGAACACATTTTGGAACTTCTCCAGGAACCATGGTCTGCTGTTTTGGAATTGCACTTTAGCATGTTGGTCAAGAGCTTGGACTTTGGAGGTCCTATCTTGGACCCAGATCCATTTTTAATTCTTTCATTTATCATTACTGTTATCTCTAAGTCTTTAATCCTGCTTCCTTATAGGCAAATCAAAATAATTATACCTAACTTAAGGAGCCCTCTTGAGGAGAAAATTAGAGTAAAGGCAATTATTAAGGTGGTTTGGCATGTAGTAAGGACACAATAAATGCAATTTTCTTCTCTTTCTCTTAATAAGCCACATGTCTTCCTCAGGGCTGCAAAGTTTAATGAATACTAGAAAAATTGATGCTGGTGTTGATCAGTCACTGATGTGGTGATATTTGGTTCTACATCCTAAATTTAAGAAATAATTCATATGGCTGAAACCGGTTTGGCTCAGTGGTAGAGCGTCGGTCTGCAGACTGAAGGGTCCCAGGTTCGATTCCGGTCAGGGGCATGTACGTGGGTTGTGGGCACATCCCTGGTAGGGGGTGTGCAAGAGGCAGCTGGTCGATGTTTCTCTCTCATTGACGTTTCTAGCTCTCTCTCTCTCTCTCCCTTCCTCTCTGTAAAAAAATCAATAAAATATAAAAAAATTAAAAAAATAATTCATATGCAAAAGAATAGAATTAACACAACTGAACAAATACAACAAACAGATGCAAAAACACACATATTATTTCATTCTTCAAATGTATTTCTCTCTATGTAACATGGCTATCCCCAAATCTCCCAGTATTGTGGGATCACTATCTTGAATGCTTAAATAAAAGTGATTTGAATCCACCCGTGAATACTGGTGTCCCCTTTGGAGATTCTTAAGACTCTGTTTATTTCCCCTAAATAACTCATTTTTTTTGTCCTTCTTATACTGAATTCACTAAACCTTTCATATTTCTCCTCTGGTGATTGGTCTTTTCTCTCTACCTTGTTTTAATCCAAATTCTTGTCTTGGCTATCCCTGAAACATCATATATGGAAAGCAGATGTGTGAACATATAGAGATAGTGCAACACAACCATCTATTTAAAATTATGCATTCTTAGTCTTACAAATCATCATTAAAGCTTTGCGATGTGCCTAGGCTAAAGTACCCAAATATTCATAAAAGTACTAGATATTGCTATGAAGATATTTTGTAGATGTTGTTAATAGCTACAATCAGCTGGCTTAAAGTCAAGATTTTCCTCAGTAATGTGCTCGAGCCTCATCCACTCAGTAGAAAGGTCTTAAGAGTAAATCTAAGGGTTCCTTGATAAAGAAGAAATTCTGCCTAAGACTATAATAGCAGTTTCTCAGAGTCCAACATGATCACCAGCCCTATCTTATAACTACATAAGCCAATTCTCTAAAATAAATTATCTATCTATCATCTATCTATCTATCTATCTATATCTATCTATCTATCTATCTATCTATCTATCTATCTATCATCTATCATCAATTGCTTTTGTATCTCTGGTGAACCCTAATAACTGATTCAGGTCTCTCTCCCATTTGAAGTTTCTCACTCATCTTATTTTATCTTACAGAGCACGTTTTAGAGAGAGGAAAAAAAACATTTAATGGGAATAATTTGTAACACTTGTTATTATGAATAATACTGGCTACCAGTGAGTCAGTAATTGTATGGGCCAAACATGTGATTATTCCTGTACTTTAATGCCTACCTCCATTCAATCACCTCTCTATGGACTGTAGTACATCAAGACCGCATCTATTTCAACCAGGTTATGTAATTTTGAAGGGACCCTTGTCAGGATCTCATACCCCAAAACATCCCCAAGTGGACTGCTTCACTACCAGAAACTCCACTCATTCCTTTGGACAAAGGACTTATTATAGATTTATCCTTTGGAAGAAATAAACTGGGAGGGGAGCAGTAACAATTCAGCTGCTAGGAACCCAAACTTTATAAGCATTGTCTTGATTGATGGAAGAAAGACAAGGACCCCTATTTTTTAATAAGGCACAGTCTTGAGAATTATCCCAGGGAACAGACCTGGATGTAGTTCCTCAGTAGGGGGGTTGAGAGTGGGGGTGGCGGGTGTGGAACTGGGCACCTGCAGGATGTGGTAGAAAAAAGAGCAAGAAGAAAGGTGGGAGACTGCCAAAGGAAGCGTCAACTCCTTCACACTTGAACTGGTTCCAATCACACCTGCTCCCTTTAGGGGAAGCCTTTCCATTAAACAGTGATTGTGACGACTTGGCAGGCAGACTGAGTTTAGATGCGGGTAGATTATCAAAAGGATTTTTTTTCCTAATAGCTATATCCTCTCCTGCTCTGCAAAATATTTTCTCTGCTCCTGCCTTCCTTCTCCAGGGTCTCAGAGGAGAGAAAAGGTGATTTATCTTCCACTGTAATGTCAGTTCCTCCAATTGTTCCTTTGACTTCATCATCTTCTGATTTCTCAAGGATTTTTTCCCCATCTGTCCTTCCTTTCTCTATATTTTTCCCCATCTGGGATTTTCCCTATCTAGTGTACTTAAGTCTACCCCCATGTTGACAACAATAGCAAAAATGCCTACATCTTGCTGCCTCTTCTCTTAGCTCACCATAAAATATGTTTATATTTTGTTTCCATCTCTTTACAGTACTTAACTCAAAACAATTGATGTGATTTCTGTACATCTGACTGTATTAGACCTCTTCAAGTATCCTTTAAACCAGTTTTAAAAACAGTGTCCTTTCTTCAGTCCGTATCTTAGTTGACCTCTTCTTAGCATTCACATGTCTGGCCACAGAGCACCTGGCATCTTTTTTCACTTTGGCTTCCTTGACCTTACTGATTTTTCTTTTCCCCTTTACTTGTTACACTTTCTCTTCCTATCATCTAAATGTCAATTTACTCAAGGTTGATCTCACTTTTCTGTAATTATATTGAGTCAGGCATTATTCTTTCATTGAGACTTTATTATATGGAGATAGATGTCTCTGACACCTGATCTAGAACATGCTCCTCTATTCCACTTCCACAAAAAAATCTCTGACTGCCTACCAGTTACTTCTACTTTGAAATTTATCTATCATTACCCACTTAGAGAATCTGCAAACAAAAGGCTTATCCATGTTCACAAATAGTATCATCATTTTTCACCTAGTTATAAGAGGTTCAAACATTGGAATCCTCCTATCCATACCCACAAAATCTCTGTGAGTCTTCCTTCATAAAGACTTACAATAGATTATTTAATTTTATTTCCCCATCATCATCCCATCTTTAATCTTTAGCAAATCGATCTAAATTATAGTCATGTTCTCTCCCCCTGATCAATTCGACAAACTGGTGACAAATTATGTAGTAATATATATATTTTTTTGCCAATTATTTTCTTCTCCATAAGCAATGGTTAAAGAATTTTCTTCCCCTTATATTCAAGACCTTCTCTTACTCAATCCTAATCTTACTCTCTAAATGTTCATCTCACTCATCATAGGGAAATAATGAACAACATAAACTGATGAACAAAAACAGACCTGGAGACAGGGAGCATCGATCAGACTGTCAAACCTCAGAGGGAAGGTAGGGGAGGGTGAGGGTAAGAGGGAGAGATCAACCAAAGGATTTGCATGCATAAGCCTAACCAGTGCTCAAGGACAACAGGGGGGTGGGGGCATGCATGGGGAGAGGTTTAAGATGGAAATGAGGGGATGAGGACAAATACGTGATGCCTTAATCAATAAAGAAATTAAAAATAAAGAAATAAAATATGTTGCTATAAATTAAAAATAAATATAAGTTCATGTTCCAGAGACCTGTAATCAATGGGTGATGCATCATTACCTTGCATTCCTGTCTCCAAGCACGGTATTTTTACTTCTTTGAAACATTTTCTTTCTGTTCTTTTCTCCTACTCATCCTTTGGTTACCACTCCAAATTCTGACACTTGCCTTTTGCAGTTGCCAATAATGTGCCATTTATGTTAGCATCTATCTTGCTGAGCAGGTCTTAACTCTTTCAAAGTCACGGGCTACTTTTTTGACTTACAAATTCCCAATATCTAAAAGAGAATTTGTTGCTGTTGATGCTAGAAAGCTTTACTAGCTTTGTTTCTAAAACAAAAAGGAAGCAGCATTTCATAGTGGTAAACAGTGCAGGTGTAAGACTTGAGTTTGTATTTCAACTCTGCTATGCATTAGCTGTGTGACCTAAGTCATGTTATTTCAACTTGCTAAGCCTTATCTTAAAAATGCACATAATAATAGTACCTGTCTCAAATGGTTGTAAGAATGAAAGAGATAATATATGTAAAGTGTTCAGCATACTGCCTGGCACATATTAAGGAGACAATAAATGTTAGCTATTTCATAGTGCGTACTCAATACCTGTATGATGAAGGACTGAATTAGTATTGTATCGCTGAATTAGAAAATTATACACTTTATAATTTTAACATGTTCTTCAAGTCCTATTTCTACATTAGTTTATCAAAACTTGAAAGACTAAAATGAATTAAATGTGTATTGCTGAATTACTTTTTACCAGGCTTGGGCTGGGAAAAGTCAGTGATATTTATTCAGTCGCTGTTGAGTGTACAATGCTGTAGGAAGCTTATAGTGCTTTTGGGTATAGATTAGACTGACTTTCTATTTCAGAAGAAAAGGTAGATTAGAAATATTTGAGTCTTGACTCCATTAATAATTAGTTTGTTGATTCAGGGGAGTTGTTTACCTCTGTGAGTTTTTTAGCCTTTTTGAAATGTAAAAAGAATTCAGTAAAATATGTATTTAAAATATTCAAATATTGTGTTCTGTAAACAAAAATGCTATATGATTGATGCCCTTACATGAATATTTTACCTTTAAAAGGGCTATAATATAATTTTTAATAGGTTTAGAACTATTTTCACTGATTTTATTATTTGAAATATATGCTTTATTTATTTTCTTAAACTTTAGGTCTTTGGTTATTCAGAGTCATTTTTCTGGCTAATGTATTATAAATGTATGGATTACTTACTATGTGCTAGGGACTGTATTAGGCATACACAAATACATACACAAATAGGGAATATGATGACGTTTAAAGTATTACTAAGTGGTAAGTGACCACAGAAAAGGGAGAACTTAGACCAGACACATCAAGGCAATTATTACATGATCTTACTTAAATATTAAATTCATAATAGTCAAACTCATAGAAACATATTGTAGGATGGTGATTGCCAGAGGCTGCAAGGGGTGGTGGGAAGGCAAAATATGTTAGTTGAAGGGTACAAAGTTCCAATTATGAAGATGAATGAGTTCTGAAGATCCAAAGTACAGCATAATGATGATAGTTAATACTGTATTATATACTTAAAATTTACTCAGAGGATAGACTTTCAATTTCACTACACACACACACACACACACACACACACACACACACACACACACAATTATAACTATAAAGAGGTGATAAGTAAGTTATTTAGTTTGATTATAGTGCACATATATACACATATATCAAAATACCAAGTTGTACCCCTTAAATATATACATGTTTGTATGTCAAAGGTATTTCAATAAAATTGTTTTTAAAAATATAGTGTAATTAATTATTCCCTTAAGGAGAAGTAGCAAAACAATGAACATTTAACATTTTTCTTGGACTTTAGAGATTAAGTAAGACTTTTCCAGATATACACTTGGGTAAGTAATAACAGCATAAGCAAAGGCAAGGAGGCTTGAAAGTGCTATGGTATTCACAGTCTTAGATATTCTGCTCTGATTATAACATTGAAGTGTGTATCTGTCTTAGAAGTAGTGGTGTGCTTGGTGTCAACTCATACAAGCTCATTCATGAGAGCCAATTATCCATATCTCTTCCTGTCTTTGCATTCACTAATATCATATTAGTAGCTTGAAATTGGCCATTGTAGAATTATTTATATCTGGAAAATTGGCATACATTACAAATCAGAATTTGTTATTGTGTTGTTATTGTTATTTTTCTTTAGAGCTGATTGTTAAACATTAATCAGCACAAAACATGTTAGAAGTGGAAATTTTGACAAGGTTAATCTTAAAATTAAATGAAGTGATTTTGTGAATGGCTTGGTAAGACAAAATAAAAAAGTTGACTTTTTTTCATCCTTACTTGGGATGTTTTATTTTAGTGGCCAGATTATTATGATCTCTGAATGCATAATAATCTGTCCACTCAGTGTATATTCTATATAATAAAAGGCTAATATAAAAATTGTCCCCTTGACCAGGAGTTCGACCAGCAGGCAGGCCAGCCAACTGCCCTTGTCCCTTCCCCCTGGGCAGGCTGGCCAGACCCAACCCATGCACGAATTCATGCACTGGGCCTCTAATATATACACTGAGTGGCCAGATTATTATGTGTTCAGAGATCATAATAATCTGGTCACTCAGTGTGTGTGTGTGTGTATCAATTAGTTGCCTCCTGTAGGCACCCACAAGGAAAAACATTTAGAAAATACTTGGTTGTCTTATCAGGTGAAATAAATGTTCTCTGCAAGTGTTGAGAATTGTTAAGAGTCATTTTAACTATGTAAACACTTCTTGGTGTTGCTGGCATTTCCTCTTGACAACATTTCATATTTTAGCAAATAACAGGTAAACATTAAAAATTATTTTAAAAAACCTTTTGTCCTTGTGTTCCTTTTAGGAAAATGTGACCGGTGGAGTCTTTAATATGTATTAGGAAAGCATACTAAAGTGGAAGTGGCAAATTAGGTAACTCCCTTTAAAGAGATGATCAAACCCAGTTCTATGTAGCTTGTTGTTCTAGAAATAAAATAGTCAATGAGAGCAAGCTAATTACTGAACTAATCTTGAATATCATTTAACTATGTTATACAATCTGAAAGAAAGAACAAAAATAAAAAGAGATCAAAGTAGAAAGGGGGGAAAAAAAACTATAGAGAAAAATGGCACAAGTTTGTGCATGTCGACATTGATTTTTATTAATAGATAAGAGCTTTTAAAGTGTAATTTTGAGCAAACTCTCTGTTAATAAGGATAAATGCACTTTTTGAGTGCTTATCATATGCCAGGATTTGTTCTACAAGTTTTACATACGTTTTCTTGTTTGATATTCTCAACAATTCTATCATTTGGATTATTCTTATTGTTTCTATTTAAGTATGAAAAGGTGTAGATACAACTTCAAAGAAAAGAGTGAGTGGCAGATACAGGATTCAAACTCAAGTGATCTGCCACTGTAGGAACACTCTTAACTTCCACCCTATAAAATAGTTGTTTAACTTCCACTTAACTCCCACCCTATAAAATAGTGTTTGTCACAGTGTGAGCCCTAGAACAATAGCAGCAACCCTAACTGGGAACTTACTAGAAATGCATATTTTATAGCAGAAGGAAATCTGAACATCTCACAAATACATTGTAATTTAAAAACACACATGGAACAACCAACGGATCAGAGAAGAAACAAAAAGAAATTTTAAAAAGTCTTGAGACAATGAAGAAAACAAAATAACAAAACTTATGGGATGCAGCAAAAGAAGATGTAAGAGCTGATTTATAGCAATAAATGCATACATAAAGGAAAAAAAAAGAGCTCAAATAAACAACCTAACATTACATTACACCTCAAGGAACCAGTAAGAGAACAGATTAAGCCCAACATTAAGAGAAGGAAGGAAATAGCATCAACGATAATAAAATACTTAGTAATAAATTTAACCAAGAAGTGAAAAATCTGTACACTGAAACCTGTAAGATGTTGATAAAAGAAATTGAAGAAGACACAAATAAATAGTAGAAGAATATTCCATGCTCATGCATAGGAAGAATTAATATTGTTAAAATCTCTGAACAATCTAGATCCATTTATAGACTCAATACAAACACTGAAGTTTCTTATGACATTTTTAACAAAAATAGAAAAAAATCCTGAAGTTTATATGAAACCATAAAAAAAGCTAATGGCCAAAATAATGCTGAGGAAGAACGGAGCAAGGGGCGTTAGAATCCCCAAATTCAAAATATATTACAAAACTCTAGTAACCAAAACACTATGTATTCGCATAACAACAGGCACATAGGTCAAAGGAATAGAAATAAGAGGTCAAAAACAAGCCCATGCATATGCATTCAGCTGAAATTTGACAAGAGACAAAAACATTCAATGGAGAAAGGATAATCTCTTCAATAAATGTTGGGAAAAGTGGATCTTACACAAAAGGATGAAACTGGACCCCTATCTCAAAGTACTCATAGATATTAACACAAAATGGATTAAAGACAAAGGTAAAACCTGAAACCTGATACTCTTAGAAGAAAACATAAAGAAAAAAAATTCCTTTACTCCTTGAGTTTGACAAGAAATTTTTAGATATGACACCAATCACAAAAATGACAAAAATAAACAAGTGAGACTACCTTAAACTAAAAAGCTACTGCACAGCAAGGTAAGTGATCAACAAAAGGAAGATACTCTATGAAATGAGAGAAAATATTTGCAGACTTACATGTGTGTAAAGGGGTTTATATAAAACACCTAATACAAGGATCTCACATAATTTAATAGCATAAAAACAAATAATCCTCTTTAAGCCCGGGCAGAGAACCAGAATAGACATTTATCCAAAGAAGATATTCAAATAGGCACAGATACCTAAATAGGAGCTCAGCATCACTAATGATCAGGAAAATGCAAATCAAAACTGCAATGAGATATCACCTCACACCTGTTAAAATGGTGATGATAAAAAAAAAAAAGACTGAAAATAACATGTGCTGAGAAGGATGTGGAGAAAAGGGAACATGTGTGTACTGTTGGTAAAAATATATATTGGTGTAACCATTATAAATAAGAGTATGGAAATTCTTCAAAAGTTAAAAATAGAAATACCATATGATCCAGAAATTTCACATCTGGATATATTTTGAAGGAAATGAAAACATTATTTTGAAGATATATCTGCACACCCCCCCCCATGTTCATTGTAGCATTGTCTACAATAGCTAAGACATGGAAGTAATCTAAGCATCCAATGATGGGTGAATGGAAAACACACACACACACATACACGCACACACACACACATAAACACATTATATCTAAATATATAATATAAAATATATTCAGTCATAAAAAGAAAAAAATCCTGCCATTTGTGACAACCTGGATTAATCTTGAGGGTATCATGCTCAGTGAAATAACTTAGATGGGAAAGACAAACACTGTATCATCTCACTTATATGCAAAAACCTAAAAAAACAAAAACAAAACAGAACTGAACTCTATAAAAACAGAAAATAGACTGGTGTTTGCTGGAGGTCGGGCATGGGTGGTCTAACAGTACAAACTTCCAGTTATAAGATGAATAAATTCTAGGGATGTAACTTTTTGCTTGGTGACAATAGTTAATACTGTATTGTATACTTGAGAATTGCTAAGAGTAAACATTAAAAGTTCTCAACACACACACAGTTGCAACTATGTGAGATGATACATGTGTTAACTAACCTTACTGTAAGCATTATTTTGCAATAAATACATATATCAACTTATCAATTTATACAACTTAAACATACTATGTTATGTGTTATTTATAGCTCAATGATGCTGGGGAGGAGGAATAAGAAGGAATCAAGCAACAACAACAACAACAGCAACAACAAAACCAAAATCCCAATTTGAAGCTCATGTTTATTAAACCAAGAAAGAAAAGCAGGTTTTTAGGCCCCACCTCAGACACAGAAAATCTGCAGTGGGACCCATAATCTGGATTTTTAACCAGACTACCAAATGACTTTATTTTTCCTGCTAAAATTTGAGAACATCTACCCTATAGTAGACAACCTATATTTTCTAAGGATAATGTTCTATTGAAAGTGGCCTTATATTATATAAACAACATGTGGATGAGTGATCAGAAAATCCTTGTACGTGTTCAAAAAGCAAGAACTGACACTTTTTTCTATTAATACTTCCACTGTGAATGTGCACTTCACATTTCACAGTCAGGAAAAAAATTTCCCCCTGACACAAACTAGTACTTAATAGGATCACCCTGACGGCACAGACATGTCCCAAGAAGAGTCAAGTCTTTACTATTTTCCATTATTTTGGATTCTAAAAATAATAATAATAATTTGATCCCTGCAAGAAGCCAGGGATGTTAAGGAAATAGACTCATGGGGGTAGATGAGGCCACTGTCAACATCTTTTGACACAGTGCATTGCCTTTATTTGATATATGTCTCTCGTCATAATCCTCTTAAATTCTCCAGGGCAAAGACACATCATATTTTTCTTTACATCCCTTATGTCTCACTCGATTTGATTTGATGGATTAGTTGATAGTTAGACTGCATCAAACATAAGATAGGGGTTAGACTGCATCAGATATGCAGAAATTAGAGGCAAATAAAGAAAGAACTAGTCCTTGCAGAACTTATATTCTAGCAGAATATCCTACATAATAAAAGAGTAATATGCAAATTAGCCATTACTCCGCTACACCCACCAGCCATGCCCACCAGCCAAGTATGCAAATAAACCCAACCAAGATGGCTACGGCCACAGAGAGCAGGAGGAAGGCTTGGGTTTCCCAGGCAACAGAAGAAGTAAAGCTTTCCGCCTGCTCTTGCCAGCCTAGGCCTCCACTCAAGGCTACAAAGTTTCAATTATAGAAGGTAAATAAATCCAAACAGAAATGGCAGCAGCCATGGAGCTGGAGAGAGCAGGCTAGGGTTGCCCCCAGCAAGGGAGGAAGCAAAACTTTCTGCACACCCTGGCTGGCTCAGGCCTCTGCTTAAGGCTACAAAGTCTAAATTATAGAAGGTACATAAGTCCCAATAGAAATGGCTGCCGGACAGGAAACTTGGCTCCGCTCTAGGCTACAAAGTTTCAATTGTAGAAGGTAAATAAATTCCAGATACCAGGGCTTCTGCTTGGGTCACCAGGGGGCATGGCTGGCCTGCAAACCACCACAGGCCCCTTGCCCAGGCCACCCCACGCCCCAAGGGAACCCCCACCCTGATCCAGGACACCCTTTAGGACAAACCAGCTGGCCTCCACTCATGCACCAGGCCTTTATCCTATCTAATGAAAGATTAAAATGCAGATTGACCATCACTCCAACACACAATATGGCTGCCCCCATGTGGTCAAAGATGGCTGCCCCCATGTGGACACAAGATGGCCTCCACAAGATGGCCAGGATGAGAGGGCAGTTGGGAGGAACCAGGCCTGCAAGGGAGGGCAGTTGGGGGTGACCAGACTGGCAGAAGAGGGAAGTTATGGGCAAACAGGCTGGCAGGAGAGCAGTTAGACATCAATCAGGCTGGCATGGGAGTGGTTAGGGGTGATCAGGCTGGCAGGCAGAAGCGGTTAGGAGCAATCAGGAAGGCAGGCAGGCAAGCAGTTGAGAGCCAGCAGTCCTGGGTTGTGATAGGGATATCTGACTGCCCGTTTAGGCCCACTGGGATCAGGCCTAAATGGGCAGTCAGACATCCCTGGAAGGGTCCCAGATTGGAGAGGGTGCAGGCTGGGCTGAGGGACACACACCCCCACCCCCGTGCACGAATTTCATGCACCGGGCCTCTAGTATAGATAATAAATTAATGAACAAATAAACATCAAGTATTATGCAAGGTGGTGATAAGTACCATGAAGGAAAACAAAGCAGGACCAACAGCGGCGACTGTAGTATGCTATTCTAGATAGGGTGGTGAGGAAAAGCTTCTTTGAGAAAAATCTCAGAGCTCCTGCCACTTATTTGCCAAAGGGGTAGGTGGATGCTTTGGATATGCAGCAGTAGTCCAGAGGCCAAGGTGAGGGCTTAATGAGTGTGCATAGAAGTGTCCAGTTGTGTCTTAGTTTGGGTATTAGAGTACTAATAAAGTCTTCTTCAAGTAGATAAAATTATCTTGGGTCCCAAAAGGCAAAGACAGGTGAGCTGTGCTTGGTTAGTAGAATTTTCAAGAGGTTAGGGATCACCTTTAGACTGGATCTTGTTGAATGTTACCTTGTCTTATCTTTGTGGTAAAAGTCTAATACACACAACAGTTGTGGTGTGTTTAGAGAAATAAAAGAGGAGCAGCAAGTCAGGGAGAGACTAGTAGCTGTAGAAATGAGGATCAAGATAATTTATGGGTATACATAGAAGTCATGAATAGCCCAGAAGGAAACACAAGGCCTTTGCACCATCTATGCCAAAACACCTCTTTCTCCAAATACCCCAGAGGAAGTTAGTCCTCACAGAGCGTCTGGGTAAGATCTTGCTGATCTGTCAAAGTGGCAAAACCCTGTGCATCACCGACATCTTTAAAAGATGAAGAATTGGCGAGTCATAAGCATATTGAGCAACTGCCTGGGCTGGCTCTTTCATCTTTACATATTTAAATATTCTAATCATCATCGACATTTTAAATCTGATATGCATATATTCAATACATATTTATTGAGCCCTTCCTAGATACCAGACACTAGCCTGGAATTGTTGCGACCTCAAAAAAAAAAATAAAAAATCAGTACAATTACTTTATCAATTAAGGATATGGTACCTTGTTGCACTTGAATAAAAGAAAGGCCTTCATTGGTTCAAAGCATGTTTCCTTCCTATTTGCTTGCCTTTCCTAGGAGATGCTGTATAAACTAGTCATGAAAAATTAATTGCATGTTTAAAGGTACTGGGGTCTGTATGAAGGCCAATTTCAGCTTTGAAAATGTGCCCTAGCTCTAAGCCAAACCACCAGTCATATAAGCCATGGTTCCATTTAATGCATGACTCCTCTATCTTCTCAGGAACAAGCTTCTTCCACTTCACATTACAGAGGAAACCAGGGCACACAGAATCTCAGAGCTGGGTAGAACTTCAGAAGCCACTGATTCTGTTATCTGCACTTCCTTCACAAGTCAGCTAGGTCTCTGGCTTCTCTTTGTAAGAAAGCTGAAAAATCACCATAGAGAAAAAAGCATGGGGTTCGAAGATGAAGACCAAGGTTAATTCTAGCAATGCTTCTGCTCAAACATTAAAAAAACACACACCAAGTAATTATTGATCTTTTACACTCTGGCCCTATTCTAATAAATGAAGCTATAGTGGTACTCACAATAGAAAAAGTTTGTGGTATCATGGAGCTCAGCTTAATTTCTGATTGGGGAATAAAATAATAATCCTACAACTAATTAGTGAACTGATAAGTAACCAGGATAATTTTAAACAGTCATTATGCTACTGTAGCAGAGTTGGTTGTCCACTAAACTGTGCCTCTCTTGTGTTATATACTGCACTCGTAGCTAGGAAGTGGCTGGACAGTCCTTGTAGCTGGTTGTGTGGTCATGAGATTCGCTCTCCCCCAGTGGAATGTAAGAGAAAGCAATATGTCTCACTTCAAGGCCAAGTCTCTCTTTCTGTCCCAGCAGCTAAATATAAGTTTGGAGAAGGGCAGAGCCACCATATGGAAGCATCCTGGGTCTTTGCATCATTGCAGATAAAAGACTCACCCTTTTGTCAGGCATACTCAAAGTGCTATTGAATGTGAGAAATACATGCAATATTGTCTTTGAGCCATTCTGATGTTGGGGAGTTGGGTGTAACTCTGCTGCAAACATAACAGAATGAACTGCTAGAGAACAACAGAGGGTTGAGCAGAGGGCAGTCTGGCAGAGTGATAGAGGAAGACCTCTCTGAGATGACATTAGTGATGCTAATGTGTATGCTAAGTCCAGTCATGTTATGATCTGGAGAAGAACATTTCAGGCAGTTGGAATAGCAAATGCAAAGTCCCTGAAGCTTGTAGATATCTGGTATTTACATTGTATTATAGTCACTTACCCACTTGGGAATAAGCTCTGTAAATCAAGAGGAATCTTTGTTTCTATCATGTCTGTTGCCTATTGGACATTCAACAAATAGTTATCGAATGAAACAAAACCAATCCAACATTAAATTTAAAGGACTTTTTCAAATATATAGATGAGAGATGAATCCATGATTCAGAAGCTGGGAGAAATTCAATTGAAATGGGACAAGGCTGAGGGAAGATGACTGAAAATAGTCTCATATGGTAAGATACCTCCTCAGTGGTAACTGGTGCAAGAATATTTTGGCATATTTCAAGATATAGAGTCAAGCTCACCTCTGCCTCAGAGAGAGCAAATGGACTGTGACAGCACTTTGTAAATTGGAAATCATTCCACAAATATTAAATGATATTTTAATAAACTACACAGGTAGTATTTATTGTTATCATCCTCATTATTATTAGCATTTGTGATAAACTCATTTTTCCATCCAAAAGATTAAAACATCTTGGGAGTTTTCTTAAACATGCACATGTTCTTGTCTGGAAGAATGCTTGGTGATAAAGGTCACTGTGAACTTATTGAGGAGCTCAGTGGGATGGAGGCGGCATTTATTTATGTATATTTATGTGCTTATTCACTGATGGCTTTGCTGAGGAAAGCTATTTTGTCAAGTGCCCTAATTAAGAAATAATAATGTAATTGATTTTTTATGGATTATCTTCAATCGAGTCCTTTTACAACAGCAAGCTCTCATTGACTACTGGGGTAATTGATGGCTTCTTAGCACAATGCCCTTGGCTGATTGCAGAGCCGTTGATGATGTCTGACAATGATCATGAACAATTTCCTTTCTCACAATGGCGACCCCTAGAAAGGCAGCAAGCTGAAGGGGCAAGGGTACTGTTAATCCACCCAGTAACAAAGGTCAAGTCACTTTCATTTCTGTAGAATGAGGGGGCTAACCTAAATCAATGGTTTGGAAACTGAAACTAAAAATTCATCTGAACAAATTTTACATAGGAGCTATGTAGGTAACAGGGATCCATGTGGTGTAAAATGACATGTAGTTGGAGTCAGCCTGGGTCTCCTACCACCAGAGAGAACCAGGATGTACAATTTGAAAGCTGATTGGCTAGATGACCTCCAAGTATGAGTCTAGTTCTAAATTCCCAGGATTCTGTGAAATGACCTCAGTGACTTAGATAAACCAAAATAACCATTTGTCTCACCTTGCAGTAGATGTATCTCAAAGCATTTGCTTCATGGTCCAGTCAGAATATCAAACATGGCTTGGAACACGCGGTGGCATTCGTTAAAGCCCAGTGAAATAGTCTAAGCCCTTGAATTTAGTGATTTTGTGTGAGTAGGCTAAAATTGAGATTATTTTGATGGAGACATTTGGAAAACTCAGGGCATTTGAAATGCTGTCTTAAGAGCCAGGTAAAAAAATGCCACAAGTGGGTAGAGAGCCCCTCTCCCCATTGTTTTTCATGGATCTGTAAGTGGATTCAGTTTTTGCAGCAGAATTGAAAAGTTGTCCAGAGGAGAAAAGTCTAGTGAAGGTCACACTTGCAGCCACATGATCCAAAGACCTCCCTCAGAAGAATGAAGTCATTGGGGGTGAGGGTGGGGTGCTCAGATCACAGCTTTATTTATATATGTGCATATCTTATTTCCCATTTTTAGCTAATAAGTTTTAATTGGATAATATCTCTGAATGAGCTTCTAGAACATATTTCTCATGATAGGTGATCTACAAGTGTCTCTTGAATGAATTAATATTTAAACAGGTGAATTTATTTAAGCAGACTAAGGAGATTTAATTATTTTATCAAAAATTTAGCAAATAGCAGGTCAAAAATGTTTTTGGAATTTTTTATTATTTAATCTTGCATCACAATGCCTTGCACAATGCTTTAAAATAAAATACTTAACTTTTATTTAGAGAATACCCCAGTGCTAAATCTAGTCAAGCTATGTATTATTATAAGTTTGGCTAATGGAATATCAACATTGAATTTTTGTTTTTGAATAAGAAAAGCAATGATTCTGTTGCTCCCATGGAAAAAATATACCCAACCAAAAAAATCTAATACAATATAACTTTCTAGATTTTTCTATTAATAGCCCCAGTGAGTGCCAACAAATGTTTGGAGTTTACCGCAATGCCCAAATCAAAACCCTCAAATGGTGTGACCACAAAGGCTGTGAACTCTCAAGCCAGTAAGCTAATGGACAAGATGCTAAATATCAACTTAGGACCAAGATATATTTTTAATTACTGTTGGCGTTTTGCTCCTGCTTAATCCATTACATAGGAGCCAACCCCATGTCTTTACCCCCCCCTCCCCCCAATTTCTGACTTCATCCATTGCTGGGACTCAGCTTCAGCCAGTAACATTAGGGAGGAGGCCAACCACTAAGGAGGGTGAGTGATTGACCTGGATGACACATCTGTACCACAGACAAAACCAAATGAACCTAAAGCAGCATACAGACAAAGTCTTTAGATAAGCACTGCTAATGTTTTGCAGGATTTTATGGTTCTTAAGCAAGATGCTATATTGAATTCCAGGTTGGGATAAGATCTTTATTTTTCTCTTTTCTTTTTCTGATAAGAGTGAGATGAAAAGCATCATTGTGAAAAGGGCCAGGCCTAGGAGACAAAAGACTTAGGGTCAAACCTTTGCACTGGGTAACAGTAGATGAGGCATTGAATCTTTTGATCCTCAACTAATTTCTAAAATGAAGATAGATACCTTCTCTATTTTTTTCATTGCATAATGTGAGGGTCAAATGACAAAAAATACTATATACATCAGACATATTTTTTGGTAAAGGTTGATGACTCTATTTTTATAATCAACATCACAATCCCAGCTACCAATGAGGTATAATGTGACTATGTCTAATTTTCCATGGTGATTTTCTTTTGCTCATTTTTCTAAACTTATTTGTTCTTCTCCTGACACTGGTCCCAGTCATATTTCCCCCCCCCGTCAGATGTTTATATCAATTCTCCTATGTACAGATTTCTCTCTCTAGTGTTTGATGAAGCGCAGCCAAAAATCAAAAGAGTAAATAAGCAGTATTTTAGCAAATGCTCTTCAAAAATCCACTTATTCCTTCCTCCCAAAATCTAAGAATTATACCAATCAAATAATGTCATGTAATAGACATTTGCACACCACATGTGCAAATATTTCTTACCTGTCTATAAGTCACTTGGTGTCTGAATGTCTAGGCTGAGCTCTACTGGGTGGGTTTAGCTACATGTCCAGCTGGGTTTGGTATTTTGCTCTCAGCTGATGTTCAATCTGTTCTCCACATATTCAGTCTGTGGCCCTGGCAGAACGGGTAGCAGCTACCCTGCTAAATCCCTCCCTGCCTTAATATGAAAGAGGTGTACTTTGGCAAACACAATGAATCAGATACCTGGGTAGATTTGGCCTCAGAGGATGTTGGGCAAAATACTTATTTTGCAGCCAATTCTATACTAGTAATTCTCTCCTCAGATAAAATGTTCAGTTTTATCACACATTTCATCATATGTTTTCAGATGAACCTTTTCTGTGTGTTTTCAAGTTTAGACTGACCACAATCACAACTTGTTCACCTGGTTGAGTACCGCACTGTTAAAACTTTTGTGTGTATGTATGGGTGCAAACAAATGTGCATGGACTGTTTTGATTGCTTATTGTGAAAGGTAAATTTTCTTCAAATGTTTTATTCTTAATTTTCAGAGTCTTAAAAAGTTAAAACATAAAAATGATATTTTAAAGCAATTATTAAGACAAAATATGGATACAGGAAATATAGGAAGATTTTTCTCTGGGTGTGAGTCAGTGAGTGTGTCTTGAAAATGAAAGTTTTATGAGGGGAGGACTGTGTCTTTCATGAGTCATATCACACTCAGATTTGCAGACCAGGACTAGTTGACTACTCCTACCAGAGTTTGTTCTACTGTTAAGCAGTTTTGGCCATTTCATTAAAAAATGTTTGAGTTGAATTGTATGCTTTATCATTATGATACTGTGTTCTCTACTATGGTAGAAACATGGTCAATTTTCATGAAAGAGAAGGAAGTCAAGTTGATTTGTGATAAAAATCCAGTTAAAAGCTATCTTTTTTCTTTGAAGAACTACTCAAGTTAACATTGCAAGTATTTACTAATGAAGAGAACTGTAATCATCTCTCTCTCTCTCTCTCTCTCTCTCTCTCTCTCTCTCTCTCTCTCTCACACACACACACACACACACACACACACACACACACAGGCAGATACACACACATTATAAATGTCTACTTTGTAGAAGGGTATCTTGTTTGGGCCTTTTAATATTAATTAAACAGTGAATAGATTTTAGACAATTTATATGGACCTTTACTAAAAACTGAAGAAATTTACTTTTAAGATGAAATTAGGGCTTCTTTGCAAATGCTATTTAAACATTGCATTTAACTGAATAGGTTTACCTTTCTTGGCTTAAGAGGACTAAATTCTTATGTCACAATAATCAATACTTTTTCATGGTAGCATTTCCATCATTGAACCTACTTTAGGAAAGGCATCCATACTGCTCAAAATACAATCCCTGAAAGGAGTATGTCTAACACCAAGCCATTTTTGATAGAGTACTTCTTGGCAAGTTAATTTATTAAAAATATGTAGCATTCAAATCATCGTCCTCTCTCTCTCTCTCTTTCTCCCTGAATAATTCTTTTTAAATCTTAGTTCTGAAATCTTAAATGGTTAACATATAATCATATTGTTTAAATTAGCTTTAAAAGGTACCTAGTGCCAAGTCTCTCATTTTCATTTTCCATCTACCTTGTGCTCATCTCCCAATATACCCATGTTTATTAATTTTCTTACAGATATACAAATGTAATGTCTTATTAAAAGGTTTATTTTGCACCCCATCTCTTTATATTACAAATATGCAAGAGTATATATTATATATACTTGTCCGTATGCATACACCATGCACAAAATCTGTGTCAGTTATGTATTGCCATACTACAAACCACCTCAAGACACAGTAACATCAAATAATTTGTTATTTCTCACTATTTTGTGTGCTAGGAATTTGAGTAGTGCTCTCCTGGGACTTTCCACTGCTCTATGGTGTCAGCTACAACCAGTTATTTAGCTTCATTCAGCTACTGACAGGACTGAGCTGAAAAGTCTAAGAAAGCTCTGCTTACCTATTTGGATTGTAGCACTATTCCAGGTAGCTTCTCTCTTTCCAGGTGACTTGGGCTTTCTAAGGGTAGATACACTTTTTTTTTTTACGTGGTATCTGGCTTCGTAGCGAATGTGCTAAGAAGTAATGGTACAATTTCTTGGGTTCTAAATCCTCATGTCATAGTAATCAAAGGGTCCAACAACCACCAGGGGACCATATTTGAGATTTAATAATTTTTCATGATTGCTTTTCCATTGATGGGTCCATTTTAAGATTACCTTAGGACTAATATCTTAAATCTGAGCCACAAAAGAGTCATTTCTACCAGATTTCACCGGATAAGACAAGGCCCCAAGTCACCTCTGCTTCAAGGGGAGGGAAATAGGTTCTGTCTTTCTGTTCTTTCAGTGGAATAAGTGGCAACAATTTTGCAGCCCTCTGTAATTCACCACAATATCTGTTTTATTTTAAACATGTTTTAAAGCCCGTGGACTTCAGCCAATCAGAGCTAGAAAGATGTCCGCTAATATACTATAAAAGATTTGTTTTAGGTTCTCAAAAAATAATCAAGTTACTGGAAAATGTTGATATAAGAAATACAAATAGTTTTTTAGAAATAAAAATAGTTTTGTTTTGTTTTTTTAAGATAAAGGCTTCAACACCAGCTTATAAGTTGACTTTAAAGCCCACATTTTTGTAACACAATATGTTGTTAATTTTAAAAAAACAACCTCACTGAAGTATTTTTAATCACTGGGACATGTCCTGACTGCCAATTTGTGGAAAGGCCAGTTCCTTCACGCATGTTTTGACATATACATTAAACCCTCCCTTACTATTCTCCTGATGAATCTAATTCTCATCAAACCTGTGACATAACCTATAACTATCACCAGCTTCTTTGTGGGAGTTTACGATCGTTGTGATATATGCCTTCTGAAATATACGTCCATAGGCTTATGGTAAAATTAATAAAACAGAAATTAAAACTGACAGCGCTGAAATGATATGCTACCCTTAGCATATGGAATAACTACCGTGAACACTTATGGGGTTTGTTGCAAGATTATAGACAGTTACCCAACGGGGGATAACTTTCTGAACTGTGCTGCTAAATCTCATTTGACAGGTTTTGGATTTGGTATAATTTTTATATAGCATTTTAGTGTTGGATGAGCAATATGTTAACTGTGATTCAGCTGACATTTTATGCCGAAGTCCTTTAGTCTTTCCCCTCCCTCTCTTCCCTGTCACACACCCCACTTTAGTTCCTTCCCCCTCTCTCCATACACTCAATCTTATCTAAATATTTTAGCAGTTAGTTCATGGCTAGGGGATTCTTTTTGAAATATGATAATCAAAATCCCTTTTGTCTGGCTGCAAGTCTGAGTGTGCACATCTGCAAATCTAAGGGTACATATCAGAGTTTTATCTACCTTCCTACCTATCTGTGTATCTATGTATTGATTTATTATGGTTTTCTTCTTCATACCCTAATGTTTATACTGTTGTTACTTCTATGAGGGCAAAGATATAAATTGCAAGGATGTAGTCCTGTTTGTTGTGTTCGGTGATTCAAACTTTTATAAAATTTGTGTTGGCCCCATTTAAGAAATGCATATGGACATATACACACACACACAAACATACATGCATAGCCTCCCCCTTCCCTTTCATAGATCTGTGTATCTCTTTTTCTTATGAATGAAGGACAGTCAGCCAGATGTTGACTTTTTAAAGGGTAGCACTATCCTTAAAAGAAAACAAAAAGGATTTCTGCAGTTTGGAGGAAAAAGAGTTAAGAATTGGTTGTTACACTAGCAGAGAAATACTCATGCATTGTAATTATGCTAAAACTTCAGGATTCCATATTCTGGAAACTATGTGCTAGATTAAAATAGAAAATGGGGCCAGAAGGAATTTGAGGTTCTTTTAAATGTATCCCTCCTTCCCTATCCCAGTTTTACCTTGAAAACATAGAAGTTATATAAGCATGCTTCCAAGTGAATTAAAAAATGAACACATATTAACCAATTTAGTCATAAATAGATATTACTCCCTATTTAAATTTAAAGTACTTTCTAAACTTTTTCTAAAATTAGGTAAACAGTTGCTTTTGTTATAGTTTAGATTGGTCTTTAAACAACTTTTTAATAATTGTTCCTAAATGATTTCTATCCCTGCAGTTGGGATCATCCATTGACGTGAAGTTGTTTTATAAATAATAAGATGCTACACTAGTGCTGTGGACATTCTTGGTTATTGACTCAACATCAAATTCACTTTTCTTTCTTGGCAACAGGGATGCACTGCCCTCTTAAATCTTCATGTCTCAAGCCTTACTTCAGTTGAGAGTGAACTTGGCTTTGAACAATGAAAATTGTAAGCAGAGGTCCACTGGTTATGACCTGGGAAGATTTTCCTCTTTTTACAGAAGGGATGGTGCCACTTTCCCATCACTTTTCCCTTCTATTGCTGCCTTATGAGGTTGAGATGTAAAATATGTAGCAGCCATATTGTGACCACATAGCAAGTTAACATATTTAAGCACCCGTGGCCCTGACAATGTATCATTGCTGAACCCATGCTAGCAACTGTCATCTTCCATGATTTATTACAAACTAAAAAACAAACAAAAAACAACAACAACACACCTATCCATTTGTTTCAACTACAATGCGAAGCTTTTTGTTGCTATCAGCCAATTCTAACTAGTTTAACTGATGAGTAGATATAAAAACTCTATGGATATTAAGTTTATAATTTTGATGTTTGCATTGTTCTGCCCGTATTTTTTTTCTGTTTTTTAACCCCCAATTCGAATAGGTCCCAGACTCTGTGCTTTGGTGCCTAGAGATGTTTGCAATATACTACCTGGGTGTTTCCTTCAAAAGCTTATTTAGCCAATGTGGAGTTTCAAGTTGGAAAGGGGCATCTTTCAGTCTAAAACATTTCCCTGGTTTGGGGTCTATAGGTCTAGTAAACCTTGAGGACTAAGCTTTGTGAAATGTGGGTCTGTGGAATATCTGGAGCTTGGATTTGAGGCCCAGAAATTCCAAACCTCATTAAAGAGTCTGCATTCTAACTATAGAGTCCAGAAGCAGCAGAGACAGTGGATCTGTTAAGAAAAACCATCTTGCCAAAACCGGTTTGGCTCAGTGGACAGAGCGTCGACCTGCAGACTTAAAGGTCCCAGGTTCGATTCGGGTCAAGGACATGTACCTTGGTTGCAGGCACATCCCCAGTGGGGGATGTGCAAGAGGCAGCTGATCGATGATTCTCTCTCATTGATGTTTCTAACTCTCTATCCCTCTCTCTTCCTTTCTGTAAAAAATCAATAAAATATATATAAAAAAGAAAAGAAAAGGAAAACCATCTCAATTGAAGTCACCATCATCCTCACACCTCTGAGTGAAAATCTCTTGTCTGATCTCTCACTATTCTTTCCCATTTCCTTGCCACATGTACTCTTCAGGTGAGCTGTCTCTGAGAGTGACATTGGTGTTCAATAGGATGGCCATCTGGTGCTCGCCCATAACCAGAGGTGACACAAGAGGTCTCTTCAAGGCTGCTCAGACAGGGCCATCTAGGCAAACAGTGTGAATACCGTCTCTATGCTCCTGATCTAAGGTAGGAAGACTTGTTGATGACACTTGTTATCACCTGGTCAACTAGAATAGTAGTAGGATACAAGGCTCCTCTACTCTTAGAGCCATAGAATTATGTCAGGATTCTACTGTCCCTTCTTCTCTTTAGAGATAACTCTGAATTGAGGGAGGGTGCATGGGCCAAGACCCTTTGCCAGAAATAATTGCCTTATTTTGTATTGTGAGTCATAAGTCCCATATGAAAAGTACACAAGACATACATATATAGTTCAGTGAATTCTCACAAAATGAATACCCATGTCCCTCTTTCCCAGTCAGAAAATTTAAAAATGCCCCTTCCCCCAAACCCTCCTCAAGCACTCTTATAATAATCACTCCATCATTCTTCCCTGAAGACAATCCTGATTTATCAATTATCTTTTCCCTTTTTAAAACATATTTTATTGATTTTTTACAGAGAGGAAGGGAATTGGATAGAGAGTTAGAAATATCGATGGGAGAGAAACACCAATCAGCTGCCTCCTGCACACCTCCTACTGGGGATGTGCCCACAACCAAGGTAATGCCCTTGACTGGAACCGAACCTAGGACCTTTCAGTCCCCAGGCTGACGCTCTATTCACTAAGACAAACCAGTTAGGGCTCAGTTATCTTTTTCTTGATTTTACTTGTAGTTTTACTATGTAAGTGTGAATGACTAAACACTAGCTTTGTCTGTTTTTAAATTTTGGATAAATGGAATTATACAGTATATACTTTTTTTGCTTTGGGCTTTTTTTCACTCAAAATTACTTTGTGAATTTTATACAAATTATTGTATGTAGCTGCAAATCATTAATTTTCTATTGCTGTACATTTTTCCATTACATAAAAAATACCAAACTTTATTTTGCATTTAATTGTTGAAAAGGATTTGAGTTATTTTTGGTTCTTAGAATAAGAATTCAGATGGTTTTAGTAAGAGCATCCAGGCTCAATAGTAATACACAGGACCCATTTCCCAAACCACTCCCACTCCGACCAACTCCCATTTTAGCTGCTTAATCTGTAGTTGAACCTGTGTCATAGAAAGAGTTCATCAAAGTGTCCTTAAGAGAACTCTCCCTTTAGATCATACTCAGCTGGTTCAGGAGGATGCATGGTATGAAGTTTCTCCAATGAGTGCCTTCCTAGGAATTTTGAATTGAACAGGAGAACGTATGTCTTGGAGTTGCTAGACTATAGCCTGTAAACTGAGGAGCTATTGACAACTATGTTTCCCCACTGGACTGGAGAAAAATATTAGAAATCTCTGCAGATAGTTTAGCAAATGGTGCATTCTTTATTAGAATATTTCCTGGTGCATAGCAGGCACTCAATAAATATTTGTCAAATGGAAGAATGAATGAATGACTCTCCACTTGAAATATTTTATATCCCAAGATCTAGAACATTAAGCACATGTCCTAAGGATGTCTGTTCTCATTTGAGCCTTATCATAAATCCCTATTCCTTATAAAAACCAAATGCAACCATTCAAACATGTGCGGGCTTCTGCACTGGGGGGTTTCAGAACCGAAGGGGTTAATGTGGAGTCGGATGCCTCCACAGGATTTCTGTGAAGCACAAAAAGTACAGTGCCAAGAAAATCCCCCGAAGAGTAAACAAAACTTGGAACTGTTGCAAACAATAAATTGTCAATACCTTATAGAAGCAATGGATAATGAAAACTTATCATGCCTATAGTTAGTATCCTCTTTAAAAGAATTTACAGAGTCTATGAAATTAAATTCTGTGCACAGTTCTCTTAATTTGTCCTTAATTAAACAATACTCCATAAATGGTGCATTCAGTGACCAAATGTTCAGAGACAGCAAAATGGTGGGTCCCAAGCCATTAGGAATGAAATAAAGGCAGTCCCTGGGGAGTCTGCAAGAATCTGGTCTCTCTAAGTGACAACTGATGGTTTAGGAAAGATAATTAACTTTGCAATTACAAACTGCAGCATTCACCAGTGCTGTTTTCCCCGAGTATCATCTTTAAAATATTGGATTATTTCCTACAATGTTGAAATAGTTTGCTTGGAAAGGGGAATAACAAACAAATACTCCACCTTAGTCTGCTGAGTTCATCAGGAATTTAAACCTTATTGATTGATTTAATGGGTCTTTTTATTCCTAATGTTAAATCAATATCCATGTAATGTGCAACCCTATGCAGATTCTAAACACTAAAATTTCAGCAGTAAATTTATACAAATAGTAAGACAATACTTAGATTTTTACACAAAACCAGAAAAGATGGATTTTTATCAGAAAATAAACATGAAATTACTGTTCAATAAAGAACTAAAACTTTTAAAGAACCCTCATTTCTGCGGTAGATTTAGTAATGTTATGCCACTTTTTTTCCTGCTTAAGTGATTCTCTGAAAATCTCATTACTTTATTTATTATGGATTTTTAAATTACCTCAGTACGGGAATAACCCAGTTTTCCCCCTTCACTCCCTAAGAATTCAGTCTACCTTAAACTCTACCTGGCCAGCTTTTCTAAATGTAAACTGACACTATGCATTAGGCAAATGTTAATGGCAAATAAGAATTTTTTTTTCTAATTCTAAGATTTGGCTGCAGAAAGAACAAGTTCATTGTGTTTATGCAGAAAAAAAATTGTGAACTGTAAAAATGTTCTGATCTAATTTTGGAACCAAAGTATCTATCTTCTCCTCAATACTATACAACTCATCAGATGGCAGTGTCCCTCTTTAATTTTTGTGGACTGGTCCTGCCTTGGGGTCTCATGGGATTTCTCAGCTAAGCCTGGACCACATCATTATGGGTGGGGAAAAGAAATGAAGGAACACATTCAACTGCTAACCCCTAGTCCCAAACTTCATTCCCTCCTTTTTGGATAACATGTGACTCTGGCTTATTCCCCCAGCACTCAAGTTTATTATCTGCAATTTCAAGATGAATATATCTATGGCCCTATTCTGATCATACTGTTCACCAAATCGAAATCATGTTATGAATCATGTGCTTTATTTGCTGCACAGAGCTACATTCCTCACGGTAGGGAATGTATCTTGTGCATCCCTGATAACTAACATAGGACTTTGGTGGAGTACTTCAAAACATTTACTCAAAAGATGCTAATTTTGCTGAACATCAATGTGCATTTTGCATGGACAGTTTCCACCAGTAAATTTAGGAATCACTAGCCTAACAAAACTTAAATAGGTTTCTTCACTGCAGGACTTGCCTGAGCCTTAAATATGTGAATGTACTTGTAGTATTCCAAAAGGAAGACACAGGATATGTCAGGTGACCCTAGAGCATTTTTAACAGCTGGTGCTAGTGCTCTGTGGACTACGCATTTAGTGAAATACAGTTACACAAAATAGAGATTAAAAAGATTTTGTGATATGATCTCATTTCCCTTCCCATTTTATCCTATTTTTCATCTGTAAATTTCCCTTTATTAGCTTGATATTCTAGGCAAAAAGACCATCTGTTATTCTAACATAGCCGACGCTTTGCTGACCACTTGTGTTTGTTCCTCTTTTTATCTACTCTCCCATCTAACCTTCTCCAGTTAAAAATGTACCTTTAAGACCCCAAGAAATGTCTTCTTACCTATTTAGCCTTGGTTTTTTAAATAAATATGACTTCCCATGTTCTCAAACTCTATAATCCCATTTTTATGGCATATATCTCTATCTTTTGAATATTGTGGCTAATGATGATAATTTCCATTACCAGTTTACCAATTCTTAAAGGAATACTATTGTATGTTTAGCTTTCAACATGAGCTAGCCACACTTATAGCCATTTTATTAACTTATTTACTCATTCATTCATTCATTCATGTATCTAGCCCCTTCTTTGATCCAGCAATTCATCATATTATTGAGTACCAAAGCATGTTCTGGAGTCAAGCATTGGGACTACAATAGTAAACAAGGTAGAAAAAGCACATTCCTCATAGAGTTTATATCCTATGAAAGAACATGGATCATAAAACGGGATAATGGTATAGAGAATAACCACTAAGGATAAGATGATTGCATTAAGTTAGAGTGGCCAAGGCATTTTGCATACACTACCTCATTTAACCTTTTGAATAACACTCTGAACTACTTACTGTCATTACCAGTTTATATATGGGCCAAATGAAGTTAAATAAAGAGTTCTATGGGTTGGCCAAGGTCATTTAGATCATCAGTATTAGAACAGAACTAATGCATATGATTGTACAGGGGTGCACTGAAAAACCCCAAACAGTAGCAAGCATATCCTATGCTATGTAAATAATATATATATTAGTTAGAATGTGATAGAGAAGCAGATCCACTAAGAGTGATGTGAAATAAGGGTATTAGATTAGAGATCGGGCCTTACATAATTGTGAGATCTAATAGTCTATGGAAAGTTGTTGCCTCTGTCTGGTGTGGGATGGAAGTCATTGTGGGTGACTTAGTGCTAAGTAAATATTACATACAGTAAGGGGAAGCAAGAATAAGCTGACAGTCCAAGGAAAAAAAAATGGATCCCACAAGGATAAACTGGATCCCAGAGGAAAAACTGGTCCACGTGTCTGTGTCTCACTGCCTTCAAACTTATGGATGTGGGTGATACACCAGAGGAGCTGGTGCCTTTCATCTGTGGCTGTACTAGTAGATGCACCTGGCCCAGGTCTCAGAGAGGCTGAAGGAGGAGCTTCTGTGGGACCTGGAGGAGTTGTGGCCTGGCTGCTGCCTGTACCTACAAGGTGAGCCATGAGATTGTACCTACCAGGTAAGCCACAAGATCGGTGACATTGTGCACAAGCTATAACAGTGCACACCTGTTCTACTGAGAACTTAGGGTGTAATGGCTGCTGATTCCAAACCTTACACAAATTTCTCTTGTGACTCATCCCAGCTAGAATCATACAAGGAAAAGAAAGAATTCCATCATAGTAGCTCCAGCTTAACTAAGATGACACAGTGGCCCTGAGTTGTGCAATGCAAACCTTGCATGGCCATACATAGCATCCTTTATGGCAGAGATAGGCTTTGACCTAGACTTTGAGACTCCAAAAGTTGCATGCCTTTTTTTTCCCTAAATATATGGTTTATTGATTTTTTTTTAGAGAGATATGAAGGAAGAGAGAGAGAGAAACATCACATGAGAGAGAACCAGATTGATTGCCTCCTGCATGCACTTGGACTGGGGATCGAATGCAAAACCCTGGCATGTACCCTGACTGAGAATCAAACCAGTGACCTTCCAGTTCATGGCACAGTGCTCAACCAATTGAGCCACATTGGCCAGGGCCAAAAGTTTCATACCTTTTGCTATATACCTCCTTCACAGGAGACACAGTATATCTCATATTCCTATAGCTCACAATACCTATCACTGAAAGAATAGTTAGTAAATAAATAATTCCCATGGTATTAATGGTATAGGCCTGACCTGAAAGGGACTTTAGAGAAAAAAAAAATTCTTACATAATTGATCAGACTGTAGCAAAGCACACAGGCTGAGGGGAGGGGGTGGGGGGGGATGGAAATTGACCAGAGAAAAACAGAATAATCTCTTTATCACCAAAACACTGCTTTTAGGAGAGTGGGGCTAACAGTCCCATTTCTATACAGCATTTCTGTTTCTGTATTACTAGACCAGTATTACCTGGGAACTTGTTAGAAATAAAAATTATCAGGTTTCACCCCAGATCCACTGAAATTCTAGGGGAAAAGTGTGGTGATCTGTGTTTGAATGAGTCCTCCAGGTGAGTCTGATGCATGCTCAAGTTTGAGAAGCCCTGATTTGGTAATGCCACATTGCTGGGCCAGTGAATAAAAGCAGAAGCTGAAGTAGGACTCCTTTGGTGAATCTGCATGTTTGGTGAGTAAAAGAAATAATACAAGGAAGCAAAAGTGGAAATGGCAGGAAGCACCCCTAGAGGCAAACGCATGCAGCTGCAAATAGAAACTCAGTCACCATAGGTACTGTCCGGGATTTCACCAAAATTCTGTGACAGATCCTTTTCCACTGATGCTCCTGGCGAATGGGTTGCTGATTTCTTGTTATTGGGCAAGTTCTGGTTAAACAGAGGAATTACGTCCTGGGTTCACACCATGTTAATTATGCAATTTGATATAAATGTTCATGAAAATGTTCATGAAATAGTGGCAAAATCACATTGCCTCTCTAAGCTTATGTGTGGTCATGTCTCTCAAAGCTAGCTCCTGTAGAACCACCCATTAAAAAGCCCTAGTGATGACTCGGTTCTGAAGAAGGCTAAAGGATTCTCTTGGTTGCCTTTTCCATCTACCTGCAGTTAGTTTTTAATCCAGTTCTAATCTCCCTCGTTCAGGGATCCTGCTCCATTTCCTCTTTGTAGGCACATGCTTATCTCTCCAACTCAATGAGTGACATTATGGTAGAGTAACATTTTGAAGTGCTAATCTGTGTGGAGATTTTTTTTCACCCTTTGTTTCCTCCTTGCTCCTCTGTCCCATGATCAAAGCTGAAGACCTAACTCTGTGGCTTTCTGTTCCAACATGCTAAGACTTTAGGGGATCTTGGCATATATTTTAAAGCCAAAGAGAGAGGACTGAGCTATAGACAAGAAGTCTTTGTAAAAAAACAAAAAAACAAGCCCTAACCGGTTTGGCTCAGTGGATAGAGTGTTGGCCTGTGGACTCAAGGGTCCCAGGTTCAATTCTAGTCAAGGGCATGTACCTTGGTTTCGGGCACATACCCAGTAGGGAGTGTGCAGGAGGCAGCTGATCGATGTTTCTCTCTCATCAATGTTTCTAACTCTCTATCCCTCTCCCTTCCTCTCTGTAAAAAATCAATAAAACATTTTTTTGGGGGGGCGGGAACAGAAGAGGGGAGAGATTTCACTTTGGTTGAGGGTTAGAGATTCAAAAGAGAAGAGAGAGGAAGACTGAACTAGAACTTCCAAATAGCCTAAGAGTGGAGAAGGATTTCAGGAAAAGACATGGTTTATCAGGTATATGTAGGCCTATGGGAGCAAAGAAAGCCCCAAAGAGGGATCCCAAATAAGAAATGTCCTGCTCCTGTTTACACAAAACATAACATAAATGACCAGTTCTGTATGGTTTTTAATATTATTTTGCTCCCAAAAAGGTCCATTTTTTACCATAAAACCAGTGAAACAAGCATTAAGGTCCACCAGTTACATTGACTCCCTCTAAATCCCTGTGCCTAATCTTATATTCTTAATTTAAGGTAATTTTTTCCCCTTAAAGAGGGTAATCTAGATGATGTTAGCTTTGGACTCACAAAACCTGGATTCATTCTTTATCTCAACTTTTGTTGTTATAACCTCCAACCTCAGCCAGTTGCTCAGCATAGTTTGATAGCTGTACATCTTAACTCCAAACATGCTCTCAAATGCATTGTTCTTATCAACAACCACCATTAAAAATAAGCTCAAAGGAAAATACACCAAACAAAAAGAACAAACAACTTGGAGAGTCCTTGAGCATAGAGTGTGCTGGGCCCTGTGGGATTCCAAAATGAGGACAAGAAGCCTCCTCTAATCTGCACCAAATGGTGATCTTTGTTTTTTTATTTATTTATGTATTTAATTTGCATGAGGGTTCCGGTGTCCAGTGAATTACCTTGGGGAGAAAGACCATTTATAATATTCCTGGTCTCCCACCATTTTTTCCAGGTTGTGAAACCTCAATTGCTTTGGAGAGAAGAAGGAATAAAATTAAAATGACACTCATTAGCATATGTAAATGGAAGCATCCTGCCTTACTGTGTGTACTCATTAGGAGCCAGCAGCCACGGACTCCAGAATTTGCCTCATTAATTAGGTGGTAGAATAATCCACCTGCCCGGTACTCCTGAGCCGGATGGGAGGACCCTGGGTGTTATGACCTGACCTGGCGGTGGCTCTGGGAGATTTCTGTATCTGTAATTTACACATCCCCACTACAACACGGGCCCTACTCCCATCTGTCATTGAAATAACCATCTTCGGGTGTCAAGTATGCACTTAAATTTAAATCCTATTTTAGAAGGAAAAAAGCAGACATATCTCTTAAAACTTTATGGAGAATTAGGCAAGATAGCCAGGGTACTACTGAGATCATCTCAGAGAAAACACCACCACCAACAACAAAACATTTGTGTGTTTTTTTTCCTTTGCCCTGGACAGCAACATCCCAGCCATGCTGACTAATGGGAAGTTGTAGACTTCATACAAATCACCTGATATTTTATTTTGTATAAACATTGTGCATGGCTTCTACTCAGTGTTTAGATAGACCATTTATTCCCTCATGCTTCTATATGAAGGGGACTCTAAAAAAAACAAAAACAAAAAACACTTTAGGCTCTTTAGCACTCTCTTACTCCTTCCTACCCCAGGGAAGGAGAAATCATCTGATGTGTGAGTTTGGGAGGAGGGTTTGGGAGTTCCGTGAGCAGTGCCTTCCTTCTTCCTCTCTTGGAATTTACTTGTCTATAGAAGTGTGCTGTCTACCATGTGGTTAGTATCCCTGCTTCAGGGATAACAGCCCTGATGTTATCCAGTGATACTTATGACTAGATATGGTAGTCTGTTTTGGATTATCCCTAAAAACAGGCTGCCAACAATGTCTCCTCTTCCTATACTTGCTTGCCCATTCTCTTATCAACAAGTGGAATCTACTGCCTCACCCTTTAATCCAGGCTGGCCTTTTGATTTATTTATACCAATAGACTGCAGTGGATGGGATACTTTATGAGTTCTAGTCCTTGAAAGATCTGGCAGCTTTCATTTGGACCCCTCTTGGAATCTGGCCATGCTATGTGGAAGTTCAGGCTATCCTGCTGGAGAGAGAGGTAGTGGATAGAAAGCATCATGTGAAACAAGAAGCAGTTTGGAAGAGAACTAAAGTACCACAGCCAACTTCCAGCACCAAAGGCTCTCTCACCAACGTGTGAGAGAGCTCCCTGAGACCATTCAGTCCAACCTACCTGCTACCTGAACAGAGCCATATTGAGTGACCCCAAATGATATTACATGGAGCGGAGGAATTGTCCAGTCAGCCCACAGAATCATCAGAAGTAACAAAACATTGTTTTAACACAAGATTGAGGGGCTTGTTACACAGCAATAAATAACTCATCTTTTTTATAATTTTATATTATTTTAGGGTTGAAGACTTAGCAAGCCCATTTGGATACAGTCTTAAATCATGTCCCACAAATAGCTTTATCAGTAATTAAGATGATATTCTAATCTTCATCTTTCTACGCTTGGGTCTGCTTATTAATTAAGTCCAAGCCCTGGAGAGGAAGAAAACAGTGCTATGTATTGACAGGCTGATTCCTCAACTGGAAAGTATCTTATTGATCTACCTAAAAACCTATATATCCTCCAAGATCAGCCCAAATATTGCCTCCAAAAATTCTTACATGATTCCAATCCCTCATCTTTGTATTTTCCCAGAGTAAAGATTTATCACAACATGTATTTTCACTGTTTTCCATATTAGTCTATCCATGTTGAAATCAGAGGACATGTTTTGTTTGTAACTACATCACCACATTCAGAATGAGGCCTAGCATAAAGGTATGTTTAGAAAATGCCTATTGAATGTAATACTTGAGAAACTTTAACTGGTTCATTTCAGTAAATAGTATGAAACTATTTCATTTTCTTAATCTTTTTGTTTGTCTAAGTTTTCCTTTCAATGTTTTGGTCTACCATTAGTTGATGTGGGAAGAGCACTAGCTTCTGGCCAAGATGGAGTTGGATTTTAAATTTAATCTCTGTTACTTTTTACTTATATAGCTTTGTGCAACCACTTTACATTTCTGAGCTTTAATATACTCATTGTAAGATAAAAATGATTATTGTTAGAATTTCGATAATGACTTTTAAAAGTTTTGTTGATATAATTTACACATCATACAATTCATACATTTAAAGTGTATCCACTGACATATAGCAGAATAATACCATTATCCTCAGAGAAATGAGGATGCAATTTATATTGCTCATGTAAACTGCACACACTTACACACACACACAGAACCTGAATAACTCTATAGTCCCGTCTATACCTGAGATGCCTTTAAAATAATTAGTACAACATTTAATTTGAAATAAAATTTAAGTCTATTTTTAGGTCTCTTGTAAATGTTGATAGAACATATCTTTTGATATCATCATATTTTTAAGTTTTTAATACCTTAACAACTTTCTTTCCTGTAAGTTAGATACTAAGTCTTCTTTTATTCTCTCTGAAAAGAATTTTCCTCCCCATCTACCTCACAACACAACCCATCTACATTGGCTTTGTTTTTTTCTACTCCTCCCCCACTTGAATATGTTAATTTTTCTTCTACCACTAACTATGCTTTTACCAATGTCAGTCACTCAGGCCATTGAGAGTGACTTGCTGTTCTCTCCCTGAATTATTTTCCTAATTCTATACAATAAAGACACAAAGTCTAAGCTGGCAGGCACTGAATTCTCCTTAATAGTGTGGGGGAAAACGTTTTAAAAACTCAAACACTAATTTTTGTTTCCTGTTCACTATAAAAAGATTGCCAATGTTGAAGTCATCTGGTGATAAAAATGTCAATCATGGAATGGTAAACTGAAACCCTAACATATAATGTCAAAACAACAACAACAACAAAAATTAATCTTATTTTAACTCTTATTCTCACTTATTTTATTCTCATTCACTTTGAGAAATGTAAGACATCTTAGCAGACATTTTAATAATACCTATCTCATAAAATTAAATTATATACCTAGCATAAAAACTACTTCTTCTTCAATAGGTTTTCAATTAATGTGGATTATAATTCTATTCTTTGCCTCCTATTGCATAATAAAATTTGTACATACTAAGAACAGGAGAGCACCCACCACTCCTGTAGGCTTCTACTAGTTCCTTTAGATCTTCCTGAACATATAAAAATATGCCTAGAATGCTGGCAATGATTTTCTAGGATTTAGCAGGTGAGAAAAGGATCTTCTGAGAGTGTCTTAGGGTTATTCACTAACATATTTACTGTACAGATGTACATTGATATAATTTTAAAAGAAACTCATGCAGTGTTCCACATTTGCATTAATTAACACAACACTGGCAATTGACACTGTGCCTAATTTTTAAAATATTTTAACTCACTATTATTTATGTCAACCTCTTGAACTTCTAAAATGGTAATATTTCCCTTACCAAAATAGTTTTTTCTTCTGCTTTTTGAGCCTTCTGTTTTCTCATTGGATGCCTTCTCTTAACTATTTTCTACCTAATAAAGTTTAAAATTAAACATATAGAAGAATAGAAGATAGACAGATAATTAGACAGACAGCCTTGTTTTGAGGTTCTAAAATACTAAATTATCTAAAATGCTAGAGTTTAGAGGTAAGCACCCTTAGACTGGAGAATTTCTGTATTCCAAATGTATACAGAAAATATCATTCATCAAGAAAGTGAATCTAGATGCCACAGAGCTATGAAAACATTCCACCACCTAGTGACATGTTATGAACCACTATCACCACTCCTATTACTACCACCACCATCATCACCACCATTGCTACCTCCAACTCCTATCTCCCACCAGGAAATTGTCACTGGGGAAAGAACTCAAGGAAAGTCCTCTTGTCAAATGCATAGCCTATATCTACTAGCTCAGCTAAAGTGAATCTGTGGCAATAATTGGGTTAAATTCAATCAGTGGAGGCAATCAAACATATATCCTTTAAATGCATAAAGGATTCTGCTTGACTTTGATAATTGACACATGTCTACTTAAATATAACATGTACCATGAATTTCTCCTTACATTTCAACCTAAGGACATGTATGTATATTTTACCTCGCAGGAAAGAAAATAAGAATTTGGCATTGGAGACATAAAAGAAGAAAATGATGTGACAAACTAAGACTGGGAAAGGAAAGAATCATAAGAACAGATGATAAATTCACAGATCAAGAAGACCAGGCTATAGGTCATAGGTAGTTATAGAAGAGATATCTGTCACTATGTTTATCACAGCATTATTTATAGTAGCTAAGATATGGAAACAACATACTTTGACGGCTTTCTGCTAAGTGAGATAAACCAGATATAGAAATACAAATATTGTGTGATATCACTTACATGTGGAATCTAAAAACGCCAAAAAAACGGAGAGTAAAACAATGGTTACCAGAGGCTGGGGCGGGGGTGGTGGGACTTAGAGAGATGTTGTTTAAAGGGTATAAACTTGCCACTAGTAGATAAATAAGTTCTGGAGATTTAAAGTGCAGCATAGTGATTATAGTCAACAATACTTAAAAACTTCCAAGTTGCTAAGAGAATAGATCTTATGCTCACTACAAAAAAAGGGGGTGGGGGGAGATGACAATATTGAGGTAGTAACTAATACTATAGTGGTAATAGTATTATAATATGTAAGTGTATCAAATCAACACATTGTACATCTTAAACTTATATTATGTTATATGTCAATCACATCTCAATAATCAAACGTGTCTTACAGAAATAACTAAATTTATCTATCCATTGCATCATAATGAACTTCGATATTTAAACTTTGCCAGTTTTGTCTTCTGTCATTTACATTTATTATTTTACTCTGATGTGTTTGCAAAAGTGCTTCATCTCCAATAAAAATTATAGAAAGAGTTCTGAGTGCAGGTTTCTGAAACTTCCAGCTCATACCATTGAGCTGCATAAGAATAAGCAGAACAGAGAAAATGATGACTTCATATAACTACTCAGAAAAGATCTAGATAAACAAGAATTAATTACATGGACTAAATAAAATAATGAAGAAGAATACATTTTATGCCTGTTTATTTGAAACATCACTGGTTCTTCAATTTTTGTTTTCCATATATAAGACAAACTACCTATGACCTATAGCAATTTGGTGAAATATATCTTTGTAAGCAAAAGTAAAACATTTATCTTTTTGTCCCTATGTTATCCTTTCAGAATTTGGACACTCTTAGTGAGTATTCTTATTTTTATGGCAATATAGCTACTTATGTAAGTTCAAGGAGCGTGTGTCCTTACAACAGGACATACTTGGTTATATTACTACAGAACACAGTTGGAAACATTGGTTATGTTATCAAGCTTTGACTGGAATGTCATTTTTGAGATAGACATACATAGAATCAGATATGGCCAGAAAGCTTTAAGGAACAAAGATTGATTTTATGGCGCTAATAAAACCCATTAGAAAATCAGCCTGGTACCTTGCTTACTTACAGGGTTCTTGGCAGCCTTACAAGGACAATCAAAAGGTCACCTCCTGATAAGCATAGGAAGCTGAGAATATTTAGAAAAACTTGATGAGAGGGATTAACCCAAAAGAAGTTATTATGGGTGAAATCTGAAAAAATATTTGGCTTGGCTTCTTAGCCACTAGAGATTGTTAAAGTTTAATCTGGAGATTCCTTATTAAGTTCCAGCAAAGTAGACTTAAAAGAACCCAGGTGATCTATTGCTATCCTTGCTACATTTATGCAAATAACAAGCCATGTTGACTGAAACTAGATTTAGTTTGCAAGCAAATTGGTCTTAATTTGTCTATCTTTGGTTCAAAAAAATCAGAGTGATTTTAGAGAAAAAACATGCATTCCAGTGGAAACCATAATTCACACTCACAGGTATTAGATTTTAGTTCTATTAACTTCTTTTGAGGTCTGTTATTTACCCGTAAATTGCACTGAACTGAATTTTTCTAGGTTCCTCATTTGGCAACAAATCTCCAAACTAAAGTTTTTAGTTTCCTCACATTCTTTGATTTGAAACAAAGTCCCTGAAACCCCGTAAATGGAATGTTTAAGACTTGATATAAATAATTTTAGAGAAATTACAACAGCTCATGTTTAGACAATCTTCTTCATGCCCACTGTCATTCAGAAAGTTTACCTGAACACCTGATGATGCCATCTGAGACATTTCAGATTGCCTAAGATGCTTTGACCCTGACATCCAGAGATCTTCTTGATTGCGTGTTCCCTAGGCTCAGAAACTAATTGATAGTCTGCTCCAATCATTAACCTTTGTTTTTCTCTTGTTTCCACAGAAATGCTTTATGAAATAACTGATTTCTTGCACAGTATAGATCTACCTTTGGGAGCCCACCTGCATGACCTGTGTAATGAAATGAGACACAACTTTATAACCAAACTATTTCCCAGGACTGGGAGACTGGTTCATTGAGATGGAACAATTTACCAACTTAGTTTCTGGACTGTAAAACCTCTTGGAGAAATTTCAAAAGCCAGACTACAGGGGAACAGAATTTGTCATTCCATAATTATGTTTAGACTAAAGATTATATTTGGATAGTTATCTTTAAGAATAGAAGCTCTGAAAACCAAGTAGAAGTTACCCTTTTGTAAGAGACATTTACATGTATAAGGAAAATCTCCATTGCAAGGTGTCTCCCTCACTTTACCAGGAAAAAAACTTATCAATGGGGAAGACCAGACTTTAAATCTGCATATCAACCTTACCCCCTTACCCTTTTTTACTGCGCTTTTCCTGGTAACTTCCTATAACTGACATCCCACCTTCAACATATTCTTTTGTCTTTAGCTGAAGATGTTATTTAAGGTAGTGGCCTCTGCTATTTCAGTTTGTTTTTTCAGTTTTTCTGGGTCTCTCCCATGTGTACAGAAGTTATAAGTGTTATTAAACTTCAATTTGTTTCTCTCCTGCTAATCAGTCTCACGCCAATTTGATTGTTAGACCAGCCAGAGGAACTTAGAAGGGTAGAAGGACATTTTTTCCTCCTCAACACACCAAAATCAAGTTGTAGGTAGGGTTGGCTTTTTCTGGGAACTGTGAGGGGAAGATCTGTTCCAGGCCTCTCACCTGGGCTTGTAGATGGCCACCTTCCTGTTCATAGGGTATGCTCCTGTATGCATGCCTGTGTTCAAATACCCCTTTTATGAGGACACCAGTCATACTGGGTTAGGGACCTATCCTACTCCAGTCTGACCTCATCTTAATTAATTACATCTTCCTTGAGCCTATTTCCAGAAGAGGTCATATTCTAAGATACCAGGGGTTAGAATTTCAACATGAGGATTTAGGGAGAGCCACAACTCAATCTATAGCAATGTTGGTGAACAAAACTCTGTGGAAGTCATTTGTAATGATCCCCAAATAATTCTGAAGGGCCCTATGTGCCTTTGAATTTTATCCTAAAAGCAATGAGAAATCATTTAAAGGTGCTAAAATGAAAAAGAGTAAAACACTTTTCAGATTGGGTAGATAACATGAGCTGTGTAGCAGTTACTCCCCTTAACCCACTTAATTTTATTGCAGCCAGGATAACCAGCTCTGCATTTCTAGCAGCTTAACATCTCCAGTGCACACAGCAGTGTTTCCTCACTTTTCTGCCTCACAACTTTTTCTAAAGCCATGGAAAACAAAGCTAGGAAGTGCAAGAGAGTGGATACCCTTAAGGCAGTCCTCAAGCTATAGGAGACAGTGGTTGAAAAAGAGACTCCCCAGTTTTTTACCCAGTGGAGGAATGATTACAAGGTACATGTTCTATATGGTTCTTCAGAGGGTCCCCTAGCAGGATTGAGTCCTGGTGCCACTAGTAGTAACCACTCAGTAATACACACACTTGATCAATTTTCCCTTGTTGTCTTACTTGCTTGCTCTCCCTGCATCATTATATCTTTCTGGGGTCACCTCCAGAAAAATACTTGTGCCCAAATTTGTGTCTCAGGCTCTGGTAACTGGTAAATCTGAGTTGATATAAATAGCAAGGTCAGGTACGATGTGTTGTGTGTTCAAGTTTTGTTTTGTGTTGTTTTGTTTTGTGTGTATGTGTTTTTAAAGAAGATAAACCCTGGCTCTCCTACAAACATAAGATAAATACATGTCAATTATTTTATTTAACGTATTGATTAATGAGGGAACTAGTAAGATGTTACCACTGGTTCAAAGGAGAATTCCAAGCACTACACAAAAATAGCTCAATAGGGATTACTGACATAAATTTTCAGATGCAAAACTGGTGTTTTTTTTTTTCTTTTGTTTGTTCCCTTTTTGTTTTTTTTTTTTTTTTGAGCAAGAAGAGGTCAATTGTTTATTCATCAAGCAGAATAATTTGCATGTGTATGGACTGGATTCATTTGTATTGCTATCATTTATCTACAATTAAAGAATTGTAAATAGGTCAAAGGCAATAAAAGGCTGAAACAGCCTGGGAGGATGCCCAGCAGTTTGTTCAGTCTTTCACAGCTTCCCTTACAGATGAAAGAGGGGAAGGTTGGCAGAGAAATCTTAGAAGCCAGCTTAACATCCACATGACAAGTAATAAGAATTAGAGTTTAAACTAATGGGGAGAGAGTGAACCAAAGGAACTTTTGGACGATAGAAAGAAAGTGTTTGTCAACAGACTGGATGTGGGGAATGTAACCTGGAGAACTGAAAGATAACCAAGTTAATGAAAGGCAATGGGATGCTCTCTCCCATTTATCAAACTGAATTTTTTTTTTTTTTAAATGGGAAATAATGGTAGTAAAAAAAAATTGTTGCAAACATTGGTGAGGGAGAACAGTAGTTGTCACTAACCAAATGAGGCATTACCAACATCTTACTGCTTTCATAAAGGTGAAGCAGTTAGGAAGTGGGAGGCAGTGCAGCTCAATAGGTAACAGCATGGGTGTTGAAGTCAATCAAACACAAGTTGCATCATGATTTACCACTTCCTGGCCATGTGCTGTTGAAAAGCTGTGTAGCCATTCTGAGATGCGGTAGCACGGTGTTTTTTTTCCAAAGTTGATGTAAGGATTAACTGAACTATTGTTTGTAAAGATCTTATCTTGGTGCTAAGCAGGTAGCACAGAGCCATCTCTTCACATATAGTAGCTGTTATTATTTATTCAGAATTGGAAGAGTATTTTGGGCTCCATCTGAACGCACCAAAGGTCTGGAATTATTCTGTTGCAAGGCTAACACTATTAAGCCTTTTATGTGGAGTTTCCTATCTATTAAACGGGGACATGGTTATAACTTGCACTTGCTTTTGTATTTGAAAGTGTTTTACTTTTCATTAGCTAAATGAGATTTACACGAAGCTGGCATTTATCTGAAAATAGAGGAGGCATCATCACCAGTGAATTATTCACTGCTACCAGCTCACCTGGAGAAGCCACTTACATTTTAAAGTTTAAATTGAAACTATACTGGCAAGCTGATTTATTTAGTCATTCCAATAATATCTGCCCTCCCCCCATATATCATGGTGGTTAAAATTTTATGTTAGAAGAAGATTAGACTTGGTGAGAAGACTCTGAGATATTGTGCAATGGAAGGCTTTTTTGGTACATAGACATGCCTTAGTCAGAAGTTAATGCCTTTCCAGCTAGAGTTTCACATTGTCTGTCCTATGTGTTCACAAGAATAACAAAATATCCCAAACTATTGCATCTTTGTCTTCTTTTAGGAATCATGAAGTGTCATGATTCTTAAAAAGGAGTTCCTGGCATTGGTGGCATGAATGATAATGATGGTGATGGTGAAGGTGATGATGATGACAATGGTGTTGGTGATGGTGATGATAGTGATGCTGGTAGTGACTGTTGTTATGGAATAGGCTCATTACAACTTATGTTTAAATACATACACTTTGTCTCACTCAGTTCTAAGTGTTATTCCCCTTTTTCTCAGGAGATGTGTGCCCACCCCTTCTAGTATTTAATAAAGCCCTGGACAATCTAACATGGGATGGTAATAAAAAAAACCTAAGCCTGAGGACAGGGGGGAAAAAAGAGACAAAAAGTGAAGATAGAGATTTTTCTTAGAGTGGAAAAGATTACAGATTGGCATGTCTCAAGACTTCTCATTATTCTGAGTGGACACTCTGGCCTCTGAATATATGAAGGTAAGGGGCATGAGAGTAGAATTTAGGTATGAGAATTCTTATTCTCACAGAAGCATCATATGACCTTAGTATTACTAAGAAACAACAGAGCCCTTGGTTAGACTTAAAGGAGCCAGGACAATGGGAAGTCATTAACCAGCAATGATAGAAGGCTTTCTACTACTTTATTGCTAGGATGATAGTAGGGCCTTTGGATAGAACTTTGTGTGTGTGTTAGAGACTTGAGGTTTGGACTGAGTCAAGTGACCATATGATGATGATAAGAGGTGTGACTGGTTTCAGGGGTTATTTATCTCAGGAAAATATCACATTCTGACAACAACCCGAAGATAGCTACTACATGTAAGTATGGGAAACTGGAGAAATTAAGTGAGTTGTGCAAGGTAGAGAAGCAAAGGAGCTGTGCCACCATGACTAAAGCATGGTTCTATTCAACCCCCAAACTCCTCTTTTAACGACTATAGCAGAGACTTTCACTTCTGACCTCAAAGCTGGCTTTACAAGGTCGACAAACAAGATAGCTGGCACATCAATGGCATTTGATAGCTTAGAGAAGATGCCCCTGCAGAAAAGTATTTCCCTCTGAGGTTTAGAATTCTGGGTAATAAAGCCATTCCCAGAGGAGGTGGGTGTGAAGTTCTTTCTTCTATTTAGCTACTTCCAAATGGAGTTGGACACCAGCTCAGAGGTGAGGATGAGGTGTTTATATTGAAACAGCTGTGAGCTGTGAGGCTATGGAGATCTGGGGCAGAGTGAGGAATCTGGAGGCAAGCAGGGCCATCTTTACATAGGAAATGGAGACTGATAATTATGTGCCTACTTCATAGTTTTCAAAACGCTAACTCTGCCCTTTTTTCCTGGTGCCTCTGGCAGCCTGACAATCTGCCAAACTAAAGTTTGGGAAAGGTGGTAAAATCTTTGAATATGACAACTGGAAGGGAACTTAATATCATCTTGTCCAGTGGTGTGTCAAGTCATTCTGGATGAGGAAGGTGGTTTTTTTTTGTTTTGCTTTTTTGTTTGTTTGTTTGTTTGTTTTTGCTAACAGATCCTATCTGAAAGCCAGGATCCAGGGAGCAAAAACATCTACCTTCTTATAACCTCACAGCCAGAGTAAGAGCTAAGTTTTATCCCCCTTTTACTGATGGGGAATCTGGAGTTCAGATAAAGTGACTAGCTGAAGACTGCAAAGAAGTCAGTGCAGGAGCTAGAACTTAAATGCAATCTGTCTGACCCCCCAAATTGTCATTCTCCCAACTATATCACACACACACACACACACACACACACACACACACACACACACGTTGATCATACAGGTTTATACTTAAAAAATCACTCAACACAGAATGAAAAGGTTTCCACTTCCTTAATTGAAATCACTGGACAAACCTATCAAAATAGTTGTCGAGTCCCAGCTATAGCTGTGTACTTGGATGGACAGTGCCTCAAGTCCTAGTGGGAAGCAAAGGACAAGAGAAAGGTAAAGGGAGGAAAGACACTGCCCTTGAAAACATTGCAGTTCTGAGCTTGGAGCATACTCCACAGGGGTGCCAGCAAGATGAGAAACTGACCCTATATGTTCAGTGGGAAAATCAAAAAGTAGGCCAAGTGCACATTAGTTAATATTAAAGTGAGAGTCTCTGGAATTGTTTCTGCAAATCCCTCACTCACTGGTCTAATTAGGGAAAATGGAGGATCCCAATGTATCAGTAATTTCACACCAGTGGAAGCATCAGAGTTACATAAATGTTTACCTCAATAATCCAGGCACTGGGTTATGCATTCCCCTGAAGAGTTTGTGAAGGAGGAGGGACATGAGCGATTGCCCTGGGTTAGAGATGTTGCTCCCAGAATAAGAAAATAAAAGCTTGCCACTGGTCACTGGCCACTCAGCACAGAACGAAACGGTACGACTGACTCCCACAAATTCCATTTTCTGGTTGCTGCCCAGCACTGCTTCTCTCCCAGTCAGAAGCCCCCTTCCACTGGGTGAAGGCCTGGGTATAGAACTCTGCAGGTCTCTCATTTCTGGCAAAGCAGCTCTACGATGGAGGAAATGAATTGTCCCTTCTGTCTCTTTTTCCTCTTGTTTACATTTGTCTTAAAACACCACTGGAAACACATGCCATGAGTGACTACAGAGAACAGCATCACTCATCGCCTCAATGTATTATGTCTCTGGCTTTGTGCAATGAGGATGCATATCTGCATAGCTCTGTGAAGTTTACACAACTCTTACACAGCATCAATTAATTACATTTTCATATAAATACTGCTGGGAAGCAGGCAGGGCTTTTTTTTTTTTTTTTTTTTTTTTTTTTTTTTTTTTTCTAGAGCTGTAGAAACTAACTCTCAGCCAAGTTCAGCAACTTTTCCAGGCTCACACAGCTTATGGGTTATGAAGCCAGAGTTAGAACCCCAGGTCTCTGACTGAATTCAACCATATGGCCCTCCTCACTGGCATGGGCCTCCTTTGTCACTAACATGTTTTCATCTGTCTTCCTGTTCACTATGTCTCTCCTCAGGAAGACCTATCTACCAGCCAATGACAATGTAGCAGGTTTTTTTTTTTTTCTTCAATTCTCACTGAGTGGTTTTCCAATAATTCCAAAATACTCACCAGTAAAACATTTCTACAAGGTTATTAAGTTCTTCACAAGCATGTGAGAGGGCCCCTTTGCTGGCAGCCAAAAAATGTATTAATATGTTCTTGTGTGAGAAGTAGGTTAAAAATAACATGTACGCCGGAGATAATGGAAACATGTTGACATTATTAAGGTTATAACACATTTGAAGTTACCTTAATTGTGATATTGAGCAAATTAAAGACTATCAAGTACAGTGTCCCTGAACATTCTGGAGCGACATCTTTCCCCATTTGACTAATTGCTGTGACACTTGAGATCTCAGTGTGATGTTTTCCTCCACACAAGTGGAGGCCACCGCACCTCTTCAAATAAACAGGCAGATGTGCTTAAATAATAAATTAATTTATCCGGAGAAGTCAGCATGGCAGCCTTGATCCTTTGGCTCTGCCACACACATCCCCTGCCAGCTGAACAAAAGGGGGGTAGTTTCGCATTTGCTCCAATGAGCATCTGGGAAAAGGAGTTTGTGTTACTGCTTTCCCCGTAAGTGAGCCCATGTCCCCAAACAACTATGACGCAGAGTAAGGGCTATCAAACATTTGTGTCCAGATAGTAAATATTTCAGGCTCTGTGGGCTGGAGGTTTTCTGTCCCTACTACTCAACTCTGCTGAGGAAGTAAGAGAGCCAAAGAGGACAGGTAAACCAATGGGCATGGCTGTGTTCCAATTAAACTTCATTCTCAAAAGGAGGCAGGTGCTGGGTTTGGCCGATGGGGGCACTGTCTACTGCCTACCCCTGAGCCAGTGGATGGAGGCACTGGCTTGGAGGTCATGAGAGAGACAGGCGCATCCTGTATTTGAATCAGTCATGCTGTGTGACCTCAGATAATTCATTTGTGGTCCTAAGCCTCTGCCTCCTCAAAAGTTACTTCTCTGACAATCTGAGACTGAACCTTATTCCTGAAGAGCAGTTAGGACCAGAAGGGGGTCTAAATCAGAGATGAAAAATGTATTGATTGCAGGTCCGGTCTATGTTTGAGTTCCCCTCCAACAGACCCTAAGATGGGATTTGGGTGCAAGTTATTTATTTTGGAGGTGATGCCATGAAGCATGCAAAGTGAGTCAGGAAAGTGGCTATGGTTAATGAAGTGTTTTGTTGAGTGGGTTACCATGGTAGGCAACTGGGACCCAATCCTGCTGGGAACTCTCTGAGAGACTACCTGGAAACACTTCAAAACTGTCTCACTGGGGTGGCAAGGAAGTTGGGTCTTTATCCAATAACTCTCACCCCTCATTGGTTGATGGTTATTGGGGAGTAGTTCTCTGGTACTTCTGGCCTGGTCCACAGATGTGCCAAGTACACTCTGCTGGGAAGAGAATAGCCTCAGGCAGACAGATACAGGAAGCCATCTGAACTGTCTGAAGGCAACCTCCCAGGCAGGCTGAGGGATTATGGGTAGGGTTTGACAGCATCTGCTACCTACAGCTCCCACACAGGAAATGGGAATGAGTGAAACAGGCCAGTCCAGGAGACAACAGGGAATAGTGGGGATTGTGCCAAATTGAATGGCACTTCTCCAGTCTAAAGGAATTATTGATTTAGGGTGCACTGGCAGATTGTATTAGTCAGAGTTCTCCAGTAAAACAGACCCACAGACCCAATAGGAGAGAGAAGGAGAGGGAGAATGAGAGAGAGATTATAGGAACTGGCTCATGCAATCATGGAGATCAAGAAGTCCCACTATTGGCTAGCCTGAGAACCAGGAAAGCTGGTTACAGAATTCAGTTCAAGTCTGAAGGTCGGAGAACCACTAGTGCTGGGATAGGAGAAGATGGATGTCTCCATTCAAGCAATGAGAGCAAGTTTGCCACTACTCTGTGCTCTGTTCGGACCCTGGAAAGACTGGATAATGCCCACCACATTAGTGAGGGTGGTTTTTACCCCTACTGAGCTAAATGCTGATCTCCTCTGGAAACACCCGCACAGACACACCCAGAAATGTTCACCAGCTATCTGAGCATCCCTTAGCCTGGTCACATTGATGTTTCCATTTTTCAATTGCAGTCAGAAATGCATTTTTTAAATATGAAATGATTTTTATTTTTTAAATCTTAGCAACTAATTCAAAGTTTGAAACCCACAGCACTGACTAAAGAAAACGAAAATCAGGGTTAGCATACTCTAATGATGATATAAAAGCAAAGAATCAAACTTCCAAAGTGAATAAACCAATGAATATAGGATTGGCTGCTTCAGAACCACTTGGTTCCTCTGTGCTTTATATACAAACTTGATGTTTTTTTTTCCTTATTTGAGTGACTGGTCCCAACCTCCATCCATCCACTTACTAAAGCCAGAAGAAAGCTATCTTGAGATTTTTTCCTAATCCTTTTTTTTTTTTTTTTTTTTTTTTTCCATTGAGTACTGTTTTGATTTTGTTTTCTGGATGCCCTTGAGTTCTTTCTGTCATTTTCATTCCCAGTGCTTCTGTTGCTTTATTTCAGGAGCTAATCACCTTTTACTTCTATCTTATGATCTTATCACTTTCACTGTTGGTATAGGCCAGTGGTCAGCAAACTCATTAGTTAACAGAGCCAAATATCAACAGTACAACAATTGAAATTTCTTTTGAGAGCCAAACTTTTTAAACTTAAAATTCTTCTAACGCCACTTCTTCAAAATAGACTCACCCAGGCAGTGTATTTTGTGGAAGAGCCATACTCAAGGGGCCAAAGAGCGGCATGTGGCTTGTGAGGCTGCAGTTTGCTGACCACTGGTATAGGCTGTGTGAGCAGATTATCCAGCAGCTGGTAATGTTGTCTTCAACCTGACTTTCAAACTGCAGGTAAACTACTCATTCTGAAACACTGAGCTGATCATATGGCTTTCCAATTTAAAACCCATGGGAAGGGATCTCCATTGTCTAATTATTAACTAAAGTATACATTCTTACTTTGGTTTTTAATGTGTATCATTATATTGGGCTCCATTCACTATCCCTCTGCCATTGTGCAGGGCCATTCCAAGCCACCTGCTGTTCTCCACAGTCTTTTGCCCACTGGTCTACAATCTCTTACTGGAACCAGGACTTCTTTTTTTTTTTATAAATATATTTTATTGATTTTTTACAGAGAGGAAGGGAGAGGGATAGAGAGCTAGAAACATGGATGAGAGAGAAAAATAAACCAGCTGCCTCCTGCACACCCCCTACTGGGGATGTGCCCACAACCAATGTACATTCCCTTGACCGGAATCGAACCTGGGACCTTTCAGTCCACAGATCGATGCTCTATCCACTGAGCCTAACCAGTTTGGGCTGGAACCAGGACTTTTTCACCTTCAAACCACCCAAATTTTCATGCACTCACACTAGTATCTCCATCACCCAGTAGCCATGAGATGCCTGGGGTTTTCTTGATACCAGTGAAGAAAAGGACCAACCTTTCCCAAAGAACATGGAGAAATATGATGCCCACCTTCCCCTATAGGTTAGACTAGAGCAGTGTTTCCCAACCTTCTCTCATGATGAGAATCACCTGGTGGAGTTGTTAAAACACAGATTCCTGAATCCCAACTAAGAAGTGCTAAACTAGGATTTTTGAGAACATATAGGTAAAATTGCATACCTAACTTAGTGCTCTGTATATAACATCTGTGTTAGAGCATTAGTTAAGTATACAATTTTACCTATATGTTCCCAAAAATCCTAGTTTAGCACTTCTTAGCTGGGATTCAGGAATCTGTGTTTTAACAACTCCACCAGGTGATTCTCATCATGAGAGAAGGTTGGGAAACACTGGACTAGAGGATAGACTATCTCATGCTACGCTCAAAGGAATAAAGTTTTCTTGATGCTTATAAATGGAAGGCACCTTTCCACACGCTACTGTCTCCATGCCCCTCCTAGTCTAGCCCAGTCCCATCAACATGGCAATCTACTTTTCATAATTAACAAATAAAATGGAGACATCCTTGAATGTTTCTCTTTAGGGATCCCACAAAGTGGTTATTTCTTGAAGCTTGGGAGATCTTTGTACTTGTGATGCACAACACCTGGCAATTAGCTCTGTAACCGTCCCCAGATGCACCCAGGTGCTCAGACATTGAGGCACCAAGTGTATCACTTAAATCTATGCATGTCCTCCACCTGTGTCCGGATGCACACATCAAATTAAGAGGAGCATTACAGTACAAATCTGACATAATAAATGTGGACGGAGGAAAAAGTCTCTCTTATCTAACTATATTGTAATTATAAATCTACCAGACAAACCAAAGCAAAAGGATATGTGGACTACTACCAGATATTTAAATACTAACTGTAAGGTTATAAGAATTGTGATCCATTATAAAGGTCTTAACTAGGGGAACCAAATCTAGACAGGGGAGACAGCCCTGGCTGGTGTTACTTAGTGGTTAGAGCATCAGCAGGTACACAGAAAGGTTGCAGGTTTGGTCCCCTACCCTTGTTGCAGGGTGTTTGGGAGGCAACCGATTGATATGTCTCTTTCAATAGATGTTTCTCTCTCTCTTGCTCTTTCTCTTTCTCTCTCTCTTTTCTCTCTCTCTCTCTCTCTCTCTCTCTCTCTCTCTCTCTCTCCCTCCCTCCCTCCCTCCCTCCCTCCCTCCCTCCCTCCCTTCCTCTCTCCCACTTTCCCACTCTTTCTAAAAATCAATGGGAAAATATCCTCAGGGGAGAATTAAAAAATAATAATAATAAACATATAAGGCAGCTTTAGAACCTCTATGGACCTTACAAAAAATGCAACATGTATGAGAGAATGTAATGCACCAAACCTGATAACAAAACAATAAGGTGAAAGCCTGCAATTTTTTGCCCCTGAACTTGGGACCAACTACAACCATAGTTCTATCTGGGTGTCCCTTTCTTTTAAAGAACCATCACCAGGTCATGTACCCACAATGCCCATTTTCATTGTCCATGTGAATCATTTTCCAAACTGGTCTCTGGGGTCATCTCTGGGAAGGCCGCTCTGATGGCTCCAGAATTTGCTTTTTTCCTTCATGGCTCCTTTTGAGCCTTGCTGAGAACTTTATAATTCTCACCACAGGGCTGTTATGCGTTCATTAATCTCCCTTAGATTTTGAGCCCTTCTGAGGCTTGATATTTTTCTGCCTATGAATTCTCAGTCTCTCAAGTAACTGACCTTTAATAAAAGCCTGTGGGATGAACGAGGAAATAAGTCTGTAGGTGAAAGGCTAAAGGCCCCTCAAGGTTGGATAATCCAGTAGGAAACCAAGCACATGCTCAGAATATCCACAAAGCAGAGGCCCCCAAAAATTAGAAAAATATTTTGAAAGATTTTATTTTATGATCTTATTAAAAAGTACCATGGGAGAAATCTCAATGTTATTGGATTTCTTTACTCTTGTTTACAGTTCAGAATTGTTTTTATATTATTTTGAATTACACAGGGAGGCCTACCATCTTTTAAAAGCTTAGGGTTTTAAAAATCTAATTTCATCCATGAGTTTCCTTTTTTCGTTTATCTTTCAACATTTTACCCATTCACAAGGTATCAAGAACTGCTATATAACAGGTCTTATGCTAGTGCTAGAAATGTAAAGAAAAAATTGTTCACTACTTTTATTTACCTCTGCTTCAACGTGTACTTCAGTCTTGTATAGGTTATATATTCTTACTGTCCAATATTTCTAAGAAGCCACTCAAACTTTTTCTTCTAGAATACCAATTCTTCAAGATCCTAACTCTACCATTTTGTCTTGTAAGACATCCAGCTCCTAACCAGGAAGATGTTGCAAGTTTGTGAATGTATTTGATGATCACAACTTTTCCCCAAATATAGGAATACCTCTGTCAAAATAAAAGTACTTTAGAACTCAATTTGTCTCTCTGAAATATTTATTGCAACAAACCCAAACTTGTCCAAATTTTTTTGCTCTTAATTTTGTTCCCCAAGAAACATAACTATTTGTTGTTATTGCTGAAGAGAAAGAATATGATGCAGAGATATCAATGGAAGGGACTTGTTTCCTTAGGTGCCTCAAGCAATGAAAGGAAGATAGGAGATAAGAATCTACGACCACAATGCTTTTCAACGTACATGTGAAGAATGCTCACATTTGTCAACTTCAGTTGATTAATGGGCCAACCCTTTCGGGTTGATAAAGGTTCTTAAAAATGTGCAGGTGTTTCTCTATGGGAAATTGTTTTGTTTTGGTGAAGAAAAGAGGTAGTTCAGAGAACGTTTTGGTTTTTTTTAATCACTAACAATGTGCCCAGAGGCACGTGCAAGAAGAGGGTATCCAACCCTATTCTTTCTTCACATTAAAGGGTTATTAGAGCATGAAACTGGAGTATCGGTCATGGTTCCCAATGGGTTGACCAGAGTCTGAAAGCCATGTGGATTTTCCAGGCTGCTACATCCAGTAGCTCAGTTCCAATCAGTTCATTTCTAAGTCCTGAAAACCCAGGAGCAGAGAGTATGCATGCCCACGCTACCCAGGGTTGGGGAACAATGAGGCCTAAAGCAGAGCTCATGCCTTTTTAAACTAAAACCCTATTCCCAACACCAGTTTAATGGAGTATGTGCACTTAGAGGCATCCATCAGGGCTGCCCTCAAACAAATAGCTCCACGGGAAATGCACAGATCCCCTTGCCAGTCCATTGTTCAGCGGCTGTCCTTGGGGTTGATTCTCTGCCTTTTCCTTGCTGCAGAAAATGGCACCATGCAGTTGCATAAAACACCAGTGAGCACTGTTCCAACAGCAGCTATCCTATCCCTCCTTGACAAGACTTTGTCTTAAAATCACCCCTTAGACACAGGGAGCCCAACACAAACAGACTTAGATCAGATGGGCCTCCCACTTGTCCCCAATAAATTATTTGAAGTTAGCAGCACTTCCACTTGGAGCCAATCAGCATGGGAATGCTAGAGGGCAAATGCCAGGCTACATGGGAGGACGTAAAAGCAGCCCCACAGGCAAGGTTGAGGCTACGCACGGCTCTGCATTAAGATGCCACTTTTATTATAAGGGAGAGAGAGAGAGAGCAATCTTTATCCAGTCTCTCTGTGTGTTGGATTGTGGCTTTAAATAAATAATTCCTCGCTCAATGTTTCAGTCTCCCTTATCTAGTTAGAGTTGCAAAGGGGAATATAAAATGGCAGAGTTGTGCCACTGGATTGCCCCAAGGAATGATCTTAATATTTGACTTGCAAACTCTGATTAATACTGCATAGGTAATGCTTTTTATGGAAGGCAGAGATAGTGATCCACATGTTGTTTGGGGAAACTTGAAGCCAACTAACGATACATAAAAGGAATCTGAAGAGTTCCTCCCTGGCATCAAAGAGTCCCGGTGGATATCTGAAGACTCTGGAATTCTCCCCTGGAGGAAAAGGAGCCAGGAGCCACAAGGAGGAAAAAATCCTCCCATCATTTTGGGAGGGTACTCAGGTGGGAATATTTCCTCCAACAGAACATGGAGTCTGCTTCACATTTTACTTGCCACCAATTGTGAAGCTCATTTGCATATAAAGCATCTGGAATAAGCAAAACTAATTTGAATCTTCTTTTATAAAATGTTAGCTGGATTAAAGGATCAGGTAGCTGGTTCCCTTACAAGATTCACTGGAGGAAAGTCATACAGAGAATGAGATAAAATCATTAGGCCAGTCCCACACTGGCAACTGTTCCTGTGTAAACTCAGTCTCTAAAAAGGGGTATACTGATCTGGCAGCGTCCTTTCTTACCTTCCGACCGCCAAGCAATCTATAGCACAGCATTCTTCAACTGTAGATACACCTGTGACCCCCTTATCTCCCACACATTTCCTAGGTCCTCTGATCTTTGGCCTCACCACAGGCCGGGGGGCACCCATACGGTGTCCCACTTTAAACACCTGGGTAGGTCAATGCTATCGTTTCTACTGGGGACTTATTTTCTGGGTCCCCATCGCCAGTCCTGATGGTGAGGACAACATCTAACCAAAACAACAATGGCACCATTCATGTATCTAAAGATAAGTAATTTTTAAGTATAAAAATTTGTAGCATACACAGATTTACAGAAGGCAGAAATCAAAAGACTTCACAATCACCTCTAACTCCTTCAACTGCTAGGAAAGGAAACAAACCCAAAGATCCAGAGGGCTCTGGGCAATGCGACTACACTTCTGTTCTTGAGACTTCCTGCAGCCATGTTTAGACCATACATTTCTTTTTTTTTTTTCTTTCTTTTTTTTTTTTAATATATTTTATTGATTTTTTACAGAGAGGAAGGGATAGGGATAGAGAGCCAGAAACATCGATGAGAGAGAAATATCGACCAACTTCCTCCTGCACAGCCCCCACCAGGAATGTGCCCGCAACCAAGGTACATGCCCTTGACCGGAATCGAACCCGGAACCTTCCAGGCCACAGGCTGACGCTCTATCCACTGAGCCAAACCGGTTCCAGCTAGACCATGCATTTTTTATACATACTTAATTTTCTTGTAGTTTCCAAGTGACTTAATTTTTCTTGGTGATAAAGGAAATATAAAAAAGAAAGAAATATACACATTCACACTAACAGTCTTGTCTTAGATGTGCAGAGCCCGTTCCTACTGTTGAAAACTACTTATGAAATAGATGCCCTGGTACTGTGGATATCTTCCAGCATTAAATGGCAGTTCCTACGAGCCCATTCTCAGGAGAAAGGACCACTAGTGGTTCAGTGTAAGGTATAATGAGGTTATCCTCAAACTAACGCTCATCAATACTTTTTCATCCAAAGAAGGAACACTCATTCATACTGCCATCATTCACTTAAAAAAAATTAAGCATAGATTGGTTTACTTTAAGATGATTTAGACATCACTAAATCTTCGCAAGTCATATCATAAAAGTCATTATTCCTATGTATGGATGAAAAAAAGAAAACAAGGAGACTTAAGAGATAGTTTTTTGTTGTTGTTTTTTTTAATTTCAGCACAAGCTAAAATGGTTAAAAACAAAACTGTCCAGCTTGAAGTCTCGTCAATCCTCAACCCCATTTATGACTTCAGTGCATCTTAATATGTCAACCAACATTCATTGAGCACCCAAGCTCTGGCATCTCCTACTTACTATGTGCTTTTGGTTCCCTTCTTTATGAAAGTATTGGGATTTTGAGCACAATTAATTTTAAAAAATCTCAAATGCCCTATTAGTAGAAAGAGTCCATACTTGTGAGATTTGATTGGATGTTTTTCGTGGAAGTAATTGGCAATGTCCAAATGAGTGTTACAATGTCATTGCCTCCCCGCCCCCATTTTTTAATTTGGCCACGCAGCTAATTCCAAGAAATCTTTTTGCAATATTGTTCCAATTTGCCTGGAATTCTCTTATCTCCTGACCTCATCTGCCTTTCTTTAGCTTTTTAAAAACACTGTCTTCACTATTTATATTCTCTCTACAATGACTCTTAAAGAATAAAGATACATTGGAAGAAAACTATACATTTCTCGATCTTTAAAAAATATCTGACTGCATACACATCAAACTGCTTGTGTTTGCTGTCTTTTGATTATGGAAGTATGGGACATTTCTATTTTCTATTTATTATATGTTAACTATGTGTGCATTTTGTGTGTGTGTGTGTGTGTGTGTGTGTTTTTCCTGTATGATTATTGAGGTATTTTAATTGGTTCCACCTGAAATGTGAAGGAAAATTATTAGGTAGATAGGTTTACTTTTGTACTTTGATAGACAAGTGTCAGAGATAAGTGGTGATTGTCTTTCATTATTAAATGAAACACAAAATCATTTTTATCAACTTGCAGTGAGTATTCATAAACATTTCCTGGTCATCTGACTAATCTAATTTTCCTATAGTTTTTTTCTTCATTTGTATGATTCTCTTCTTTGTACTTTCTTTTTCAAATAATAATAAAAAAAATATTTCAAATGTAGTATGAAAATGGTCTTGAGGGTATAGATTTTTATCTTATTTGGCTTTGGTTTTTTTTCCTAATCCCTGATGAAAGTTTGTATCTTAGAATGTGGTTATCAAAAGATTTAAAAGAGAGACAAAAAACAATGCTTCAATGGAAAATATGTTGGGCATTACCTTCTACCTGTCCAAGGACATAGCTTTTCATGCTAATCCTACCTAATGATATCCTAAATAATAAAAGAGTAATATGCAAATTAACCATCACTCTGCTATACCCAACAGCATACCCAACAGCCAATCAGAGAGAGTATGCAAATTAACCCCAACCAAGATGGTTGCCACCACAGAGAACAGGAGGGAGGCTTGGGTTTCCCAAACAATGGAGGAAGCCAAGCTTTCCATACACCCTGGCCGGCTCAAGCCTCCACTCAAGGATACAAAGTTTCAATTATAGAAGGTGAATAAACCCCACAGTGCAAGCAAAAGGCTTGGCTCCGCTCCAGGCTACAAAGATTCAATTGTAGAAGATACAATGAATCCCAGATACCAGGGCCTCCACTTGGGTCATCAGAGGGGGGGGGAGGGGGGGGCGGCATGGCTGGCCTGCAAACCACCACAGGCTCCTCGCTCAGGCCGCTCCACACCCCAAGGGAACCCCCATCTTGATCCTGGATACCCTTCATGGAAAACCAGCTGGCCCCCACCCATGTACCAGGCCTCTATCTAATCTAATAAAAGAGTAATATGCAGATTGACCATCACTCCAACACACAAGATCAAGATAGCTGCCCCCATGTGGTCAAAGTTCCTGCCCCTATGTGGACACAAGATGGCCACCACAAGATGGCTTATAGGGAGGGCAGTTGGAGGCAATCAACCCTGCAGGAGAGGGCAATTTAGGGTGACCAGGCCGGCAGAGGAGGGAAGTTGGGGGCAAACAGGCTAGCAGGGGAGCAGTTAGATATTATCAGGCTGGCAGGACAGTGGTTACGGGGTGATCAGACTGGCAGGCAGAAGTGGTTAGGGGCAATCAGGAAGGCAGGCAGGTGAGCAGTTGGGAGCTGGCAGTCCTGGACTGTGCAAGGGATCCCAGATTGGAGAGGGTGCAGGCTGGGCTGAGGGACCCTCGTTTATAATATTTGACTTACCACTAACTACCACAAGGTGGCAAAACTTGTGACCTGAACCATTAAAATCTCATGACCTTTGGCTGTTAATAGGCAAAGGCCTGTATTCTAAAAAAAAAAAAAAAAGAAAAAAAGAAAAGAAATTTAGTGACCTTTTACTTTAAGACCAATATTACATTTTTAGATTGCTTCTCCTGAAAAGAAAAACAATAAAAATCTATAATTAAAATTTATCATTCTTAACTAAGCATTACAAACATGAAAAATAGCTAATTATTCACTGTGAGTAATTTTGTAGAAATAAGATTTGCTGATTAACAAATAAACTTATAAAATATTTCCAAAATGTTTTCTCATAAATCTGCTAAGAATAATTTTAAAAAAATTGTTCATAATAATAAGTTTTTAATAATAATTAACATAATAAACACAACAATAAATTAATAAATAATAATAATGTTAATAATAAGCATAATAAATATTTTTTATTATTCTCTTATTCTGAGAAATCCCTCCAGATCTGAGGCCTCTCATATAATCCCCTTGAACACATTCTTAAAATCCTTTAGCTTGCATTGGTAGTCATCAAATATATTTAAATATTTGGCAAGAAAATTAAAATATAAAAACTCATATGGCAATTGCCCCCAAACACTGAGCTTCCCAAGGAGACTGCGATGATTCTCCTTGGTAAACTATAGAGGATATTTGGAATTTAAATAATGGTGCTACATTCTGACAGTGCTTTTAACAAAAATAAGCTGGCCCAAAAATATAAAAAATAATTAGTATAAAGTAGATAGATTTTATCTGAAAGACAGGAAACAGGTAGAACGAAGTTATCTGCAGGGCTATCTTCTATTGAGTAAAGTTGATGTATGAAATCCACATATTTAAGGAAAGCATTTTATGGAGTACTTATTCACCTACAAAATAATAACTTTAGAATATTTTTCAAAATAACTATACTTTGTTAGTGCATTGAAAATATGATTCAATTTAGGAAAAAAATTAGTTCAACTTTTTACAAACATAAATATTACATAAAATTAAATATGCATGATTATTTTAATTTGTATCACCCAAGAGAGCTCAGTTATACTTGTATGCATTATCTTTATATGAAATTAGAATCTCAAGTCACAGAAAATATCATAATGGAATTTTTAATTGAGATAAGGTTAAATTTATGATTATATTGAGGATAATTAACATTAATTTTTTTTCAATTACACTTGACATTTAATATTATTTTATGTTAGTTTCAGGTGTACAGCACAGTGGTCAGACACATATGATTTATGAAGTTATCTCTTTGATAAGTCTACTACTCATTTGGCACCATACATAGCTATTATGATGTTATTGACTATATTCCCTATGCTGTGCTTTACATCCCTGTGACTATTTTGTGACTACCAATTTGTAATTATTGATCCCCTTACTTTTTTCACATAGTCCCTCACACGCTCTCCCATCTGGCAACCATCAGTTTGTTTTTCTATATCTATGAATGTTTCTCTTTTGTTTGTATTTATTTTGTTCTTTAGATTTCACATGTAAGTGAAATCATAGGGTATTTGTCTTTCTCTGACTTACTTATTTAACTTAGCATAATATCTTCTTAAGTCCATCCATATTATCACAAATGGTTAGATTTCATTCTTTTTTATAGCCATGTAAAAATATATATATCACTTTTTATCCACTCATCTATTGATGGGCACTTGGATTGCTTCCATATCTTGGTTATTCTAAAATAAAGGCCCAGTGCACAAATTCATGCATTGGTGGGGACCGGCCAACCCCACCCCTGATTGGGGTGTGAGGCCAATTGGAGGTGGGGCTGTGTGGGGGGAAGGGACATGGGCGGAGGGCCAACTGGCCCCACTCTCTTGTCCAAGTCCTGGTTGAACTCCCAGTCGAACTCCCCATTGAGGGGATAATTTGCATATTAGCCTTTTAATATTTAGGATAATGCTGCAATGAACATAGGGGTGTATATATCTTTTCAAAATAGTGTTTTGGATTTCTTCAAATATATTCCAAGAAATGGAATTATTGGGTTATAAGTAGTTCTATTTTTATTTTTTTTAGGAACTACCATGGTCTTTTCCATAGTGGTTGCACTAATTTGCAATCCCACTAACAGTACACCTAATAGGTTCCCCTTTCTTGCCAACACTTTGTTGTTTGTTGACTTATTGATAGCCATTTGTTGATAGCCATTCTGACAGGTATGAGGTAATGTATCATTGTGATTTTAATTTGCATTTCCCTGATGATTAGTGATGTTGAGCATCTTTTCATATATCTATTGACTATTTTTTATCTCCCTTTTGGAGAAATATCTATACAGGTCCTTTGCCCCTTTTTTTAAAATAAAATTTTTATAGATTTTAGAGAGATAGGAAAGGAGAATGAGAGAGAAACATTGCTAGGCTGCCTCCAGTCACACCCTAAAATGGATCCTAGCCCACAACCTGGGCATGTGCCCTAACTGGGAATCGCACCAGTGACCTTTCGTTTTGTGATGCCCAACCAACTGAGCCACACCAGCCAGGATTCCTGACCATTAAAAAAAAATATATATATATATATATATATATATGTATATATATATATATATATAAAATTGATGTTTTACAGAGAGGAAGAGAGAGGGATAAAGAGCTAGAAACATCCACCAGCTGCCTCCTGCACACCCTCTACTGGGGATGTGCCCGCAACCAATGTACATGCCCTTGACCGGAATCAAACCTGGGACCTTTCAGTCTGCAGACTGACACTCTATCCACTGAGCCAAACCGGTTTTAGCCCTGTCCATTTTTTAATTGGATTGTTTGTGGTTATTTTTATGTTAAGATGTATGAGTTTTTTTTTATAAATTTTGGATATTAACTCCTTATCCAATGTATCATTGGCAAAGATCTTTTCCCATTCAGTGCACTTTTTTTTTTTTTTCATGGTTACCTTTGCTGTGCAAAAGCTTTTCAGTTTGATGTAGTCCCATTTATTACTTTTTTTTTCTTTAGTTTTTCTTGCTCAAGGAGATATATCAGAAAAAAATATATATTTCTAAGAGCAATGTCACAGAGTTTACTGTCTATGCTATCTTCTGGGAATTTTACGGTTTGAGGTCTTAATTTAAGTTTAATCCATTTGGAGTTTATTATTGCAAATGTATAGGAATATGGTCTAGTTTCATTTTTTTGCATGTACCTGTCCAGTTTTTCCAATATCACTTATTGAAAATACTGTCTTGATCCCATTTCATATTCTTTCCTCCTTTGTCATAAGTGACCATAAACATATGTTTATTTGGGGGATTTCTATTCTGTTTCATTGACCTATGTGTCTGTTTTTATGACAGTACCATATGTTTTGATGATGATAGCCTTTTAGTGTAGTTTGATATCAGGTAGAGTTATAACCACCAACTTTTTTCTTTGTTCAAGATTACTGTGGCTATTTGAGATCTTATGTTGATTCCATATAAATTTTAGGGTTATTTGATCTACTTCTGTGAAAAATGTCACAGGTATTTTTATAAGGATTGCATTGAATCTATACATTGCTTTGGGTGATAACTGACATTTTCCCCACTTTCAGCCTCATATCATTCTCTACAGAAGTGGAAAGGATAGCACTCAAGTACTTTGGTCAGAAAGATTAGACACACACAAAAATTGGCAGTAGTTGTCTGCAAGTATCTCCTTGGCCAGCACCATGGCGAATGGCCACCCTAGGAACTGGGGTGGAGCTTAGGAGAGATCTCAGGTAGAGAGACTGCTTGGGCAATTGTCAGTTATGGAAACTTGCAGAAGCTTTGTGGTGGATGAAAGAAATCTCCCAAGGATGGTGTGCAGAAAACAAATGATTTAGGCCTACAGCCCACACCAGTTAAGATGAGCAAAGTGAATGACGTCTACTAAGGAAAAAGAGGAGTCAGCCAAGGACACTAGGAAAACACCAGCGACTGGAATCACAGAAGCCAAGGGAAGTATTTCAAAAACACGTGAAATTTTTAAAAATCAAGATTTACAGAAAGATAAGGATGGGAGGATATGTTTGTGTCAGGGTGTCCATAAGTGTGCAATGTTTTATCTTCTCTTTTTTTCCTGCCACGGCACATGGCATCCAAAACCTGCTAACATGCCCTCAAACACACGAAAGGTCCTCATTGAATTTAGCGGCTATTAGCTCTCATTCTCTTCTCCTTCATAATTTCCTCAGGAAACATTTAAAAAATAATATAGTCGAATTTTGAAAAGAAAGTTTATTTTTAAGAATGTTCTGTGAGTCCTCTAACCTCCCAGAATGACCACTTCCCTGTGTTTAAGCAGCAGCCCCTCAACGGGGCCAGGAATAGGGGACCATTCCTCTGCTATATTCTGTTTCCTTCCTATCTATCACACTTAGTTCAACAAAAACAAGAGCAAAATCAGAAAGAAAGAAAAAATTTAAAGGAGGGGTGAGGGTGGGAAGCTCTTATCTGCACAGTTGTGATGAATAGACTTGATTGGGCTCTCACACAGCAGGCAGGTGATGGCCATTGCCTGTCTATTTCAGGACTAAACTTTAGACTGGCCACAGGTGTTTTTCCTTTTTTGGCTCTGCAGCCCTGCCATCATTAAGTTTGCCTGAAGCAGCAGACAGCTTCTGGGAGACCAAGAGATGGGGGGAGGCAGGGTGCAGAGACAATCCAGCTGACATTTTAAGCAGGAAATGCAACCATCTGAATGTAAAGAAGATAAGCCCCATCTCTACACAGCCTGTTCACTCAGGGGAAATTGAGGTAAAACATTACAGAATTCAGAGAAGGGAAATACGAGAGCATGTGCCTTTGAGACCACCCTTGCTCTTGCCATTTTATTATAAGTGGTCCCATCTCGTTACCTAAACATACTGAAAAAGAGGGGAAGGAAGTTCTAAGATGCCACTGGCAATTTATAATTTGGTGGAAATGTTTTTTTTCTTTATCAACTTCAATAAATATTTCCAACATGGACTCCACCTAACAATATAAAACAAATAATATAAGACAAATGCAAATGTAAGTGAGCATTTTGAGGCTTCTCCTTAGTGTGGGGAGGCACTGTGACTGAATGCAGTCAATATAATGTTTAGGATACTGGACAAGATGTCTTGCCTCCTCTTTCCCACTCCCATCCCCATCCCCAGGAATTTCTCATGTTCCAACTGGTGTTCTAAATCCCTTAACAGGAGGCAAATTTGAGTTCAGGCTTGATATATCAGATAATAGGAAAAAGTGAATACATTATCTTAAATTTATGTTAGGATATAAATGAATGACATTGTAGCTTGAAATCAGGTTATGATACAGGCCTCTCATTAGAACCAGAAAAGACAAGATGGTGTGGTGAAGTGACAACTGTGAAGACAAGTATCATTAAGAATTTCACAGGAGTCTGGACTTTTTTACTCTGACGAGTTTGTAAACTTCACCCTTGAGTATGTATAAGTAAATATATGCAAAATGCACATTGAATTTATGCATATGAAGATTTTTAAGCCAGAAGAAGAAAATTATGTAAAATAAAATGAACTACATTGCTTATATAATTCTTAGCTTAAAAGTACAGATTCATATGCTTTTAAAATATAAGACCCCTGGTGAAAGTTAATAGTTTTGTTTACTTGTGTGTTTGTGTGTGTGTTTGTTTTTTTGTTGTTGTTGTGTTTTTTTGTATGTGTGTGTGTGTGTGTTTTGTTTGTTTTTGGGGGTTTTTTTGTGTGTGTGCGCGTGCTTTTTTTGCTTTTTCAACAGAGTAGATGGATTCTTCACCAGTTATTAAAAGCTGATTTCTGGGATACATGGAATCACAATTCTTAAAAAAAATGACCGAAAATCTTTTATTTAAGACTAGAGACCTGGTGCATGAAATTTGTGCACTCGGGTCCCTCATCCAGAGCTGCGCCCTCTCGCAGCCTGGGATTCCTCAGGGGATGTCTGACTGATGGCTTAGAACCGTTCCCTGTGAGGAGTGGACCTAAGCCGGCAGTCACTCAGGAGGTGGAAGAGGCTCCCACCACTGCTGCTGCACTCACCTGGCGTGAAGTCGGCTCAGAGCTTCTGGCTGAGCAGCACTCCCCCTGTGGGAGTGCATTGACCACGAAGGGGAAGCTCCTGTGTTGAGCATCTTCCCCCTGGTGGTCAATGCATGTCATAGTGACCAGTCATTCCACTGTTTGGTCAATTTGCATATTAGCCTTTTATTATTTAGGATTACCTTAAAATCTTATGAGAGCTCATTTATTTTGTAATTGAAAAGTGTTTTTTTAAAAAAATCAGAAAACATTATCTACTGTGATATTCCTATACTTTAGGGAAGAAAATGATGCCTTAAAACATTTAAAAAAAAAAAATACTTTTCAAAGATCAGCCCAGCAAATTGTCAGCACTTCCAAAGTGGTTTTTCTTCCAGGTCCCTGTTCTAATCCACAAGATGGTGTCTTTTAGTTATCTCATAAAACTAGCCATGTAGCTCCAGAGAACAGATACTTTTTTCATCAAGTAAGCCAGGGACATTCTGGCAGCTATTTTCTACATTACTACCAAGACTTTTTTATGCAAGGTCATCCACTTCCACCCCATCTCCAATGCGAATTGAATTCAAATTGCATACTTATTGCTCTTATAGGAGTAGGTATTGTTTACATGACTGTGTATATTTGCATGTGTTGTTTTCTTTATGAAGGGAAGGGACCTCATTAAATATAGAACGTTTGGTCTACTCAGTTGTTGCTCAAGGACCTCCACATTTGGCATCTGGGACAGGTTTTCTCAAGCTGGAATCACTTAAGGATGCTCTAGGGGAAACCTGGATGCTGATCGGCTGGAGGAGCTGTGGTGAACAGAATCTGGACTTGCATGTGAATCATTGCTTGGAGGAACTAACGATGATAAACAGTCATTGACTTTGAGTTTCATCCCAGAATATGTGTGCTGGGCTAACGGATAATGGAGAAGGATTAGACAGATCAAGTATGCATTCCAATGGGCACACACACACACAGGCATAGTCTATTAAGAGACAATGTCCTGGTACTTGCAATTTGTCAGTATAATACTTTCAAGGATGGACAAGACAGACATAGTTTTTGGAGTTTTAAATTCCTCTATGTATTTATGAATCATAGAAGTGTACAACCCAGTCCCTTTGCGTGGATTAAGAATAAAACTAAAATGAAAGAAATTATAATTATAAATCAGCTGTCTTTTTTAGCATTGTAATGGGATACAAAAGAAATATCTCTGTTTATAGTTCTCCATTAATAGTTCGCAAGAGTATAATCTTCCTAATGGCGAGTTCCAATGGCAGTAACAGAAGGAAGCCTCAAAATTATGGGCAAATCGATCATGTTTAGTAAAGAAACCTGGTTGAAACATGCTGCTCAAGGAAGAAGGACCAATTCTAGGATACAGAGTGGGAGTGGTAATGGTTCTACCTGCCCTCAAGGATTTTAGAGTCCATCAAACTAGTAAACACAAATGTAGATAATAAGAGTGTAGAATAAAAATCAGTAAGTTCTAGAGAAGAAACTGTGGGAAGAGCTATAGGAGAAGAGTGGACACAGATGTGCTACTTGAAGCCATTGGCAATCAGGGAAGGCTTTTCTGTAGAAGTGAGATGCGATTCTTGCTTTAAACCAGGGGTGGGTACATCTGGAGGATTCTGTCATATAAGGTCTCAGAAATCACTTGTTTTGGCCCTTCCAAGGCATTATGGGTGATTTAATTAAATGTTTGATAGAATATAGCAAGCTAATTTTTAAGTTGATAATTTTGTATGGCCCACAAATCTATATATCTAAAAGCCTAAAAGCCTAAGCAATGGAACGGAACGACCAGCTGACCAGTCGCTATTATGCACACTGGCCACAAGGAAGCAGATGCTCAATACAGGAGCTGCCCCTTGGTGGTCAGTGTGCTCCCACAGCCAACCTCCCACAGCTGGCCAACCTTCTGTAATCCCTCCTCCGGGCTGGCTAGTCTAGATCGGCCCATTCAGGGCCTGACTGCCAACCTCTCAGGGTCCCTCCCCGAGCTGGCCAGCCTCTTGCTGTCCCTCCCCATGGCTGGCTGGCCACGATGGCCCCAATTGCCGGCCAGGCCAAGAGACCCCACCCATGCACAAATTTGTGCACCAGGGCTCTAATGATATTATAAAATCTAAATGACCCTTTGCAGAAAAACGATTCCTCACCCCTGCTTTAAACAATAAGTGGGATTTGAGTGTGGATAGATGGGAAAGAAAGGAATTCTAGGTGGAGAAAACCATACAATCAAAAGCTTGGAGAGCCAAATAGAAAAAAAGCCAAGTTTTGGAAACAGAGAAATACAGTTTGACTAGATTTTTAAATTACTCTTTTCATAAATGAATTTGTTTAGTATGCCTAGTAAAATGTATCAAGTTGCAAGAATATTTCATCTACTCGACATACAAGATTAATGCTTAGGCCTGGCCAGCATGGCTCAATGGTTAAGTGCCAACCTGTGAACCCAGGATCACGGTTTGATTCCAGGTTGGGGCAACTGCCTGGGTTATGGGCTCAATCCCCATTGTGCACTGTGCAGGAGGCAGCCAATCAATGATTCTCTCTCATTATTGATGTTTCTATCTCTCCCTCTTCCTTCCTCTCTGAAATCAATAAAAATATATATTTTTAAAAAGCATTAATGCTTTTGTAAGAAAGAATAAGAAGTGATAGAGAAGACCATACAGAACAACTGAGTTCATTATATGAAAAAAAAGAAGAGTCGGTGTTTACTTGGGTAAAGGTAATGGCTCAAGTATCTCAAAGAAATCCTATTTGGAAGTAAGTTTATTGAGTGTGTAGAATGCTCTATTGCCTAGAATTTCTGGGATAAAGTTTTTTGGACCTCTGGATTTTATTGCATTTCAGGAAAGATGTGTCTGGTTTTTTGTTGTCTTTCTATGGGACCATGGATCATTTTCAGACTAACTTAGGTTTGTCTTTAAGATTCAGCAACCAATGCTACCACCTCCATGAAGTTTTCTTTCCTCAACACTTCCCTGAAAGTGTTTATCATATTGCTTATCAGACTCTAATATAACCTTTACTTTTAACCTGTCTGTCCCACCCCTGCCCCACCCTGGAAGTGGCACTTACTCATCCCCAATTATCTCTCAGTAAGTTCTCAAATAACATAGTTGATTGGCAAAGGGAAAGTGATAAATAAAAAAATTAACTAATGATTAAAGCAATATATTTTAAAACTGTATTTTTAATTTTATTATGAGCCACATGTACATATGCTGGTTCTATTTTTCTTTCTACAAAGAACTATTGATTTGACTGGGTAACTCTTCTTAAGGAAATTAATACCTACAGAGTCCATTCCCTCTGCAACCCACCAAACCCACCTAGCACATTGAGCTTTAGAGTCAGTGCTCTGGGTGTGTGACCTAGGTCCAGTGTTTTACCCAACCAGGGTCAAACAAAGGTATCTATTTACAAGACGTGGAATTTTTTTGTGTGTGAGACAGGGGTTAGGCAGGGTATGGAAATACTGTCTAACTGGAACAGTCTCTTACCCACAGTTTTAGAATCATTTCAGAGATTATCACAGTCAATTTTGATTTATTCTCTTTCCAGAATTCCATTTCTTGTCCTCACTTTCCTCCCTTTTGGATTTGTGACCACTGAGATTCTTGGTGTCTTCTTGACTCTTCAATAGTGCTGACGATCTGCAATTCCCTCCTCCAGTTTTTGAGTATCAGTTTTTTTAATATAGCCTATAAACCACCTCGTTAATCAGATAGTGTAAAATCCAATTAGAAACATTAGAATCCAGAAATACAAGTGTTAAGGAATATATTTCTTGATTGACAAGGAAGCCAAATAGACCCATCTATTTAGAATCTTAGCAACAATTAGCTGCCTTAGTTTCATTTATTGTGACATAAAAAATCTGGTTTATTGAGAGCTCTATTGAAGAAGATTTCTATGATATGCACCATGAGAAAATATCTTCAAACTAAAATGATTGTTTTGCTGTAATAAATTGAACCATATGTACACTATGTTATTCAATCTTTTTTCTTCAAGGCATAAATTGATATTAAAGAACATTTAAGTCATAACACATGGTTATCCAGGCATGAACGAGGCAATAACCCATATAAGTTGTCAAGGTGAAGCCAAAGCATTTATTAGAGGTTTGTGTTGTTTTTGAAAAGTGCATGGTTGGATAAACATGGATTAGTGCTATTATGCTGCTACGATGACTCAAGTGTGTTTTTACAGTGTCAGTAATTTTTATGTTTAAAAATCACTGGTGCAGTATATTAGCTATAATTTATGTTTATCATCTTGTGTACTTTAATAGGTTTCAACAAACCATTTAACACTTCAGCTTGTGCATATACATTACTTAATAGGTATTTATCTTAAAAAAAAGAGATACTTAACGGGACTTTCAAAGCTTGCAACTGCATGCTAAGAGAGAATACTGCAGTGTGTCACATTAACTTTCTTTTCCCTGTTTGCAGTTAACTTTGAGCATTCTGACCACTTGCTTCTTTGTTCAGTGCACCTCCGAATGGCATAAGAAAAACCTAGTCTGTTAGTGTCCTTGTCAGCAGGAATGACATCAAGTTCTCCCAGCACCCAGTGTCCGTCACACTTGCTGAGAAGGGTGGATGTCCTCTATAGCCAACGCAGCTGAAAGTGTGACGAAGGTCCAGCGATCAATTGCCACATTGGGGTGCCCTTTCAGAAAGGGCTAGTTTGCTTCTGACAGTAGCTGTGTCTATGCAGCTTTTCGGGTTCATGTGACCTAGACTCTCGCTTTAGAAGAGTCTCTGAGAGAGCTCCGTATGTATAGGAGGAGGGGTTGGTGGGGAGTCAGTTGGGACTTCCTAGTCACAGGAGGTTTGTTGCAGCAATACAAGAGGAGACTTCATTTATCATGACACTATTGATTCTTCCAAATAGTGCTATGCTTATTGTTTCTGCTGCAATGATGACCTATTTCTCTTTTGGATATTCTAGTAGATGAATTACCAGTGTTTAGTCTTTTCATAAAGGAGATTGATTCACTTTTAAAATGTACCCAGAGCTGGTGATGCAATAATACAGTTTTAGTCTCTTTTTTAAGTTAACTACTTTTTGACTTATTGCCAGCAGAGGTGGATTTAGAGGGGAAATACACATGAAACTCTAGTTACCACTTAAATAAATGATTCCATTTTATCCATTTGTGACATGACTGGATAAAAGTTTGTTTGGAATCCTGAAATTATGACTATGGTGATCCATTGAGTAATAAATTTTTAGAAAGGGGTTATAAATTCTCTGAAGTCAATCAAGCACATCAATTAGCTGAGTTAGCAAATGGAGAATATATTACTCGCTGGAGACAAATCAACCAAGATGGGCTGTGTATTATTGTGAACTATCATTTTCTTTGTAAAACTAGTAGTGACATTTTGACATCTTATCAGAAAGACCTGTTAAATCTTGATCTTTTCAGTCTTGGCAACTCTGCTAACTGAATCCAAACTTGCTTCCTAAATATTTCAAACTTCACTATTTTCACGATAACATCAAAATTATACGCAAAATACTATGGGCAATTTATATAAAAATACACGTGGAGTGAGTTTTCAATGAAGAAAATAAGAGAAGAAAATCTCGTTAGCATCTTGAATGAATAGTAACAAAGATTCAGAAGAATCACAAAGAATAATAGTCTAGCCCAAAACTTCTAATGGACTTTCTAGAATTATGGAGAACTTTCTGGAATGATGCACTTCTTTGCTTTACAATATAGTAGCCACTAGCCACATGTGATGATTGAGCACTTGAAATGCTCAACTTAAAATGCAAGTGAACTGAACAACTGAATTATTAATATACTTAATTCTAATTTTAAGGTACATAGCCATGCATGGCTAGTGGTTATCATGTTGGACAAGGCAGAAAATTTCTTTAAGAAAATGCTTGAAGAACTATTTACCCATAGGAGTAATACTGGGTGGAAGGAGCAAAAGTGATGATAGCAGACTGGTGCCCTCTTTTAAAGGAATTTAGAACAAATCAAAATACTTGAGAAAGAAGGGTCATATAGGTTCTGAAATTTGAATAGTAAGAGAGTTTACTATAAGAGTAAAGATATCCACACATGGAAGTTAAGAGCTATACAAATGGGTAAATATGGGACTTAATTTTATGAAACATAAAACGGTAAAATATTAAAAACATATTTAGAGAACATAGAGAATATTTAGTAATGAAGTATTTAAAGTACTTAGGAACCATTATTGATGTTATTATTTACTTTTTCCCCTCAATGAGGCATTTTTATAAGTAAAACATGAATATATGTGTTTTTAAACATTAAGAAAGTACTGAGATGCTATCAAATGAAATACCTTTATGAATTTAATAGTTCTCATTTCAGTAAATGATAATTCCATTTCTAGACACCCAAGCTTTTTTCCAATTTCTTCCAGTCTGCTCATTTTTAAAATGTAATCAACACCAATCCCTGTCTTTATGTGATACAAATAATTCATGGTGCTTCTCTTCTTTTTATTTCATTGATCATTACCTTTCTTTATGCCCTTTTCTGTCCAGACTATTTGATGTACATCCTGGTTATCTTCTGGCTTGAAGTTTCCCCTCCCCTTCCTCTTTCTAGTCAACCCTCCCTTTAAGTACCAAAGTCATGTTTCTTACTTGCCTAAAATTCTTATGAGTGCTATGGACTGAATGTTTGTGTTTCCCTCCACTTCAAATTCATGTGTTGAAATCCTGACCTCCCATGTGATGGTATTAGGAAGTGGGTCCTTTGGAGGTAATAAGGCATGAAGTGGATCACTCATAAATGGGATTGGTGCCCTCATAAGGAGAAATGTGTGAGAACTTGCATCACCTCTCTCTGCTCTTTGCCATGTGAAGATTTGGCAAGAAGACAGCTGTCTTCAAAACAGGAAGAGAGCCCTCACCAGATCTGCTTAGCACCTTGATCTTGAATTTTACAGTAACCAAAACTATGAGAAATATATGTTGTTTAAGTCACACAGTCTATGATTTCCTGTTATAAATGCATTATTAAAACAAAGGACTACTAATTAAATAATCTCAAATAGATGGATTAATGAAGAGGCTTGTTAGGTAATTACTATATACAAATATTACTTTTCAGAATTTTGCGATACTGGTGGTATTTTCAGCATTTAAAAGTATGTCATTTAACTATTTTCCCATTCAAATACTTCTCAACATATTCATATTTGTACTAAATTTCATGTTTACAATTCTATTTCCTTTTTCTTAAAAAGCATTACCAAAAATTGTATAAGCCTTAGGTCTTAAAAAGGAAGGCCAAGGTGCTCCACTTTTTATGTGCAAAATATCAAATCAGAATTGACATTCTCTTAAAAAGACTGAAGATAAACCTTGATGTAAATTTGGGAAGTCAATTAAGCTCCTTGTAGTTCCATATCCTTTCTACTAAAAGAGTAGGATTAGATTATTGTAACACTCCTCCAGCTCTAAATTTTATGACTCCTTTAAGTCTAACAAAAATTAAAAACCGTATGATTAATTAGTTCATACTCATAGCATGCATTGTGTTCTATGATTATAAATTAGGAAAATATTCAACCTCCTCCTTCAAATTACCTTATGTGTCATAGAGAAATGGGAAGACAGGCTCCATGACTGGTGGCAGGGCATATTAGTACATTTAGTTGAAAGAATTTAAGTCTGGCTATTGTAACAGGTATTTTGGCAGAGCTTACTAAACAACTTAATTTGCTCAGTTGACAACTATAAGAATACAAAAATACAACAATACCTGCCCCAAAGGACCATACATGGTAGTAAGACAGATAAGCAAGCCCCAAATGACCCATCTGGAAAGCCCAATGGAAGGGGGTGAGTATTAAAGGTTCCAATGAATCTAGACAGGTAAGGAAACATTGTGTAGAGGTAGGTGAAGAAATGAGGTTGGGGTGGGATTGGGGTGAATTTCAGGCAGAATCTTCAATGTATATAAAGTCCTGAACCTGAGAAAGAATGTATTGCACATGAGGATCTAAGAAGAAATATTGCTTCAGAGGTGGTACCTTTAATGGCTACAATTTTCCAGGCAGGATTGAGAATAAGACAATACAAACTGAGGAAGGATGTGCTCAGCCAGAGCTCTCACTCTCTCTGAGGGAGGATGTCAGCTCACAGTTCCAGTAGACTTATGTCTCAGAGAAGGCAAACCTGTTACTACCCTGTTTCCTTGAAAATAAGACAGTGTCTTATATTAATTTTTTCTCCCAAAGTTGCGCTAGGTCTTATTTTCGGAGGATGTCTTATTTTCGGGGAAACACGGTATTACTACAAGGCAAGAGCCACAATCATAATAAGAAGGGGTCACTTTGGCATATAGGAACAACATGAATATGGATGACATGAATAAATAATAGACATGAATATAAGGAAATACCAACTTCATATCACTGGTCTAAAAAGCAAGACATGATTTCAAACCTGTATGTTTTAGAGGCTTAATGTAATTGGTATTATTACTATATTAAAATTAAGAAGTTCTCCTTTATTATGGTCTTCTTAAAAATATATCTTTGGGAATGGATGGTATTTAAAAAATGTGTTTTACTGATGAAAAAATGAAAGCATGCACCAAAATAGAAAGATTAACATCATGAACCCTAAGTACATATTATCCAGCTTCAACAATTATCAACATCTCACCATTCTTGTTCAACCTCTCTCCTCACTCTTCAAGTTCAAGAGAATGCATTCCTTCAATATTTCTCCAAAAGATAGGAATTTAAATTATTATCACACTAAAAATATTCAGCAATTCCTTATTTTCTTCTTATTTTCTTTCTCTGATTGCTTAAGAAATGATTTTTTTTCTTCCAATTTGCTTGCCTAAATCAGCATCCAAAGGTTAGTACATTTTAAGTCCATTTTAAAGCACTTCTCAAATATGATTTTGCAACAAAGTTATCTTAAAGAAACAGCAATACCCTCCATAATAAATGCATAAAATGGGCTGTGCTTAATGATCTTGCTGGTTGCTTTTACTCTGGAGTAAGTTTTCCTGAGTTTAAATCCAGACTCTGATCATTATTACTGTGTGATCTTGGGTTCAACCTCTGGCTTAAATTTCTTCAATGTAAAATGGAAATTAAAAAGTATCTCATAGAATCCTACCCAGATTAAATTAAATGAGCTAATATTTGAGCATCTAGAATAGTGCCTAGTCTAAGGCAAGCCTTATGTAAGGGTTTGTTAAATAAATAAAAGCAAGTAAATAAATTCAGCTTTTACCCATGACATATTAAAATGAATGAATTACCTAAGGATGGTAGGAATGATTCACTTTTAGGCTAGAAATGATCTACAATGCCTGATTTAAAATTCTGTCTACAAAACATTTTCCACAGAAGTAAGCAGGCCACACATGAGCACACACATTTGTGCAATAAACAAAATCCATAAACCATATACTAAAGAGTTGTGGAGAATACCAAGCTGAGTCCCTGGAGGTCTGATTTCCTTGGGTGGTGGCACTTGGAGAGCCAGGCAGGAGACTGGAAAATGGGAGGAGAAGGCGGTCTAGGTTTTGTGTACTCTGGTTCCTTCCCTGCCAGGCCTAGGTCAGCAGTGATGCTTCCTCCACTGAGGACCACTATGCATCTCAGGCAGCCTCTGGAACTGGTCCTAGCAACTGCTCCCTGCACTGTGCCCTTCGGTCCAGAGGTGTTCAAGTTTCCCCAAAATTATCATCTAGCCTTAGGTGTTCTCTTTCCCCTGTTAGTTTTCCTTTATGGTCTCTTCCTTAAACTAATCTCCATTATTCATAGGAGCCTGACTGATATAACCTAGTAACGGGTCAGATATGAAATATGACCTCATGTTCCAATTGATAATAGCTACAATGAGGGAGACTGTCCTCTATGCTGGGCATTCCAACATGCATTGCATTCTTAACTACAATATAACCCTGGGTGGAAGGTACTATTGTTTTTACAGATGAGTAAGCTCAGGCTTAGAGAGGTTTCCTGGCCCATGTTGTGAGATCTAGCTTAAGAGTCAGGTCAGCCCAGCCTGGTGGTTAAGAGCACAGATTCGAGAATGTGACTGTCTGGGTCTAAATTCTGGCCATGCCACTGTGTGCTCTTGGCCCTGGGTACATTTCTACTCACCAATTTCCTCAATTATAAAAGGGATAAAAATAATACCTACTTCAGAAGGTGGTTGTGAGGATGCAATGCATTAATTTATGAGAAAAGCTGGCTTATAGGAGATGCCAGTATGAGTTTGCTATTATTATGTATGAATCCAAAGTCCACTCACTACTTTATAGTTTCTGCTATCAGAGATGGTGTACATTTTCTTTAGAGTGGAGGATTCTTGTCCCCATTTTTAAATAACTTGTGTGATGTTCTCTATTGTGTGTAGTGGATAGGCTGTTATTTAAACATGATTAATCTTATGTTTAAAAGCAAAATAGGATACTTGTTCTTTTTTCATTGTCAGAAAGGCAAGTGTCAACAGCATCGTGGGAAAAGTGGTGGAATCTCCCTGTTTGTGTATTGAAGGAATTACAAGAACACAGATAAAATCTTAAAGACGAAGGGCTTATGATTCTTTTCACTTATATGTAGAAAATCTCGAGAAATTTGGCTACAGTTTCATTATTGTTATTCTAGTATAAAAAAAGGGGGGGGGGTTCTTTTTGGACATTGGTGTGTTTAATATGTAGATAATCTTCTGCCTTGGATAACACAGTGAGACTCAGATTCTAACACCCTTTCCTAACATCCCAGAATGAATTTGTGCAAACTTCATGAACATCTATAAACTCTGTATTCTTTAAAGACCCAGGAAGCACTGAGCTGAAATACACTTGGGAATGGATGGGTCAAGCTATTCCAGATATGAAAAAGCATACCAGATAGTTGCTGCTCTTAGAGAAATATTCTGATCACCATCTTAGCCTTACTTTATCTCTATTGTCATATCAAAGGAATACTGTGACTATGTAACAAATCAGTATATATACGCAAACCTAAACTCTGCATTTTTGCCTCTTAATACAAGATATCAAAAATTATAACTATCCAAACATTTAAAAACAGTCCTCATAGGTAAAACCATATTTTGGTATGCATACTCCCACATTGTTCCTTATAGTGTACTATGTATGAATTGTTACATAAAGAAAATGTTACTTATGTTACTATTTTAACTTGGCTTTAAATGTCTTCTAAAATGTACGCATTTTTAGCAAAGAGATGGCACTCGTAGTAATTATCAATCATATTTGCCTTTATCCCTGCTTTACTTATTGACACATTCATTCCGGTACTCATCACACACCTGACACTCCATGTGTCTGGCATTTGCCAAGCACTGGGAATGTTAAGGCACATAAGACATGGTAGCTGTCCCAAGATGCTCACAGTTTAGAAGGAAAGACAGAGGACAAAACCATAAAATTACTAATGACTTAGGGTGCCATGATTGGAATTCCATGGTTGGAACAGGCAGAGCTATAGGCACATATGTGTGAAGTTTCCCCTCCTGGAAAATTCAAGGCTATTGAGAGGCTAAGTCATAGAGCGGGCCTCAGAGAGGGAATGCTGGGGGGTGGGGGTGGGGGGGAGGCATGTTTGGACAGGGTGAATTTGAGGTGCCTGCAAGATATCTAGATGGAAATGCCAGGCCTGCTGCTGGAAGTAAGGGTCTGTGGTACAGGAGAAAATACTAGCGTGGAGATTGGGGAGTCAACAGCATTCCAGCAAGAGTTAAAGCCAAGGGTGTGGAGAGGTCCCCAGAAAGAGCCCGCTACAGGCGCTCAGAGACAGTGGGCTCAACCTTGGGGAAATTCACCCCAGTAGAGGCCAGAGGACAAAAAGTGGTCTACACTGCCTGAAAACCTTTCAAATACTTTACGGAGAGTGAGTGTGAAAGGGCATCATCAACACAAGAAAGCAGGAGAAGGTGCTGTGAAGCGGGGAAGAGAGGAAAACATTGGGTTGACTGTTTCCATGTCAAAAATCAAGAATGCAAACCTAGTATTCACAGCCCACCCTGTATCCCCACGGAAGCCATGGGCCTAGGACTCAGGGAGAAGTTCTGAGTATGCACATTCTTTGAGAGGCAGAATAAGAGGTTTTGTGAACTTAAAGATGGGTTTCAGACCCACTGTCCGAGAGTGATTTGTAAAGATATAGATTAAACTTCCCCATAAAGTTAGGTTGGAAACCAAGGATGAAAGTGCTTGCTGAGAATGCTGATGCAAAACTGTCTTGGAAAGGAGAAGAGTATTATTTACCTACATAAATATGCCTCCAGGTTTGACTTCTCTTGTTATTATAGACAGTTGGGAAAGAAGGTGTGTAACAGGTAATAAAGTATATGGAGGACAATACCTTTGATGAGCTGTCTCCTAGTTATCACTCCCTGATTTCATCTCCTGTGGGTCTGTGCGGACAGACACAGGAACTCCCGGCACACAGGAGCCTGGGTTGGGCTGGGAGCCTCAGGAGGAGGTCTGCTATGAGTTTCTAGACACCTTTCCATGCTGACTTGCTATCTCTGTGGCCTTGGGAAACTTCTGGAACATCTCTGAGCTTCAATTTTCTCATCTGTAAAATTAAAAGTCCTTACCTCTTGAAGATTCAATGTGATCATCTGAGCACCTGCAGAATGAAGAATTTGCCTTGTTCTGAACTGGTTCCCAGTTCTTAGAATTATAGGTACTTCATAAACATTTGTTGAATGAATCAGTGATTGTATATACATAAAGTATGTAAAAGTAAGTGTGTCTAGAAGATATTAAGTGCTTAATGATTATTTTAGTATATATATATACAATATATATATATATATATATATATATATATATATATATATATATATGAGAGAGAGAGAGAGAGAGAGAGAGAGAGAGAGAGAGAGAGAGAGAGAGAGAGGAGCATAAAGTGATGAGAGAGAATCATTGATCAGCTGCCCCCTACTGGGGATTGAGCCTGCAACCCAGACATGTGCCCTTCACCGGAATCAAACCAGGGACCCTTCAGTCCACAGGCTGACATTCTATCCACTAAGCCAAACTGGCTTAGTAATTATTTATTCTTTTCCAGAAATTAGTTTGAGCACTGCCTCTTTCCATGTCCCAAGCTCATTTGAGTATCCTTCCATCTTATCTGTCTTCACATTTTATAGAAGTCTATAGATTAAGCAAACACTATTGATCAACTTTCATGGATGTAGAAGACTATGTCTGAAAATGAATAGAGATGAGTGGATGGAATATTGTTACTAACCAGTATTTCACAGTGTTCAAATGGTTTCCTATGGCTGTGAATAGGAGTGATGTGGGAGTAAAAACATGCCAAATCTGAAAATGTTGGGGACTACTGCCTTAAACAAGTTTCTTTACCCTGGACCTTTCAAAGCCTTCACTCTTCGTATGTACAAAACTACACTCTCCAAGAGGGGAACAGAAAAGTTGGCTTCCCAACTGTATTTGACTGGAGGAAGCTTTGATCATAGACTATCTCATGAGCCTTGTATTGGTATACCTCCTTAGGAAATGTGGATGTAATTATTAGCTAGAAAAGCAGGCACAAAACAAAAAGGATTTATTTTTATAGGACTGTAAAATGCTCTTTTTAGGTCAGGGAAGGCTTATTTAGGAATGAAAAGTGGAGTTCTCACACCCAAGGCAGTCATCGAGGACATTCCATTTCAATGAAGCACTTAGATGTGTGAAAACAAATGAACATAAAATAAGTATATAATAACACCTTGGGAAAATGAAATGTCTCTCCATTTAACATCTGTCACATAGATAATCATAGCAACTAGATTGATTGTGGAAGAGGAAACTGAAGGTTGGGAAGGGAAGCAGCTGAATTTGCTTATACCACCTGCAATGGGGACTACTTCCTTTGGCAGACTGATATTGCACAACGGTTTGAAGTTTCATTAAAGAAGCATGGTTGGATGGCGGAACCATGTGTGACACAATGTGGGTATGTATTCAGACACAATACATTGCATTTAGACTATCAGCGGGTATATAGTGGTAGAATACATGCATTCTGGATTGTGTTATGCCTTAAATGACGTCTTTTCGCAGGGAACTACATAACATGGTGGCATATCTATAATGATGAAAATATGACCAGCATACTGATTATAAAATGACAGGCAGATTCCTCTGAATCATGATTTGGTATCAGTTGGAACTTTTCCCGCCTTATGTAATTTGATGATATTTCCATGTCTATTATAATTTCAAAGTCCTGCTTATGAAAAATGAGGAAGAATTTGTTAAGTGAACAAAGCCAAATGGCACAACAAATATCCTGAGTTCAATTCATTTTCACTTAAATTCTGTGTGGATGAGTGTCCACACCTGCAGATTATACTTTCTTCTTTTCATGTAAACTTCCTGCTGAAAGCAGGTCAGAGTTAACAGCTGGATCAACTTGGAGGTTGTTGTTGCTTTTTTCTTTAAAAAAAAACACACAACAATTACTTTTATGTTCTTTTAAATAATTGCTTCATTATATTTTGTACATCTGTGCAGGGTTCTGATGATGACATTGGTAAATTTCCAAAGAGCTGTAAAACTGGGGAATACCAGTTAAGCAATAATATAACCGACTTGTGGGTGAGAAAAAGAGGCTTTATACAATAGTGCCCCCCCAACACACACACACACACACACACACACACACACACACACACACACACACAAATTCCTTAAACAAAAGAATCGATTCTGCTTTGTGAGGAAATGGCTCTGCCTCAGGGGAGGATATCAGACATTGTATGTTTAAAGACAGGCTGTAGGTAGTTCAGAAGAGACCCACAAAAATGATAAAAGGTTTGGAAAACAGGACCTGTGAGAGAAGGGTAAGAGCATAGGGATATGCATTCTACTCGAAGGAGGCTGAGGGGAAATATAACTGTCTACCTAAAAGCTAAATAAAGTTACAAGCAGAAGAGGTATTCCTTGTTACTAGAAGTAGAACAGGGCATTTAGAAGCAAAAAAAAAAAAAAAAAAAACCTACACCCATTTTGCTTAATATTAGGAATACTTTTTCTAACAAAGAATATCCATATGATGAGTTATGTGCCAGAATTAGCAGCTATGGAATCAGAGTGACTTTATAGCAAATCCTTCAGAATAATGTGAAGTATAATGACATCAGTCTGTGACCTGAAAAATGGGTTGGGACTTGGCTCTTCAGTTATAGGTGAACATGTGAATTTTTCATTGCTACAATAATGTGTTGGGCCAGGAAAGAAACGTGTATCATGACATTCACAGATCCATAAATCATCTCTAAGGATCAAGCATCAAAATTCAAAATAAAAATATCTTAAATATTTAAATCACAAATGGCTGGCATTTTCAGCAGAGATGCATAATTAACAAATGCAAGAGTTTTGTATCACTTTGATTTTCATGTGGGAAACCATACTACTCTCAACCTCACACCATGAGTTTCAGGAGGAGTTGATCCTGCTTGCGGCCCCAGGCATAGGCATGGGACTTAGGCCTGGCCAATGAGAGCTATTACACTCCTGGTCTCAATGACAGATTCCGAAATGGACTTGAAAGCCAGGCTTTAGTCTTACATTGGGACTATTGGAAGGGTGACATCCTCTTTACTTTAATAGTGCTCAGTTGGTAGAAAGTAAACTGGAGTTGCTGGGGGTCCCACTGCATAGCAAAATTTTCCTTAGGATGAAGGGGGAAAATAAAGCAGAAAAGGTGAAGAAACAAATGCCACCCTGGATACAGCCATGCCTGCAGTTGACTATTCCTGGACTTTTATGCAAACAAATAAATTCATTTTAGCTTTTGTTTTTTACAATATTTTTTAAAAGCAAGGTCTCTGCCCCATAGTGGAGAGACTAACAAGTAATACACATAATTAAACAGTAAATTGTATAGACTGGTAGAAAGGGACAAATGTAATGGAGAAATGACAAAAGCAGAGCAAGACGAGATGTGTGTGTGTGGGGGGGGGGGGCGGGAGAAGCACGATTTAAATAATGGGTGGCCAAACTAGGGCCCTCTGAGATGGTGACATCTGTGTAAAGACTTGAGGATGTGAGGGACATCTGGAGAAAGAGCACCACAGAGAGTATTTCTGAAAGTATAGACTTTAAGATAGGAGATTAATAAAAGGTCTTTGCAACAAGACCCAAGATGCAAAGCAACAAGAGCATCTGTATTCTACCTTCCTTTCTCAGACAGAAGAATGCTATATTATTTTCAATGTATTTCAATTGACCTTAGACAGTTACTCATTAATAAGGAGTAAAATTTAATGCTCAAAAGAACTTTCCAGATTTTAAATGCTGAAATTTAGAGCAAACTTTATTAGCCTAATCCATGTACATAATTCTTCATGGGCATTTATATGTATACATATATATATGTGGGGGGGGGGCTTTTAAGTTTTCTCAATTTCACTTATGGATAAAGTTTCTAAATATGAACTATTTGCCCTTTTCCTTTGAAGAATAAACCAAATTTAAGTCTGTGTACAATGATTCCACAATCAGAGTTTAGAATATTTTCTAAACAACCACTTAGACAAACTATACTAAGTAAGAAACAGAAGCAACCCTGGCAAACAATTATTTTCATCGCAGCACCGACAATTATGTAAATGTGTTTGGAACAGCAATGGGCACCTAATTATGACACCTTATTATGCCAATTTATTTATACACCTCCTTGAATAACACTTTATTTATAACTCCCCCACTTATTCAAAGACAAGGTAAAGTAAGCAGACATCATCCTTAGATGATTGCCTCATCTTTGCACTATGAACACAGCCAATCAATATGAACCTGAACTATCTGGAGTATGCCCTCCCACGTGAGAGCATTGGCTTTTTGCCTGATCACTTTTGCGGGTCAGGAAGTGAGCAGAAGTGACTGTGGCTCAGGCTGGAGAACTGATAACATTAGCTGTCCTGGTAAATACTCCTGGCAGAGAGAGCTATCCCATCACATCCTACTTAAGCAAAAAATCAACACTGGTAATTCCTTCTAAGTGTGAGTAAATTATTATATTCTAAACCACAAATAGAGTGAGAATAACTCAAGAACTTAATACTATCACCATAGCACAGGGTCATTTTCTGTCATTTAGATCAGTGGTCGGCAAACTCATTAGTCAACAGATCGGCAAACCGTGGCTCGCAAGCCGCATGTGGCTCCCGAGCCACAGCTTGCCGACCACTGATTTAGATGGTTCCTTTCTTTAGGTTTTATTTCTTTTATTTTAGAACCTAATAGCATTTATTGGAATTAAATGGCATTTATTTTTTTATTTTATTTTATTGATTTTTTACAGAGAGGAAGGGAGAGAGATAGAGCTAGAAACACCGATGAAAGAGAGACATCAATCAGCTGCCTCCTGTCCACCCCCCACTGGGGATGTGCCCACAACCAAGGCACATGCCCTTGACTGAAATCAAACCTGGGAACCTTCAGTCCACAGGCCAATGCTCTATCCACTGACCCAAACCGGTTTCGGCTAAATGGCATTTCTTGACTTTGATAGAGGAAAGTGGCATAACCTCTCTCAGATTAGTTCCCTAGGTGGAGAGCCTGGAATGAGGACCATTGGGTGAAAGAATGGATTAAGGGAGTGCTCAGATAAGGGAAGTGAAGGAAGCTAGGTGTGGCAGGGAAAGGACCAAGCAAGGAGGTTAACTCATTTGGAGTTAACTCCAACCTGAGCAAATGGGGAGTTCTAGAGCATGAAATTCACTACAGGGTTGAGCCTTCCTTGAGGTGAGGGAGCTGGTGTTTGGAATCCCAAAATGACCTAGTCATCCATCAAGGTCTTGGGGCATTGGGAGTGAGGGGTAGGGATTCATAGCCTCTGGGCCAGGAGGTTCCCATCTGACCCAGAGATACCCCCCTCCAATCCTGCGCTCACAACAGGGAAAGGGGGACATCAAGAGATCTGGACGAGGTACAAACAGCAACCTCTACAGCATCACATATAACAGATGGCTGGCACATTGCTTGGATTGTCCTACAGAGTTTGAAGCTTGCCCCTTATATCAGCATAATGGTTTTAATTTGAGAAATGTGAAATTAAGCCTCAAATATATTCTTTCCTTATATTTGAAATGCTAAAATGATGCTGAACTAACTAATGGACACAGACAACAGGGGGGTGAGGGCATGAATTGGGGGGGGGCCATCGGGGGGTAATGGGAAATAGGAAGACATATGTAATGCCTTAATCAATAAATTAAAAAAATTAAAAAACAAAATTATGCTGAAAAATGTTAAAAATATGGATAATTCTAGGGTTTTATTTATCTATAAAATAAAGAAATTAGGAGATACATTACCTCTCAGTTCTAATCCTCTCCAATTCTAAATGACTTTTGAAGGATTTTTCTCTTTTCAAAATGTGGACCTTAGCCTACTATTGTGAAATATCTACTTTGTACTTGCATATTGCATAGTTAAGGGGCCAGGAGTAAAGGGATTCACCCAGGTCTGAGGTTGTACTTTGACACTTGAACTAAAAGTGTGTTCAGCAGACAAGCAGCATTCCCCGGGGGCTTGTTAGAAATGTAGCCCCAACTGAGAACTATTGAATCAAAATCGGCCTTTTGAGAAGATCCACAGGATCTTTGCATATTAAAGTTTGAGAAGCACTAAAATACTGGATCTTGATGGAATTAATGGATAATAACTTGATAAGCCCTTCAAACTTGGGTCCTTTGGCTACAGAGGGATTGGGGAACAGGGACAGGCAGTTAAAATTTGAACTTATTTAAATATCCCCCCCTAAAGCTGGAATTGAAACATTTTCTGACCTGGTAAATAGTGAAGGCTGCTGTATATGGACCTGTCTAAATACCCCATTTCCATCTTAGTATGCAACTGTGAAAAAGTTTGTGTAAATTATTAGCCTTTATAACCTATCATATGCCTCTTCTGGTTCCTGTTTTGGCAAATCAACTGAGGTATCTGAAGGAAACTATTAAACAAAACTTTAAAATTTTTAAAAAATTTTTCTACTAAAATAGAAAATTTTACTTTCATGGGTTACAGAAAGCAGAAAACCCGAACTGAATTTTGACTGCCAAGGAGAAAGGAGTGACTCATTCTCATTTGATGGTTGCCAAATCATCAATCATTCTAAATTAATTCTCATTCCCTCTGACACTTGAAAAGCACCAAAACACACTTGATGAAATGTCCCAGAGAAAGCCTAGCCTGTAACAGCCGTTATTTGTACTTGTAAGGGCTAACACCTCGAGAAGTTAATATTCCACACCCATTGATCAAGCTTAGGATTGCCAATCAAGTTGTAATATTTGGCAAGATTCATTGGAACTCTGTAGGCCTGAGGGCACCCATATATTCCATACAATTCTTTTAAAAAGTATTATCAACTTTTTAAACGATACAAATATGTGGAAGAGCTATAAATTCTCCTGTTTTAAATATCATGCTGTCCCTTTGGGAGAACCTCATAGGCATAGATAATTACTTCTATATGGGGAATAATGAATCACAGCGTTTTTTGATTCATATCTACACTCTTCTGGCAGATCTCTGGCAAGAATCACATGTAAATAAATTAAATGTTTTCTGAATTTTACTAGTACAGATATACTATACCTTAAACTCAGAAAATATATGTAAGATGGGGTAAGATAGAATATTTTTGTTTCACACATTCCACTTCAAAGCACGGTATAGAAAAAAAAAATAGAATGGACCAATCTCCCATCTCACTTGATAGAGTATTCAAGAACAAGGTTGTCTACAGCCCAAGACAATATATACCGAGGGTGGAATGAATTATTAGGATTTTTTTTAAATGTCTAAATTCTATTCAAGTTTTTAGATAAATCACACAGCAGTCTTATTTTCCAGTGTCATGTAACATATGTTGTTTGTTTAATCAGTAATTAGTTACTGTGCTCCTACTGAATGGCTGGCACTTGGCTAGCTTTCTGGGGGATCCAAAAAAGGAATAATATCTTCTATTTATTCTTAATAATATAAAAGTTTAACATAGGAAGCAAATGCTCAAACCAATATTTGATTTAAAATCAGGCAAGTGTATAGTTAGATAAATGAAGAAAGTACTGTAGATGTGCAAGGTGGGTTTACTGTTGTTTGTATGGAAAATTATACAATAAATAAAAATAGTAGAATAAACTCTGCTTTGCATACTCACAATTGTAAACCTACTTTTGACCCACTCTGTATAGAGACGGAGTTACTCTCTCTGCTAAGTCACAGATGGCTTCCCAAAGAGGATGGTCTTTAAGAATCAGATTTCTCCCTGAGGATAAGGGGAATAAAAGCTTCCTAGACTAACAGTAATACTTGGGTGATAATAACCACAATAAGGGCTAATATTTGTTGCAAATTTGCCATGTGCCAAAGCCTGTTCAAGGGCTTTACTTTTATTAGTCTATTTTAATCCTCACACCATCTACATAAAGTATTTAATATTTTATCTACATTTAATACAGGAGTAATTTCAGGCCCATAGGGATTGATTTGTAAAAAATGACACTCATGGTCCTGGGAATATTTGTGAGTCTTGATACCAATCACAACATCACATCAAGCATGGTGGGAGCAACCTCAGTGTATAGGAAGACAAGAATGGAGAACTATACTGGGCAAGATCAGAGGTACCTTGTCATCATGCTAAGTGAATGGAAGTGTATCCTGTCAGAGATGTGGATATCAGAAGAGTTTTGAAGCAGGAGAATGACATATGAACTTAGTTTTAAGTAAAAAAAGTTAGTGGTCCATGGAGAATAAATTGAGAAAGTGTCAAAACTTACTGTATTGTGTTATGGAATTGCTTATACAGCTAGGTATGAGAAAATGATAAATTTCAGAACTACAGATAATAAAAGAAATTTATTTCTGAGATAGTATGGGTAGGTCTTGAGGACTAATTGATTGGCCATTCTTTGGTTTACATAAAGGGGCTTAAGATGACTTGTACATTTTTAGACTGGGTCTCTCAACTAGGCAGATTTCTAGAGTGGGTAGCTATGTTTCCCCAAATCAGGATACTACAAGAGAAGCACATTTTAGGGAGACTGGATTTTTCTGTGCCTTTGGAATTGTAGCTGGAATGACTGGGATATCCAGTTGAAGACTTCTAGCAGGCAGTTGGAGTTCAATCGGTTCAATCATTAAGTTAAGAGCATTGTTGCAGGATCTAATGCTTTGCATACTGCAAAATCTAAATAAATTAACAAGTACTCACTGAATGATGTCACCAACAAAAAGATGTAAGCTCTATGGTTGAAGTAGGTTTTAATCCACATCACCCGAGCTCTTCTTGACATTTCAAGGACAAATTATTGTTGCCCTCTTTTCTAAACCTGAAATGTTTATTGATGAAGTGGTAAAAATTGCTGCTTTTCTTTTTATCATATTTTAATGTTTTGCAGATTGAGGGCAAGGTAGATGGGGGAAAATCCACTATCCTTCAGCGGCTATAAAAGGATATTCAGAAAGATGTAGAAATTAAAGTTACAGTTGATCTAAGTTGGAAATAAACCTTTACACTAATGCCTATGTTAGAAAATCTGTTTCATCATCTGTGATTGTTTTGAAGTTTCTCGAGAGCTACCTTTGTTTTATTATAAAAGTCACAGCCATATTCTAGTGCCTCCATTTCTCCCTGAAGCAAGGAGCAGGAAGTGATCATAGACCAATAAATATTTATTTCACAAAAGATCTTGTACAGAAAGATCTCTGTAGATTTTTAAGAGCTTACTGGCTCTTTAAATATCCTAAAGATGGGTCAACCTCATGGTAGAAGCTATTAAATTTTTAAAAATGCATTTGCTTATACTAAATATAGTTGTAGCTTGAGGCAAGGCTTTATTCATATGATGCCTTTCACTATTGTCAAATATTAATTGAACATCATACAAACACAGAACCAAATAGAAATGAAAACCCACTATCTCAATGCCAGAATCTCTTCTCACTTTGCCATTTCTCTATCTCAGTGCCAGTAAAGCAAATTGCTGGTAGATACAGTTCTCCAAGCAGTGTGGCTTGACTACCAAAACAGTAGTGAGAGTAAGTAAGGCTCAGAAGAAATTCAAAGGATAAAGAGGAGGAGGAAAATGCAGTGGGGGAGAAACTGATTCAATTCAAGGCCTTTTAAAAAACAACAAAAAGAAAATCTTAGGTGAAAGAAAATTTTCCAGTAGGAAGGGATGTCCAAATGCTTAAAACAACTCAGGCAAACCTCTATTAAAACAAATGGCATATTATAAAATATGTTTAAATGATCATGCAAAAGACAAAGAGGAGATAACATGCTTCCTTTGGATATTTAAAGAATTGCACTCCCTGCTAAAATGATGAAAGGAAAAACAATGTCCTCTCTTTAAGGTGAAAAATATTCTTGTAAAGCATATGCTTACTGGGTTCCGCATTGAATATATTTTAGCATTATTGCTTTACACTCGTTTCTTTTTTTTAAATATATATATATATATTTTTAAATATATTTTATTGATTTTTTACAGAGAGGAAGGGAGAGGGATAGATAGCTAGAAACATCGATGAGAGAGAATCATCCACCAGCTGCCTCCTGCACACCCCCTATTGGGGATATGCCCACAACCAATGTACATGTTCTTGACCAAAATCGAACCCAGGACCTTTCAGTCTGCAGACCGACACTCTGTCCACTGAGCCAAACCTATTTCAGCTAAAATATATTTTTATTAATTTCAGAGAGGAAGGGAGAGGGATGGAGAGATAGAAGCATCAATGATGACAGAGAGTCATTGATAAGCTGCCTCCTGCACGCCCCTACTGGGGATCAAGACCTCAACCTGGGCATGTGCCCTGACCAGGAATTGAACAATGACCTCATGGTTCATAGGTGGACACTCAACCCCTGAGCCACACCAGCCAGGCCCTACTTGGTTTCTTATCAGCATCTGGGTGAAGAGGGCCTTGCTATTTGGGTTGTTGTCTTAGTAGAAAGAAAAAAAACAAAACCTGGAATCAGCCTATGTGGGATGGACACCCAAACTTTCACTTTCTATATATGTAATCTTGGCCAAATCGCTCTGACACTTTAAGCCTCAGATTCCTCATCAGACAAGTGAAGCAAGCATCACAGACCTCTTACGAGGCTTAAATGCAAACGGCCTTGAAACAGTATACTTTCGTCTCATGGGATTCAGTTTGAAAACGTTATCTCAAGAGCCTGCCGCATCCATGACAACTTCAGAATCTGAGAAGCTGGCTTCAAGAGTTTTTCCAACCATTAGTGTATGGCAGCCTGGGCTGGGAATACTGTAGGGACGACTGAAGAGGAAGGAAAACATGTGGGAGCCTGCTCTTCATTCCTGTTTCCAATAAACTGCGCTGACTGTGCTGAGCCAGACTAGACACTGAATGAACAGAGTTCTTCTCTGGGTCATCCATAATACAGTTTCTCACTCAGAGAGGTAACAAGATAGAGTGTGCATGAGAGAACTTGGAAAGCGATAGCTCTGTTTAAATGCATGACACTGTCATTATTTCTCAAGCCTCCGGAGCAAGGTATGCACACGCCGTGTTATGCTAGCTTTGGGCAGTGTGCATCCCTTAAATGGAGGTCAAATGCCCGAATCCCTACTTGACTTGAACCACTGAAGCTTCCATTATCCTCTTCATTGATCCGGAGAGGCAAGCACAAATAAAACCCAGATGACTGTCTCCGACAACAAGGAATCTTTAAATGTGCATCATTTGGCAGTGGCATTATCTTTAGACGATTATCCAGTGTATAAATGTTTATTGCCTTGCTTTAAGATGCACAATGTAAGATTAACAATCATGGTGATTTTTGTATAAATGCAATATTTCTGCTATTGTGTTTGTGGAATTCAGCTAGATAATAATTGATTCTGTGACAGGGATTGGCTAATTTGCCGACAGTATAGTATAAAACACATTTATACAGTCAATTACACCCAAGTGCATGGCCTATTTGCTTTATAATTTCATAAACTTGCCAGCAATTTAAATAAAAAAGTTCCATTAAATTATCATATCGTGTGATGGAATGATATTGCCAAGTATATTAAAGCATGTGTGTTCAGCCAGAATTAATTAAATATTATTACTTTTTTCTTATTAACACATTGAACCTACCCTTCCTACTCTTGAACTTATCCTTCCTACTCTTTTCTCGAAATAGAAGCCTATTAGTGAACAAAGTAAACTTAAGGGCAAAGTTTAAACATTTTCCTGAGGGTGTTTCATTAAGAACCCTGGTTCTTTTGTTTAAACATTTGCTCTTGGTAAATGTACTTGTATTGTGAAAATATTTTATGTTCTTAGATATGAATACTGGAAAAGTTTAAAGAAATACCTTTTCTTGAATTATTCACATATTCAAAAGGGGGACATTAATGTCTTCAGCTTTGAAGAAGTTGTGATATAAACTATTTCAATATTATTTGTTTATAAATCTATTATTATTTGTGATTCCATAAATCTATCTAATCTTAGGAAGGAAAAGATACAGGGCTGGATAGTTCAGGCAATTCAAAGATGAATAAAATATAATACTTTTCAATACAGAAGATACCTGTTTCATATGAAATAAATTAACCTGGCCTCCTCAAGGGACTCACAGTTCAATAAATCCACAGTGAACAATAAGAATTAAACCCTTAATATTAAAGCCCTTGTTTTATTTTATGAAAAGTGAAACATAGAGGTGAATTTCTTCCTGACATATACTAAATATACTAATCAGATGCTCATGGTTAGTCACACACTTTGACCTTTATTCTCAGTCTTTTTTTTTTTTTTTGTCCACATAATTTATCAGGTTGCCCCATATTTTGCCCATTTAGAATTACAAGGGTTTTGGATTTTATTTCTAAACAGTCTATGCTACTTCTTTCATTACATAAATAAAAAATAGTTTTTTCCTTATTCATAAAGCAAAACATACATAGTAGTCAGAAGCAGACTATGGCCGGGACTGGTTTGGGTCAGTGGATAGAGCGTCAGCTGTGGACTGAAAGGTCCCAGGTTCGATTCCGGTCAAGGGCACGCACCTTGGTTGCGGGCACATCCCCAGTGGGGAGTGTGCAAGAGGCAGCTGGTCAATGTTTCTCTCTCATGGATGTTTCTAACTCTCTGTCCCTCTCAATTCCTCTCTGTGTAAAACCAATAAAATATATTAAAAAACAAACAAACAAACAAACAAAAAAAAAAAAAAAAACCCAGAACCTGGAATGTTCCAAGAGCTGGGCAGCAGGACCCAGAGCAAGAGTCACCTAGAGGAATGGCTGGGTTCCATGCCACCTCTGGCCCTACAGTGAATCTTATAGCTAAATTCTCCCATGTCTCTGAGTCACTCTGTTCAGCATCAAAGTCTTAGGAGAAAGAGCATCACTTGTGTGCCTTAAAGCTCCCAGTGAAAAGAACAAAGATCTGGTCTCTTCAACACCCTTGGGGACGGGGGGCGGGGGCACTGTCTCAGCCAAGAGCACAGGACAGGGACTTCTCTCAAAAGGAAGAATAAAGTGAAAAGAGAACAGTGAGTGTTTGGATGCTGGAACACAGCACCAACATAAATAACATGAACAATTCTGTACTACAACTTGATAGTTGTGAAGACTTTAAACAATGAAGAAGTAAATAAATAAAAAACTGAAAATGCCTTCATAATTGGACTTGGGGGATTGACAGTTTTACAATTTTTAGTTTCCATCTTTCCAGTGTTCTATATTTACATATATAAATATATTTACTATATCATATCATGTATATTATTCTATAACTGTATTTAAACTTTTACTAATAAATAATTACCTGTCATAAATATATATATATATATATATATATATATATATATATATATATATATATGGCACAGAGAGAGAGATTTATTCAATCCATCTTTATGACTTCCTAGTAGTCCATTAATTGGATTTTCATAATTTATTTAACCAATTTCTATCGATGGGTATTAAGGCTGTTTTTCATTTCCCCCATTACAAATATTTTTCACATTCGTCTTTGCCTTCTTCTCCAATTATGTCCTTAGGAATAATTCTCACAAGTGGAACTTTTAGGTCAAAGGGGATTCTCATTTGAGAAATACTGCCAACTTGCCCTCCAGAAAGATAGTGACAAGTTACACCCCCACAAACAGTCTGTGAAATATAGTCATCAGCATCACCAACTTCATCGTTTTTCTTCTGAATCACCAGAAAGGTGTGAAAAAACCCTACACTTAAACGTAAAGATTTATAATTACCAGCACTTACCTTAATAAGACAGTGCTTGGAATTGGGTAAGCATAACTTTAATGCCTCCTCAGACTCAGCAGAAAAAAAAAAAGAAAGCTATTGCAGATATTTAATTATTGTAGTCAAAAGAACCCACCTTGAATAACACTGTCGACAAGAGTCTTTCACAGACTGTATATTTTAACTTGCTTCCTGTGTACTTTGTTAAACATAGTGTTAGTTATTCTCTGTAGGTGACTTTAAATTTATATAATTGTACACATCAAAGCTATGGTCAGACAGAATTCTGCTTATTTGTGGTGAGATAATATTGTAAAGGAGACTTTGCCAAGAGAATTCGAGTTTGGACAGTCATCCTTTTCCTTCCACATGGTTACTGAAAATCCACCTAATTTCAACAATCACTCAGAAAAATTCTCACATTGATGGAATCCTTGTCCCCTTAAAGTTTTATTGATGCTTATTTTGAAATTTTACAGTATTTCCAAAGTATTCCAGAAATTAAAAACAAACAAACAAACAAAAACTCCCTGGACAAGAGGAGACTGTGTTAATGCCAAACCCGAAAAATGTGAAGATTTTGCTTATTCCAGTGAGTGGTAGTTTTGAATAAAGCAAAATCTATAATCTTAGTAAATATTACATACTATTATTAAGAAAGCAAAAAGGAATTGTGCTGGAGTTAATTAAAGCTTTAAGAAATGCCTGCTTTTATTGGCAATTTTTTTTTTTATTGCAACAAGAAAACTAAAAATTAAGAGGATGGTTGGCAGCAATATTGATATGCTAATGGATAAACATGCTAATTTAGAAAAAACTAATCAGCAAAGACATTACTAATGGAAATGTACAGGAAAATGGCTAATGCTGTATGCAAACCTGGTATCTACAAAATTAAGCAGAAACCAGTTTTGTTTTCATAATTGTAACTTGAGAGCCGGCTCTTCTCAAACTAAGCTTTGCTACAGGAAGATACTGACAAATTTGCTGCATGCTGGGGGGGGGGGGGGGGCGAATTCATGTGCACACACATACACATGTAGACATACATATATGTATATACACCTGTGTGTATATATTTATATAATTATTATTATATCCACTTATATCCAAGAGGGTACTTAAGCTTCTATTCTTCCTGTCACATGGGGTCTAAGTGGCATTCTCTTTATGAGAAAAGCAGGCATTGACTTCTTAGGTAAAACAGCTCTGAATTCAATGGGCATGAAGTGGTAATGTCATTGACCAAGTTTAATTTAATAAATATAATTCTTATTCTCCAGCTAAACATATATCTTTCAAGCAGTTCCTTTCCTTGTTTTGTCCCCTAAACTGAAGATAGGCACTTAAATACCACATGCCCCAGACTAGTCATTTAAATAAATGAAGTGCTCCAAGAATAAGACACTAAGGAGTGGTAGGGATTGAGGCAAACTAGAGAACTAAGTTTAGGGGGGACAGAAAATAACCAGTTTCAGTGAAGAAACTGCAGAAACCACTGGTGTTGCCAGATCTTCTAATTGTATTAGATAAGCTGGAAAGACAAACTTGATTCAAGTTTAAAGCCACTCAATTATAACTTTTTTCTCCTCCCATTCTCATCCTCCTTGGTTGATAGCTAAGGTCTAAGAGGACATGAGGTGTCATGGCCTGGAGGGGGTGGGGGTGGGGGATTCCTACGCAAGTGTTCACATTCCGTCCTGGCTGGGATCTGCTGATAAATACAACTGCACTTAATCCTCAGGGAGGGCCAGCCATCCATATTGTCATCAGAGACTGAGACTGAGAATGCTTATAGTATAGTGCCTCCTTCAGAGTGAGCCTCCAAGCACTAAACCTACTGCTTCATTTCTAACTTTTCTTCTACCTTCCTGCCATCCTGTGTGATTGTAACCTAGTTTGGGCTGATGGCAATAATTTATTCTGACTCTCATAAGTCCTTTTTGTATCTCGTTTTTGTGACTGGGTCTTGGAATCTGATGCTCCAGAGGCACAGGCTCTTGATACTCTAAACTGCTGATTTTCTCAAAACTATTACTTGTTTGCCTTGGAATTACAGTGTCTTTTCAGAAGCTCATGAGCTTAATATAATCAATTTCTGTTTTTATTTTTGCGGAAGCAACTAGGCCCAAAGACTGGGAGTTAAGTTGAGAGAGGATATTGATTCCTACGTGAAATAGTATCCCAACTCATTAGCTATCATTATAAAGATTTTATTTTACCTTGCATATCCAAGCATCTTATTGAAAATTGATAATTACATGTGGATTTAATGAAAAAAGGGTAACTTGGTCAAATAAATATATTCTTATAGCAGAGAACAGAAATGTAAAAAATAGTAAATGTAAAAAACAAACAAACAAACAAACAAACAAACAAACAAAAAAACACCTTCCTTCCTTGATTTATGTATAGGATATTAGGCTTTACTCTATTTTATAAATATACTATCTTTATTAAGAGGCCTTCCTTTGGAATACAGAGTAACTTGGTAATATAGCCCAAAACTGTGTCTCCCAAATGTAAGGAAAAATATGCTCACTCTGATGACATTCTGAGAGTTACACTTCATTTGTCACCTCCAACTTAAAGCATTCACATCTCTGAGTAAAGAAAGCAATTGTTAACTTCTGTAATTGATTAAAGTCAGCCGAAACCACTTTGGCTCAGTGGATAGAGCATTGGCCTGTGGACTGAAAGGTCCCAGGTTCGATTCCGGTCAAGGGCACGTACCTTGGTTGCAGTCACATCCCCAGTAGGGGGTGTGCAGGAGGCAGCTGATTGATGTTTCTTTCTCATCGATGTTTCTAACTCTCTATCTCCCTTCCTCTCTGTACTCTGTAAAAAACAAGCAATAAAATATATATTTTTAAAAAATAAAATAAAATCAATAAAGGTCTTAAGGCAATAGCCAACAATTGAAAAGTATCTTAGTTGCTACTTTGGTTGGGTGAAGGGAAATTTTATTTTTCAGAGTTGTATTTGCCTTACTTATCAGCAGAATTCTTGCCTGGGAGCTTCTCTAACATTTGGAGATAGCTTTGGGGGTTTAGAACTAAAATAGGATTCACCACTAAGAAGTTAGAGCCAAAGTAAGTCCTGGAAGTAAGAAGTAGAAAAGAGCCCGGCCAGAGTGGCTCAGTGGTTGCGTATCAACCTATGAACCAGGAGGTCATGGTTTGATTCCCAGTCAGGACACATGCCTGGGTTGTGGCTTGGTCCCCAGTGAGGGGCATGCAGGAGGCAGCTGATCAATGATTCTCTATCATCATTGGCATTTCTATGTCTCTCTCTCTCTCTCTCCCTTCCTCTCTGAAATCAATAAAATATATAATAAATAAAAAAAAGTAGGAAAGAGAAAATAAAATAAAAAACACCCGTTGCTCTGTCATTTCATTATGGGAAGTTTGAACCATAACCATAATGAAAAACTTGAATCATAGTATTGGCTAATGTGAAATTTTAAAGTCACCATTGTTTTTCAGAGTGATCAACAGGTAGACAAACTCCAAGTGAAGATCTAATAGCAAACAAATCTAGTCCTAAAACATGCATTTGTCAGTCTGAAACTTTTTACACCTGAATTTAGCATACTTTGGGACTCTAAGGACAAGGAGGTCAGTAAGACATTTAGTGGCCTTTCAGGACTGTTAGCTCAATGAATCCTGCCCTCCCTGTTATGGGAAGCTCATGCTGGTATAGAATGCAGCTGTTTACAAAGTGGTCCCAATGGGCTTGTGTACCAGCTGGCTGTTTGCAAATGCAATTTCATGTGTTGAGTTTCCATCTAGTCATCCCCTGCCAGTTTGGTGCTGTGTTGCCTTAGAGACTGTTTTCTCTATATGTTGTCCCCTAGCAGCTGATGTCAACCAGAAATTTCCTTGTCATCACATCAGCTGGAGATGGATGAGAGCATTAACAAGCAGTTGGACATAATCTGAGATAGTCTTGCTCATGGAATTTTCTTCTCCGGAATCTTCCTTATACTGATTATTTTGTATATCATAGCAAAATATACCTCACACTGATTAAAAGACTGGAAGGTTCATGGCTCCAGAGTAGAAAGAGTATCTGGGAATGTTTTTCTCCCCACGCCTTCCTTCTCTCCCTCTTTCCTCCTCTTTCCTTTTCATTACATCCTGTTCTATCACTCCATTCCATTCCATTCCATTCCATTCCATTCCATTCCATTCCATTCCATCCCACTCACATCCAGTCCATTCTGTCTTGTTTCATTCCATTATATTAACTCTATCTTCTCTCTCTCCCTCTCTCCCTTTCTCTCTTCTTCTCCTCTCCCCACAACCCTTCCCTCCCCTTTGCATCTATCCTCTCTGCTTCTCTCCCTCTTACACCTGCAGGAACACGAACACACACACACACACACACACACACATTTTCTTAGACATCTCAGAGCAAACTTGCTAAAAGAGCTTCAGGCTATATCAAAAGTGAATAAATGTTGTCTTTACTGAGAACTTTAACTTTTTCTTTGAAGTTTAATTTAGTTTCTTAATGTTAAAGACGATATATTTGATATCTGTAAATCTGTCTGTACTCGTCTGTGCATGTGAATGTATATACATGAGCAAAATGGAAAAAAATAAAAAAGAGGAGGAAAAAAACCCTCAAACTTCTGCTTTGACTGCAAGATTAGAGGTTCTAACTTCTTGATTATTCCTTAACAAGAACATTTTAGAGAAATCAGTATCTTTTGTCCTCATTCCATATAGATTACTGCAGTTTGCAGACAGCCCTTTTTGCATATTATGTAAATAGAAAGTTACATTAACAACACTGTAGGTAATGTAGGAACATTTTTTTTAATTTCTCTCTTTTTTTTTTCCTTGTAGAAAGAGCTTCTGATTAAGCGCCATGAGTGCTGCTCATCTTTATTTCCTTGCTGACTCCCCAAGTGCTGCCTGGGATGCCTGAGACACTTTTTGTGTAACCATCATTGCTGCCATTTGCATTCAGCACCACCTAGCCTGAAAAAGATGGCAACTTGGCCCAGTGGAAGACGTAGTCTTTTGAATATATCCTGCTCCAGGTTACTTAGGTGAGGAGTAAAGCATGTGGAGAGGGAGGGGCGGGGAGGGGAAAGTTTGTTTTCAAAATTAAATTTAGTATCCAAAGGTAGCATCTTTACCAGACAGAGTATTGGAGATCTGGGAGGTGGTGGGAGGAAGCAGACTTGCAGAGCACTTCAGAGCTGGTTAAATAAGCTCTCACTCCAACAGGGAACAGGAGGGAGTGGGAGAGGGAAAGAGTGGCCTTGATGCCCTTCACGGGGTGTGTCAAGTTCTACATACATAAATAGAGTCAGTGCTTTTGTCAAAGCATGCTGGGAATTTTGCAAAATATTAGAATAAAGAAATGCTACTTGATAGCTTAATAGACAACAACATGTAATAGGTGCACAGAGAGACATCTAAAGGTATTTCAAAATTTACCCCCAAGGATAATGCAATAGTTGCGAAAGGCTTCACTTAGAGCAGGGGTCTTCAAACTACGGCCCGCGGGCCACATGCGGCCCGCAGAGGAGTCTGATCCGGCCCGCCAGGTTTTTTGGGCAGTGAGCGCAGCCGAGGTGTTACAGTAGGAATTAGTAGTTCATATAGTCCGGCCCTCCAGCTCTCTGAGGGACCGTGATCTGGCCCCCACTTTAAAAAGTTTGAGGACCCCTGACTTAGAGAGTGACATTAATTTTTAATAGAAACGAAACAGTCACTTCGCAAACTAAATTGGTAGCCCTGGCCCCCTGGCTTACCAGAAACTGGAGCCATGTGGTTCTGCCTCAGCATTGGCTTCCTCAAGGTCCTTAACAATCTATGGAAGTGAATGATTTGCCAGCTTTCTCTTAAGGCAGAGGAGAAAGTTGCTCCATAGAACCAAGTATGAGCAGTGTCTCGTTATAATTTATCCAGCTACCAAACATTATATGGTTCTATCTGTTTAGGAGACTGTCTCACCTTAATAAGTCACTCCAATTTCTCTCCTTGAGCAAATAGAGTTTATAATGTTTCTATACCATCAATGTGGAATGGATTCCCCCATGCTCTCTTTGCAAATGTTTGTTGTGATAGCGTATGGCACAATTTACTTATTATTGTGGCAGAAGTTTAATGTGATTGAAAGCCATCAAAAGGCAAAGCTTCTAAATGTCATACATGACTTGTGTCTGTAATTCCAGAAGATGTGGATGCCTGTTGACTTTCTTTCTCGTCCACAATGATTTTCCCCCCTTTCCACTAAGTGGCACTGTGTCATTTGCATTTTTTTCTGATCAGGTCAAGTATCTGAACATTTGGAATGCTGGTATGAAAATCAATTTAGAGCTTTGCTGTAAATTTCTGCTAAATAGGTTAGATAGGGGATGGGGGAAAGCAGCAAATATATATATATATATCCCATGAAGCTTACTCTTTCTGTATTTAACTCTTTCCCACTTTTTCTTTCCAACTCCATTAGCCTCCAAATAAGCACCATATTATATATGTCAAAGGAAGTTTTATTTAGACTTATAGGGGCTGATCTATTCCCATGCTGTTTAAATTAATGTTCAAAAAAGAATTCAAACCACATTCTAACATTTGGACTATGTAAGAAGGAAACAGATTTTTGGGGGAAGAAAAGATGTTGTTTTAGCTAGGCAGAATGGGCGGTAGGAACACAGACACGTGCAGACGGATTTCTAAATGTGTGTATTATCTGATAAGATCTGGGCTGCTGGTGTATCAATTCAGAAAGTGAGTGCATGAGCAGAATTTTTTTCCTTCCTTCTTTCTTTTCTTCCTTTTACATTTTATTTTTTCTTTCTTTCTCTCCTCCTCTGCCTCCTTTACTTTTCTAAAAATTTGGAATTTGCTTTTATTTTAGACATTTGCAGCCTAAGGCTTAGAAACACGGGTGCTTTACCTAACTGGTTCCTTGCAGACCAAATTAGCTTCAAAAAAGAAGGGTGAGTTTGAAAAAAAGAAATGAGAATCTCTTGAAATAGAATGGCCTCGATTTGCATCAGAATAACATTTTGAGAATTGAGTTCTGATAATCCTCTCCAAATACAGCACATTATGGACAGACAGAATGCTGTTATGGTGGCATCTACACAATGATCCCATCTCAAAAATAGTTTGGGGGGGGGGCAAGACACAGTGTTACTGATTATGTGTGTGAGTAGCCATATTTAGATTTCAATGCAATGAATGTTTCCAGTTTCTCAAGCACAGAAAAATAATAATAAAACCCAACCTGCCAGATAAAGAAGCGTAAATGCAACCTTGGGAAAGGGTTGAGAGGCCAAAATTCTGTGCGTATGTGTGATTGTGTGTGTGTGTGTGTGTGTGTATCGAGTTCTGTTGGAAACTAATGAATTACATTTCAATTAGCCAGCTTTTAGCAGCAGTTACTTTCTTGGTGTGTTGGCTTCTATTTGTAGCACGTATGGTAATATATTTTTTCTTATAAGTGAAGGGTATGTTTTTAATCAGAAGGAAAAAGAAAAGAAATTAGTGAGCCAGAGGAATGTCAAAGTCTACCTTTAAAACATATATATACATATATATATGTATGTATGTATATATATGTATATATATACACACATATATGTGTGTGTATATATGTGTGTGTGTATATATATATATATATATATATATATATATATGATCACCTTCTAAAGAATAACACCACTTTCTTTTCCATGTGCAAAATATTATACACTTGCTTTTGAAACTAGCTAACTTTCAAGAAGAGAATGAGTTTATAGACTTCCTCAAATAAGTGGATTACAGAGACCCTGGAGCAGCATTGAAGCCAGTACCATGCCATGAGCTTCTGTTGACAAGGAGGGAGGACTGCCATGATGTCGTCTCATGAGGACAAAGGCTGGTGAGGTGGTGGAAATTGGCATGCATCCATTGGTACACAAGGCCTTTTGGATAGTCCTCAAATAGGCAGTATTTTATTGGGGATGTTTTCATTTCTTTACAATAGGCTTGTGAAGATTCATAAGCCATTGATGAATCTGAAACAGCCTAAGTAGTTTATTCAGTTTTTGTTCAAATAAGTTTTCCCCAAACTTGTTTGGTCTTGCATCCCCTTTTGCACATCACATGTATTGTCGTCCCAGTGAACTAGCTTAATAGTCAGGATAGGATAGTTTAAGCTTCGGTAACAAAAAGCTTCCCAAATATCAATGTCTATTTCAATATAGGTATATTTTCTGCTTAGGTTCTATGTCCAATATGTCCGTAGGGAATAGTTGGAATATTATATACATAGGAGTCACTGGTGGACCAAACAGGAAGAAAGAACTAGCATATAAAGTGGGTCAGTTGCTTTGCTAGAAAGAAAAGATAAAGCTGTATAAAGTCTCATACACACAATGACCATTAAATGCCCTGGATCAGAGGTGACTCAGCATTTCTGATCACAATTGTGTGAAATTAGTCTACCCAAATACAACGATGCAGGTAATGTAATCCTAGCAAGCATGTGCCCAAAAGGCAAAGATCCTAAAATAGTTTGAGAATACTTGGATGACTATCATATTTTTTATTTTTCAGAATATAGAGTTGCACCTGGGAGAAAGGGAGGAGAGACTGCCACAGTATTTTGGAAATACCTCAGTTATGTGAGCAACACCTTTTTGCATTGGAGCTACATCACAATCAGTAATGTGAGTAGGGAACAGATTATGATAAGCAATTTTTTTTTCTTATAAGGAAACTGAGACATATGCAATGACCCTTGTGAGCTGATATGGCATGTAAATGGTCTTTATAAATCAGAAGGAAACACTGGGATTTTGAGAAATGTGAATAGGTTCAAAATCTGAGACAGCTGGACTAGCAAGAATGATCATCACAGTTCAATTGTATTCAGAATTCTACCAGATTCGTCTGGGACTTGTGCGAGTGTTGGGGAGATTACACAACAGACATGAAGTGTGAAATAAAGCTCACTAACAAACATGTGAAGGGATAAAGTTTTGGTGAGGTGACAATTTGTTTCATAAATACCTTAAGAGCTTCTGGCCACTGAAAGCAATGAGCACTGAATCATTAAGGAAAAAATTCACAGTGCTTTGTGTGAACCTATTGCTTTAGTCAACAAAAGGACAGTTCAATGTAACGGGGGGGAGGGAAATAAAAATAAATCCTCCCCCTTTTATGTGCTGTTGGACTCCTATTGAGGAAAATAAATTCTGGTTTATTGCTGTCTGCCTGAGAAAGAAGGATGGAGGCACAGAATATTTTAGAGCTTTGTTTGGTTTGTCGGTGTAGGTGGGGCACCAGGTCGTGGGAGCTGGTATGCCATGACAAGCCACTAGCAAAAGCCACAAGCCACGCTGTATTACCTATTCCACGTCCTGCCTCACCTCCATCTCCCCCAGCCCTCGAATCTGCCATAATCAGTCTTGCAAGGCACACATTGCCACAGCCGCACGCCTGAGGCATTATCTCCTATCTGTGGTCTGATGCGCTGTAATCCCACAGCTAAATGTGGTAACCCAACTTTCAGAGAGCCTCCGTGGCAGGCTCGCTGAGATAACCCATCTCGGTCCATGAGTGCCAGGTCGCACGGAGCCTGCAGGCTTGGAGTGCTGTGGATTCTTTGTGTCGCTTCATCCCACGCACCCTATAGCTTACCCATCCTTCCAGAGATCACAAGAACCCTAAATAGCAGATATGGCATCCTAACTAGAACACCACCTGTTTTGTGCAAGTATACATGGGTTTCTGCCACCCGGCTGCTTCTCTCTCTCTCTCTCTCTCTCTCTCTCTCTCTCTCTCTCTCTCTCTCTCTCTCTCTCTCGGAGTTTAGAGTCTGCTTCTGTTGTCTGGCTGACCAAATACACGTAAAACTGGTAGCTATAGGCTTCTTGTACCCAGGCTAACGGTACCTATGCCACCTACACAACAACAGTGACCTACATATATTTCTCACACATGATGCTTTTAAATATGCTTGCAGGTGCTGAGATCCTAGGCAATGAAGACTGTTGCTTGACAAGCCTCTTTGTTTCATGCTTCAGAATTTTTTGTGGTTGTTTGTTGTCAAAAGAGATATTCTCTCTTTTTTCTTTCTCTCACACACACACTCTCTCTCTCTCTCTGGTACTGATATGGAATTGCTTAGAAACATGCAGGTTTTGACATATGCTTTTACCTAAAAATGTATCTATTCCTGCTGCTTTATTGGACCCCCTAATTACTTGTAAAAAATAATAATAAATTGGGCAGGTGTTCGCTCTTCCAGTTGATTAATTGACAATGATTTTACTACAATTGACGGCAGAAAGCTAGGAAGCTGCCGGTTGGAGTTCAATGAGGAATACACATTTTCCTACTCAGCCGTGTGCATCAGCTTGAGAGGAGAATTTACAAAAGGCTCAAATTGCCAGCAACTATCTCTGTGTTTCATTCCAGACTTGGAGATCTCTTCATTCCTGTTATAGACACGTGAAACTCTGGAGCTGACAAAATGAGTTTAAAAATGTCTTCCCCCCTACATGAAAAAGATCACCCAGGTCAGTCACTATTATGTGTGGAAAGCAGTGCATCCTAGTAGGAACAATGAGATCTGATGCAAAGTTAACTGGGCTTTTTCACTGTGTCAGTGGTGTTTTGCTTTTCAGTTTTGCCAGCAGCAGAAACAGCAGCCTCCAGATTAAGATGGTCTCTGAGGACTGTGCCTCCCAGAATATCAGCACTGCGAAGTTGGGGCCATTCTGTTTTAATTTTTTAAAGAGCGTCAAAGAAGACCACACAATGTTTTCAGACCACTGAGTAAATAGAAATAAATCTAAATTTCAGAAACAGAGAAACAAAACCCAGTATTTTTCTTCCTTTTTGACTACTATGAAAACTTCTCAGGTCTTATAAGAATTCTAATGATCTTCAGGAGACGTGGACAATTATGATTTTATTAGCTTAATTAAGAAGAGTCCAAAGCATAAAGCATGACTTCAGACCACCAGGTTTGCAGAAAAGAAGTAGTTTGGATAATAGAATTTTGCATAAGATAAGAAAGTGGTGCACCATATAACATGAGTTAGATTCAAGGTCTGGCTGGAGTTCAGGCCGTATTTTTATGTTGATCCTTAGAACTCATTCATTCCCTCTATTTTTATTTTACAGCTGGGCTGGTAAGCATGAATAATGTAGATACACAAATAGCATAGAAAGTGAGTGTAGCCAGGAGGTAGTAAGAGAGAGAGAGAGAAGAGTCCATATTTCCTGAAAACAACTCCAAATAGAAAAGACATTTTCATGCTTTTTAAAAGACAATAACAAATAAAGAAAACTTACCAATGATGTATATCAATTCAAAGTACCCATGGAAACATTTTTTTTTTCTAAACATAGATGCTAAGAGACCAACTTTCCAAGAATTACCACAACCATTTTATAGCATTTTTCTTACTGATCAAATTTATAAAAGAAAAATAATGACATTCCTGAGTCATATCACTGAAATCATGAAATTGATGGCCTTCTTTTATCTTTAAAAAAAAAAAAAAACCAACCCCTCAACATATGATTGAGATTCAAAGTGTGTTAAAGGAGCATTTCAACAAAACTAGCAGGTCATTTAAGAAAGACTGAATATATAAATGAACTCTTAAAAGTTCACATAGATCAGTGATCGGCAAGCTCATTAGTCAACAGAGCCAAATATCAACAGTACAAGATTGAAATTTCTTGTGAGAGCAAAATTTTTTAAATTTAAACTTCTTCTAATGCCACTTCTTCAAAATAGACTAGCCCAGGCTGTGGTATTTGTGGAAGAGCCACACTCAAGGGGCCAAAGAGTCACATGTGGCTCCCGAGCCGAGGTTTGCTGATCACGGACATAGATGAATCATATTCACTTTGATGAAAACAATAAGAGAAAGACTGGGATTTTTTAAATATTGCGTATTTTCAACAAAGGGCTCTGTTCTCATCCCCACTCTCTGAGACGCCTACCTTTGGCCATGAAACTTCTGGTTATTTTGATATTCTGATTTGTCAAGCAGTTTAAGGGTTCAAATCTTCCAACTTATCCATTCAGAAACACGAGGTTGACCTCTCTTTGTGGACAGGGTATGAGTTTTCTTCTCTTGCTCCTAGGTTAAAAAAAAAATCTCTTCTCACACATTAACCTTACTAAAGATTTGCATGGTCAACATTTTTAGCTCTAAAAAGTCAGATTGAATGTTATCACTCTGATGAGTTTACACACCACTCTCCCTGCCACTATACAGTTGGAAAATAAATCAGATGTTCGTTCTAAGCCTCAATGAACCAAGGGTACTAAGCTTCTGTACTTGACTCCAATGATGTGTTTTTAGAATTAAGACTTTTCTAAGAAAATGGTAGCAACCATTAAAAAAAAAAAAGTATGTATTTTATACAGGTGAATTAATCTCACTGCCCCAAGAAAACATAAAACACAGCTTCTCCAAAGATGTCCAAATTAAATTCACTTTTCAAAAGGGAACATTTGAGAACTATGTGTAGAAAATATAAGCTTCCCTTTCATAAAATTCTCCATTTCCCAAGTTCTAGCTAAGCACCTTGATTGCTTTATGGATTAAACTGTGTATACTCAATGCCTGCTCAGGCTAGGCTGTGAGTCAGGGAAGACACAAAGCAGACAGGCATATCCCAGCTGTAAAATTGCACATTCTACCATAAGTGAGCCATCCAGACTACCTACTTCATCTCCTTCTACCAAAATATTGCGTTTTCTCTCCCAATAAAGATGTTTTATAATGGCAATGAGGTGCCGTAACTCATGGAGGTTCTGCTGCTTACTTGCTCTCTGTGTCCTGTAACTCCCACTCTATCGTGAGAGCATATGTTGTATCTCTGTCATGAATTACTATTGGGCGATTCCATGTTGGAATTTGCACTTGGAAGGCAGTTTCTCCACCCCCAGCGCAAAGATTCCAGCTCATTCATAAAAGGTCCATATTGTCTATTGGCTTCTGTGTTGTAAAACAATTCCTCAGGTGCTGCATCCAGGAGCTCGGTCTCCTAAATTCTCAATTAGCAAAACCATCCTGAACTTATATAGGTACCTGAGGTGCTGTGCCTCTTCATTTTGAAATAACCATTTGTACGCGCTGCATTCTAGGAGACGATTCGCTCCACAATGAGCAAACTCAATGGCAAAATATTTCACGTGACAGTGCTACAAATCTCACTGGCACAAACCAAGGGGAAGACATCCTTCTCCTCCCCCACCCACCCCCATGCACTCCATCCTACCTTTCTCCCAACTTGTTCATTAGAGGATGGAGAGTAATAAGATGAGTTTTGTTTTAGCCTTTGTGATTCTGACTTTCATCAAAGGGATTCCAAACTCTTTTTCTATGAATAGGTTTTCTTTCAAGTGAGTATGTATGGAGCATCTCCTATTAGTGGTACATTGGCGCCTGTTCATGCTGGCCCAAAAGAGCCGACAGGGCTCATCCCTTCTCAATCTGCACATTTAGCAGATGACTCATTATTAACGATATTAGCCAGTGGGGGAGTGTTTACACCATGGAATCAACAAATGCCATTAACCAGGGCTTTCTTGGGAGAAGACGGGGGTTAGATGCTAAGCAGGTATCAGCATATTGCTGTCTCCTACCTAGTAAGTAAGGTATTATACAAATACTGAAGGTATGAGATAGAGTAGTACTGAAACAAAAGTGGTTAAACTCTAGTTGCAAAAGTGAATACATAAGGCAAAGTTGAAATAGTTCAAACTAGCGGTAGGAAAGATGTTAGGATGGCAGTATAACTTACTGGGTAAAGGCTTAGGTTTGGTTGGTCTACTTACTAGTTAAATATCCTTCAGCAACTCACTTCTCTGAACTTCAATTTTGTCCATTGTATAATGAAAATAATAAAGGTTAGCTTCCTTATGCTGTCATTTTTTTTAATTGACTGAGATAATGCCTGGTGCTTGGCTCATACTAAGGGCCCAATATATTTTAGCCACTATTATTAAACACAGGTAGTTAAATAAAGACCAATCTCAATTCAGTTGCAGTTACTTATTTACTTAGTTCCAAACACATGTCTTTTTTTATTGTCCTAAAATACACCCAAGTATTTTACTCGGAGCCTTTGCATCTGCTGTTCCCACTGCCTGAAAAATCCCTTCCTTGGACCTTTGCCTGGTTGGTGCCTTCTCATCATTCCAGCATCAGCTCAGATGCTAGCTTTTTAAAGAGGACATCCTAGGTTACTCTTCCTTGGCATACATTTCTATTCGCCTCCCTTTAGTCAAGAAGCTCCAGAATCCCTGTACTGTGTTCTTGTATAATTTTTCATCATAAGAAGTTTCTGCTTTATTTGGTGATGTGCTTATTAACCATCTCTCTGACTGAATCTAAGATCCTTGAGATCAGTGACCCTGCTTGCCTTTGCACCACTTAACCCTGAGCCCAGGAATGGTGCCTGGTGTGTGGTAGGGGTGCAATAATTATCAGTAAATGGTGAATAAAAAAAGGTTGCTTTGGAGCCAAGAAAGTTCATTCACTACATAAGTGGAGCAGATAAATCCTATCTCTAGTCCAATTAAGGGTTGTTTCTGATAATAAAACAGAAATATTTATGGATCCACAGGAGGTAAAGAAGTTTATTAATACTCTGGGTAAATAACAGAATGAGCAGTAGAAAATCCATTGACAGATTTAATCAGGAAATTGTGAAAACAACCAGATATAACTGATTTTGCAAGGCATGGAAAGATTGAATTCAGAATAACTTGATTGGATGAATTTGAAAATATTTTCTTTCCTTACGCACAACTAAAGGTTTATTTATCTCTGTGATCTTAGCATAATGATTGGAAATAAGAAAGCAGAATTTAGTGTGGATCATTAACCATTCTGATTATTACAATTTTGGGTGGGAGGAAAGATATAATGTGGACTAGCCTTCTTGCTGTGAGTTTCCATAGACTTTTATGTAGGTGTGTGGGTAACATTTTTCTTCCCTCAAAGTATTTGTTTGAGCTTATAAGGAGGGGGGATAGTGGGTCCTGGAAAAGGAAAGAGAAAATAAAACTGTTGGAATAACTACTTTGTAATTTTTATGGTATCAAGTAAGGAATTAAATATTTCTATGTTAGGATATTTTTTAAAATGAGCATGAGAGATTTGGAGAGCTTTAAAAAAATTCATTCCAAAAGTGAAGGACTTCAACTAAAAGAGAAAATATTTGCTACATATTACACCCATACAATAGAATTAGGACAGTGTTATTAAGAAGAAATAGAATTTTAGCATAGACATCTATGTCTTGCCTTATTGGGGAAAAGACATTTTATAATTGGAAAAGAGAATATAAATGCAAGATATGTGGAGGTAGAGCTCTTTATCTTGTATCTGGATTAAATGCTCAAAGTCCAATATTTTTCTTTAGTTTTCAGATTAGCTAGGATAAAACAGGGGTAACATACATAATGTTGGGAGGGTTTTCAATTAAATTGTAGCTAGATAGTTAGGTTGAATATCTGAAAGAATTACCTACAGTTTCAGTGTGTGTGTGTGTGATGATCATATTAATCATATTATCACCATTTATTCTTTCATAACACTCAAGGGGCCAAAGAGCCGCATGTGGCTCATAAGCTGCAGTTTGCTGACCATGAGCCTAGATGAATCAATAACTATGCAGAATGGAAAGAGCCAGAGAACAAAGAGTATGTACTATATAATGCCACCTATATATAACACTAAAAAGTTTAAACTAATCTGTAGGGACAGGAAGTAGATAAGTGGTTGTCTGAAAACAGGGTTGGGAGTGAAGAAATTATTGGGGATCATGGCTATGTTCACTATCTTGATTTTGGCAATGGTTTCATGGGTTTATAAATTCATCAAAGTTATCAAATGATATACTTTACACATGTGCATTGTACTCTTTGTCAATTATCCTTTAATAAATCTATTAAATGTATGGTAAGTACTTATGGTGACTAAAATGTAATCTAAACCATGGGACAGATCATGGTATTCTTTCCAAATATTCCTGAAACCCCCAAATTATGATACACTGCTTACAGGAGTACTCCCTCTTTCCACCCCACCTGAATCCCTCACTGAAATATCGAATTGCAGGGAAAGGATAGCATCGGCAGGGAAGTCTGGCTCACAGCAGACAGAATTCTAACTCTTCATGCCATTTAGCTCTTTCTAAAAATGATGGAAAGTTGCCACCTTTAAAAAAAATCACTATTTTTATTCTCCACAGGTAAGTATTTTTAAAGCAAATTGTACTATCAGTATCTGATTGAGCATATTTCTATTCCCCCTAGATTTAATGTTTTCCATCTGCAATATAAAAGGAAGATAATGCACAATTATGCTCCTAAGATTTGTGCTTTCAATAGTGTTTGCGCTTCTCAATACCACGTTTAAAAAAGAAATAGTAGCACTTGAAAAGTTAAGTAAGAAGATGAACAAAATTGAACACAGAAAAAAAAATAACTGTCTGAAGATGCGCTGAAAATACATTTAAAGACTGTCTGGGACAGCAGCTGATCCGGCGCACTTATCTCTCAAAATGTTGAGAATCATTCAGGTGTAAATATTGGACCTGGAGACCCAAATGGGAGAAGGAAGTCCAATAAAAATTATCAATGGATGAAAAATTGCTTCATCCCAGGAATCAGGCAACTGAGGTCCTAAGTTCTATCTCTCTGAATAGTATCAAGTTGTCACTTCTTTCCACTGTGCACTTTGAATATACACAAATACTGCGCTTAATGACTTTCATGTATTTCTGAAAACTCTATCCCTAAGGGGAAAGTTATTAAATGGAAAAAGGTTTCTTTTATTTTATTTACATATTTATTTTTTTAATTTATTGGGGAGACATTGGTTAATAAAATTAAATAGGTTTCAGGTGTATGATTCTATAATATATCATCTGTATTTTGTATTGTTTGCTCACCACCCCAAGTCAAGTCTCCCTCCATCACCATTTACCACCCCCCCATCCGCCTTTATCTTCTTCTACTCTCCTCACCCCTCTTTCTCTCTTATAACCATCACACTGTTGCCTGTGTTTTTTTAATCCCTTTATCTTTTTTATCCAACCCCATATGTCCCTCCCCTCTGACAGCTATCAGTCTGTTCAGTCTGATTCTAATTTTTTTTTGTTAGATTATTTTGTTCATTTGATTCCACATGTAAGTGAAATCATATGGGACTCGTCTTCTCTGACTGGCTCATTTCTCTTAGCGTAATACTATCCAGGTTAAACCATGTTGTCACAAAAGGTAAGATTTCCTTCTTTTTTTATAGCCAAGTAGTATTCCACTGTGTAAATGTACCCAGCTTTTTCATCGACTCATCTACTATGGGCACTTGGGCTGTTTCCAAATCTTGTGAATAATGCTGCAATGAATATAGGGGTGCATATATTCTTTTGAATTAGTGTCAGTGTGAGTGAATCAAAATTATACCTATTTTTGTCAGATTGGCGAAAATATATATTTTTTGTGTGCCACAGAATTTTAGTAATTTGTTTATATGTGCCATGGGATGAAAAAGGCTAAAAGTCGCTATCTTACACCAATGGCTCATTCCTTAGTCTAAATATTTCCCACACTTTAGTACATGACTTAAGCAGCCCTCTGACCTAAAGCCCAATGCGGTATGATGAAAATTCTATTGACAGCATCAGCCAATCAGCAGCTCCAGATTTAGTTTAGAAGTGGTTCTGTAGCTCAGTTTCTTCTCTGTATAACTAAATGGTTGGAATAGATGATTCCACAAGTCCCCTTCCACTTGAAACTCTACGTACCACATCCTGAGTTTCTCTTAACACATTCAGCAATCATCCCACCAGAGTTTCCAAGACTCAGTGTAGGATGGAAGTTTCTCTCTTTGATGATAAAAATGATTTGCCATCTAAACAAAAACCTTGTGATCTTTACAGTTTTGGATTCTTCCCAGGTTCTAAGTCCTGGCCTATAACTATAGAATCTAATAAAAAAAAGTGATGAGTTTGGAACAATGTTTTTGTATACCCATAAGTTCAATGTGGAGTCTGACTGTAGTGGCTAGCAGATAGGTTCCTTAACTGGAAAAGGGGTTTTAAATGAGGTTTGATGGACTAAATATCTTTTGCACCATCACAAAGAGGAAAATAGAGAAATCTCGTAACTGAAGAAAGTGAAATCCACTTTACTTAATGTGGACCTCTGTCTCTGGTGTGTAGGTCCTCTGTGTCCAAAGATAATTAGCACTTCATAATGCTAATTATTATAATTATGTCTGAGAAAAAAAATCATTAGGGGGTAAGTCCGTTCACGGATTTTCAATTGCCCCTCTATTTAAAAATAAGGTCACTTTTCTATGAAATAGCTTTAGGAGCTCAAAGCAGAAAGAGGGTTATGGGATATTCTGTGTAGGTATAGTCCTGAGTTTTTAATATTCTTTTAAATCTGTGATGTGTCTGGGAACTGAACAGGGAGGAAAATTGGGAAGCTATTTAGTCTAGGAGACTAGTACTTGGGACCCAGAAGAACAAATGTTTCTGTAAAAGTTAATCATCAAATAGTCATTTATTTACTATTCACTGTGTGCCTGGCTCTGCGTGGCTATGCTAAATTGTTTCCACATGCTACCTCGTTTAATAATCTTTTTTATTGATTTTAGAAAGAAAGGGAGAAGAAAGAGAGAAAGAGAGAGAGAGAGAGAGAGAGAGAGAGAGAGAGAGAGAGAGAGAGAGAGAGAGAGAGGAAGGGAGGGAGGGAGGGAGGAAACATTAAATTGTTGCCCCACTGATTTATGCATTCATTGATTGATTCTTATATTTCAAATATATCTTTATTGATTTCAGAGATGAAGGAAAAGGGCAAGAGAGAGAAAAACATCAATAATGAGAGTCATTGATCAACTGCCTCTTGTGTACCCACTACTGGAGATTAAGCCCACAACCGAGGCATGTGCCCTGACTAGGACTCTTAACTAGTGAGCTCCTGGTACATGGGTTTACACTCATTGAGCCACACTAAGTGGGCCATTGGTTATTGTATGTGTTCTGACTGGAGATTGAACCTGCAACCTTGGCATATTGGGACAATGCTCTAACCAACCGAGCTACCTGACCAGGGCTCATTTAATAATTCACCACAATTCTATGAAGTAAATATTAGCACCTCATTTTTATTTTTTATTTTTTCAAAGATAAAGAAGAGTTGTGTCATTTGCCCAATATCCTGTATATAGGAAGTGGAAAGCTCACTTCTGACTCAGGTTTGCTCACTCTAAAGTTCATGCTGTTATGACTTCACTACCATGTGTTTATGCGAAAATACACCATTTATGTTGGTGTATTAATTAATTCAATATTGAAATACTGAACTCATGTAGGGGAGGATGGAGTGGCCCAGAATGGAAATCCTATAATACAGGTTACTTGAGAGAAGCCCATGATCAGTTGGTAGGGAATAGAGCCAAGAGGAAAACTGAGAATACTTTCTGAGAGCCTGGAAGTACAGCTGTGGCCCAGAGGGAAGAATTTGGATATGGGGTGAAATAGCCTGCCTATGAGGACTTAATCCATGTCTGCCTTTTGGGGCCACCATGAAAGTCCCTTCACTTTGCCATGCCTCAGTTATTAATTCCTAAAATGACAATTCCAATTGCCCTTTTACTACTAATCCTACTGCTACTATTATCACCCCTGTGACCATGTGCTGAGAACTTGCTAGGAGCCAGGCAAAGTCCTGAACACATCCTATGCATTGTCTTACTAAATACTCGCAAAGTGTTGCTGTTAACCCAGTTTTAAATATAAGAAAAGTGAGGTTCAAAGAAGCTAAGTAACTTATCTATGAACATGCTTTATAATATATAAAACACCATACATGATAGTGATTGCTTTTACTAAAAAACTGTCAGCTGAGGAGGAGGAACTGGCCTTTCATCTTTTTAAGATGAACAGTTATCTTTCTGTTTAATTGTTTTTTTTTAAGAATCCCCTTGTGACAAGCTCCAGAGGACAAATAATTTATTTCTTGTGGTGTATGGCTCGCTAAATGAATTAATTGATAGGCAGCCCATTGTCAGTCTGAAGGATATGGAAATAAAACAGACATAAGATGTTCTCTACCAAACTAATTTGTACTTTAAACACATAAATATTATTATTTTTAAAAAGTAAGTGTATGTGTACTTTCTCCTTCTGCTGGTCTTAGGAGGGGAAAGGAAAAATAGTAATAATAATTATAATAATAAAATAACAAGAGCCATCTTTTCAGGGGCCAGAAGGCCAAAAGTATATTCATAATATTACTAAGATACTATTTGCCTTATCACTGTGGTGACACTTGCATTGCCCTTGACCGGAATTAAACCTGGGATCCTTCAGTCCTCAGGCCGACTCTATCCACTGAGCCAAACTAGATAGTTAGGGCTAGTAGTTTATTCTTAACAAAGAATCGTGAATTGGTAAAGACATTTACTTACGAAAATAAATACAAGTACATTATATAAGACCAAAAACACCTGTAAATATCCAGGGTATTGTTTGCATTAATTTTAGTATCCCCTCAAGATGGAATATCATACAACCAGTAAAAATATTTTAAGATAACTTATGGCATTGAAACGTTAATAATATATTGACTTTAGAAATTATATAATACAGTAGCTATAAAATAAACTTATTTTGAAAATCTAGATTTAGAGGATTAAAAATGGCAGCAGAGTAAGTGGATGCTGCACGGACATGCTCCCAGGAAAATCTAACATGAAAACATCAAAAGTGGTTGAATAGTAGCACTTGTATATTGTTCAAACTAAATAGTTCATCTATACTAATAATAGAGGAATATGCAAATTGGTCAGGATGCCACCATGTAATGGCCAATCAGGATGGGGGTGAGGGCAGGGCTGAGGCAGAGAGCTCTTAGCACACCTGCACAGGGGGTCCGCAGGGTGTAGAGAGGAAGGGAGAGGAGATAAGCAGTTAGGGTGATCAGGCCAGGAGGGGAGAGCAGATAGGCAATTAGGGAAATTAGGCCAGCAGCAGATAGGCAGTTAGGGGATCAGGCTGGCAGCAGAGAGCAGTTAGGCAATTAGGGTGATCAGGCATCAGGGGAGGGCAGTTAGGGGGATCAGGTTAGCAGGGGGGAGCAGTTAGACAGTTAGAGTGATCAGGTCCGGAGGAGAGAGCAATTAGGGGGATCCAGCCAGCAGGGGAGAGCAGTTAGGCAGTTAGGGGGATCAGGCCAGCAGGGAGGGCAGTTAGAGGCAACAGGCAGGTGAGCAGTTAGGAACCAGTGGTTCCTAATTGTGAGAGGGATCCTGATTGGAGAGGGTGTAGGCCAGGCTGAGGGACCCTCCCCATTCTTTGCATGAATTTTATGCACTGTCTCTAGTTTAATATAATAGATTATTCCCATATATAGTTGAGGAAATGAAAATCAAAGGTTGAATAACTAGCTTGCAGTAACACATGTTTTTATAAAACAGATCTTCCTTTCTCCAAAGTTTTCTCTTAGACCAGCTTGAGGGCATGATATTCTAAATAGTCACATGGGATATTTTCAAACCCAAAAGATTGCATGCAATTTCTTTCTAGAAAATCTTGGTCTGCATATCTAAGATGGTAAAGAACTCCCTGGATAAATAAGGTGATTAAAACTATTTGATGTGCCCTTAGTCAATAATTAGTTTAACTATTAGTAAAGTTTGTAAACAAAAACGTAATATTTAGTTATAATATGTATTATAAATTAAGACCAGATACATTTTCAAGAATTCATCACTTTGTCTATTCCAAAAATAATTTTGAGACTCTGTTTAGAAGAGGAAAGTAATCTATGGAGTTCACCAACCACCTGACACCACCCCTTTAAAAAAAATAACCTTAAATAAAACAATGATACATAAAAATGTCAACTGCGTTTTGGGTAACAAAACCAAATAAGAGCCCATTGAAGGTAAGGAGGAAAAAAATACTTCAAGAAAAAAATAATTGGAAGGACATACCAAAAGGAAAAATATTGGTCAAAAAGTAAGCTCAAATAGAGTCAACCTCTTCAAAAAAAAACTGGAAGAGACAAAATTAACAACAGACAAATCGTATTTTAATAGAAGATGTAATTCAAAAAATAAAGTTGAAAATTCTGAAGCACACTCTAAATGTTAAGCCATAAAGGAATAGAGATGACCTTGAGAAGGGAAAAATGTAAAAAACTTGGATGAAGCTGCCCCAAGACCATCTGGGTGATTATTTTTGAACATAACTTACTCTAGGCATAACCAGGAGAAGCAAGAGCTGCAAATAGAATTGAAAAAGGATGATATTAATATTTTACTGGAATGATTATACAGAGTCCTAAAAACAGAATGGAAGATCGCAAGAATCAAGTCAAAGGTTTTGAACATAAAGAGCCAGAAGACACTCCTCCACGGAAGCAAGAAGGCAAGAGAATCCAGAAAGTTGAAGATAATGTAAGAAACCTCTGGGACAACTTCAAGTGAACCAACATCAGAATTATGGGGGTCCCAGAAGATGAAAGAGAGCAAATATCGAAAACATACTGAAAGAAATAGTGACAGAAAACTTCCCCCACCTGGTGAAAGAATTAGACTTACAAGTCCAGGAAGCGCACAGAAATCCAAACAAAAGGAATCCAAAGAAGACCACACCAAGACAAATCATAATTAAAATTCCAAGAGCAAAAGACTAAGAGAGAATATTAAAAGCAGCAAGAGCAAAGCAGATAGTTACCTATAAAGGAGCACCTATACGAATGTCAGCTGATTTCTCAACAGAAATCATACAGGCCGGACAGGAATGGCAAGAAATATTCAAGGTGATGAATAGTAAGCCAAAAATAATCTATCCAGCAAAGCTATACTCAGAACTGAAGGCCAGATAAAGAGCTTCACTAATAAAAAAAAGCTAAAGGAGTTCATCACCACCAAACCAGAATTATATGAACTGCTGAAGGGGGTTCTTTCGGAAGAGAAAGTAAATAAAGATAAAAATTATGAACAACAAATACGTAACTATCAACAAGTGAATCTAAAAACCAAGGAAATTTTTAAAAAAATCTGATGAACAATATTAACTGTTGAATATAATAGAATCAGAGGTATGGAAGGGGAGTGAACTGACGATTCTTGGGGAAAAGGGGAGAGGGGAGTGTGGGAAGAGACTGAACATAAACTGTGCACCTATGGATGAGGACAATGGGGGGTGGGGAAAGGGCAGAGGGTGGAGTGGGAACCTGGTGGAGGAAAGCAATGGGGGGGGGGAGAGGAACATTTGTAATAATATGAACAATAAAGATTTATTTAAAATACATATATATATATATATATATATATATATATATATATATTTTTTTTTTTTTTTTTTTTTTTTTTTACTGGAATGATAAGTTTCAACCTGCGTGAGAGAAAAAAACAAAATATAGGTTTTCCTACCAATAGGTGACCCTTTCTCATTGGAGCAGACTTACAGGAAGTGTCATTCTGTCTTCTCAGCTTTGAGGGCTTCCCTTATTGGACTGGTGGACTTTTCCTGGGACTCCAGGGTATTCTGAAGATTAACTTTTTCTTAACTCATTGTATTTTTTTGACACTTTAAGTTTTCATCAATAGATTACCTCTCCCCTGACTTTGTTTGTGCTTCCCATAACACAGTTTTTCTTCTAAAGCAAAGCACAATTAACCTCAATATAATCATTTCTGTACACACCCATTTTTTCCCCTAAACAGTAAGTTCCTTTGGGGCAAAGGCCATATCCAGTTCATTATAGCAAACATTCTAGTTGTTCCCCCATATCTGTTTTCTTCTTTAACCATAATAGAATATTAAGTTTTAGCTAAGCACACAATCACCCAGAATTAAAACTATATTTCTCAGCCAGTCATCTTCATAGCTAGGAGTAACCACATGATAAAAGTTTTATACAGTGGAATATGAGGGTTAGTTATGCATATATTTTCTGGGCATTTCCTCCCTTTTGCCAATTTATATTTCTGCTAAATATCCCATAGATATGGTGGTGTAGCTTAGAATATTAGTAATTACCAATCCTACATGTAGTTTTCTACATTTACCATCCTCTGATACCAATAAGCTGGGATCATGTAATTATTTATTACCAGAAAAATGTGATCAAAGCCTGAGTTTTGTCACTTGCAGAAGGAGCCAATTATCTTCCAATGTGTCTTCTCTATTTCTCTTCCCTTGTCACAGTGACCGTGTAGTCCACTAGTTCCAGATATACAGCAATGAGGATCACTGAGCCCATATAAGGCAACTCAGATTTGGAGCATATTTTTCTCTGTGGTACAGCCTCATGTTATTTGACTGGAGTAGATAATAAACCACGTTGAGCCATGAAGTCAAGGTCAACACATCAGTGGTAACAGAGCCACAGTATAGAAGGACTGAGGGTCCCTGACATTGTGGAAATGACATACCACTTCTAAACAATTTACTTCTGAGCTTTATGTGAGAAATAAATACCCATCTTGTTTAGTCCACCACTAATTTAGGTCAAGTTTGCAGCAGTCTAATCCATTCTAATACCTTTCCATTTCTCATAGTGTCTCTTCTGGTATCTCAGTTATCCGAGATACTCGATTAAACATTTAGTGAATTGTCATTGAATAGATGAGATGACAGCATGACAGGGTAAATGGAGGTTAAGCAAGAGAAGATTGAAGGGTAGTCCACTGAAGAGGAAACATTATTTAAAAAGTCTAAAATTTTGGACAAAATTTCCAGGCATTTCCCGACATATCAATTGGGAAATATAGTCCTAAACCAGAAGTGTCATCCTGTCAGCCTACAGATCTAATCACACCTACAGATGGGTTTGGTTTGGCTTGCATTACACTTCTTTCTAAATGTGAATTAGTTGCCAATGTTCATAAATAGAGTTTACATGGAAATCTATATTTCTGGCACCTTTTGAAAAAATATGGCAAATTAGGGCACATATTCTTGTAGGGTAACAAGTTGGTTAAGACTATTTAGTAAGGAAAAGAGTAACCAGTTAATAATGACTATGACAGTGTCTCTCTGACATTGAGGCTATGTGTCTACTGCCATCTAAATCAGAGTGCTAGCTTTCTTGCTTTTCAAAAACTTGGCCTCCTTCCAAAGGAATCTTACACATAACTGCAATTGAAAGTCTTACCTAAGACACTGAAACACATGCCTCAGACATTTGTTTAACAGGTAAGATCCTAGGGCACAAGGATTGAACAATAAGAAAAAAAGGAAGAAAGAGGTAACAACAGAGTAGCACTTCCAAGAGAGAGATCTCAGACAATAAGTATAGTAAAGGTAAAAGGCATGTATTTGAGCGAGTGCGATGAGAGGACAATGGTCCCAGTAGGCTTATGACCATCATAGTCTCTGCCTGTTATCTTAGCCCCACCAAAAGATGAAGTGGCCCCCATACCCCAGATCTAATGTAAGAACCATATGCTATTGTGCTCCTTTGAGCTCTGCTCCTAGATCTTGATAGAATTCTTGACAACTAGAATGGTGATTGGTGCTTCTCCAAAGGCTTGAAAGATTGAGAGGAAAATAGATAGTCCATACGTCTCCCCCTATTCATCTTGGTTTCAATAAGACATGTTATGATGAAAGGTGAAATGCAAGCAAAGACAAAATGAGGTTGTAAATCAAACACTTTCTTGCTTTCCTTGCTCAGTAAAGCCTGTTGAGTGCTTAAAAGAGCAACAGAAAGCACAAGATGTGGAAAGGGGGAGAGGGAGGGGACCAGCATTGAGACAAAGGGAAAGTTGTATTGTTGTGTTTCAGCTTAATCTCTTGATGTTGGTGGGTGTAGAGCCCCAGATGTTAGAGCTAATGCAATATGCATTAGTTCATCACATTGGGAAATCTTTAGTCCCCGCAACAAGGAATTAATAAACCTGGTAATTGTGTCATGTCTGTAATATAGGCTAGGAAAAGAAGTTGTGTAAATCATTTGGTAAATGTGCATGCCCAGATAGCATGTGTTTCTGAGGCCTTCCATAGGGATTGACCCAAAAGGTTGCCCAAGCATTTCCTCCCTTCCGCTGGGCCCTCTTTAGGGGGAGCTGGTATGAAACAGAATGGTTATTTTTCAGTGTATCTCTGGCCTTCAATTAATAGCATATAAAACCGATTCTCTATGCTTTATTTCTTATCAAACCCTCCCCAAAACACGAGTTCTCTAAGGTAATCAGAGATAATCACAAGCTTGCCAAAAATGTTCTTTTCAATTTTCTAAACATTAAAATCAAATATGGTTCAGTTTAGCTCTTCAGAAGCTCAGTTTTTAAAAAAAATAAAATAAAATAAAATGAACAACTAAGCAGTTGTCTCCAGCATCAGGACACTAAATATGTATCCAGAATGGCATATGCAATATGCTTTGTAAAACATTTCTGAATTTCTCTTTTGATTTTTCTGCAGCATGGTGAAGGATATGAAATTTAAAATTATTGTCACATCATCATCGATTTTTTTGTACCTCTTCAGTGTGCTAAATTCCACACAGAAGTATGGATGTGGGAGAAGTAAAAGAAATTTGAGAAGTGAAGGGAGTCTGAATAGGAAGTGTCTTGAGGACAGAATCATATTTACCACAATTGCATCAATTTATTTGCTGCTGGAAGATTTCCATATTATTTAGTATGGTAAGTTGTGTAAGCTTGAGTAAACCTATAGACAATAGAAAACTATGCCCCCATATGTACTCAAAGTGATTAATCTCTTAGAGGCTGAGGACACAGCAATTTGAAGGTACCACATATCACAATCAATACAAACTATTATTGACTATATCAGCTTGGATGAACCCTTTAGCAGGATTGTCTTATGCTAGTCAGAAAACTAACATATTCATATTGCTATATATATGCCTTCTGTCATCAGTAAGTTTTGGAAGGAAAATCCACCCCCACAGTCTTGCTAACATTAGCTTGATTTTGCCTCTTTCTAGCTTGTGGATCCAAGAGGGCCAAATATTTTTAAAGTGTATATTTTTATTGATTTTTGAGAGAGAGGGAGGGAGAGGGATAGAGAGATGAAAACATTGATGAGAGAGACACATCAATTGGCCACTTCCCACACACACCCCATTGGGGATCGAGCCCACGACCTAGGCATGTGCCATGACCAGGAATTGAACCATGACCTATTGGTTCATGGGTCCATGCTCAATCACTCCAGCCAAGCAAGAATTTTTTTTTTCTTGTATGTCAACCAGGATAGTTTTATTTGTAGCAGCTCTTAGGGCACTGTGCTCAGGCCACTTCCAACTGCAGTGCTGCAATCAATAGCCATGTCTAACATAGGTAAAGTAAAGGGAATACTGTGGCACAGTCTCTGAGAGTTTGTCAGCCTGCCCTGAATTCATCACTTTTCACTTCCCAGAGACTCTCTAGTTGACTCTTAGCTATCTCCTTTGTGAGATTCCTTTTGCTGTGAAATGTTCGTGAATCAACACTTTTCACTCAAGTAATATGGAGCTTAGAATCTTATTAGAAAGCCTGACACTTCTCAGTCAGACCCTCAGTACTCTTGCATAACTTCAGTACCTTATTATTCAAACAATAAAGATCAGCTTCTTTAGTAATGTGAAATGTGATAATATATCTTTAAAATTAGTCTAAAAATGAATGAAAGACAAAAAAAATTGTCTAAGGATCTAGAAAACCATTTTAACTCTGAAGTTTAGACCTGGCTAGAGCTGGGGGAAAATGGCAGAAGAATAGAAAAAGCAACAAAATAAAAGGAGTTGGCTGAACTTCACATGTTAAGTGACAAAGAAGCCAATGAGAAATTTGACTGCAATAGTGAAGTGTGTGTGTGTGTGTGTGTGTGTGTGTGTGTGTGTGTGTGTATATATATATATATATTCAGTGGCTTGTGGAATTCTGTCTGGGGAAGGAAGAAGTTGGGATGGCTCTACTATATTCCCTTAAGATGATCATTACTATAAAAAGAAAAGTGGGAGTTACTGATTTATTAGAGGGTATGAAAGGGGACTATGTATAGAGGGAGAGAGAGAAAAAAAAAAAAAGAGTGAGAGAGAGAGTAAGAAAGAGACCAAGAGAGAGAGAAATAGAGAATACAAGGAAATGGCTTATGCAACTATAGAAGCTGAGAAGTACCACAATCTGCCTGCCAGCTGGAGACCCAGAAAGGCTAGTGGTGTCATTCCAGTCTGAGCCTAAAGGCCTGCGAAGTAGGAGAACTGATGATGTAAGTCCCAGTCCCAAGGCAGGGAAAGACCCATATCCCAGTTCAAGCTTTCAGGCAGAGAAAGCGAATTCTTTCTCTCTTTGCCTTTGTTCTATCCAGGCCCTCAATACATTGCATGACGCCACCCGCGTTGGAGAGGATATCTTCTTTACTCAGTCTGATTCAAATGCTAATGTCTCTGAAGACATACAGACATACCCAGAAATAATGGTCAACTAAACATTGAGCACCTCATAACCTAGTCAAGTTGACATATAAAACTCACCTTCACACATAGTAAAAGAATAAACTATTAGACTGGGGAGGAAAGGCTAGATATAATATGAGAGGTTAAATGGTTTTGATCAACATCCTAGGAGAAAATATAGAACTGTGAAGTTTTAAAACAGGCCTGCACATTGTGCTCAGGGAAATGAGTTAAATAGTATGTGATTCTGCTTATATGAAGTACCTACAGTAGTCAAGCTCATAAAGGCAGAAAGTAAAATGGTGGTTGCTAGGAGCTAAGGAGAGTCACTGTTTATTGGATATAGAGTTTCTGTTTTGCAAGATGAAAAGAGTTCTGGAAATGTAAGGCGGTGGTGAATGCACAACAAGGTGAATGTACTTAATACTACTAGATTGTATTTGAAGAAATGGTTAAATGTTAAAATTTATGTTATATGTATTTTACCATAATATAAAGTTAAAAAAAATTTTTTTTAAAGTCTGAAAATTATGACATTTCCATAGAAAGATAAGGTCTAGTTTTTCACCTAGGGCTGGTAGTAGTCTTAGTGACTTATCTTCAGAGGCTAGTTCATGAAAAGGGGTACAACTTCATATCCTCTCCCTTTCTCTCTCTCTCTCTTTCTCTCCCTCTCTCTCTCTCTCTCTCTCTCTCTCTCTCTCTCTCTCTCTCGCTCGCTTTCTATCAACATGAACCTTTGGGACCCTGAGCCACAACAGAAAACATTATGCTGGAGAGACCATGTCAAAAGAACAAAAAGATAGAGAAATAAGGTGGACAAACCCCAACTGTTCAGCCCCCACTTGACTGAGCCACCAGGCAGTTTCAACCTTCAGACATGCAAATGAAACAAGCCTTCAGTGTCCTGGTCACCACTGTTATCCAACCATGTAGAGACTCCAACTGCCTGGCTGAGCTAAGTCAACTCCAAGACCATTAGAAATAATAAAGATAATAATAAAAAATTTGTTTTAAGCCACTAAATTGTGAAATGGGTTGTTAATAATAATAAAGAACCTGAATTATCTTTAAATCATCTTTTTTTCCCCTTTCTGGACCTCTTTCTGCTCATCAGCTATAGAAGGAGGCCAACTCTAAAAGTCTTAACAATTCCAAAATGTAGTGAAGAATCTATGCTGAAGCTGATGCCGCTGGATAATATTTGAGATAATTTTCTGATTAGATTATCCCCATATTGTGCCTCTTTCCCTTCTTCTCTTTCAAAGAACAGACTTGCTGTCTAGCATTGCCTCAGGGGATGAATGTTGCAGGCCTGGAACCAAACCGAACCCTTTAGAAAATTACATGCATTTTGAAAAGGTGAAAGGAAAAAAGCAAAGTAGCATGCAGGAAAAGCAGAGTATCTTGAGAAAAAAATTTAGAAGCAGGAGAGAGACACCCCTCCCCAACTAGAAAATTCCTCTGGACTAAAGATGAGGTGGAAAGAAAGAAGGCTCTGAAGGTCATGCAAACAGAAGGGGCTGTGTGCATCTCCCTGGCAGCAGCCTGAGGAAGGAGTAAGTCTCCAGAGGAGAATGGGATGCCTGGACAGTGGGATTCTGGGGGGGCCTTGAGATAGACACCCATGTCCCAAACATGACATGAAACCCCAGAGAATGATCAAGCAAGAAGAGCCTGAAAATCAACATGGGTTGATTTATAAAAAATAAAGAGATGTGATTTTTCTTGTCTCCTAAGTCTGTGAAGAATGATTCATATATCACACTGGGAGTTAGACGTAATCAGAGATATTTCAGGAGCTGATGAGCTGAGCTTCCAGGATATGAAGAATTTTTGCTGGTTTGGGAGAAGGGTGAGATTGTTCTTGCCTGTGAGAGGGTAATGAAAGTCCAGGAGAAATAGGGAAAGAAACCAGAATGTGCCTTTGAAGATGGTCTTTTCCAACCACATAGATTTCTGTAAAGGAAGGGGGGGGGAAAAAAAGGAAGTGTGTGAGAGAGACGGATTAATTGTGGGCCATGAAAACACAGTCACACCAGTGCCCACTTCACAAATGGCCACACAGTGTGGAAAACTGAGACCTTTTCCCTCTCATCTGAACAACACAATTCTGCTGCAAGAAAGAAGTGGGAGGCAACACCGCTGAAAGTCAAGGAGGCACGAGCAGCAGCGACAAGGTGGGGTTCTAGAACTGTGGGCTGCATTAAGACAGAGGAGCAGGGCAGAAAATCCAGAAAAGACAGCTCACGTGTTCATGTGACATTTTCCTGAGGATCTCCAGAAACATTTAGATGAGACTTTGAGAGGGTGGAGTTTTTAAGGTCTGCACATTGAGACAAGATACACCAAGAATATTATTTATTTGCCATAAAAGTAACACAATATTACTTATAGAGTGATAGAGTCTGGGAAAATTTAGGTTCCAAAATCCATTTTTTGGAATCTAGAATGAGCATTCTAAAAACAATTCTATGATCTAATTGACAACAACTAAGCTTCTGATAGACCACTGTGCAAATCTAATTCTATGATTCTTGGTAATTGAGAAATTAAGTTTAGCCAGAAAGCTTCATTTCCCTCTATTTCTTAAACCATGATCTAAATAAACACTGCCTTTGAGAATTAATCTCTTTCCTACATGCACTTGTAGAAGTGTGATTTTTTTTTTCATAGTAGCAATTATAAGAACCCTATTTGGGTTAGTCTTATGTTGGTGGCTGACTCCCCAAGAGACTGTGAGCTCCTGAAGGGCAGTGACCTTGCCCTTTTCTTTGTGTGCTTCTCACTATCCTCCTTACAGTCATCCATTCATTGAAAACATATACAGCATATCTGTTTTGTGCCCAGCACTCTGCTCAATAAATAATTCAGAGAATTGAAAATTAAAAGCTTCTCATTTGTGGTAACAAAACTATTAGGAAAGCTAAGCTATTTCTCCAAAAATAAATTTTAAAGAAAAAGTAGTTACAGTCTGACTGGCATGGCTCAGTGATTGAGCATTGACCTATGGACCAGGAAGTCACGGTTCAATTCCTGGTCAGGGCACATGCCCAGGTTGCAGGCTCCATCCCCAGTGTGGGGTTTGCAGGAGGCAGCCAATCAATGATTCTCTCTCATCATTGATCTCTCTCTCCTCTCTCTCTCTCTCTCTCTCTCTCTCTCTCTCTCTCTCTCTCTCTCTCTCTCTCTCCCTCCCTCCCTCCCTCCCTCTCTCCCTCCCTCTATCCCTCCCTTTTCTTTCCTTTCTGAAATCAATAAAAATATTTCTAAAAAGAGAAAATAAAGTAGCTATAAGAAATCTGCCTAATCACATTTAAATATTTTATTTAGGACATTTGCCTCAATGTTTGTTCATAAATAGAAATGAACCTACAATTTTCAGGTTTTCCGCTAACTGGTATTTATATAAGGGTTATAACAGATTTACATATTATGCTGAAATCATCGCTTTTTCATGATCTCAATAATTTTTGTACTGCAGGGATCTGTTCTTTTAAGTTTAGTATAATTCATTGGTAAAATCATTTAGGTCTAACATGTGAAGAGTTTGGAAGTCATCACTGCTGTCCTTGCTACAAAAAATAAAATAAAAAGCTGACCCAACTGAAAATCAATGACTCTTGGATACAATAGAGAATTGAGGTCACAGGGCAAACCACTAACCCCAAACTGGAGAGACAGAAAGATGGGTATGGAGAGTATCGTAGGTGATTGGGAACAGAAGCTACTGGAACTAGGAACTGGTAGGAACATATAAATGGCAACTGACCAATTGCTGGAGACTGAGCATGGACTAGCTTAAGAGATAAAGAAAAACTACTGGAGGCTTAATATTAGAAGGCTCCCCACACTTCTGAGAATTTTACCCTCAAGACTCAAGAGCTTCACTGGCTTATCACTGTGAACATCAGAGACAAATCTCCAGGTGCTTCTGGAAAAGTAACCATTATGGAATATTCCCAGGGCATTCTGTTCTCCTTCACAAAGACCTCCCTTCAAGGGAAACCACTTTGCTGGAACCTACCTGATATCTACCCAGCCTGAGCTCTCAGGCTGCCCTCCACTGCTCAGCAAACAACCAGGACCAACTATCTCTGTTGACAATCACACCCATGTCCCAGATGACCTCCCTGTTCACCTTCTCCCTTACCTCATCCCAGAGGGGTTTGAGATACCAATAGTATGTGCCTTTCAGTAACCTAAGCTACCAAGAAATTGAAACAATGTCTCTCTGTTGGTACAGATAACCTTTAAGGTGTCTCCAAAAGTGAGTAGTGTGAACTCTCTTTCCCCAAAGCGGGAACATTAAACTTTACTGTGCTGTGAAAACATTTTTAAAAAATTAAAAGATGAAGAGTATATTATGTTAATATTAATCAAAGAAAACTGAAGTGGCTATATTAATAGCAGATAAAGCAGATTTCAGAAGCAAGGATACTTTTTCAGAGATAAAAAGTTATTACATAGTGGTAAAAGGATCGATTTTCCAAGAACACATAATAATCCTTAATGAATATGAGCTGAACAACAATGCCTCAAAATATATGAGCAAAAACAGACTTGAAGGAGAAATAGACAAATCTACTATTATAGTTGGAGACTTTGGTGCTCCTCTATTCATAATCAACAGATCCATCAGGCAAAAGTAAACCCTACTGTCCTTGGATATTCTCCTGTATTTAACTCCCACCAGCACTAATTCCAGAAAGTTGTGTCTTCTATCTTCCTCATCTCCAAAGCTTTACTTCATATTACAGCATCAAGAATTATAATGGTTTGAACTATGTAAGACCTCACAAATCTATAGGTTTGTAGACATCAATAATCAATGACCAAGAATCTATGCTTGTAGAAATCTGACCAATGACTGAGTTATGTCAATCCCCAAGAAGCCCTGGGCTTGTTCTCAGATGTGCTTTGTGTTCCACTTATTTGATTATTTTCACATGTATAAATATTAAACAGTATAAGTTATACTGTTCTATGCATCTTTAAACTGAATATCTGATACCAAAACTTTTGATTTAGGGAGGAAACAAATCCCAGGACAGGAGACAAAATGATCTCTGCAATAGCATTGTCTGTTTTCAGTCTATTTTACCTTGAAGATTTTTACATTAACATTACTTTTTAAATTTTTCTTATGCTAAAAAAAAATGCTCTTGAAAAGTGCACCATCTGTGCTTTGTCTGATTAGCTGGTCCAAATGGAATGGATGTCAAATTCTAAGTCTCTTTTATTTTTATGAAAATAAAAAGAAGCTTCACTTTTAACTCAGCTTTATGACTGAATCAATGAGAAGTCATCTACTGCATAATCTTCCCCCTAGAAAGTGATAAATATTTACAGTATATAATGAGATTTTATGTCAAAAATTGATGGTATTTATTGTGTTTTAATAAAAGCAGATTTGAAAACATTAGTTTTATTAAACAAAAAAAAACAATATTGTTTTAAAAAATGCCATTTTCGTATTTGCTTTTTCTGTGGAAACTTATATACAAAGGCAGACTTTTAGCTAACTATATTACTATGGAAATCAGCTCCAACTGAATAGAAATAGTACAAAATAATGAAAACACTAATACATCTTTACACATTGTATTATTCATCTATCAATTACTTTCCCTTTTGTGGGGCTCCCTGTTCCAGGTTTGGCTGTTTAACAGTCGTATTTTTTCCAATATTTATTCTCAATTGCTTTTCTCAATCTTGATCCTAAGAATTAACTAAAAAAGAATATTTAAAAGGTCATGTTGTCCTTTCTTGTGCAAATCTGGGAGATAATGCTGTTACTAACGCATTTTCTAATTTTTTAGGTAAATGTTAAGGGGAACAGTTGGTTCTTTTATGAAAAAATTTTCACAAGCAGGTCAAAAAACACAGATTTTTTTTCACCTAAGTCCCCTAACTCCTGAGCAACTGGGTTCAAAGGGATCATCTCTCACCTTGGTTAGAGGATCATCGAAAACTCTTGAATTGTAGAAGTTACATCTCTCCCACAGTGAAAAGGCTGCTAATGGTCCCTACAGCCAGCGATGAAAACGTCTGGTCACAAGTGACTCTGCATCCGAGATTATTACTCAAATGCTTTTAAGCTTCTGGTATGAAGTGATAGATGTTTGGTGACTGCCACAAACTGGAAAGTGCAGGCTCAGGTAGACCCAGGATTCACACTTTGAAACAGCAGTGTGCTGTCCAGAGAAAACACATCTGTGTGCTAGATTCAGCCAATGGGGCACCAGATTGTCATCCCCAGACCACCTACTATGTCAAAGCTTATGAGGCTGATTCTGTCCTTTCCTGTTTCACACTCATCTATTAGTCTGCTTCTTCTACTTTGAGTTATTTATTTGTGATAACACGCTCCCCACAATGTGTTTTTAGTTATTTGCTCTTTCACTGAGGTTTTGTTTTCCTAAATAGATAAGACATTTTTTTTATTCATGTTGTTCAAAGTGAAGAAAAAAAAATAAAGTGATATGAAGTACCTTGCTCTCACCTCTACCTGCCTTTATGTATTCGGTTCCCATTTTGATTTCTATACCTTAAAGATAACTTCTATTACTGTTTTTAGTGTTTCCGCCAATCCTACCTAATAAAAGAGTGATATGCAAATTAATCATCACTTCGCTCCATAAGCCATGCCCACAAGCCACGCCCACCAGCCAATCAGAGCGAGTATGCAAATAAACCAAACCAAGATGGCTACAGCAACAGAGAGCAAGAGGGAGGCGTTTCCCTGGCAATGGAGGAAGCCACGCTTTCCTCCAGCCCTTGCCGGCCTAAGCCTCCACTCAAGGCTACAAAGTTTCAATTATAGAAGGTAAACAAATCCAAACAGAAAAGGCTGCCTCAGGGGCAAGCAAAAGGCTTGGCTCCACTCCACTCCAGGATACAAAGTTTCAATTGTATAAAGTAAATATATCCCAGATACCAGAGCCTCCACTTGGGTCACTGAGGGGTGTGGCCAGCCTGCAAACCACCACAGGCCCCTGGCTCAGGCCACCCCACACCCCAAGTGAACTCCCACCCTGATCCAGGACACCCTTCAGTGGAAACCAGCTGGCCTCCACCCCTGCACCAGGCCTCTATCCTATTGAATAAAAAAGTAATATTCAGATTGACCATCATTCCAACACACAAAATTAAGATAGCTGCCCCCATGTGATCAAAGACTCTGCCCCTATGTGGACACAAGATGGAAGGCAGTTGGGAGGGACCAGGCCTGCAAGGGAGGGCAGTTGTGGGTGATCAGGCAAGTAGGGGAGTGCAGTTGGGAGGTACCAGGCCTGCAAGGGAGGGCAGTTGAAGGCGATCAACCCTGCAGGGGAGAGAAGTTAGTGGTGACAAGGCCGGCAGAGGAGGGAAATTGGGGGCAAACATGCTGGCAGGGGAGAAGTTAGACATCAATCAGGCTAGCATGGGAGTGGTTAGGAGGTGATCAGGCTGGCAGGCAGAAGCTGTTAGGGACAATCAAGAAGGCAGGCAGGTGAGCAGTTGGGAGCCAGTAGTTCTGGATTGTGAGAGGGCCGATCCCGGTGGGATCAGGCCTACATAGGCATTCAGACATTCCTTGAGTGGTCCTGGATTTGAGAGGATATAGGCTGGGCTGAGGGACAACCCCCTCCCTGCCCCCATACATGAATTTTGTACACTGGGCCTCTAGTTTTATTATAATTGTATGCAAGCAGAAAAAATATACACAAGCACATATACATACAAATACTCTTATACTCCCCATTACAGACAAAATATTATATTATATACATATAGTTTAAAGCTATTTACTTGAAAACTACTTTTTACTTAAACATAAATATCTGTCTATAAATATACACACATTTTAGCATATATGTACTCTAGTGACATATGTCCTTATTCTTTTATAAAGCTGCATTATATTCCTTTTAATATATTATATATATTACATATATATTTGAAATATATAATATAAATTCCATATATTATTAATATAATATATATTCCAAAATATATATTATAATTTATTTAACTAGTCCAATATTTATTTTCTTCCACATTCCAAGATTTATTCTAAATGAATAAGGTACAGAATTATATTATCAATTAGCTGTACATTATTATTTATGTTATTTCAACATTCTATATACTTATTTTCATCCACTTGATCTGACATGGACTGAGAGTGTTTAATCAATGTCTCCCACTAATGTTGTTATGTCTATTTCTGCTTCTATCACTTGTAATTTGTGCTTTATGAATGTTTGATGCACAGATATTCATAACTGGAATATGTCCATTATAAGTTACATACTGCTACACTATTAGGTTATCCCTTTTAATACTATTTGGCTGGAGTCATTATTTTTATTTGTATTTTCTAATCTACCCTTCTTAATTTTTTTTTTTAATTTCCACCCTTACTTAAGTACTTTATTTTAGATGAGTCTGTGCCATAGAGAATAGAATTGAGTCATATAATCCATGTTAAAGATTCTCTGCTTTTAAAAGCTAAGTTAAGCCTTTTAATAGGTGGGTTATTGATATAAAAATTATGTCCTTTGTTCCATTAAATCTTTTGTATTGAATTTTCTTTGTGGTTTTAAAAATGGTCATTTATTATATATTTATATTTTTCACTTTTTGTGTGTTGTTTTTCTGCTATTCAACTAATGTGGACTTTTGTTGTTGTTATTACCTTTATCATAATAATTTTATATTGGACCCTTAGTAATGTACTTCTTTAACTACGTCTCTAAGTTTCCCATTATGAATTATATTTAAAAATTAGACTAGTTCCTCTTCCATTTCCCTCTCCTTTCTCTTCTCTCTTACCTGACTCTCATTGCTATTAGTGTTTCCTTTTATTTATTTTTATTTTTAAATATATTTTTATTAATTTCAGAGAGGAAGGGAGAGGGAGAGAGAGATAGAAACATCAATGATGAGAATCATTGATCAACTGCTTCCTGCATGCCCCCTACTAAGGATCAAGCCTGCAACTTGGGCATGTGCCTTGACTGGGAATCGAACTGTGACCTCCTGGTTCATAGGTCTAAGCTCAAACACTGAACTATATGCCAGACAGTGTTTACTTTTAAAAATTAAATGAGACAATGAATTTGTTAATTTCTAACCTCCTTTCTTGCCTTTTCAATGTTTGTTAGTTATGTCATTTCTACATAGTCAAGGCACATGCATTTATTGTACATTTCATTTTAACATCTCAATCCCCATATTCGGTCTTGTTTAGATTCTACAGGTGAAAAACATTCAATATTTATTTCCTGTTCTTTTGCCACTATTTACCTACTTACTACTCTGTTAGCTAAAATTCATTGTCTAATAACTCTTTCAATAAGGTCTCAATGACACAATATTTTCTGAGGTCTTGCAAGACCAAAACTGGCATTCTTTACTTGGATATCTAGTTGCTCTACAGCTTTCTTGTATTGAATGCTGATAAGAAATCTGAAGCTAATATCTTGTTCCTCTTCTAGGGATGTTTATTTTGTTCCTGGATGCTGCTGTAGTGGTGGCTTCTCTATCTTCTCCTTTATGTTGAAATCCAAGTATACTTAGAGTTGACCATACCAGATTCATTTTTCTCATTACTGTGTGTCTATTTAAAATATTAAATCATGATTCCAGAAAACAACAAAGGTTTAAAAAAAATCCCCTTACTCTTTTTTGTTCTAGGAAACTGCTTATTGCAAAGAAACACCTCTCCATACATGACTTAGAGAAGACTCATGGATTCCTCCTGCTTACCCCTGACAAGGGCAGCACAGATCCTCCATAATCCCATTCTCTGCCTCATCAATGATTAGCTGAACTGTTTTGTCCTCTGATCAATCAGAACAAAATGCCTGTCAACTAAACTTTGGTTAATTCTTCTCTTCTGCCCCTAGGTATCTGAACTTGGACTTCTGCCTACACCAGCATACTATTCCTTGTTAATGGTCTGAATGACAATAGGCTAGCCTCAGAGTAAAATATTCTCTGTGTTATTGTCTGATCATAGATATTTTCCTGCTCCTTCACCATTTGGGCACAAGGAAACTTAAGTCTTGCCTTCATCCTCCCATGCTACTAATGAAATTTTTGCATTTTTTTCACTTATATTGAAATCCTCAAACTCCATGGGTATTCTACCATGTCTCCTGGGACTAAACATACATGGGGAATTAAGCATGGAGAAAGCCTAGTTGGTGACTCAGAGCCTCATTGCTGGAATCCATAATTATCCAATTTTGGTTGGTACTCTCCACTTTTTCTTCACCATTCCCCTATTTCATGAAATATTTTCCTCTCCTCAATAGCAGGAAAACATTGATTCAGAAAGATCTTTAATTCTAAATCTTTTTATCTTGAGCATAAAACAAGACTTTTAAAAATTAAAACTCTCCCTGCATACCCCCTGTCCCTGCCCCTAGCTTTACTACATCATCCTGTGAGGTAAGCAGTCCTGAGTGAGAAGTCACCAAGGCCTGAACACAGAGTAAGGAGGTAGAAGACAAGAATCACAAAAGGAAAGAACAGAGTCGTGTCTTATAGAGGATATGAGTTGGGAACTGTCTCATTCGTACGGTAGAAGTACCCCGAGTCATCTACATTTTCAATCTGCCCTTCCCCCAGGTCCCACAAATCTGCAAGATATTTGGGTGAGTTTGGGGAAGGGTGTCTCCATTCCCTGGACAGAGCTCAGCAACATTTATGAACATATCAAGTCCAAGGCCAATAGATAATAAAGGCTGGAATTAACTTATCTCGAGGACCTCTGGCCAGATAATAACCAATTATATCTCTTCTCTCCATCACTGTTTTATGTTCTCAAGATACAGTTTGCTGCTCAGTTTCCTGTGAATAACTCCTTATTTTTCATCCCAGAATTTACATACTCCTCTTCCTTTTATAAGTAGAAAATATTTCCATCTCCACAAGTCTCTCTTTTTTTAACCCATAAAATGAGGGTTATTAAATCAACTGTATAGGTGACATGCATATGACCCTATCCTGAGAACATGCTAAGGCTAAAGATCTGGTCCCATTGTGGAAACTGGAAATGGCCATGTTATAAGTAACAGTTTATAATATACAATAATTATCATGATTATAGAAATATTAGCACACAAATCTGAAAAAGCCTCTAAAATAGAGAGGGGGGGGGGATTAATCACTGGGAATGCTAACTTTCCCAAAGCCACTCAGATTCTAGGGCTGTGCATTCATTTAAAAATTAAATATTCCTTGAGTTTTCTCTCAAACAGGTGCTCATCTAGCCTCAGTTTGCAACAGTTAACATCACATAATATGATCAAACTCAACTGGCTGAACTAGATAGAGCTATGATGTCTGTATCCAGCAAGATGAAACCATCAAATGACAGTAGAGTGACTGGCACCTAAAATGTGCTGTATCTGCTGTTTTAACTAGCCTGTCCTCAAAGGTCTAATCCACTTTCAGGAATTCCTACTTTCCTCAGGGAGGGATCTACTTCTTGATATGGCTTATCTTATCTTCAGAAAGAATGGAGGGGGGGGGGGGTGCTTGTGTAGCTCCTATACATTTATTTTCAGCAGAGCCAAGGAGGGAAAAGGAGGCCTAGAATTCAGCATGAGGTTTCCTTCTGATCCTAAGTGAGAGGGCATCCTGGTAGCTCCATGGCTAGCTGACTTTCATTATTGTGGCAGGTCACTGTGATCATTCCGTATAACTGGCTGACAGAGCCACCTATTGTCAGAAAACCCTGACCAGAACCATCCAATCACGAAGCTCTGAATCACAGGACAGAAGGAGAGCTGCAATTATCTGCATTTTTTTCCTTTAAATAAGGTTTTTTCCTGAAAGCAGGTGGAAGGATGCACCTTACAAGGCCTCTGTGATTGGCTCCCAGCCAGTCTTATGCATTTTTCACAGCTGGCATCAAGATAAACTAATTTTTTTTTCTAAATTGACCCCTATTACTATCATTTTCATAGCTCATAACTAATTGATGGAATACAATTTAATACAATGCAATTAATGTTGCCGCATCCTTCATAGCAAAGCATTTTTTTTAAAAAAATGTTAAAACCTAAGTCTCTCACAAGTGTGGGTTGAAGATTGAGATACAAAATAGAGAAGATAAATAAACCTAAGAGGAAAAAACAGTTCTAAGATATAGAAGACAGATTTCTGCTGCCTGTAGTGAGAGGGAAAGGCATTTTGAAAAACAAGAGAGACAACAAACGGTCAATAATTACTTCACAAAGATGCTTCTAAGAATTCAAGAAAACTTCCCAAAAGAAGTGACATATAAGTGGAGCCCTGAGAAGGAGTGAGGGAAGGAGGACACCAAGCTGTTGAGAACAAGGGAAACTATTCCAAGCAGAGGAGGATATATGAACAGGAGCAGAGGGCTGTGTGGAAAAGCAGATGTGGCCCCCATGATCTGACACCTGCCTTCACCTCTCTGTTAATTCCTACCACCACCTGACTACCTGATGCATTTATTCATGTATTTATTTCTATATTAAGTCAGACTCACGTGTTTCTATGTTATGGGATGGATTATAATCCATTCCTAGCATTATTTATATCAATAGTCAAATTGCTCTAGATTTCAGACATCGATAGCCCTTTCAATGTATCTTCTGTGTTTTTTAGACACACCTCCAACATTTCTTGAATACTTTCTAGTTTCTTGAACAACTCACTTTGTACTTTTTCAGCGTTAGCTTTGATATTGATCTTTCCTCAAAGGGGCCCTGGTGTGTTGTTTTTTTTTAGTGGTAAATGATATTTAGGAGCCAATATATGAATGAGAGCTGCGCTCATCGCTACCAGTATGTCATTGCTTTCAACCTCTTTCAGTGTTCAGAGCTAGGAAAACACCAACAAAAATACACACATATTTCTGTATCTACCTATTTATACATTAAAAATAAGTAATTTATCTGATTATTCCAAGTCCAGTCCAACCTCATGTGTTTATTCTAGTTGTTCCCTTTCCATATTTATAACTCCAACAGAGAAAAATCTGGCACTCTTTGTGCAATCATAGAACACATAGTTATTTTGAAATTAGTTGTCTATACCATTATGAAAATCATTCTTCCTAAGTAGACTGTAATATTTATTTTTAGAGAGTAAAGAGTACAATACAATATATAAATCTGAAGTGTACAATTTCATGATAAATGCCTGTATCCATGTAACTTACACTGCTATTAAGATATAAAAGTTTCCATCACTGTAGAAAGTTCTCTCTTGCCTCTTCCTGGTAAATCCTCTGTCCAATATTTAGTGGTTCCTGTTCTGCAAATGCATACATTAAAAATCCATAGAGTGTGTTGTTGTTTTTTGTTTTGTTTTTGTTTTTTTTAGTATGCCTGGCTTCATTTGCCCAATTTATTGTTTGAAAGATTCACCCATGTTGTAGTTTAAGTCAACTGTTATTTTTATTTTATTTTATTTTATTTTATTTATTTTGCTTAATAATGTTCCACTGTATGAAAATTATTTATATATGAATTTAAAAGAAAAAAAAGATGTTTTTAAGAGATAGCACTGCCAAAACCACTTTGGCTCAGTGGATAGAGCGTTGGTATGGGTACTGAAAGGTCCCAGGTTCGATTCGGTCAAGGGCATGTACATTGGTAGCTGGCATATCCCCTGAGGGGGGTGTGCAGGAGGCAGCTGGTTGATGTTTCTCTCTCACCTATGTTTTTAGCTCTCTATCCCTCTCCCTTCCTCTCTATGAAAAATCAATAAAAAATATTTTTTTAAAAAAAAAAGAGCACTAATGCGAGGATATTTGACCTCTCAGTACCCTACCTCCCTTCTGCCTTTCTACTTTCATCCTACTTACATAATGCTGTCAATTTAAATTTCCTAAACTATTCTCATCCTATTACTTCTTACTCATCAAAAACCTTTAATGGCTCCTGATTGTCCATATAATAAAGTCTCAACAATTTTAATATGTCATTCAAGGTCTCTCATGATTTCTCCACAACTTATATTTTGAATCTAAGCTTCTGCTGCTCATTTTCATTCACCTTCAATTTTGTAGAAATGAATTTTGATAAGTCCTTGACCCTGAGACACCACTGATTGAAGAGTCCATCGTTCATTTAATACACATCCTACTCCAAAGCCTAACAGATAATAAGTTTCTTTTGAAATTGATTCTAAGACAACTCATGGTATTCTAGACATTATTATTTTTTTTAATGTAACTGGGAATTAAGGAGAGTTCTCATTGTTTTCCATATATTTTCTGCTTTCTCTTCCTGTCTAGAACAATTTCCTCTGCTCTACATGATATATATTCAAATCCTAACTATCTAAAAATCTATTCAGATGTCCCTTGTCCTACAAATTCTGAAGAATGTGCCTCTTCACTGAGGTCAGTATAATAACTCTACATGAACTCTCCTAGAAAAGTATTAAAACCACTCATAGGCACTTGTCACTTCCTACTCTGGGTTGGCAACACTTTTTCTCTGCTATTATTCTACAAGTTGAGGGCAATTCAGCATTAATTGGATATTTCTCACTCTCTTTTTGTCATGCCAACTCTAAGTTCTAAGTACAATGCCTATTGGGTATTGTGCAATATATATTTGTTAAGCAAACAGCTCAATGAAAAACACACAATTAATAAACCTGGGGTTTCTAACAGTTTCTTTTCATTTTGTCACTAATTAACCATGTGACCTTAGATAATTTACTTAACCTCACAGGGCTGAAGCCTCACATAATAGATGCAATAATGGGTGTGTGAATTCTCTGTATAAACGATAAACGGAAAGATCAGTTCCAGATATTAGCATTGCTTCCTCTTCAGAGAAATGAGGCAGTTGAACCTGATCTATTTCAAAAAGTCTGGAAGTAGCACTTGCCAATGATATGAATACAAAATGCTGCTTTTTCCTTAAGTCTGTTGGCTCAAAGCATGAGATGACTAGAAACCCCAGTTATGGAAGCTGCCTCAGAAAGCTGCTCTGGGTAGTTGTGATTACCATTCCAGACAGCTTTGTCCCATGTGGACAGACCAAACGAGACCAGAGTATTAGGAACCAATGCTGATCAGGCCTCTCACCTGCGCTCTGACACCAAAGATGCCATTCTCACAAAGAAAGAGTTAGGTGTCATTGCAGCAATATTAATCACCCAAGAGTTTGGGCACAGAACTTTTTTTATTAGCTAAAACTTTTATTAATAAAAGTAGATTAAAACATATTAACAGTTCAAAATTTTAAAGAATCACCCTTAGGAAATAGGCATATGGTGGTTGGTGTTGGCTCTAATGATACACCATCATTAATAAAAGAACTACAGAGTCATGAGTCTCATATCTGTGCATTGTGGCAGATTTTTCCAGGCCAGTTCAATATGGTTCAAATCAATTCACTTTAATTCACTTTATATTTGTTTCCACTCGAGGCAGCATTAAGATATTATAGAAAGAACATAGTCTTTATTTCCCATCTTTGAATTCATGGACTTCAACATCAACTCCTGTGTGCATGGTATTTGGCAATCTACCTAATCTCTCAAAATTTTAATTTCCTCATCTGCAAAAAGAAGGTAATAACCCAGCAGGTGTGGCTCAGTGGTTGAACACTGACCCAGAAATCAAGAGATCGCTGGCTTGATTCCCAGTCAGGGCACATGCCTGGGTTGCAGGCTCAGTCCCCAGTTTGAGGTTACTTTTATAGATTAAGAACTGAGGTCACTTCTGTATGAACCCTTAATCTATAAAATGATTCTAACAACACCAATCTTTTTAAAAAAATATATTTTATTGATTTTTTACAGAGAGGAAGGGAGAGAGATAGAGAGCTAAAAACGTCAATGAAAGAGAAACATCAACCAGCTGCCTCCTGCATGCCCCCTACTGGGGATGTGCCTGCAATCAATGTACATGCCTCTGACCGGAATCGAACCTGGGACCTTTCAGTCCGCAGACCAATGCTCTACCACTGAGCCAAACCAGTTTCGGCAACAATACCAATCTTATAGGATATCTATGAGGTTCAAATAAGAAACTAATATATTTTCAGGTTTCTAAGAGACTTCTGAATATCAATGAACTATTTTTTATGTGTCCCTAAAAAAGAAAAGATGGCTGATACCATGCTTTCTTACCACATAGAATAGTTGTTTTATAATTATTGAAAGAGATCTTTCAGTGTTAGGTTGATATAATTATCATTTATCACCTTTGGGTGATATATAAAAGAAATATAAGTGAAATAGTTTGGTTTGGTATTCTTGATGAGTTTGACCACTATGAATGAGTTTTTACTCTGTTTTACTACCCAGCATCACCCTTGGTTCTATTAAAGTGTTGTTGTTGAAGATAAAGCTTTTAATAGATGGCTCCACCACTGTCTCCAGGAATTCTTCCAAGTTACTGACACTCATTGAATCTTCATGCTGACACTTTCTTGATCTTACCAAAAAATGTCAAATGTCAGACAACACAGAGACTTGTATTCTTTTCTTAAATGGTTCTTACGTTGAAGATTGTTGGCTAAATACTCAAAGGATTTCACTTGCTTAGTCATTTACCAGGATTAACAACAAAAGTCGTGTGCATACACAAACATTGGCAGCTATGTCATAACTGTTGTTTGGCTGAGGAGGACTGTCAAAATGTCGTTGATTGTAAGATATTTTTTCTACATTTGGAGTGTAAAAAAAAGAATATGTTAAATTTTATCCCGCAGAGTCTTTGCAAAGCTCTGAGAAGATAAAGGAATATCAAAGTATTTGATAAAGATAAATGAAATAGAGAGGAAAAAAAACTAGCAATTTTACTCATCTCAGTTCCATTATTAATTACCTGCATGGCCTTCCTTAAGACATGAATCTTTTTACCTATGAAATAGGAATAATCTATGCTGTGCTGATTGTATGTGACAATACATAGGTGAATGGTGTTTACCTGTAGAATGTCATGCTAATGGGGAGTTGGAAAAATCGACATTGGAGCACAAAAGGAATCATGGGTTGGGTCTCTTTGGGAAGGGCAGACTGAACTAGTATAGTTCCTCAGAAAAGTAAAACCAAGAAACCCCTAATATTTGCTTTGGCCACAAACATAACCTGTTGGAGGTGAGAGAAGATTTTGATCAGGAAATTTTGATCAGGAAAAAGAGAAAATAGTGTTGAGGTTCTAGGCCAAAGTTGGACATGCTAGCTGGATAGTCTCAGACCATCTAAGTCAAAGTTGTTCTGTCTGTCCTGGGCTGTTTGGCCACAGTGGGTCAGGAAAAGCCATTGTTTGTGATGCTGGGGTTTGGGGAATCCCACTTCTCCATTTAACCTGAATCCTAAAGTCCCTCAGTCTGAGAGAAAAACAATGTTGCCTCAGCTTTTTGGTTCTGAATTGTATCAGTTTGACCCCCACAGTCCCCGGATGTATCAAAGACTTAAGATAATGAGGCCAGCACCAGAGAGAAATCAGTCAGGATAAGGGTCACCCCTCTCCTACCCCAACTTCCACTGTTACAGAGGATCCCACAAGTTGCACAGGGCGTTGCATATTTCACTTGCAATGATTGTACAACAGCTGTGTCATCGATGTTGTTGAAGATATGAACATTGCCCAGAGTGTGGCATAAATGTCCACAGTGAGCTGCAAATGTGAATAAGAATGGCCCTGCCTGCATAGTAATTGGTATTATTATTGAAATGGATGGGAAAGCCACATATGGATGAATGGGTGGGGCCGTGAAAGGGTGCAGCATGGGAGAGGAATGATAGCTTTATTTTTCTCTTATTTGTGCCTGTTCTTTCAAAATCCCCAGCCCGCGGAGGCGGCGGAAAGGGATACGGAGTGGGAATGTGGTGGGGAAAGAGTGAAGCTGCTTACCCTCTATTGTATATCACGCTTTTCCTCTCTGTTAGTGCCCACTCTTGTTAGCTGGAATAAAGCACATCACACATCCCCTCCCTGAAAGACTATCTGTTAGGAAAGGGTAGAAGGATACACTCAGGTGAAGTAGGTGGGGGTGCGGGGGAGACACAGGGAAGAGAAACACTTCAGGTTAATTGGAGCTGAGAATATAAAATACTCGTCTTAAAGAGCGTGCTTCAGTTATGAGAAGGAAAGTGTCGCGATCATAATGTTTTCTGTGCAGGATTCAACACAGCATGGGTGTTTTAAAACAAGCGGTAATCATTTCTCATGGAGAAATGAGAAGCCGCAGCTCCAGGCTGAGGACAAACGCTGGGGAGACTTTCTCTTCATTTCCCCAGGGAGACACAACGCGACACAGGTTAGCGGCTGAGCCCCTTGCACCAAATGGCAGAGTTAGTGACAGGGAGAAGGCTGTAATTCGTTCAACTGCTTTACATGTTTAGCAAGAAAGCACATGGAATTCCAGAATTCTGAAAAGTAAGGAGGCAAGACATTTTGGTTTGGAAAATCAAACTGCCTGGCTTCCCAAGTGATTGTGAGGCAAACTGGTCGACTTTGGAATCAGAAGCTAATACAATAGTGTAACAGTGATGTCTTGGGCCGGGCTGGCTATATTCCTTCATTTAAGAAATAGGACCTCTTTGAGCCTAATGCAGAAACAGCCCCAGCCTCCTTACATAGCTTGCTGTCATCCTGTGTGCATTCAGGTTAGGTCTCTGTGTAAAGATTCATTTTTTACTAAATAACTCCTCTCAAATAATAAACAATGCACTCTATAACACCAAGTTTAAAATTCTTAGAAATAAATGCAGGGAAATTAGTTACAATTGCTCACAGAGTTCTTCAAAATGGCAACACATGAGAAGAAAGAGGGGTCCCTCTCAATCTTTTTTTTTTTTTTGAAGACCATCTTTGTTTACTCCATTCCCAAGTATTAAGAGATTGCATGAGCCATTTGCATAGGATAACTAACATATACCACATCATTTGCACGTCTGCAAGTACACGTGAGTAACCGTAATTACACGTGACACCAATTACTCTATTACTTTGTATTAAATTATAATGGAAAATTCCACTAGAGAATTGAAGCCTAATTGCATCTTAATTTGCATAATTTTGCATATTAATTACATCTCAGATGAATAATAAATTTCAGCAGATTTTTAATTTATGCATAGACACAAAAACAAGTGGAGAAATAATTTAGAAAAAAAAAATACCAGCAACTATTACTTAGGGCATTCAACTAATTTTGCTTAGTTTAGCAAAACAAAACTTGGTTTGTTTAATATAGCATCTTTAGGCTGATTGCTGTTTATTGCACAATATGTCAGTCTCGAAACATAGGTGCAGACATGGCTTTTCTTAAAAAAAAAATGGTCAATTAAAGCATTTTAAATTTGGGACTTTCTATTTTGATAAAACTGTCTTGGGGATAACATTGTTTAGTGGAAAGTATCTTTAATTGTGATACATTTTTATTGAGGCTTAATTCCTGCTGCAGTTATTTAAATGCAAAGGATTACCAAAAAAAGAGAATGCAAAACTATCATGGTGAGGGAGATCGCTAATAAAGTATGTCAAATGCTTCCTAATTTCAAGTCTAGGAAGTCACCCAAGATTGTTTTTGATAATTTTGCATGAACAATTCAGAGGGAGAAATTCCATACACTTTTGTTTTGTGGAGAATAGCAATTTATAGGAATGGCTTTTAGAGACTATTAGTATTTCCTAATTGTTTTCTTTGTTTTTCCTTGCCTGCATGGTTCACAGTAACAGTTTCTGAGAGCTAGAGACTTCGGTTTGAAATTTAATCACCTTTGCTTTGGATTTATCAAATAAACGGAGTTATTTCTATGAGATAATTCATGCATTTTAGTTACATGGCTGGATGTGGGTTGACAGTGGTAAGAAAACCCCAACTTGGGGGTCCTCAAATGACAGCATGTAACTGAAAAATCCATTTCACCTGACTCGCGCCTAAACCCAAGCCTATCTCTTTCTACCTGCTGCCACTGAGAGGAGGGGGACCCTTAGCTTTGCCTCCACTGAGTCTAATACTGTGATCATTTGCCAAATTATACAAAAGAAGAGGATGACAACGTCCCAATAAATCAGGAAACTGTCAAGATTCATAATCTCAGCCGTCATCTGGTTTCCTATAAAAGCCCTACTGGCATCCAATATCTCCCAGTTTGTTTTGCTGCTCTGCTGGTGCAGAAACTGGACCTGTGCCAGCCGGTGCCTTGCGGCCTCGAAGAGGCCATTCTATATGTCCTTCACCACATTAATCTGGGTTTCACAACGGCACTGGTTTGAAGGGCTGTAAGCAAGAATTCTTTATAAACATATGTTCCCCTTCTCCGGTTACCGATCACTGTGATCCTTTGCTGTTTAACAGACAACACTTGGAGCTAAGGGTTTGGGTTTGTCTTTGTTTCTACATATTTCGATATATCCTGTGCACATCCAAAAATAAATAAATAAATAAAAGTTTGCCTTGTTCTTAGGCAAACTATGAGCAATGGAAACATAAAGACCGTCCGTGCTTTCTTTATTACATGCGTTTCTATTAGATACTTGACTCTGGTTTTTAGTTTCTGTGAGTCAGGCTGCAGCCCTAGCAGCCACCTTCAATTATGTGAATGCTAAAAAGCTGAAATACTTCAGCTATCGAAAAATAGAACTGCATCAACGATGGCATCTGTCCCTTTACTTTTTTTGTTGTTGTTGTTCAACCCTTTTGACCAGGTTCTTATGTGAAAGAGAAATCTGAGCTGGAGGAATTCCTCAAAGGACCCAATTCTTCCAACATTTAAACAATGGTTCCCCCTTGTGGCGATGCTGGAGTACTGCTACTTGAGGAAGTGGGAAAGTAGCATTTCTTGCAACATTAAAACGGATTAACTACGAACCATACTGTATTAAGCTACTTGCAGATTTTATTTGGAGGGCTTCCCGGGTCTCCCGGGCCTTTCTTACCTGTTTTTCAATCAAGTACAAGGACTTCTCCTTTGAGATAGAGTGTCCACATGTTAGGACTATTTTGAAAATGTTAATGAGGATGTTGGGGAAAATGCCTTTTAGGCTTTCGTGGAAGGCTTCAGAGATGGAGGTAGAACTTCATTGTTCACAACATCGTCTCCTGAGGAAACATTACAAGCACAGAATCAAATCTAAACTGTTCTTGTTCTTTTGGGCATTTTATCATCAAAGTTCGTTGGAGAGAGGGGGGAAATCTTACACACTTAACCAGTTGCTCAAAGATGTTCTTTCCAAGTACCTTTGATATAATGCTCTCAAAGATTTATTTTCAGTAGCATTTCCCAAGGGGCCACCATCTCACACTCTCCAAATTACTGTGATGGAGAGCATTCTTCTAACACAGCAACTGTAAACAGCTCGCAAATGCTTTCTTTGGATGTTAAGCTCTGTGCAGAATGGCAACAGCCGAGAGATGTCCCCGAAGTAGATTTTTCTTCAGATCATGTTTAATGTAAAAGTAAAGTGGTGTTAGCAACAGAGACAAGAAGCTGCTCTTGCGGTCATTTGACCAGAAGTATCTAGGGGGGATCAAGATGGATGCGATGTCTCTTAGTATACTTCAAAATCCCGGGTAATAAAAATACCATCTTTCAATGCGACGCCAAGGGTCCTTTTTTGAAGAATAAAAGCATTTGTATTTGTCAGGCCACTTTCAAGCTACAATCCTTCTCATTCACCACAGAGTTTATTTATTTAGAAGTTTAATGTGGGGACTGAGGTTTGGGGTGGAAATGAACACTTTATGGGTGTTCAGGGGGGGTGGTGGAAAGAGAGCTATTTGCCAAAAAGCGAGAATGTAGAGATCATATCATCACTAACACCAGGTTACTGACTCTCCTGTTCCCAATCCCTTCCTCTCTCCCCTACCTCCAGCCACTTCAGGCTCAGTCACCACGTGCCAAGGCAGCAAGGCCAAGGCTGGCCACCTCTGCATACTTCACTGACCAGCCTCCGCTTTATGCAGAAGAGCACAGGCAGTTTAATCTTTAACTTCCCACCTGCAAGATGAGTCATCTAAGAAGCTCACGTAACAGAGGGAGGTTATATGTTCAAGAAAGAGGACTAGCATCAACGTCACATTAGCCAGAATTCCAAAATGGAAAAGAATGACTTTCTTCAAATAGTGAACTTAAAAAATAATTCCTGGTGGTTTTTGGCTACCTTTTCCATGCTCAATGGGGTTGAAGGTGTCCCTGTCACTTCCCAGGGAGTGAGTGCCAAACGGGTACCTGGGATTGCTTTCCCTAGACTTCTCTTCCTGCCTTTTGGTACATGACAGCAATACAAAAGCAAATGACCGGTGGCAAGCTCCTCCTACAAATGCACAATTATTAGCATCTTGTAGGGTTGTTTTTAATCATCAGCTCGTTTCTATAGGATGTGTGCCCTCAAACTCTTAATCTCCCCCTGTCCTTGCTTGTGCTGAGTCTATCACTGTTACTCTCTCAGGTTAGCAGGCTAAAGCCGAATAATTCCTTAAAGGCACATAGAAAAATAATTTTAGGCATGATAGGAGGTGGAATTGATCACATTCACAGATGCTAGCAATGAGAGCAAGGACCCAAGAAGATGTAAATTTCCCAAATGTGCCTTCTATGTTCAACCACTGAACCATCATATCACTATATAGTAAAGATCGATAGATAGATAGATAGATAGATAGATAGATAGATAGATAGATAGACACATACATATATGTTGAGATATTCATATATACACATATGTTGAGATATATACTCCCGGGACCCTATTCTCATTAAGACTACAACCTAGGGTTTAGCTACGGGAGACCATATGTATTTCTTACTATTACCCTACAATATTACTCTTGGCCAACCCCTTCTATTGTATTTTCAGATTCTCTTTGATGAACTTGATTCCTGATACTTAGAGCTCAGAGCCTGCGGCTATCATGGGCTTGTGGGTCTTTAGAGTTAGAAGTGATCTGTCTCAGCCTGCCAACTGCTTGGAAGAGGAAACTGAGGCTCAGGAGGACAAAACAAACTGCCCTTCTGAATGCCCAGCTGCTGCCTTTCCACCCCAACTACTCGAGGGACAGAAGGGGAAATCATGTGACAATTTCCCACTTTTTAAAAGAGAATTTTTAGGGGTAATCTAATTATTTTATATTGCATTAGGAAAGAGAGAGGGAAGGAAGAGCAAGCTGCCAAAATCAGCAGGGCAAACTCGATGGAACACTTGCCTTTATCCAGCTGGTCATAGCCTTGGGAGCCAGACCAGAGGCCCAAGGACAGTCCAGGACCAATCCATTCTTGGCAGAAACCGTTTTGAGGGGGTGAGAAATCCACCCGCTAGCCTTTTTTCCCCCATCTCATATTCCAGATAAAAACAAGTGTTTAAAAACTGTGCTAAAATTTTCAAAAACACCTTAAAAAGATTCCATTACTTAAAGTGATTTGGATAATTGTGTTCAATGGTAGCCATTATTTAAAAATATAATTAGTTGCTGAACTCAGAGAAGGAGGGAAATTTCTGCAGGTGTTTCTCATTATTTGCTATGCATACAAACTATCTGCATAAATTACCATTATTATTCCAATGTATACTAAGAGACAATAAAGCATTAGCAAGCGAAGAAGAACGCTGTTGACCCACAGACTGTGAGAGAGGCCTGGATCCGCAATAATAGCGTGCTGGCCTTCAGAGCGATTGCTGCACATGTGCGACGCTTTCAGGATTGAAAGAAGCAATTTTTTCACCTGTAACAACATTATATATGGAATGTAACGCCATCAGAGAGATATTGAACATGGAGGAGGGAGCAGAGGAAAACAGCCAGGACACAATGTGAAGAGGAGCAGTGTCTGCTCTAATTGTTTCCAGAGCTTCCCACGTGCTCTAGGTGGGTATTTTGGGATATGTCTTTGAGTTTAAAGCCCCCACAGAATGCACAAATGGGTGTTTGTTAAGTATGTGGAGTCTTCCGCATTTTTATCTTAGGGTGTTTCTAGCGTTTAATGGCAATTGTCAGCACTGTCCAACAGAACTTACTGTGATGGTGGAAACTGTCCGCACAGTTCAACACCACTGGCCACATGTAGCTATTGAGCACTTCAAATGTGGCCAATGCGACAAAGATACTGATTTTTTAATTTAATTTTAATAAATTTAAATAACCACATGCTGAATTGGACATCCAAGAACAACTTAATGTCACTGAATTGTCCCTTGTCAATAAACATAGTAACTAATACCTCTTGAGTATTTACCACATACCAGGCACTGGGCTAAACATTACCTCATTTAATTGCCACAACAAATTTATGAGGTTGGTACTCATTTATGGTAGAGGAGACTGAAGTCCATAAAAATTAACTTACTTATATTGAAGTCACCAGAGTAGCATGTGAAGGCGTTGGGATATAATTTAAACAGTCTGACTCCAGATTTCCCCCCATGGAACTCTTGTTGAAATGGTATCGAGAAACATGCCATTGGATTCACTCTAGTTATCCACAATGAGTCAACTTCTATAGGCATATAAGAGGCGATCAAATGATCAATGAATGTTATAGAAATGTGTGACACTGGAGAAAAGATTACCCAAAGATCACTCCAGTCTTACTATTGATAAGATGGGATCCCATAGGAGCTGAGTTCCAGTATATTAGTCAGTGGTTGGAAAGCCTAGAACCAAGGCCATTGATATGTGTGTGTAATATGTGTGTGTGTATTATATATATATATATTACACACACACATACAAACAGCATGCCACATAGTAAACATGTATAAAGGGGTGAATTTGCACCCCAGGGTAATCTGATGCAGCAGCCAAGAAGGAAGACATGTTGGGGCCTGATCGTTGCCTGGCAAAGAAATGAAAAACACTAACTTGGAAATGAAAGCAAGTTATTGACAGCTTAATGCATAATTCTGCTTTTTATTTATCATCCTTGCTTTGCATGAGGAATGCTCCACCAATATACCCCAGCCTCCTGTAGTTCAAGAATTCACAAGCCTCCTCATGCTAAGGCTCATCCAAGAAAGGAATGATGGATGCTAAAAGGGTGGTCAAGGAAATAAGAAAGACGGAAAGTTGGTTCAGCTTATTTATCTCTCATAGTGCAGTAGGTGTTAGGAAAAAAAAAAAAAAAAAAAAAAAAACATGTGGAATCCTGCTACTATAGCCTTTGCAGTACTCCTGGAATTCATGTAATCTTTCTGGGGGTTCTTCTACACCTCTACTGACTAGACATGTAGCAGCATAGAAGGCCTTTAGGCTAGAGGGTCCAGAACATAGAAAAAAAACTTTCTTTTATTAACTGTGTATTAGGCATTGTGCACATCCTGGTTTGGTAAAATTCCTTCCACTAAATTTCAGAGAGGTTAAGTAACTTGCCCCAAATCATATAGCTCATGATCTAAAAAGTTAGGATTTCGTTTCTGACCTATTGAGATTTGAGGATTGGCCCTCTTTTTATTACTCAGACTTGCTTCTCTCTGCCACACAATTGGGTCTGTGACACTGGCTTTTAATCTGAATTTAATACAGTCTCAGTTTTTACATTCGATGCAACAAGTTTCAAAGACACATATCAACTCATCAGACCTGCATATTGCTTGCTGATTCTGTTCAACTGAATGAGACACCACACTCTCTATCCCTACCCCCTGCGTTGTGCCATCTCTCACAACTTTCCAGATTTCTCACTTTTCACAGTGATTTTACCGCTCATCTGCCCAAACTTCCTCTGGGGAACAGAGTTAATTATCCCTCCCTTTAGCTCCCACAGTCATTCTTCTGTGTTTGCACCTATTGCACAGTATCACAGTTACTCCTTTAGGTGCCCATGTCCTCCCCTCTGCTCCCACAGGTGGGTTCTAACCCTGATCCTTTCTGCATCTTCAGCCACCACGAAGAAAGTGCTTACACACAGTAGGTGCTGAAATGTGTGTTGGATTGAATCAAGCAGCAAATTCACACAAACTCTAGCCAAATACTAATTAAACCAAGATATGCAGCATTTTCACCTTGACAATATTATTCAGTGAGCTAGCCATAACAATGACATTTTCATGGTTTTATTTACATACTACTCTTATAACTGTTTGCGTTTGACCCTGCTCCCCCACCGACTGTGAGCCCCCTTTAAGGGAGTATCTTATTTATATCAGTATAGCACATACATTAAGAACACTGACTGGAGCCAGACAGCCTAATGGGTCCCAAGTTCCTCCTCCTCCTTACTAGCTTTATGATTGAATTGTACCTGAGTCGTAATTTATAAAGGTAACTGAGTGATGACAGGGAGAGGTTGATGTCATTGAAAAAAAGCAAGATGTGTGGCACAACACTAGGGGGCAACAGGAGGAAGTGCCAAGTTCAGGCAGGAGGCAGATGAGGAGTGAGAGGAAAGCCTACATAGGTCTGCCTTGAGAAAGGCTGCAAGGCAGGGCAGAATAAAGCTCAGAATGGACTAATTTGAAAAATTTCAGTAGGTTTGGAGCTATCAGGATGATCTCTAGTTGCCTGATACCTGGCCCTATGATTACTTAGGCAAGGGAAATATTGGCTTGGCTTGTGAGAGGTCATAAAAGGGGTAGTTGGGAGAAAGACTAGGGATTGGTTTGCATATACAAGTCATGCTCCCATCTGAGCTCTTTGCCATCTGAGAATTGGCTAGCCCTAGGAGAGGCAGTCTTTTCCCAGACAGCAAGGGTTTTAAGATGTTAAAACATTATAGAAAATAAAAAACAAACACATGATCTATACAATGACTTTGACAAGATGTTCAACCTCTTTGTCTCGTGTTCCTCACCTGAAAGATGGGGATAATAATTACAACATCATAGGGCTGTAGTGAGAATTATGTGAATAAATATGTAAATCATACAGAACAGTATGTGACATAGGAAATACGATATAAAAATTAGCAATACCCTTTGTCACTATAACACCTCTCACAATGACTCCCACTAAGTAGGAGATACTTGGAAAGAAATGAATGAATGCATGAATGAGTGAAGAAGTTCCCATGATTATGCACCTTAATGTTAAGCAACCAATATTTTCACTTTCTTAGAGACAGAAAATGAATCCATGAGTAAAATTGGCACTGGAGTGGAAAGATGAATCAAATCTAGAAAAGGAATAAGATTCCCAGCAAGTAAGTACAGGCTTTGCTGCCGTTTTCCTATAATGCTTCTTTTAGTTCATCTATCTCTGTCTCAATATTTAAGGCAGGCATTTGTCTTTCAGGTTTCTTTTGGCATCACTGCAGTCATCAAATGAAACATAATTTCCCCCATCCATAACCCGGTGAAGTTTAGTTGGACTCGGTACCACTACTCCTGCTCCCAATTTAAAAAAAGAAAATTTGCATCTTCAGACATCAGCAGCATGATACAACCTAAGAAATAAGTGCGCATTAGGACTCCAAATAGACTTTTCCTTTATTATCTGTACATAGCATCTATCTAATGGAAAACGAAGCAACAGCATCCATCTCCTTCTACTGCCATTAAAATTCAATGGAATCCAATGAACTCTCCTTGTTACAAACATAGGAGCTAGTACCATGCTCTACTCTTAATGAACCTGGCATCTCGGGTGCATAAGATGTTTAGAGTAAGCAAACTGGATGACATTTCATCTACCCCCTAAATTTCCCTAAAGGAAAACAGTCCAATGCCCCATCTGCCATCTCTTAACAATTATGGAAAAAGGTTTCATTTCTATGCATTCAAGACACTGAGAATAATGTCTTGTTTTCTTAAATCACCACTGTGGCCCAATCAATGCAGATATTTACTGGTATGGATACAAGATGCTTACTTCAGTGAACAATGAGGCTTGAAAATGTCCACCTAATGTATGCTTGATGCCAAAAGCTTGGATGAAACAATCCATATTACAAGATAGATAAGTAACTTCTCCTCTTATACATTGGAATGGGCTTTGGATGGAGACTTTGGAGGACTAGATTTGCCAACCTCTAGCTCAGAGAATGAGTAAATTATTTAAACACTAGAGGCCCGGTGCACAAATTTGTGCACCAGTGGGGTCCCTCGGCCTGGCCTGCAGAATCGGGCCAAAACCGGCTCTCTGACATCCGCCAAAGGGTCCTGGATTGTGAGAGGGTGCAGACCAAGCTAAAGGATCCCACTGGTGCACAATCAGGGCCAGGGAGGGATGCAGGAAGTTGGCCAGCCAGGGAGGGACCATAGGAGGGCTCTGGGGCATACCCGAACTGTCTCGCTTGGTCACGATTGGCCAGACCCCAGCAGCAAGCTAACCTACTGGTTGGAGCATCTGCTCCCTGGTGGTCAGTGCATGTCATAGCAACTGGTCAACTGGTCAACTGTCTGTCTCCTGGTGGTTAGTACACATCATAGCAAGCGGTTGAGTAGCCTTAGCATATCATTAGCATATTATGCTTTCATTGGTTGAGTAGACAACCAGACATTTAGCATATTAGGCTTTTATTATATAAGATTTAGAGTCTTTATTTTCTTATCTGTAAATTGAGAACATTAAACCAGATATTTGAGATCTTGCATTTCCTTGTTTGATTAGAGGTTTTATACTCAAACTTTATGGCACTAATTCCCTACAGGTCAGTTTAGTAAGTCTGAATATCAACCCATTTCACACAGACATGATGTGAAGTTAAGCAGACAGTATGATAATTTCATAAATGTACTTATTTATACATTTATCTTTTTAAATTTTTGTAGGCTATTTCCTATAACAAGAGGGCCAATTAAAAAATGAGTTGAGTTATAGTTCTTTATATGGCATTCATTTTTTACACACTTGAAGTAGAAAATGTTAGCTACTTAATTAGTCAGTCTCGTAATTTAGTTTGTAAACTCAGAGACCATATCTAGGTTTTACATAATATTGATTACATGATCAGGGCTCATTAAAGGATAATAATTTAAAAATCACTTTTAAGTGTTAGCTTTCTCTAGCTAATTTCCTTTCCATATGAATGCTTCATATTTTAATATATCACCCCTTTCTCCCATTTATTTATTTATTATCTTTACTCTAGAAAACCAGTGAGAATTCATCTAGAATGATGACAAAATTAATGGAAATTTAAATGAAAGTGTAATCTTATTGGCATTTCGTTTTTGATGACATAATAATAGGCTTATATAGCACCTTTCATCTATGGACCTCTAAGCACTTTACAAACATTAGTTAATTCGTACAACAATCCTGTGAGGTTGGCAATTATAATCAGCCCCATTATGTAAATCAGGGAAGAGCAACACTGGGAGGTTAAGTTCCTCAGGCAGAGCCAGCATCAGACCACAAGCTTTCCCACGCTGAGCATTACACACCCAAAAAGACTTGTGGGAAGCCTACCATTTGTATTGGTTGCAACGGAAAGACCTCTTTTCAAAGTCCCAAAGTGGTGTCTGATGTTGTCACTTTCTCAGTGTTCCCCAGGGGATGAGCAGGAACCAGAAGGGTAGGGCAAGGCAGAGGGGAACTTGCCATGAAATGTGAACAGAACTGGTGTTGCCATGAATTTCCCACCATTGAAGGCTCCAGCCAGAAGACTCTGTAAGACTCCATCTATTGATCAGAAACACTTAATGGAAATACATATTATCCCAACTACTAATGTGACTAGCAGAAAATTATAATAGCAGAAAAGTTTTATTGCTTATTGGTTGAAGGGCCTTATAGTGGGTACTTTATGTTTCCTCATTTAATCCTCCTAATAACCTGAGTGGGCATTAGCCATTGCTGTGTAACAAAGCATCCTAAAATTCAGTTACTTCAAATAACATTTATTCTCACTCACCTAGCTGTGGGCACCTGGGGTTGGTTGGATATGCTGGGCTTGGCTCCAAGCTGCAGGTCAAGCCCAGGTTTGCTCCAAGAACCTCACCTCCTCGTAGACGGTAAGATAACTAAAGCATGTTTTTCTCATGGCAAGCATACTTTCAACTGTTACTGCATCATCTCTACTGATATCCTTGGCCTATGCAAATTATATAGTCAAGGTCAAAGCCAAAAGGTGAAGTACCCTCTGCCATGCATGAAGTCAGTCAAGTTGCAAAGCCAAACCCACCATCAGTGAGGTAGAAAAGTTTATGATGCCCATAAGGTGGTGAAAAAAAAGTGTAACTTTGAAGAATAATATAACCTATCGTTGTAGGTTCTTGTTCTCATTTTGCAGACAAGAAAGTAGGATGCAGGCAGGAAAAGGTTTGGAGGGGTTTTTTTTCTATATTTCTCCCAACTCCTGCTCCCACTGCTATTTCTCTTGAAGCACTGAGCATACCAAAGGCTGCTTTCTCATCCCTCAGATCATTCACTCAGACGCGATACAGACCCACCTTATACTCTTCACTGGAGACTGATGATTGAAATTACAGGGCCATGGACCTCTCTCCATTCTGGTTACAGCTTAAGCAAAGGCTAAATAGCCCTTTTTGGTTCTGTGCCTACAGTTCCTCATGGGACCAAGAAGCACTGAGCCCGCCTCATCTCTTCATCACTAGTGCATTTAAGCCATTAAACCATCCTGCTGCATTTCAAAGAACGATGCAGACAATTCACAGAAAGCACCCTTTAGCTTTTGGATGTATGAATTAATCATTTTAGCTTAACTAGATACAAAGTTCACCTAAGGTCTCTGACCTCCTCAAGATAAATATTAAATGTGTCAGGCTCACTCAGTAGAAGCCATGCAAATTACCAACAGTCCCTGGGTCAAGGATCTCAGAAGAGATACGAAGTTCATATAAATCAGATCAGGAGGCCAGGCAAGAATTTTATTACTGGTGTGAATACTGTGCATCGTCCAACACCAGCAGGGACACCAGGAAGTGCGAGATAGGCTGAATCAAATCCTGTTATTTTGCTGGCTGCTCTATGCTTCAACTTTATTTTCAGGCTGCAAACCCATGAGCATAGGAAGAGAGAAAGATTTGCAACTTCATTAGTGTATGTTTATTGATTTAAAAGGCACTAATAATATGTAATATCTGCGAAGCTATGAGGTGCCTAGAAGCTGCGACAGTCCAATGTTTGCTTTGCAAAGTCAGCTTTGCAGAGGGCGAGGATTCCCTGGCAGGGCTAGGGGAGCAGCTGCAGGAGGGAAGAGAGAGGCAGAGGTACAGTGCCCTTGGCCTCCCCTCACTCCACTGGAGCAGCTGCATTTTTATCTGCTTTATCAATTGAAGTCCATTATGATTACATTTGAATAAAAGCATTCTGCTGCTTAAAATGTGGCTGAAAAGCCATTGGTTTTGATGATGTCTTTCTCTGCTATCATATCTGTTTTCTATTCCCAACAACAGTGTTTCTCTTGAACATGGCCTTAACATTTATTTATTTACGTTTTGGCTCTTTGTGTCTCAGCAAAGAATGGAACTATCGTTGACATGCTTTGGCTTCTTCTTTCCCCCCTCCCCCCCCAAAACATGTCCCATTTTATTTTGATGGTTTGACATCTTTTTGTGCTCTTCTCCTTCTGTTCAAGCCTCAAAATTGCTATTTTACTCCTAGCCTAGGGACAGGCATGTTAGATACCATTTCAAATAAACAGTCTAACGGGAGATTAGAGAGGAAAACACTGTGATCTCTCAAGTCTAGGAATGGCTGTGTTTCACTTAACTTGGGCAAAGCCTTCTGTGGCTCATGCCCTAAAGTTTTCTTTGGAAACCTGACCGCTACCTTTCAGGAGAGAATCAGCACAACCCAAAGGGCTTTGTCCAATCACATCCACTTCCCATCTCTTTTTCCTAAGTGTCATGTATGGAGCGGAGAAACTGCAGACAACATGCAGGCTATTCCCTGAGAACCAAGCTGCTCTGTATTTATACGTGCCCACGGGATCTCTTGGACAGGTACAGCGGCCCTACATTGAGGAGGATGCAGCTTTCTCTTTTAACACAATATCCCAAACCGCCCCTTTTCGTACCAAATTGAATACTGCCTCACGTGGAACCGTTCCCCAGTTCTTGGCTCTTGGGAACTGTTCCATCAGTGTAGCAGAGAAGGAAAAAACAAATTTAATCTTCGGTGCTGGCCATGAACTCCTGGTGTCTTTTTGTGGCACCATCCCTAGTGGCAAACCTCTGACCCACTTAGATCGCTGCAGCTGAGGACTTCATGACAATCTCTTTGTTGAGTTCTTTATACATGATCATTGCATCTGCAATTATGTTGAAATAGAATTCACGATGCTTCTTGGTCATGTTTGAGGGTTGTTAAAATAAGTTGGAATAGTCATTATGATCCTTAAACAGTGGGACTCTATTGACCCTTGTTAAATAAAGCATAGTCCCCTTCCATGTGACACAGAGGTAAGCCTAGGTGAGATCCTACTGACATTTTAAGTTCTTCCTCCAGCACTCAGCATGGACTTACATGCAAATCCTGATTCTGCAAAATGCTATTTACCCAATACCTTGTAGTAGGTGCTGTCAGTGCCCATAGGTGCTCCATGCATGGAGAGCCAACTGCTAGACCCTGGAAATCCTTGTCTGAAGGCTTTCCCTAGTGGCCAGATACATGTGCAAATGTATGATAGGCTGAAAGCACAGAGCATGAAAGCCCTTTGGGGAGCGGCCCAAACCCATGACTGATAGGAGTCCGAGTATAAATATTCCAGGTCCATCAGTGTTTAGGTGGGATAACTCTGAGGGACATCGTTCTACCCTGACTTCCAGAGTCCTCCTGTGGGATGAATCTCCAATTGTCCTCAGTGGTAGCTGACATAATAACACATAATTTTTCTTTTTTCTTCCCTTCCCTGACTCATTTCCCAAATGTCTTATTGGAATCTTCTGGAATTACCTCCCAAATAAACAACTTGCACTCAGATCCTTGTCTCAGGATTTGTTTATGGAGTAATCCAAACTATAATACCACTTCACAACTTAACTCTATCATTACTAACAGGAGGTAAAGTTTTTCATAATAAAATCTTTTTCAGTGTGCTCTTTATATATTTTAGGGTATTTATGGTTAGACTCAACCATCATTAATTAAGTGCCTGATTGGCACAAGGTATAGTGTTGACCACAAAAAGACAATTTCCATGCACCTCCAGATCTGCTACATTTTTATGTAAAATGCTGACAGAGCTCTCTTTCCAAAAGGCAAACCAATGCCCTCTCATGTTGAAACCTGTCTTCATATTTTACCGGCAATCTTTCTGTCAGTCAGTTCAGGATCCTATTACAGAATACCATAAACTAAATGCCTTAAAAAAAAAAACCTCAGAGTTGCAGCCTCGGTCCAACGTGCAAGAGGCAGCCAATCAATGATTCCCTCATCACTGATGTTACTATCTCTCTCTTCCTCTCCCTTCTTCTCTGAAATCAATAAAAATATTTTTTTAAAAAACAATTTAAAAAGCCCAGAAATTTATTTCTCACAATTCTGGTTGCTGAAGTTTGAGATCAGGATGCCAGCATGACATGGTTTTGGAGAAGGCCCTTTTCTGCACTACAGGCAGCTTTTTCTTCACATTGTATCTTCCATAGTGGAGAGAGGGAGAGAGAACTCCTTGTGGTCCCTTCTATAAGGTCACTAACACCATTCCTGAGGGCTCCATCCTCGTGACCTAATCACTTCCCAAAGCCCCACTTTCTATTATCATCACATTGGGAGTTAAGATTTCAACATATAAATAAGGGGAGCAGTGCAAATATTTAGTTCATCATATTTTCCATCCCTGGAAGGTAGATTGTAGTGTTAGAATGTCGAGGCTTATTGTGCTGTTGCACACAAAGGATAAGGGGAGAGGACCCATGTAGCCCTTACCTACTACATTGATGTATGATCCTAAGTTTATGTTGTTTTCTCTTTTATGCTTTTATTTCATCTTTTTTATTCCTAATTCCTGAGAACACTTGTTATATATACATAAGAGAGTGGTATACCAGTGTCCTAGACAATAAGGTGTACAACTAATTTAGTTTTGCTCAGGATTTCTCCATTTTTTTAGCCCAGAAAGCCCATATCCCAGGAAAACAAGAAACGTTAGTTACCCTGCATAAAGAATGATGACAAAAGGGTTGGATCTGTGAGGAAGAGTGGTAATTAGCTGGTGAGTGGTGATCAAATAGAGCTCGGAGCAGTTTTCCAACCAGGAAGTTACAGATGCTGAGAGAATAAAGGTACTTTCCTGAGAATCACAGTGGTCGGCAAACTCATTAGTCAACAGAGCCAAATATCAACAGTACAACCATTGAAATTTCTTTTGAGAGCCAAATTTTTCAAATATAAACTTTTTCTAGCCCCACTTCTTCAAAACCCACTTCTTCAAAATAGACTCACCCAGGCCTTGGTATTTTGTGGAAGAGCCACACTCAAGGAGCCAAAGAGCCGCATGTGGCTTGCTAGCCACAGTTTGCCCACCATGGTCCTAAGAGATGCAGGACAGACAGATCATTAGATGTCCCCAGGAACAGGGAAGACAGACTATTTAAAAGGTATAACACCAGAAGACTGGGGAACAGATCCCAGTGTTTCCAGTTTGAAACCATTTTTATAATTTTGGTAAGTGCTGCTAAGAAACACAGGGCTCGTTGAGGACATGTATCTAGATGTATCTAGAAAAGTCTCCCTGAGGACATGAGTCCCCACTCATATTAAATTTGAGATCTTCCAGGCGGATTAATTCTCTAACATCACTGACATAAAGTAGTGCCTTCTAATGAGTACGATTTATAGTGACTTTTAGTGACTCCAAAAAGGACTTAGAAACCAGTATTAGAATTATTATAATTCTGATTTTAGCTACTTAGAGCAATTTTTTACGGGCTTTTTCTCTTCCTAGGCAACTGCTCTATCCTCAAAATGTGCCAGACTTGAAATCTCTTTGCTTCATTTCTACCCTAAGGATGATATTTTCCCATAAACTAATTCTGCATAATGTACTAATATCATGTAATTAGAGAGTTTATCTTCTCAGATAAAGTCATCCAACACAAAGGAGTGGTGATAACACTGGAACATTTTAGCCATCGTGTAGAGTGTTGGCACGCATAGTTTTGACTACACAAATCTCAAGATCTCTCCTGAATAAAGCCAGTTTCCAGAATAAACGAGAAAAAAAGTTATCTTTAACCAGGTGGTGGCACCTTCCTCGAAGCCCCACTGAACCCTGCTACCTGGGTAGCTTGTCCATGCAGGAAAATAGAGCATGCAGCTTTTTAAAAAAATAAAGAATGAAACTTTTTTAGCTTGTCAATAAAGTTCAGTGTTACCAGAGTCATATTTCTGCTAATAGGCTGTGATCATGTGCTTGCTGTTTCTGCTTACAAATGATATCTTTGCTGCTTATTGGGTCAAAAGACCACTAATAGAGCTTCTCTACCTAAAGAGAGCACCCACAGGTATTCTTGAAACTCATTTTGAAAACACAGGCTGCAATGAAGACTCTATATGGCAGATGCTTGTTCTTCAGTAAAAATCCTCATACATTCTGAACTGAATAAATCCAACCTAGATTATAAATATTATATTATGCCATATGATTTCACTTATATGTGAAATCTAATGGACAAAATGAACTAACAAACACAATAGAAACAGACTCATAGATACAGAGGACAGACTGACAACTGTCAGAGGGGAAAGGGTTAGGAAGCTGGGTGAAAAAGGTAAAGGGATTAAGCAGAGAGAAAAAGAAAAGCTTATAGACAGACAACAGTATGATGATTACCAGCAGGAAAAGGGAGTGGAGGAAGGTAGGAGAGGGTAAAGGGAGATAAATGGTAACAGAAGGAAACTTGGTTAGGGGTGCAAATATGCAATACAATATACAGATGATGTATTATAGAAGTGTACCCCTAAACCTTATAATTTGATTAATCAATGTTACTCCAATAAATTCAATTAAAGGAGGAGGAGGAAGAAGAGGAGGAGGAGGAGGAGGAGGAGAAAGTCTGGTGGTTGCCTAGGAGGTGATGAACAAGAGCCATTTGGCCAAAGTTCTTTGTCATTATTCAGTGGCTGGGTGGCGTATGGGTAGATCATCACCTACATAATTGTCATATCAGCTAATGTCAATGTGTGTGTGTGTGTGTGTGTGTGTGTGTGTGGTGGGAGCGAGGGAGGAGGGACTGCTTTCTGCTTATCAGCTCTCAGTGCTAGAGAACCAAAAAGAGATTGGTTATGGCCAAGAGAAAGAAATCATGGAGCAAACTACTTTGACTTCATTCTGTTTGGAACTTTAAAGGTCAAAAGCATTCTCGATGGTTATACTTGATGCAGCCCAGCCTGCTGAGCTAAGAAAAAGCCCTGGAATTCAACTCCAAACATGATCATTATGTGTGAATGATACACCTTCTTATCACCCAAGCCTCAGAAGCTGAAAGGAATGTGCGAAGTCAAGTACAAACCATGGTTTCCCAGAGAATTCTTTTCAGCCAAAAGTCAGTTATTCTCATAACCTGTTTTCATGTGCTGAGTGGTATTTTACTGTATAAGTTGTCTGAGCAGCACACAGTGGATTTCCACCAGCCTCCAGAGCTGTACGAAAAGAAAATGAATGCTTCCGTATCTCAGTGGCTTATCAGGAAACATGAAAGAATTAATGTATTTATTCTTCCTTCTGAGAGTAAATGTAATTGCTTTAAAAAGATAATCATGGTATTGTTTGAATTGTATGCATTTCTTATGAGGCACTAATACACTTTCCGGTAGCCTGACACAGTGTATGGTCTCTTATCCTCATTTCCCTGTGGATAAATACTTTGTTAATTAATAAAGTATTATATGAGCACTTAGTGTCTGCATTTAACAGTGCAAGGATTTCATTCAGATTATGTTAATAGATTGTTCGCATTATTTCTTGCATTAATTACAACTTCTTTCTGTGGTTTCATCATAAGAGCATTGTCTCTGTGAATACAGGGGGCTTTTTGGATTACATTCTTGTTTGACTGCTAAAGTAATGCATATAAAATATTATTATATTGAAAATGACTCGCTAGAACTTGGATCAAAGAAAGAAACAGATATTCAATTATTTCAAACTCTTAGAGGCGACACAATTAGAGTCCGCCCTAGTTGAATTAAAATCAAACAATTAGGGAATTTCTCTGGAACCCACAGTATCTTAATAACAAATTCATGAAATGGGTATTCCCCATCATGATACTTTAGGCATAATTATGAAAAAATAAATAAAAGGTTTCCTCCTCGTAATTGATAAATGTGAGATGCAGAGGAAGCATTTCATTCATACCAGTGGAGTGGGTGTGAATCTTAGGCCACAGGTGTGCAGGAAATTTCACTTTATTCTCCACGAATCAACTTAGTTCTGACTTATCCTGCTGGTCTTTTGGGAAATTTAATCACAGTTATTACATGACATGTCCCTCCCGCTCACCTGAGCCCAGTGCTATACAAAAGTTCTGGAGCCTTAGGTAACTTCTAGAGATGAGGAAGCAGCAGGGTCATCAGTCAGCAGTCTATCCTGTTTATCGCTGAGCATCATGGTAGTTCTCAGGGTCCCTTCCGGTCTGACTGTGCTCTGTGCTCAAGCAATGTGGCATATTTTGGAAGGCTGGGAATGACTGTGTCCACTCCAGCGAAGCGCTTCCCCAGCCATACAATAAAATGCATCCCCTTATCGGTCTTCAGAGGGAGTACCCCACAACAAACAGAGCATTGCCACCCTCTGATTCTCTGTCTGAACCTCTTCTTTTCTTTTCTAGGAAATAGCTCCCTCCTCACACCTCTTGCTCTAAAGGCCCTTGTTGCTCTCAGAAGTCATCTCAGCGTTACTATTTCAGGGAGACTACTTTTAGGGAACTGAAGGATTCTCCCAGTCTCAGAGATCTATTTGCAAAAGAATCAGTTATTTGCTTAGAATTCAAGTGAGAGGAATTGTCAGGGCAAACATTATTGTCTTGGAACACAAATATATCCTGGAACATTAACTGTTTTCCAAAGAAATGGAATTTTATTTTTAATAAATTAAACTTTATAAAACACAGTTGAGTTGTCATTATTTCATGTCAAAAGAGAAATTATTTAGCAAAATTAACTAGTTTGAATTCAAAATGTACAAAGGTCCATATTTGATGTTCTAGGTGACAATGTGATAAAACATTAGCAGTTGATGTTTTATCTGATTTTATTTGTTTATAAAAATACTTAGGTTATTTTCTTTTTTATTTCTTAAATATCCCTATGAAGCATAACTCTTGAAAGTAGGAAGCATATTTTTTCTTCCCTCTTTATGCCCACCCACATTGTCATCCTCACTTCTCTAGTTCTGTTCCAAACCCTTGAACACACACCGTGCCACATGTGTCTCTCTCACTCATGACCAGCTCTGATTCTTTGTGTCTAGGCTTCTCCCATATCTAAGATAGTAGAGTAAGCGAATAAAAATATAGAACAGGCAATTAACTTTGAATTTCTGATAAGAATAAAGTATGTCCCATGTAATATATACTAAAAATGTCCTCATTGTTTTTCTGAATTTCAAAGTTAGCTAGTGTTCTTCTGTCTTTTACTTCATTGTTTTTCTGAATTTCAAAGTTAGCTAAGTGTTCTGTCTTTTACTTAGCAACCAGGTTAAGATTTTTCTCCCCCAACTTCTCCCACCTTCTCTCACAGAAGACTGCTCCATTTAAAAGCTATGGTCACAAATGTGAAAGAATCTTCAGAGGAAGCCACTGTTGTTTGAATACCTCCAGATCTCTAATGAATTTCACAACCTATGCTCCCAGACCCTGAGCTGTCTGAGAAACAGGACACTGGCCTTCAGAGGCTCAAATCTAACAGCTTCAGGATTCCGCATTTAGGTAGAAATAAAGAGTCGAGATAGAAGTTAATTTTAGGTTGAAAGAGAGTTTGTGCTACATTAAAAAAAATGAATGGTTTAGAATAATCAGGCACTCTGAATTCATGAAATAAACTTGAAAATGATTTTATAGTGCAGTTGAAATGAAAGAAGGTTTGGGATGTGTGATTTTTTTTTAACTTGATAATAGATTTAGGAAAGTAGTCTTATTCCTTCAATAGTTCCCTTTAGAAATCATCCATTTGAAATATGAGACTCTTGTTATAGCGAGAGGTGTAGCTGGGGAGGCAAAGGCCATTGAACTTGGCAATTGTGCTTTGTCAAGCATTTAATGTAGTCAAGCAAAGGTAGAGTAGCAAGGATTGTCCCTACAGGAAAACAGATTTAAACTTACAGGCTAAGCTTCACAAAATAAGAGTGCAAGGGCAAGGAAAGTAGAGGCTTTTGTTTCCAGGCAAAATAAGAGCTGTATAGGATATGGTCCTTCTGGTTCAATCAAGTCTCCAAGATGCTTTCAAGTTGAACATGTTTCTGAGCCTTGCAAGGATATTTCATAAATGGTTTTTCTTAAGTTGTTGCTTATTAAATCAAATCGGAATCTGGCAAAGTAACATCATGGGCCAGGGGAAAGCCAGTAGATGATGCATTAATGCAGCCTTGAAAATAATTTTCAAGTCTTACTCAGCAACAAAATTTGGTTACATTGTGCTTCATATGGAATGATTTCATTCCACTGTTTTCCTGATCAGCCCATCTTCTACAATATCCATTTACATAAAGCATTAAGGTTATCAAAAAGGTATTTCTCATTATAATTAATTCTAAGGGATAGCCGAAACCGGTTTGGCTCAGTGGCTAGAGCGTTGGCCTGCGGACTCAAGGGACCCGGGTTCGATTCCGGTCAAGGGCATGTACTCTGGTTGCGGGCACATCCCCGATAGGGGGTGTGCAAGAGGCAGCTGATCGATGTTTCTCTCTCATCGATGTTTCTGACTTTCTATTCCTCTCCCTTCCTCTCTGTAAAAAATCAATAAAATATATTTTTAAAAAATTAAAAATTAAAAAATTAAAAAAAAAATTCTAAGGGATAGGAGAATACCACCTTCTTTAGCAAACAGAAATGAGATTCAACCATTCAACCATTTTTATACAAAAAAAGAAATGGCTGTAGATTAAGGCAGATCTGTGTTTAAAGCCCATCTCTGGCACTTACTAGCTTTGTGACTTGGGTAGGTCCATTAACCTCTCTGAGTCTCTTGCCTTAATTGTAATATGCAATAATAATGTCTCGCATACATGACAGTTGTAAGAATTAAAAGTAATATGTGTAAAGTGCTTCACACATAATAATACCTGCCATTTAATGAGGTTTATTAAGATACCCCAAGGCTCATAAAAAAGAATTGCTAAGACCTCTAGAGTGACATTTCTCAAAATGTGTTGGGAAAACATTAGTCCTTATTAGTCTTTTAAAGGGATTCTACTATCAAGTTAGTGGGGGGGGATGTGTTCTATAGGCACCTATTAGAAATTGTCAAACTCATTCATTTTTTTAAAGACTCTAAGAAACCCTGCAACCAAGAGATCTGATTTTTTTGTTTGTTTAACACTGAATTTTCCAAGCTTAAGAATCTAGTAGCCTTTCATTTGGCAGTGACAGAAATTTCAGTCTTGGGAAAATCTTGCTTCTTTCATCAAAAAAGAGAAGGTAATTTATTGACAATTTATTCGGTGGAGGGCACATTTCCACTTGTGTTTATTTCAACATTGTTACCTCTCTTTTTCGCTGATTTTTTTTTAACATCCAGTTTTAATTCATGAAATCTGGAGGAAGTGCCATTTATTAAAAATGTACCAATTCATCTTCTTTCTGAGGGATTTTTCTTGTACAACTATTAAGTTTAAAACTATTAAGGGACCAAGAAAATACATGGATCCTCTACCTTATGAATAAATCATTCTGCTTTCCCAGAATCTATGGATTTAGATCCTGAATTTCCTGCACTTGCACACTTCAAGCCCCTCTCCTCAGCTCATCTTCCATCTGCTCTGCCTTCACTGCTCTCTTCACCTAGGTCATCACTTCATCCCGATAAATATATAATACACTCATCTGTTTGTTTTGTCCTCAAACTTTATCTCTTCCACACCTAGGATCCCCATTCCCATGAGCACTTGTCTATAAGCAGCATTTCCATAAACAGCTGTACAGATTGTTGATAAAACCAGGCCATTTCCCCACCTGGGTTCTACATTTCCTGCATCTGCTTGACTCTCCTGCCTCTTAGATTCTCCCGACAGAAATATTCTCACCTGATCTAACCCAATTTCAAAAGTTAGCTCCAGATATTTTTTAATAACCCGGAAGCAAGTTGCTAATAACCAGGAAATCACAAGTTGTTGGTAATACATAGACAGGGCATCAGCAGTGGTTGTTACATGAATGGTAGAGATGACTTGGCATTCAAGACAATGACATCTACTAGCAGATTAATAAGACTCATGTACTGTGGCGGTTCTTGGGAAGAAGTAGTCTATTGGTAATAATCTAGAAGCTGCCAATTTTCTCCCGTCGAGCTTTTTTGAGCATTTTCATACCTGGCCATTGTGCAATGAGCCCAGAGATCAACAGCTCCAATCCCACAGGCCTTGTAGAGCGTGCCAGTGTGAGAGGCAGCCAGAACATTCATCTCACAATCTCACTTTCTAGAACATCAAGCCATCAAACAGCCTGCTGGGTTGGCAGGGGCTGCCTCGGTGATGTCCAAGACCAGGGCCATGGCGGGGAAAGGGCTGAGGTGTTTTGGCAGCAGGGATGGAGAATGGTTTCTCAGCACCTGCCCACAGTATGCTTGCTTCCAGGTGCTATGACAAACACCTTGGCTCTTTTATGGCTCTCTGAAATTATTCCTCAGCCCAGCATAAGACCATAAACAAAGAGGAATATGGACGAGCTCCCCGAATAGTGAAACATAAGACCCCTATTAGAGCAGAATGCAATCTACCTACTCATAATCCATCTCCGGTCGTGTGTTTTTTATGTTGTTGACTTCTTGCATATAAAAACTCATTGCAATAAAATTTAAGTGTAGGTGTTCCATGAGGTTTCAACTTCCCAGGACAGGAGGCTTCTGAATAAAAACTCTGATAACAGCTAACACACACAGCGTATATTTTCCCAGTACAAGCACTACTATTCTAAATAACTCACGTCTATTGACTATTTTAATCCTCACAACAATCCTATGAAGTAAATACTGTTATCATTCCCATTTTAGAGATTAGAAGTGAAGTTAAAGAACTCAAAATATGGGTATGAAGCACTATGGCTGATGGTGAGCAGATATAGAACCAATAGTCCTATTGCGATGAGGAGGCAGTAGGTATGAAAAAAGGACTTGAGGTTAACAGGAGACCTTTGACATCATGACTGCCTGAATGATAATTGGAAGAAAGTCATTGTACTCACATTTGGCCTCAGTTTCCCTATCTGTAACATAAACATACACTCATCTTTTCCCAGAGTATTTAAAAACCTCATGGAAATTCATTATGACTATTGTGAATGACAAGGGAACTACTATTAATAAGTAACTGAAAGCTATGGAAATGTAACAGCCAGGGTCTGAGCCATGATTACACCCAATTCTTTGTACAGCGTTTTGTCTCCTGCAACTAGAATTAGGAAATGACTTAGAGTGCTTTTTCTGGAACCATTCAGAGGACAGGACTCTGAGTATCAAACTCTTAAGGAAAGGAGGCAGTCATATTTCATTCTGAGAGATTTTTCTAGTTTGGTTCAACTATTAGGTTGAGCCAAATAAAATTTCCATATTCAATCACTTTTGACTTAGAAAATGGTAATTACATATGATCAATCTAATATAAAGTCCTACTTTATGGAGTTTCTAGGGAAAATCATGTTTGCTTAGGTTAGGTCCGCAAAAGTATAGACTAAAATATCTAGACAAACCAACTAACCTATACCAAACCTATAGCAACCTTGAATACATGATGGGGAGGTTGATTTGCAAACTCTATGCATTCTTTTGTTGAGTCAGTCTATGAGATCACAGGTACAAGAAATCTTGGTGCAACCATGCTTAACCTTTTCAGCAGGAAATTGTAAATACAAATCTGTTAGACCTCTTGCAAAACAAGACAATACTAATAAATCCTCTGCCTGTGATTATTCCTGTTTGTTTTTTGCAACGACAGTGAGGTAATACAATGGAACTCTGTAATATACTTCTACAACCCCCACCATAATCTGTGATATATCCCTACAAAAACAGATTTGGAGTCATTCCAGATCATGCTGTCAGTTTGGACTAAGACAAGAAATACAAACGGGCAGACAATTTTTTTGATAATGAAATCTAGATATTTGTTTGGAAGACCCTGAGCAATATCATTGGCTGTCTGATACTGCAGTGCCATCAGCATGAAGTGGAACAGCTCTGCTCTAAAGTGCCTGGCAAAAAAGGCGCATGTCTCTGCATCTCAGGAGCACAAGCAATAAACATCATGTTACTGTAAATTCCGTTTTTATAGCAGAGATTAATAATGCATCAGCGTGCATTGCTTACTGCCATTCCAATGAATTTCCAGAACACTTTTAATTCTAAATTTTAAAAAGACTTATTTATATTTGTTCACATTATGATGTGTGTGCTGTACGTGTAGTAAAAGATACAGACACATAAAGAGAAAAAACAAATTATGAATTTTGGAAGAACCATTTTTCTATCCACAGCCATTTTTGGTGTCTCTGGAGAGATCAAACGTGTCATTGCAAATATTCAGAAAGTAAGACGAGAACAGAAGCATATTGGTGCTATTGCTTTCTGGAGATTTCATTATTTACAACAAGTGAATTGTGCAGGTGAGTGCAAAAGAATGTTTTCTCAACACTCCTCCAAGAAATCCCTTAGGAATTGAAAATTAGTGTGAAGGTAGACTCTGGATTGACTGACCTGGAAAATGCCATTTATGTGAGGGTGCATGTTCATCTTCGCATAACACACACACACACACACACACACACACACACACGCACACACACACACATGCACACACATAATGTGTGCACTCATAAAGTGCACAAATATACACACAAAGATACATGCATAGGTAGAAGGTGAAGACTAAGACCATCTTCCTGCAGCCAAGATATAAGTTCTTAAATTGGAAATTTCATTTTTCAGTCTATGAAGTCATTCAGCCTCGCACTTGGACCACAGGTGGGAAATTATGTTCAGGAAGCCCACCTGTGAGCTCTTTGGCCAACTGTGATGAAATTAGCCAGCTATGCAGTTGGGTAAAAAGTACTTGCTGTACTATCACTTGGATTGTTGAATGAGCTCTACAACTTCTGATTGTCTCTCCATTTTTAGCTCCGCCTCTTCTTTATTATGTTATCCTAGATTTTTTAATCGATCTTATTTTTAGATGCTAGATACTATCTCTCCCCAACCCACACTATATGCACACAATGTAGGTGGGCCACTAATTGCATGAGGCCATTAGAATAGTCATGCACCTATCTCTAGGGTCCATTCTTCAGAAATTGATTTTACAAAATAATCTCCGAGGGATGTACCGATCCTGCTGTGAGATAATTGGAGTTTTGCTTGGGCTCACCTCATGTGGAAGATGATGGCAAATGGTGACCTAATATTAACTCCTCAATGCCTTCTTCTTTGTTCAGGATGGCAATGTATCCTGCTAAAAATAGTCTATTGCAGCTAAGAGATGACCATGGGACATAATTCTAGCCAAGAAAAATGGCCAAGATTTCACAATGTAGGTAGTATACCTTTCTGTTTGACATTCTTTCTTCCTGTAATGGAAGTGAGATGAAGGTGTGGCCATTATATTGCAACCAGAAGGTGTCAAGAGGCTTGGATTTACTAACTTTTTACTTTTTATTATTTGATCAAAGTAAACCTTATATGCTTAAGTGACTAATAGTCATAATAATACTCATACTTTCTGTTATTTATAGCTGACCTCTTCCTCAACTGACATAGAGCACTAGTCAGGGTTATCCAGAGTAACAAAAGCAACAAAGATATATTGAAAGGAATTGGCTCACATGATTATTAAAGTAAGAAATCCCACAATCTGCCATCTGCACCCTGGAGATGCAAGAGAGCTGATAGTGTAGTCCTAGTCTGAGTCCAAATTCTGGGAACCAGGACAGCTGATGGTATAAGTCTTCATCCAAAGGCAGGAGAAGATCATACAAACAGAGAAGGTAAATTCTCCTCCCCTCTGCTTTTTTTGTAATCAGTCCCTCAGTAGGCTGGATGTTACCTACCTACATTTGGGAAGGCTATCTGCTTTACTTAGTCTATCACTTTACTTATCTAGTCCCTAACCACTTGCCCAGAAACACCCTCATAGACACACCCAGAAATATTTTTCCAAATATTGGGGTACCCTAGGGTCCACTTAAGTTGACACATAATTTAGCCATCACAAATATCTCACATTGCCTATAAGGTATCAGCAATGGAAGTTTTGAAAAATACTACATATAAACTAGACTTCATGTTATTTAGGGAACTAGAGACCCAATGCACAAAATTCATGCAAGGGGCTCGGCCCTCATAGCCCTAGCTGTCTTGGCCCTCACAGCCTGGCTGCCTTGTAGCCCCACAGCCCTGCCCACTGGTGGTTTCAGAAGGTCATTACACCATCCAGTCTAATTAGCATATTAGCTCTTTATTATATAGATACTCTACCCAACCACAGCAGAATATACATTTTTCTTAAGTACACATGAAATAGTCTCCAGGACAGACATATGGTAGGCCATGCCACACTCTCAGTAAATTTTGAAAGATTTAAGTAATATTCTAATGTAGTGAAATTAGAAATTAATAACAAATAAATTTAAAATTTTGCAAAAATGTAGAAATTAACAAGACTACTAAATATTCAATTGGTCAAAGGAGAAATTATAAGGTCGAATAGAAAACATATGTAAAACTTTAATCAATAAGGAAATTTAAAAAAAGAAAACACTTCAAGTGAATAAAAGGAAGACACAGCACAGCACAATTTATGAAATGCAGCTAATGTAGTGCTTTACAGGAAAATTTATAGCTATAAACACCTACATTAAAAGAAAAAGGAAAAACATCTCAAATTAACAATTTAAATTTTCTACTCTAGGCACTGGGAAAAGAGTAAACTAATTCCACACAAAGCAGAAGAAAAGTGATAAATGCATTTGGATGGGATTTACATCTGATAATAACATTGAAATAACAACTACAGTGGCTAAAACAAAAAAGACAGATAATAACACATGTTGGTAAGGATGTGGAAAAATCAGAACTTACATCAGACAATGTCATGGGTGTAAAGCTGTACAGGCACTTTGGAATAAGTTTGGCAGTACCTGAAATGGTCAAACATAGAATTAGCATATAATCTGTTAATCCCCCAGCTATGTGTATACCCAAGAGAAATAAAAACATAAAAGTTTCACATAAAAACTTGTACAAGCATTTTATAACAGCCCTATTTACAACACTCAAAAGGTAGAAACAACTCAAAAGTCCAACAAATTGGTATATCCATACAACAAAATATTATTTGGCAATAAAAAGAAATGAAATGTTGCTACATGCTACAAATGGATGAATGTTGAAAACTCTGTGAACTGAAATAAGCCAGTCATGAAGGAACAAATGTTGTGTAATTCTATTTATATGAGATTCCAGGACAGGCAAACCTATAGACAGAAAGTAGATTAGTCACCTAGGGCTAGAGGGATGAGGTAAGGGAGGATTACGGATGACAGATGGTACCTATGGGGTAGAGGATTTCTTTTAAGTTGATTGTGGTGATAATGCATAACTGTGAGTGTGCTAAAAGTTATTGAATCACACACTTTAAATGAATAAATGGTATAGTACCATACCAATAAAACAGTTTAACATAGAGTAATAGCCAAATGTCAGGGTCTCAGTAAAATGTAAAAAGTAGGAATGCATGCAAATACATAAACCATATATTTTTATTTGTCCAATACAGTAGTCCCTAACCACTTGTGCCTATCTAAATTTATATTTTATTAATTAAAATTAAGCATAATTCAAAATTCAGTTCTTTATTTGAAGTTACAATACTTCAAGTCTTCAAAATTCACATTGGGTAAGTGGCTCCATGTTAAATAGTGTGTATGTAGTGCATACCCGTCATCTCAGAAAATTATATTGGTCAGCATTGATATCTACAATCTATACATTATTTTTTTTTTTTTTGCTGTTTCTAATAAATCTTTATTGTTCAGGTTACAATTGTTCCTCTTTTTACCCCCATAGCTCTCCTCCACCTGATTCCCACCCCACCCTTTACCTTTACCCTTCCCCCCCCCCCACTGTCCTCATCCATAAAGTGTACGATTTTTGTTCAGTCTCTTCCCACACACCCCACACCTCGTTTTCCCCAAGAATTGTCAGTCCACTCCCTTTCTATGCCCCTGATTATAATCACTAGTTTATTCTGTTCATCAGATTTTTTTATTCACTTGATTTTTAGATTCACTTGTTGATAGATATGTATTTGTTGTTCATAATTTTTATCTTTACCTTTTTCCTCTTCTTCCTCTTCTTAAAGGATACCTTTCAGCATTTCGTATAATACTGGTTTGGCAGTGATAAACTCCTTTAGCTTTTTCTTATCTGTGAAGCTCTTTATCTAACCTTCAAGTCTGAATGATAGCTTTGCTGGGTACAGTAATCTTGGTTTTAGGTTCTTGCTATTCATCACTTTGAATATTTCTTGCCATTCTCATCATGCTTGCATAGTTTCTTTTGAGAAGTCAGCTGACAGTCATATGGGTGCTCCCTTGTAGAAAACTGTTTTTCTCTTGCTGCTTTTAATATTCTCTCTTTGTCCTTTGCTCTTGGCATTTTAATTATGATGTGTCGTGGTGTAGTCCTCTTTGGATTCCTTGTTTGGAGTTCTCTGCGCTTCCTGGACTTGCAAGTCTATTTCTTTCACCAGAAAGTTTTCAGTTATTAATTCTTCAAATATGTTTTCAGTATCTTGCTCTCTCTCTTCTTCTGGCACCCCCATAATTCTGGTGTCAGTACACTTGAAGATGTCCCAGAGGATCCTTACACTATCTTCATATTTTTGGATTTTTATTTTATTTTATTTTATTTATTTATTTTCTTTTCTGGTTGGGTGTTTTTTGCTTCTTTGTATTTCAAATCTTTGACTTGATTCTTGCAATCCTTTAGTCTGCTGTTGGATCTCTGTATAATATTTTTTTTATTCCAGTCAGTGTATGCTTAATTTCTAGTTGGCCTTTTTTCATATCTTCGGGTGTCTCACTAAATTCATCAGCCTTTTCTAGAAAATTCTTGAAAAACCTTATAACTGTGGTTTTGAACTCTATATCCAGTCACTTGCTTTCCTCCATTTCTTTCATTTGTGACCTGTTTCTTTATCTCTGCATTTTGGCTGCTTCCCTGAGTTGATAAGAGTGGCTTTGTGTGCTAGGTGTCCTATAGGGCCCAGTGGCTCAGCCTCCCCAGTTACCTGAAGTGAACACTCTTGGTGCAGCCCTTTGTGGGCTGTGTGCACAGTCTTGTTGTAGTTAAGCCTTGATTGTTGTTGGTATCACTGGGAGGAAGTGACCTCCAGGCCAATTTGCTGTGAGGATCAACTGTGTCTACATTGTGAAAACTTCTGTGCTGGAGATATCTTTATGATACAAGACTTGCAAAAGCCTCTGTACTCAGCTTCGATGGGGTGGAGTTTCAGAGCAGATGGCGTTGGCTTCCCATCAGCCTTGCCCTAAGAGGCCCCTGGGTTTTAGTGTTCCGTGGTAATCACTGCAAGCACTTCTGAGAGAAAGCCACCCTCAAGTTTTGCCCACTGCCATACAGTCCAGTTTCTCCCCAAATGAGTCTGGGTCCCTAGAGTATCACCAGGAACTAGAGTTCAGAGCATTCGGAAGCTTTTGTCTCCCTCCCAATTGAGAAAGCCAGCCATGTACTCAGTTGCCTGCCCTCTTCCCAAGTTTGTGCGAGAGCCTCGGTACCTCTGCCTTCCACAGTTCCTCTGAGTCTCAGTGTGCTTTTCTCTTTCCTGACAGTCCAGTTTCATCCCGAATGAGCCTGGGTCCCCAGAGTATCGCCCCAAACGTCAATGCAGTCAAGAGCTTTGGTCTCTCTCCTGCTTGAGAAAGCCAGCCACATACTCAGTTGCCAGTCCTCTCCACATGTCTATACCTCTGCGTTCTGCAGCTCCTCTGTGTCTCAGTATGCTTTTCTCTTTCCTTCTAGTTATAGAATTTCCACTCAGCCAGCCTTCCTGTAGTTCTGGATGATGTCCATTTTGTCTGTTAGTTGTAGTTTTGAAATTTTTGTGCGAGGCAGCAGTTTAGGTGTTTACCTATGCTGCCATCTTGGTTTTCTCCCATAAATTTATTTTCATATTAATAAATTTATAAGTAAAAAATTTTCTTACCTAAGAACAATTCCTGACTTGGAGATGTTTGTCCTTTCTGGTTGTTTTTTAAATAATAATAGCCAAAAACTGGTTTAGCTCAGTGGATGGAGTGTCGGCCTGCGGACTGAAAGGTCCTGGGTTCTATTCCGGTCAAGGGCATGTTCCTTGGTTGCGGGCATATCCCCAGTAGGGGGTGTGCAAGAGGCAGCTGTTCAATGATTCTCTCTCATGGATGTTTCTAACTCTCTATCCCTCTCTCTTCCTCTCTGTAAAAAATCAATAAAATATATTTTTTTTTAAAAACAAATAATAATAGATGTTATTTTTTTAAATGTTCATACCTTGGAGCAGCAAAGGGTGGTTAATCTATTTTAGTTGCCTGCTCCTGTCTCCAATCTCATTAGGAAGTCTGGATCCTTTGATGTATATTTTCAACAGCACTTCAGTTTAAAATTTTATACAGAAGAAAAGTAGTTTGTAAGAATAAAGGCAGAGAGAGATGAGAGTCTTGACATATTAAGATCTTTTCTATTAGAAGGTAACTAATGAGTGTTAATTTAAAAACAAAGGTGGTTTTGACAGTGAAGTGCTAATATTTCAAACTGAGAGGGAAACATGCAGCTGACAGATCAAAGGCATTCAAGAAAGAGAGTAATTTCAGTTGCTGCGTCACTCAAGAATAAGAAAAAAATGGTAAAAAGGTATTCTATTGATATATATTGTCTTCTGAGTTTGCTTTTCCATAGTCCTGTGTGTGTGTGTGTGTGTGTGTGTGTGTGTGTGTGACTGTATTTTATGTCATCTTGGTAAACACAATATGTCAAGACCATTAAAATTCAACTACAAAGGATCTAAGAAGAGAGTTCCAGTGTTCATGTCTAGCAGCATCTTCCGCTTAGATTTGGAGGCCTTAAAATTAACTCAAGCAATATAAAAATATATATATATCAGATACAATGCAGAGCAGACAATCTCACAAAAGACTTCCTTCATGGCTTATCAGAGTATATTTAATGTCAAAATACTCCCTGAACTAAGTAAAAGTTATTTATTCATATGAACACCTGACTTATAAAATCAATCAGGGCACAATAAGAAAGATGCCTGTTTTTTGCATGCATTCAGTTGTTGCTTCCATTAACTTAACTTCCTAAAAATATATTTCTTTTTTTTTCAGTCTGCTCTGCAGAACTCATTAACATCATAATCGCCAGCAATAATTGCTTGAAGTGAGTAAAGAAAATCACGAAAGATGAAGAGTTGAATTACCACTTAATGAAAGAAGAAGAAAAAAAGACAATTTAAATCAACAGTCTACCATACTATCACCACTCGCTTCCTTGAGAAAATGTATAGTAATTGTGTTTCTTGGAGCTTGATGTGCTTATAAATGAGGATTCTCAGACAGTGAGTTCTCAAAATGATTCTAAGGGCTTAATTGATGATATGAATCAGATGTACTCAAGAATATTTGCTCAGCAATCCAAAGATGCATTTTTATAGCAAGTTGCAAGATAATAGTATTTAGAATATTTCAAAACTATCTCTATGGTAATTAGAAGCTCTGACCAAAAGAAATGTTTCCTCTAGGTCTTCAAAATGTGTAGAATCTATAAGGACATGTTTAATGACTTGGGGACTTAATGAGTATCCCCAAACCAGTGCTTCTCAACTAGAGTTGCTTTCAATTCCCAAGAAACATTTGTCAATGTCTGGAGAAATTTGGGTTATGGTAAGTTAGAGAATGCTATTTGCATCTAGGACAGCTTCCCACAACAAACAATTATCTGGCCCAAAATATCAATAGTACCATGAAGTGGAGGAATCTTGATTAATATCAACAAAAGGACCTAAAAGCTTCCTATATAAGGTAGCAACTAAAATAGAGATGATGTTTCTTAATAATAAATAGGACACAAAGTAGTATGACCAAAGCTTAAAAAATTAATACAATATTTTACAAAACAATCATTTTATAGTTTAATGAGCAAGCTGGAGCTAGGGAGATGGGAGAGGGAGGGTAATGACACATTACTCCAGCTGCCCTTTCTGGCCAAACCTTCAGGTCCTGGTGATTTAGGTCTGATGACTGTCAGATAATCAGCAGGCTCTGTAGTAAAGTGTAATTATGATTTATCATCTTTATAGCTATTTCTTGAATCTGTAAACATATGAGTTATTATGAGAAACAGATTAAGTGGGTTGACAAGTTCAGCCAAGTGCACATGTGAGAGGATATTACGGTGGAATTTTGGCAGATGCCTTAAAACAGTGGTTCTCAAACATGAACATACATCAGAACCACCTGAGAGTTTGCTAAAGCCAACTTCTGAGATGAACCCCTTGAATCTCTATGATCTAGTAGCTCTGGGATGGGCTCTGAGAAGTGGTGCTTTTAATGAGCTCCCAAGGGATACTGATAATGCTGGTCTTGTTTCACTGCTTGAGAACCAGAGCCCTAACTCAATGCATAGTCATCTTAAAATGAAGTGCAAGGCTCCTGTGATGCAAATTTCTTAGAAGAGGCGGATGAACTCCTCCCCACAGCAAGGATGTAAAGGAGAAGAAGTTTAGAGATGAGGGAAGTGGAGAATTTTGTGTCCTGTGAGTCCCATCTCCTCATGGATGATAGGTGGTGGCTGGAGAGCGCAGGTACCTTCTATCATCAGTAGAGAAAAAACTTCAATATGACCACTTAGACATGTTTCTTACAGTTTGTAGATATGGAGTGGGCTAGTATTTCTCACTGAGACATCTAAACAGCCAGAGGAACTGGTTGTCTAGCTAATCTGATAGCAGGACAGATGGGAAGTGAGCACTGTGTTGGAATTAGCCTGTAATGCTAGCATTTTTTCAGGAAAAAATATGGATGTGTCCCCCATCTGTATGGGTTGTGTGCAAGGGACTCTGCATGGATCTTCTTAAATTATGTCCATGAGGGCAACCTACATGGCAGTAGGTAGAAAGGGCTGAAGGGATTGCTGTATATAGGGGTTAGGAAGAAATAAGATATCTGCCATGATAGAGATACATTTTCCTTCAACAAGGAGATGACAGGTGGAAAACTTATCCCAGAACAAGGGGCATGAATATCTCCAACAACCCAGTTGAGTTTACTTTTAAATGCCTGACAAATCTCAAAAGCAATGAAGCTAGGTAAACAGGAATCTTCCTGTTAGAATGTTTCCCCCTCAGTGCATCTTCCTCTCTCGTGCCAACTCCGGAAGGGTCACAGGCAAGGTTTGTGAAATGATGGAGAATGAATCAAATATGGAAAAGATGCCAACTTCACTCTCATTCCTGACTCTAGCCTTCCTGTCTGCAGGAGGCCTGAGCACAGGAGGAAAGGATAGTTTTAATTACATACAAGTGAGACTTTTAAGTTATTAAACCAAGGGTGTATTTGTGATTGCAATTGACTGTAGAATTGGAGAGGGGCCAGAAAGGTCAAGGGCTTGCCTGAGATCTGATGGAGAGGAAGGATTTGTTAACAGTGGAGATTTAGAAGGAGAATCGAAAGCTAAAATTAAAGTTGCTGTTTCTTAGTTTAGCATCTTTAGGCCCCCTCCGCTAACCAGAGGGAACAAAACTATCATCCAACTTCCTACCTTCCTTCCCCTACCAGGTTATGATTGGTCATAACACAACCCAGGATATCTATTGGATCAGGTCATATATAGTATGGGCAAGGTTCCTGTAACAATTGTATGACCCTAGCTTCCACCATTCATCTTGACCTTCTGACTTCATCCTTAGAAGTTGATGCCTCAAGCTTTAGCCTTATTCTCCAATTCATCTTTTATAAGAGAGTTTTTAATATGGTATTGAATATTCTCTCAAATATCAGTGAAGGCCTAGTTTGATTTCTAAGTTGCACTATCATTTCTTTTACACACAATTTCCTTAGGATGTCAAAGAGATGTAGACTGATTAGCAGGCAGAATGCAGACATTTCTAAATTCCTTACTCTGAGTTAAGCATATTTTATTTAATAAAATTAAAATCTCAGCCTTAACTACTAGCAAGGCTTAAAATTGGATCCTCTTCCCCCACCTCAGCCCCTTTTGTTGAGTCTCCATGTGTCCACATCACTTGCATTCCAAGACAAGATAGAAAAACACACCTGATGTCTCCATAAATTAGAGCAATTCCTAATGACCCTAATGGATTTGTTTTATTCCAAATTTCTAAGCAAAATTTTTCTGTTCATATTCTTGGTCTTCCTGAGTTATTGGTTCAGTATTCTATTCAAATCAAGCCCTGGTGTCTAGTAATGAGTCTCTTCCTACTAGATTTTAGTATTGACTCTCTTTATCCCTCCTGGTCTTTGGTGATTTACCCTGCTACCTCATTTTGAGTCCTGTAATTAGGCAGAATTATAAGAGAGCCCCCAAATGTATCTGCCCTGTATTATCCCCTCCCCTTGAGTGTGGGTGGGGCTAGAGAGTATGATGGATGTCACTCCATGATCAGTTTGCATTATATAGTCAATTGCCACATAATGATTTTTTGGTCAACAACAGACCCCACATATGATTGTGGTTCCATTAAAATTATAACGCAGTTGAAAAATTCCTATTGCCTAGTGACTTCATAGCCATCCTAACAGCTTAGCTCAATGCATTACTTACCTGGTTGTGGTGATGCCTGTGTAAACAAACCTACTGAGCTGCCAGTCATATGAAAGTATAACACATACAAGTACATATGGGACATAACATTTGATAATGATAATAAATGACTATGTTAGTGTTTACTACACTATGCTTTTTATCATTAGTTCAGAGTGTACTCTTTCTACTTATACAACAGATTTGCTATAAAACAGTGTGTGTTGTGTTACACAGGCGGCAGCCTCATACATCTCGTGTTTGCTGTATCTCTTGATTGCACCATTTTCTCTTGTGATTGATTTAATCTCTACTTCTTTTGTACAGTAACGTGCTGTGCAAGCTTGTAGCCCAGGAGCAACAGGCTGTATGCTATATAGCCTAGGTGTGCAGTAGGCTACCATCTGAGTGCACTCTACGATGCTGTCACGATGATGAAATTGCCTAACAATGCGTTTCTCGGAAGGAATCCCTCATCATTTAGTGGCACATGACTGTATATCAAAAGGTCAGGGATTTTGCACTCAAGTCAAAGTCATTGAATTGTGAGAAAAACCAAAGTGAGATTATCCAGGGTGAGCCTGGCCAAATCTAAATCCTTTCAAGGAGATTCTAGGAGCACGCAAAAAGCGACCACAGAGATGCTTGTTCCCTGCTGGCTGGCCTTGAAGAAGCAAACTTCCCTGTTAAAGAGAGGGCCAAGTGGCAGGGAATGCTGGGGGGCCTCTAGGAAATGGGGGCCTCTGCCCCTCAAATGCAAGGATCTAATTCTACCAATAATCACAAGACCTTTGAAGAGGAACCCAAGTTCTCAAAAGGCATGCAGCCCAGTCAGCATCTTTACTACAGCCCTGACTCGTATGGCTCAGTTGGTTGGGTGTCATTCTGTGCACCAAAGAATTTCCAGTTCAATTCCTGGTCAGGGTACATGCCTGGGTTGTGGGCTCAGTCCCGGAGGGAGGGGGGGAGGGGAGGATCATGCAGAAAGCAGCTAATCAATGTTTTGCTCTCACATCATTTTTTCTCTTTCTCTTTCCCTCCTCTCTCTCTAGAAATCAATAGGGGGGAGGGGGAGAAGCATCAGGAGACCCTGAACAAAGCATCCACTGAAGCTGTGCCTGGACTCCCGACCCAGAAAAACTATGAAATACTGAATGCACATTGTTTGAAGTTGCTAAATCTGTGATATTTTGTCACACAGTAACAGAAACTAATATAGGTTCCCAGGTTATTGTTTCTCCTAGGAGGAAGACTGAAGATTGCAGTTCGGAAAATGACACATGCAATTCCAGGGTCAGCCAGAAATTCTCTTAGCACTCTCTTCCCCTAACAAATACGCACAGATGCACTTCTGTATCTCCAAACTGCCAGGATCTCTTCTGCTGTAGGAGGCCAGGATTTAATAATATTAGGCTCGGCTCCTCCCCATCCTGCACTGGGCTGATACCTGCAGACCATCTATCTCAACTTTTGCTGAGATGAAACAACATTGTCCTTGGGGGCTCCCAGGCTCAGCTGGGGAAGTTGCTTCCATTAATTGCAGTACAAAGAAACCTTTGAATATGATATTGTGAAGTTTGTTTTGAAAATCATATTCCTTTTGAAAATTACCATTCATTATGTTTCACAGCCAAATCATTTTACTTGGGAGCATAAATGCAATTTTCTACCAGCTGAAGGGACCCTCCACAATGAAGCCGGAGGATCATTTCTTGAGCAAGACTGCCTCTCCTGAAGCTAAGCTCTTCTTGCATATTCGGGGGCGGGGGGGGGGGAGAGAGGAGGGGAGGATGCAGGGAAATGGACAAATCACATGTAAGTGGAGAAATAAATCTTTGAAAGCAAGAGAGAACTCCCTTTTGGTTCATTTCTATGACTATCTTTTTCTCATTTTGTTTGTAAAATGGAAAGTGATGTAACTATTTTTGGTGACTGTAATTCATCACTTCAAAATCTAAATTTTTCTTTCTGAGCTATAATACCTCATGGCCTCAATAATAAGACAATCAAATCAACTCAATGTGTCTCAAATACGCCATTCTTTGCAGCATTCCTGTTCAAAGTCATTTTTGGCTCCTTGACACTGTAGTTTCTTGATATATGCAAAACCCTATTTATAGCTGTGAATTGTATTTGCTGGATAGACTGCAATGATTTGTATAGTGATTTGTACTGTGTGTCCTGAAAGCAACCACACAGAAATAAATTGCATTATAAAAACCACATCTGATGCCTCAATCAAGCCTATTCATTATTATTTTGAAATTTTCACCACCCACAGGTCAGAGCTACTGCTTTGCATTTATCGGTGGTTTTTAATCCTCGTGAATTCAAAGTTCATAAGTTTCTAGTTATTTTCTAGGTGCAACTGAATACTAATACTCACGAAATAACTATTTAGTTTCTGACTATTGCAGTGACATTCTGATTACAAATAAATGAAACAATTTTTTTTTTTTTTTTATCAGGATCCTTGCCTGGATATGCAGGTTGTGGCAAAAGTAGGCATACAGTTGTAAGTACATGAAACAGAGTTGTTTTTCTTGTAATATTATTTATTAGTTATTGTGTTATTTGCATACAAATGATTATGTAAACCTACTTTTACCACACCCTGTATAAGTACTGAAGTGGGCAATATTAAGGAAGGTCAGGTTTTTTTTGTAGATGCAAAAGAAACACGAATGATTCCTTTCTCTCCTTTGCTTTCTTTTTCCACCATCACAGGATAAGAAATGAGGATGTAACTTTCTGCATTTCCATTATGGGGATCACCTGAAGGCTTCAACTATGTATGTATGTGCCCCCACAAGCAAAGAGTGCAAAGTATTCATCTCTGAGTCTTCTGTACCTACATTCAACAGATGTTAAATAAGTATTATGTTGAATGGCTCATAAGCTGAAAGATACTAAAAGGTAGAACATGCCACACACAAAAAAAAAGAAATGAAGGTACAGTAATTATTTACCATGTTTAGTTATTGACAGAAATACATACGCTAATTAATAAAAACAAAATATATCCTAAAATGCCATGACTTCCTTTTGCATCTCCAATCATTGCCTGGAATAATTCAGAATCTCATGAGGTGATTTGAGCTGTATTTGAGAAAAAATAATTTTGAAATGACCAATACATCCAAGTTAAAAAAAAAAAAACTTACGGCCGAAACCGGTTTGGCTCAATGGATAGAGCGTCGGGTTGGGGACTGAAGGGACCCGGGTTCGATTCCGGTCAAGGGCATGTACCTTGGTTGCGGGCACATCCCCAGTAGGGGGTGTGCAAGAGGCAGCTGATCGATGACTCTCTCTCATCGGTGTTTCTAGCTCTCTATCTCTCTCCCTTTCTGTACAAAATCAATAAAATATATTTAAAAAAAAAAAAACTTACATTATTCTTGCTTTATATCCACTTCCTGAATATGGTCTATTATGATTTTTTTCTCTACCTTCTTTGGTCATGCCTCAGAGAGTGCAGGTTTCATGAAGGTTAAAATGGTTCCTTTCCTATTAACTGTAATATTCTTACAGTTTAGCAGAGTTGGACACATAGTATGTCCTTACAAATATTTGTGGGATACATGAATATCTCTAAGCATTTAGAAATATGCGTTTCCTTAAAATCAGAAATTGGATTGGATAAATCATGTTCAGATTGAAATTTCCCATCAATCCTTTAGCCAACCACTGTTTAGGAGAATTATTAAACAAATATCTAAATATGTAGGAGGGTGAGGGGACACACACTCAGCAATATTCACAACTCCTGAGAGAGATATAAATCAGAATCTAGAATATAAAATATATTAACTAAAATATTCGGTTTTGAACAAAAAAAAAATACAAAGCATGCAAAAAAAAAAAAAAAAAAGATCATGTGGCCAATATAGAGGAAGAAACAATTTCTGCATATGCCTGTCAGCTAGTCATTGGATGTGGGTCAGTTGCCTCAAGAATGGGTGTGACCCTGGGCAAAGGACTACCAGGAATGATTTCTGGAGATGGCTGACAGCTGAAAACTGTCAGCTGGTAGTCTCCCAGTCATTGGGAGAAATCACCTTCTTATTCCTAAAGGGAATTTTGGGCAGATCACCACAATATCAACTATATGTTGACAGTTAAGCTAGCTTTCAAATATATACTTTTGTCGGCTTCAAGCACATGCTTTACCCCTTACATTAATACACCTGTTGAATGCACAAGGAATACTACTTACAACCGTTACCAGAGTTTTAGCCTCTCTAATGAAGCTTCAAAGTATTTGAAAGAGCAAAACATATGCTCCTAGTTGATTGCTCAAGTAAATGTTTGGTTTGACTGCAACAGTTGTGAACTAGAAGTGTGAGGAGGCATGCTGTACCCTGACGTCCCTGCTCCCTTTCTAGATATAGTGCAGTAATTCAGAGAACCTCCTCTGGTTTGTAGGCATGGGGAAATGTACACCAAGGCTCTGTGTAGGCAGGCAGCCCCACAGCCTTTCCTGATTTCCAGGAAGTGCTCCGCAGAAATGAGAGTTGGGTCTTCAGTAAACTCCCTGCAGCCCTCGTTTCCTATCCTCAAAGAGTAATTCATAGTTTTTTAAGAGAATACTTGTAGACATGAACTTTTGTTTTTTCCCCAAGAGGTGCCAGATAGATGGCTTAAGATTCACTGCAGGGAAGCCAGGGTGAGTTAAAAGTGATTCTTGAAGGCTTCTCCTGGCCAATGAGGAATGACCTGTAAAAGAGGAGCCAGACACATTCAAACCAGAAAATGGGGTCTGTTTGGGTTCATTTACAAGCAGAGTCTAAAACAAGAACGACCGAGTAAGACTTTTTATTTTTATTTTCTTGAGGGAAGAGGAGGTTATCCCAAGAATCAAGAAAGAAAACTAAGGAGAATGAGAGACAGAAGAGTTTTAAAAGGAGAGTCTGTCCTCTGAACTGAGACTCAATCCTACTGTAGACCTTTTGAGAAAGCTTGCCTAACCCACCTCAGAACTGCCCAACAATAATGGATGCCTGAGGCATTATTCTAGAGACAATTTCCCATTGTGAAACCACCTCCCCTGGGGTAATTAAATCTCCCCTACTTCCTTAGCAAGCTCCCCAGGTTTAGAGAAAACATTGAATAAGAACAGTGGCAAATCCAGGTTCACCATGGTCTGCATCCACGGGAACTGTCCAGCACAGCTGCTGCTGAAATCAGACATGAGCTGAGGGAATATTGTGTAGAGCAGTGTTTCCCAACCTTCTCTCATGATGAGAATCACCTGGTGGAGTTGTTAAAACACAGATTCCTGAATCCCAACTAAGAAGTGCTAAACTAGAATTTTTGGGAACATATAGGTAAAATTGTATACTTAACTAGTGCTCTAAGACAGATTTTATATACAGAGCACTAAGTTAGGTATGCAATTTTACCTATGTGTTCCCAAAAATTCTAGTTTAGCACTTCTTAGTTGGGATTCAGGAATCTGTGGTTTAACAACTCCACCAGGTGATTCTCATCATGAGAGAAGGTTGGGAAACACTGGTGTAGAGTGCCCAAGGTGTCTGCTACAGCCGGTGGTTGTCTAAATAGGTATCTATGTGATTGTTTGAAATATTAGCTCTCAATAAAGCAAGAGTAAATAATCAACTGGACTGTCAACTCTGTTCTTAGACATTTCTGCTCTCTGATGCTCAAGGGACCTTCCCCTCTGTGCTCACATCAGAAAATATTTGAGCCAATAAGAATAATTTCTCTAGGGCATTCCTGCCTTCAGCTCTGGCTCAATACTCTAAGAGGCAAGAGTAATTTATCCACACTGGACCTCTCATCTTATCCCCAGTAAATATCAGCTCCTACACCTACGAAAAGAAGAGGATGTCAGGAGATTATATAAGTAAACAGTATTTACAAACTTGGCTGGTTTCTCCAAACTACATGTGTTTTAAATGATTAACCAGTACTTACTAAAGAAGCCAGTCACCAATAAAAATGTCATTTTAGTGACCTTTCATTTTGTTGGTTACAAATCTGCCCTTGGTATTTAGAAGGGCCTCTGGAGTTAGCCTTCACAGCTAACTTTGTTGTTTCTTTGGGTTTCTGTGTGTCTTACCTTCAAATTCTATGATTTCATTTTATATCATGAAATGGGCTTCTGTTTCTTTTCAATCATTCAAACAGTAGATATATGACATTTCACTTCATTTTGATTCACTGAATATAATTCAATAAAGGGTGGAGAGAGAGCTAAACTCTAACAGCAGATACCTTGTCCTTGCAAACCAGTTGGCTTTTCTCCTACTGTTTGGAAAACCCTGATAACATTCATGCTTCCAAATTTCTATCCCCATACCTTTTTTTGGTGGCATTGAACCTTCAAATGCAATTTTTAGCACAGAAAACAAGTCCGCCTTCTCTGGCTGACATCTAGAGAAGAAAAATAAATATGAGGGTAGGTTTTAGGCTTCCTTCCTTTCTAACTGTGAAATGTATTATTCTAAAACTAAAAGCTAGCTATTCAATAAAGAACAGAATACATCATTTTTAAAAATGAGCTAGATTTCTTTGTTTTGTATAATTCTCACAGCATCCCTATAATTGCTATTGCTAGTCTAATCTACAGATGAGGAAACTGAGACACACTGACATAAGGTAACACGCCCGGCAGTGTACATAGGTGGTAAGTAGGGGAGCCAGAATTCAAACCCAGGCATCATGGCTTTAAAAATCCATGCTCTTTACCACAATCCTATGCTACCTTTTAGCTTAAGTTCTCTCTTTATAGTCTTTGGCATGAATTCACTGATACCTTGTCACACAATAAGGAAATTAAGGACACCAACATTATTTATATAAACTGTTTAAATTTGTTTGAAAATTAGCAGCAAAGCAAGAAAACATCTGCTAATTCTAATCTTTATACACATTATTTCATCTTGGCAATTCTGATTTTAGAACTCAAGATTGTGCCCCTGTATTGTCTTATGCCAATGCAAAGTACCCCAAATGTGAGGGCTGCATTTTGTATATTTTTAGTCATAGTAAAATATGTGTAAGAATAGAGTTCTGTTAGTTAGTTTTGATCTGTTCGCATCTTAAAATCACCAGAAAACCTCCCTAATAAAGCTCATAGTAGCATATCAACATTCATACATACTGCAATTCTAATTTTTCTGGTTTAAGAATGTAATGAAGTCTATAACACACTAGATGGCAGCCTTGCCACATGAGCTCCCAATGTAAGATCAGGGTCTGAGACTAGTTCTCATTTCTAAGTAGAATTAAATTGTGAATACAGAACTAATAATGAGTCACCGGCTTCATAATTTGAGGTCAATACCTCTAAAAGAAATGAGTCACATGAAGTTAGAGAATTGTCCCCTGCTCAATAGCTCAATAAGACTTGTCCTAGGGAGACTTTTTTTCCTATGAGGCTAGGAAAGCTCACTTTCTGCTCCTTGCACAGTTGGAATAATTATAAACGAGCTTCTTTGGGGACCCATCAAAAACTCAAACAGTTTATTTGTAATTATTGTATATGCAAAATACCTGATTTCTTACAGCTCTTAAATTACATGTTTAATTTATAACCATATATAATGCTAGACATTGGGTATGTGTGAGTGTGTGTGTGTGTGTGTGTGTGTGTGTGTGTGTAATTTTTATTAAAACCTCCATTTTCTAAAACATAAGAGATTTAAGGTATGAATAAAAAGTTGATAGTCCCAACATTATCTATGGTCCTTTAGAGTCACTTACCATCTATTTTTTTCCTCATCCCAGAGATGCCTCCCCTAATCTATATCCCCATTTAACTCAGTCCAAGGCAAACATTCCATGCAAATCCTCGAGTTAGCATAGTCTCCTCTCTACTGGAAGGAAGTTAAAGAGATTAGAAGGGAGATGGGAACTCTATTTTACAGTCTAAAGTGGCAGACATATTCCTACCACCTACGGGAAAGCCTGTAGATGAAAAGACTGCTTCAGGCGTACTAGCCATTAAATAGGCTTTTGTGGGTTGGCTTTGGAACCAAGCACCATCAGTGAGCTTGTGAGATATAGGTTCCTTGAGCAGTGCAAACTGTTCAAGTAATTGAACTACAACTACCCTGTTACCCCGAAAATAAGACAGTGTCTCATATTAATTTTTTCTCCCAAAGTTTCACTAGGTCCTATTTTCAGGGGATGTCTTATTTTTCCATGTGCTAGGTCTTATTTTCGGGGAAACACGGTAGTTCCTAGAATGGCACTTTAAGATATTAATCTCTTTTGCCATGTCTGGGCAGCTCAGTTAGTTGGGACATCGTTTATGCACCAAAAGGTTGCAGGTTCAATTCCCAGTCAGAGCACATACCTAGGTTGCAGGTTCAATCTCTGATCAGGACACATATATTAGGTAATCTCTCTGTCTTCTCTCCTCTCTCTTTCCCTCCCTTCCTTCCTTTCTCTCTAAAATAAAATCAGTAAAAACATATCCTTGTGTGAGGGTTAAAAAAAAGAGGAAAAAAAAAGTTCATCTCTTTTATTTTGTGGTGACCTCCTACAGTTTTAATCAGCTCTCCCAAGTCAGATGGCTGCTGGTGTTCCCACTTATCTTGTTACAAGTATACATTAACAAAGCAATAATTATGACATGACATTCTCAGTAGGATAATAGTTCTTTATGATTATCATCGTGAAGATAAAAACAAAACTGCGCACTTGGGGGTGAAATACACAATCTAGGTGAATGTTTTGTAAAATCTATATATATAAAAGCCTAAGCGACGGTCCAACCATTTGTTCTCCTGTTCGTCTGGTAGTTATGACATGCAGTGACCACCAGAGGGCGGACACTCTGACCAGTAGAGGAGGGAGCCCAATCCCTCGTAGAATCAGCAGTGGGTTAGGTTGCTGCTGGAGTACTGCCGGCCAGAATCTGCTTCGTCCCTAGACCCAGGGAGGTCCCTCGGCCTGGCCTACAGGCATTGGGCCAAACCCGGCTCTCCAACATCCCTCACGGGATCCTGTATTGTGAGAGGGCACAGACCAGGCCAAGGGACTCCACTGGTGCATGAATCCATGCACCACACCTCTAGTGTGCAATAAAAACAATTGATCCTAAAAACTCATAATCAAACTCTAAAGGTATCTAACAAATCTATATATAACATACTTGCAACTTATCTTGCTGCCTGTTAAGCAAGTTTATGAATAATTATAGATTTTAAAAAATAATTTTATGGTTATGTAGGTTGGCTTTTCTTCCTCTCTTTAGCAAAATAAAATGAGTATCTTTGTGTCAGTTACTGTTTAAGGGCCATAGTAAGGATACGCTCTGTGTTATAACTCTTTACCTGTTCTCTGGTTGATAACTTGAAATCACAGGAAAGCATTATACAGTATGCACAATGAAGTACCATTTAAAGATTTGTAAGGACATTTCCAGCTCTGCTGTATGCTGTCATGAATAGTATAGCATTCAACTCTCAGAACAACTTTTGAGTTGGAACAGATGCAAAGAAATTGAGGATATTGTTCAAGAGCATGTGGTGAGTTCTAGAGCCTGACTTTGAATTCAGTTCTCTTGCATTGATGTCCAGTGTACTCACTGATTATAGTCATGAGTAAATATTTGGATACTTACCTAATTTTAAAACTAAACCTAACCACTCTCTGAATGCTTAAGCCAGATGAGTTTGCAAGTTGTGGTCAATCCTGTTCTGTTAAGGATAGCTGGTTGCCCATAACAGTGACCTCCTCAATTATGGGTTTGGTTTAGATGAAATCTGCCTAAAATTTGAAAAGAAGAATTCACAACCAAAATAGGTTTTTGCCTATGTGATTGCATATAAAGGAATAAGTACATATAATTATTTACATTTGCTCTTGATTTTATAAGAAATTTATCAGACCAAAAATATTAACTAAATGTGGTCATATTAAGTTCTACTTACTTCCATTTATTTTCTGATTCCTTGCACCCCCAAACCTGATTGTAAAATTGATCAAGTGATAGCCAAGGTCACTTCCAGTTCCTTGGACAGGAAAAGACAGTATTGGGTGTAAGAAAGGCCTACTCTTCAGGATCTAAATCAAAACCACTAATAACCTAACTTAACAAAAATGGATTCCAGGTCTATGGCAATTTTAACACTCTCCAGACCACAGGTGAAGCTTTATAGCTAAAGCAACCCTATAGTTATTGGGAGCCTGTTGATGTCATCCGTGCAGGTCACCATCCACAGGGAATAGAGTGTGATGGAAACAGGTAGAAAATAGACCTGAGGATGAAGAAGCAAATGGAAGATACCTGCCTTACAGCATCAAAATTGGTACACACTTGAGATTGAAGATAATATCAAGTGATAAAAATAATATGGGAAACAGGGGTAAGCCAAAATAGTCCTGGGCCTATAGGATACCTGATTCTACCTATCGCCAACTTGGTTTGAGAGTGAGACAGTAGCTGGAATCCATATGTCTTCTCTACTGGTTGCTAGTAAGAGGGGCCACCTGACCCCTTTGATGCATGCCATACTCTTTGCAAATAATACTGGGAATAATTTAGTCATTCTCATTATGGACTATTCCTACAGGTTTCTCAGTCTGTGAGACATACTTTCTTGATGATGCCATTTTGAACTTATCTTCTACTTAAGCCTATGCCTGTCATGATACATGAGAGAATGTCCCCAGCAAAGTGTGTTTAATTATTTCTGTGACCATTTTATGCTTGGTAAATATCTACCTATACAGCAGATATTTACTCAGTTTCTACATTTACAAGAAAGGGGATAAAAATAAATCAATTAAGAAAAGAAGGAATTTAAATAATTGAAGAATTTTAAGGGTCATTAAAGTTCAGGTGAGGAGTATCTGTGTCTATATGAGGGTTAAAGTTCAAGATTCAGCTAAACCAACTATTAGCTATTATCAGTCCTTCTCAACAGAAAATGCATAGCCCACTCACGGTAAAACAATTTGAGGCATAAGTTTTTATAAAAAGACTAACTACAAAGTCATGCACAGGGAATAGGGTACCACCAGGAGATGCAGGACCCAGGTGGTCGCAGCAGTTAGGACTTGTACATTATCCCATGGCAAAGTTTATTAAGGTATAGGCGGTGTCTAGTAAAACACAGTGAATGACATTCCAGAGACCAAAATGCCCAAGGAAAATATAATTCTTACTAAGAAGTCACAGAAAGGAAATTGTAGCAGGCCTCACAGGACTGACAGGAAGTTGGATGTTGCAAGGGCTCAACCACTGGGTGGGGAAGGAGAGGAAGGGAGCTGTGGCCCAGAGTCTTTAATGAGGTCCAGAACACGAGGCAATGGGATTCCCTTGCTCATGGCGAACTGGTTAGGTTAAAGGCAGCTGGTGGTCCCAGGAGATTTTCTGGTGGGAACATGAGGGACTTACTATCAGCTGTCCCATATGTTTGATGAGCCAGAGCAGAAGTCCAGGAAGACAGGTGAAGTCAGAATGTGGACCTTATCTAAGTAGAAAGGAGAAATGGAAAGTTTTATTTTGTTTAACTGGGTCAGTTAAACACGCACAAAATAGATGCTGAGGCAACAAAAATAATAGAAGAGTAAGACCCCCACTCCTACTAGACTGTGAGGAATGAGAGAAGAGAGCATTTATTTAATAAAATATTAACTGGAACCCAGCAGAGAGAGTTGTATGAAGTGGGCCGCCTTAGAGCAGCAGTGCCTGTAGTTAAAGACTACAGCCTCAGGCAACTTTGCCAAGAAAGAAGCAGAGAAATGATTCCTCTGACCTCTATGTAACCATCCCTCTGAACTGGCTGCCATAACTGGACACTAGAATGCAAAGGAGCCTGTTGATGTCATCCATGCAGGTCAGGTCAGCATCCACAAGAAATAGAGTGTGGTGGAGACAGGTAGAAAGAAGATCTGGAGATGAAGAAGCAAATGGAAGATATCTGCCCCATAGCATTAAACAGTTGTCCTAGTTACCACTGCTGCATAACACTCCACCCCTAACTTACTTCAGCATCAGGACAACTCAGAGTCCAGAAATACAGACTATTCCTGGCATCCCATGGGAGACGGAGTTGGAAATTCAATCAAGGTCATGAGGACACAGCTTAATGCTACTCCAGGATGTCTGGAATATCAGTTGGGGAGGCTTTGAAGAGTGGCTTGGTGTCTGAGAGTTAGAGTGATCTGCTCACTTATCCACATGTGAGGCAGCTGATTTGGGCTGATATCTGAGAATGTAGCTGGGGCTGTCAGCTAGAATGCCTGAACATGTAGCATCTCCACGACCTGGGCTGCTGCACAGCACAGTGGCTGAATTCCAAGAGCAGATGAAACTAGTAAAAGAGAATGAAGTGGAAGCTGTGTGCACATTCCTTAGCCTGAGATTTTTGCACAACATTACTCATACTACTGTCACAAGTTTGCCCAGATTCAAGGGGAAAAAATAGAAATCCATTTTTTCCATGAAAATATTTAGATGGGAGAGAATGTGTCATCACTGGAAAATGCAATCTGCCATACCAGGTTGATAGAACTTCCTCTATTATTTTTAATAGCATCATTTATATGCTTTACATGCTTTCCAAAGTAAACATTGAATTAATGTACATTTAACATAATTTGATTGGTTGTATTTTTTGGACATTACTTATTTGGTTTGTACCCTATACAAATAAGCAATACATTGGCAGAAAGAGCTAAGCCATTTTTTGAAAATAGATGTGATTCCTTATGTTATTTTTATGTTTATAATATTATATAGTTGTATACTATTAAATAAATTGCTATAATGTATTTATAAATTATGACTTTTCTTTCATAATTTTGATGTATTAACTCTAGAATAGTGTTACTTGTCTATCCAGACATTTAAAATATTAAGTACAGTCAATCAGTTTTATAATGTAGCGATATATACTTGAGACATTTTATGTTATATTGGTACTTATTTCTAAATGGTTGTAGAAAAGACATAACATTTTGTATTTCTCCATAAAATCTAGAATGGAATCCATAATGATACAGAGTTAAAATCTAATTCAAATATAGGTAATTTGAATCATAAGCTGGATGTATTCCATGTGCCTCAGAGTGACTCGTTACTTGCTCCATGCATAGTTTCATTGTGAAGAAAAAGAATTCTCTCTTGGGATTGGATTAAGTATTGGTAAAGTGATGACTCAAAACATCAAAATATGGACACATTTAACACTCTACATTGTTATATTTGACATCAGTGAATGGCATTTTTCTTTTTGGAGAACAGCTCATGTTAAGAGCTGAAAGATGAGAAAAGCCTCAAAAAAACTTTCAAATAAAGAAATTTAGGGCTGTGGTATAGAATGAAAATAAGCATGGAAAGCAAGGGACATAATCAAATTTGATAGACAGTTTGGTTACAAAATCAGAAATGTAAATGCTTTCATATATATTTGTTGGAACTCTGTAAATAATTATTAAATGTTACCATAAAATAAAAAAGAATAGACAATCTGAATAGGCTTACATCTATAAAATAAATTGAATCAATAATTAATAACCTTCAAAACAGAAAGCACCAGGTCCATATGGGTTCACTGGTGAATTCTACCAGCAGAAAAAAATACTTTTTAATATATTCTACGTGGTCAGCATTATCTTAATACTAAAATTAGACAAAGACATTACAAGAAAATTACAGATCAACCACTATCTATCATGAGCATAGATGCAAAAATCCTCGATGAAGTATTAGTAAGTCAAATACCGCAATGTATAAAGATAAGTATATATCATGACCAAGTGAGTTTTATCTCAGGTAGCAAAAGCTGGCTCAACTAAAATAAATTAATTTAATTTAAAAAATTAATGGAATCCATCACATCAACATACTCAAGAAGAAAAATTGCATGATCCGGTCAATAGATTCAGAAAAGCATTGAACAAAATTCAACACCCATTCATGATTTTTTTTTTTTAAATCAGCAAAATAAGAAGAGAGGGAAATCCTTCAACTTGATAAAGAGCATCTACAAAACACAGCTAACACTGAACTTTAAGGAAAGGATGTTACCTTTCACTACTCCTTTTCAACATAGTACTGAAATTCCTAGCTCATGCAATAATACAGGAAAAGGCATAAAAGGCACACAGATTGGAAAGGAAAAAATAAAGCCATCTCTGTTTGCAGATCACATGATCATCTATGCATAAAATTTAAAAGGAACAAAAAATTTCCTAGAATTAACATAAGCAATTACAGCAAGGTTGCAGGATACAAAACGAATGTATGCAAGTCTGGAATTTGAAGTGAAAAACAATACCATTTACATTAGCATCCTCTCAGATGAAATTCTTAGATATGTATCTAATGAAATGTGTACAATATTTTTCTCTTATAAGAAAAACTGTAAAACTCTGATGAAAGAAATTAAACAATACTTTCACAGTCATTTTAGGTCCACCTTTGAACCCATGAGGGGCAACAAATAAAGTGTAGCTTATTATTAGGCATTTGAAATTCAATCTTCCATTGAGAAGAAAAAAAAAGTGTTTTCTGCATGTAGGTGCTACTTTACTAGAAGAAAGACCTTTCAAAGGAAAAGAACATCACTAGCAATTTTTACAAACAATCTTCTTATGAAATGTATGAAAAAATGACTGTAGATTCATGGGTTCATTGTCATTTCTGGCTTTGTAAATGTCATTTTAGAGCAAAGGCATCTTTTATGCAGATATTATATTTTAAATCCTATATAATAAAAGCCCAGTGACTGAAATGGCAAACGACCAGAGACCAGAATGACTTTGGCCCCTCACCCTTGTTGGCCCTGCCCCCCAGTAGGGACCCCCACCCTGATCGGGGGTGTGGCCAACCTGAAAACCACCTGCAGCCCCTGGCCTCAGCCAGCCTGATCCCCCAGCAGGGACTCCCAGCCTGATGGGGGTGGGGCTGGCCCGCAAACCACCCCTGACCCCTCACCTGGCTGGCCCCATCCCAGTGGGTACCCTCACCCCGATCTGGGGCCCCCATCAGGGCAGGCCAGCCAACCCCCACCAGGCCTCTATCCTATATAATAAAAGGATAATATGCAAATTGACCCTAACAATGGAAGGACCAGAACAACCGCTCAACCAGTCACTGTGAGGTGCACTGACTACCTCTCGGTTCCTTTAGACTCCGATTGCCTGATGGCAAATGGGGAACCAGGCATGTGTGGCAGGGGACACAAGTGGTGCCATACCAAGGCCCCTACCCCACTGGTCACCCCACACATAGAGGGCAACCTGCAGCAGGGGTGGGGAGAACAGCCAACCTCTTGGTTCCTCCCCCTGGCCGAAGGCTCTGATCACCCAATGGCAAATGGGGAAACAGGGATGGGTGGTGGCAGGGGGGTGGAGCCAGCTTTGAGCAGCTGGGGAAGATGGATCTGATTGCAGGCCAGGCCTACAGACTGTACCAGCACACAAATTTTGTGCGCCGGACCTCTAGTATTTGAATAAAATCCAAAATGACATACTTACGTTACTTTAAAGAAATGTATAAGGACAGACAGCATCACCCATTTGATAGTAAAAAAGAATCCTAATTTGGAATGTGGCTTCGTGAGCCACACATTGTTCTCTTTTCAACTGGTACATTGAATAGCCCTTATTGTCGCTGGAAAATTGCATCCCTTTTAAATTACCAGCAAATGAGCTTGAGGTTTGCTTTTTTTACAATCTGGGTTCAGGAAGCTGCTAATGCATCCTCTTCAACTCAGAGAATATACTTTCCCAGAGCCTAAATAGTCAGGCTATCCTTTTAACAGCTGTAATTTTATGAAGGTATTTTCCTCGAGCTAACTTTTCTTTGAGGGTGACTCAACACTCTTAGAGGTAAATCAAGCCATCTCTCACCCTCACCCTCACTCTCCCACAATTAAATGCAACAAGGAGCAATCACTTCTGCTCTCTTCCTCCCAAGTGGCACCTCCATTGGGGAGCATAACTCTAGGATTATCACCTCCTTACCTGGGCACTGCCCTGATGGGTGGTTCTGACCCAACTAGTTTAGTCTGCATGTGAAAGGCAGCTCCTTACTTTAAGAACAGTTTTATTACTATTTTATCTTTAACTAGAGGCCCATTGCACTAATGCCCTGGTGAGTTCCTTGACCTGGCCTGTGCCATCTCGCAATCCAGGTCCCTCATGGGATGTCAGACTGCCAGTTTCAGCCTGGTCCCTGCAGGCCAGGCTAAGAGACCCCACGGGTGCACAAATCTGGGCACCAGGGCTCTAGTATGCATAGGAGATCTTTGGTTAACCTCTTCCCAACCTCCTCCTTCCTCCTTCCCACTGGGGTTCATAGGGCTGTTCCATGTTTCCAGGCCTGTGCATTAAGCATCTTCCCCCTGGTGGCCAGTGTGTGTCATAGCTACTGGTTGAACTGTCACAGAGACTTTTTTATATATATATATATATAGAGAGAGAGTATATATATATATATATATATATATAGAGAGAGAGAGAGAGAGAGAGAGAGAGAGATTAGAAAAAAACTCATTTAGCTTTTATAAAACCTCTGATTAGTCACCTTCTGATATACTGGTCCTGTGCCAGCGACAATGGGCTTAAACAAAGAATCCATGTCCATATCACACTATACCTTATCAAGCACTCTTACATATCATTTACCAGCAAGGGACACGTTATCTCCATTTTATCTTTGCAGAGTGCTAGGGGTGGGAGAGGAAGAGGTTATAAGGTCTATCTCAAGATCACACAGGGAACAAATGGCAGAGTGAGCACAGGAGACTAGGTCCCCACACTCTTCTTTCTGGTTCCGGACTTGAGTAAGCATTAGAATCACCTGGGATTCGTTAGAACAGATCTCTGAGCTCCAGGACCCGAGTTCCTGAGTCAACAGGGCAAACTGTATTTCAAACAGTTTCCTAGGTGATGCTGATGTGTCCTGGACAGGGACCACATGTGGACAACCATTGCGCTTGAACTTGACACATTCATGTGTCTGCATTATCTGCATGCCCTTCACTCCAGACCTAGACACAGTCCATAAAATGAAAACAAATGTGTCACAAAAAGGAGATGGGAAGGGAATCAAAATCTCATTAGGCCTGCTACCTCCCTGGCCCTGACCCCTCACTCTGGAGTCCAGAGTTTACCATCACTACTGTTGCACCACAATGCCCTGAGATTTAAGTGGTCACAGCCAGAGGTCATGGGGAGAGGAGAGTGGATGGGCTTTGTGTTGACAAAATGCAATTCCAGGATAGGATCATTGTGGTCTTTTCTGTCGATTTCATCACATGCTGTTCTCTCAGCAGGCTTTCAGCATCTGGCCTCCACAGGAAACTCCAGATTGATTCTAAGACTGAGGTAAGTCTTTATTTTTAGAAAATATCCACCATTGCTGAATGTATTTGGTTTTGCTTCAGATGTGAACATAGATTCATTTTTAAAAGGTACTGGGGCCAAAGGAAAAATAAATAGTTGTGTTTGTTATGGGAAAGTACTGTCTTATTATTAGCCAGGGAAGAAGTTAGCCAGCTACAATTTCAAACATTTTCAAAGCAAAAATACCATAAATTTAGGTAGTCACTTGGATTTAAATGCTAAGATAGCTTAATAATCATGAGCATTTACTATGTGCCAGACACAGTTTTGATATATATATATATATATATATATATATATATATATATATATATATAAATTAATTTCAGTTACATTTTCAGCATTTTTTAAGAAGCAAGTATTAGAAATATTTCTATTTTAGAGATGAGAAAACCGAAGAGAGAAGAGATTAAGCGTCCTCCCTAAGAACACATAGATGGTACAGATCAGTGGCTGGCAAACTCATTAGTCAACAGAGCCAAATATCAACAGTACAACGATTGAAATTTCTTTTGAGAGCCAAACTTTTTAAACTTAAACTTCTTCTAATGCCACTTCTTCAAAATAGACTCGCCCACACCGTGGTAATTTGTGGAAGACCACACTCAAGGGGCCAAAGAGCCACATGTGGCTCATGAGCCGCAGTTTGCCGACCAACAGTATAGATGATTAAAAGGTGGCATTTGAGTGCATTCACAGTCTGGATTCTGTGTTTGGGCTCTGAATCACTGTCTCTTCACTGTAAGACCCAACTTTCTGGCATGAATTCATAGAAAAGGGAAAAACAGGAATAAGGAAACTGTGCCAGGTTTGATGCAATGCCAGGACTGGACTGGCAAAAGGCAATAACTTTCCATCATGAAGGGATTAACTTGCAGTTGAGAACCAACAGTCTGAGTTCAAGACAGGTAATCTCAAACCTTGGATGACCCTGGATACTCTTTGCTTATCTAGGTAAACTGCCTTGACAATAATAACAAATTAGTGAGTAGTAATGAGAAAATAACACCAATGAATAGCTTAACTCAGACACAGAGATAATTGAGGAAGCAAACAGCTCTGTTTTGTCTGATGGGTCTTAGTTTAATATGTCTGTCTAATGTCACTCATTTCTCCTTTGAAAGAAAAAATAATTAAGATGACTAGTCTTTTGTTACATAATGAGTCCCTTTGTGACAATAACTAGCATCCAGTAGAATGAAATACGCCCCCATAGTTTTTTGGCTGATCTATCCAAGTGATTCTCTCCTTCACTTATTTTTATTTTCGTTTTTTAATTGTTTAGAAAATTAAAGTTGGGAAAAGGAGAGGGAAGAGCAGAGGTTGTCACTATAAAGTGTTATTATTTCCTCCTTCACATGGTTACAGGGTGGCCAAAACCCGAGACTGAGACCAAGTCACATTAGCTCAAATTGTGGCCTCTTTGCTGGTCAAACTGTTTTCAAAGCCCCAACTTTCAAACTTTTTAAAGAAGTTTTGGACTTCTTAGTTTAGCCGTGGGAAAACAAACAACTTTAACATACCAATTTCAGTTTTACAATAATGGTTATATGTTATCCCAATTTATAATAATTCATGAGCTAATCCTGGTGGTTTTTATCATCCTCATTTTCCAAATGCAAAACTTTATGTCATATTGGAAAGCTTCTATTTAGTAAGTGACAAAAGTTCAGACTGAAAACCCAGCATACCAACTGTTAGGCACGTTATTACACTCCATTATGCTCTGCTTGGGCTCTTGCCCCTCCCTGGACTCTTAGGTACATTCTTGGGCTCCATTACACCCTACTGAAGGCTCTTGCCCCCTCTTCCCCCCTTCCCCCAGGCGATTTTCTGATATTCTCACTGTAGGTTTCCTGATTAACAACAGCCTTCTGCTTCCAGTAAACCACCTCACCCAGTTTCTAGCAACCGCCTACACCTGGCTCCCACCTGCACCTGCTCCTACCAATTACTCTGCCCGACCTTTACCAGAGACATAAACATCCCACTTCTCTACCCTGCCCTGATGATGCTGTTTTGGCCTCAGCCCTTCTGCTAGCAGCTGAAACAATAAATTTATAATTCTTTACCCATTTTGGCCTCGTGCTTTCCTCCTTAGGCGATCCTAACACAAGCTATAAAATTTTAGTTCCTTTTATTTTTTTTTTTACTCGAATGTAATTCTGGAATGCATAAAACAGCCTTATTGTATTACTTTCGTTGCAATGGAAGATATCCCCACATAGATATTTTTTAAAGGAACAAATAGCAATGTGTTTTTCTCCAGGCAAGCTAGGAGCGATATTTGAGGAATGCAACGATACAAATCAAAGTTCTGCTTTGAAATTGGGAGAAAAATATCAATGAAGAATGTTTAAAATTTAAACTTTAAATTATGAAGAGCCCTTCAAACTTATTTACAAAGTAGTTCTCAAATGTTCTGAAATATTAATTTGTTGACAGGGGCTAATTTTCCATTTTAAAAATGAATGTAAAAGGATAGGTTAAAAAATGAAGAAAACCCTTGTAAATGGCCGACGCACTTTATCAAGTGAACAATCTAGGGAAAGCCAAAGACTCGGTGTTTAAGGCATAGATGCAGATACGGCTAATTTCTCGAAAAAGATGGAGAAGTGATATCCTCTCCAAATATATAATGGTGAGAACAAAAATATAAGAATAAAAACTGAAATATAACAACAGTGGCAAATAAATAACAAAATGCATCAATTACAAAAAGTTGTGATCTATGAATTAAATGTAAGTTTCTGGTTAGGCTTGGTGTAGCTCCTAAGGCTTCCCACCAATAATGTAGAAAGAATATGAGTGAAATAAATCCCAAGAATTCCTTCTAAGTAACAAAATAAACTGATGAACGAAGTGGATCCAGAGACATGGAAGCATGGAACAGAGTGTGGAATCTCAGAGGGAAGGTGGGGGAGGGTGGGTGGCTGGGAGGTAATCAACCAAGGACCTGGTTTGCATATATGCATGGCCCAAGGACACAGACAATGGAGTGGTGAGAGCCTGGGGGGAGAAGGGGCAGCAGGGGGAACTGAGGGGATCAATGAGGTTAAAGGAGACATATGTAATATTGTCAACAATAAAGAATTTTTTTAAAATCCCAAAAATTCTTCTTACCAATTAGATAGAAATCAATTCAGCGTATGAGTAAGTGCAGGTTAAGGAAGGGTAATGACAAGTTTCTCAAGTGTATAAGTTCCTGATTTCTGCTATAGAATCTCAGCACAGCCAACAAAAATAGTCAGAAATCACTATATCACTGATCTCTATGTTGAATGGAGAAAATGGTCCAAAATCTAACTGTATCTCCCCAAAGAAACAGCATTGCTGTCTGTTCAGAGTGAATCCAAACGTAAGATATTTAACGCAATACAAAAGAAAGAGCAATGTGGCCTACTTCCTTGGGAAAATGCAAACTGCTTAGAGTAAATGAAATAGAATGTCTAAACAAATGTTATCACCGTATTATGAGAAATATGAGGGATGTTGTGTGGCAAATATCAGAAAGAAAGAGAGAGATAGAGACAGAGAAGGAGGGAGGAAGGAGAAGGGAAAAAATAAAAAATAAAATAAAATAAATGGAAGGAAGGAGAAAAGCCTTTAAAAGGCAGATAAAGAATTCAGTCTGGAAGTTCAGGAAGTAAATTAAAAGACTGAAAATTTATTCTTTAAATGCTTTACATTATAGCAGAACTTAAAAGGAACAAAAATTAGGTAAAACAAGCATTTTGATATTAAAGCATGAACAAATGTAAAATTTAAAAGTTATTATTAACCTAAAAATAAAGATTAAAACATCATTAGAGATTAATAAGTTAGCAATAGCAAATAGTAATGATAATAATAGTTAACATTTACATAGCAGTGACTCTACCTGGCACTGTTCTAAATAATACACACATTATTTGCACACAGAGACACATATGGAACCCTAAAAATGACACCATGTTACATCTAACCTCACACCATAAACAAAAATTAATTTGACAGAGTTCAGAGACTTAAATGTGAAAGATAAATCAACAAAGCTTCTGAAGAAAAACCTAGCTGAAAAATCTTCATAGCAGAGTAGGCTAAGATTTCTATACCAAAAGCCCTAACCAGGAAGGACTGGTGAAGTAGACTTTATGAAAATTAAGATTTTCTTGTTATATGTGCTCTTCTGAGAACCTGCAAATTATTTTTTGTTTCTAATTGATTTGCTTTAAATACACTGAAGAAACTTACAGTGTAAATGACCCTAAGGGGATGACAGCAACAACAGCTATTCCTTTGTATAAGCCACATTCTATTGTATCTGTTTTATTTTCTTATTATAATTCTGAACTGAAGATATTTTTCCATTGGTTTTGAGAGGGAGTGGAAGAGAAAGAAAAGACAAAAATATTGATGTGAGAAAAACACATTGATTGGTTGTCTCTGGCACATGCCCTGACCAGGCTCCGGGCCTAGGTACATGCCCTTGACTGGAATCAAACCTGGGACCCTTCATTCCACAGGCCAATGCTCTCTATCCACTAAGCCAAATGGGCTAGGGTTGTATCTGTTTTCTAATTAAATTTAATAACAATATTCAGTTGACATATTCAGATAATCTTTAAAACAGCACAGAGAGATATAAATAGTTACTCATTCCATCTTTCTTTCACACTTGCATCCTCTTGAGGCAATCTGTGGTTAAGAGCCAGATATTTACCTTTCCCCATTCTTTTCCAATCTCAAACATACAAGATTTTATAAATCTACGAGGAATGTTTGTTTTCTGATATTGCATGCACATCTCCAAACTTTTTTTTCCCTTTGAACAATCCATCATAAATAACCCTGGAGGTCAGCATATACAGATACAATTCTCTGTTGAGCAAAAGCGTCCATTCTCCAGCTGCTGGGAATTTCTGCTGCTGACAGCTCACACCTGTGCTCCCCCTTAGCGCTACCCTGACAACAGAGAACAGCCTCACCCAAGGTAATGACCCTCCTCGGACTGCCTCAGCCCATGACTGACTGACATGGGAACACAAAGGCCAAGTCTTCGGTTGCCACTGGGGGGATAACTCTGGAGGGCTGTCTCAGCTCCAGAGACCCCTCACAGAGTAAGCTGAAGCCTCAGTAGAAAGTTATTGTGTTTCTGCCCAACCTTGCCTTCGCCTACCTCCTAGCTTGAGTATTTCTTGAGATCTCCGAGCAAAACCTTCTTCAAACAAATCAACATCTCAGACTCAGTTTTAACCCAAACTAAGACAACTGCCCCTGTGAAGGAGAATGGGTACATAATGGGGACAAAGAGAAATAAATACAACAATAGAGAGATGCTGTGTAGAACAATGATTTGGGTGCATTAAAAACTTGATTTTCAGAGAGATTTGAAGATGGCAGCATAGATAAATGCCTGTCCTTGCTGCCTACCACAACCACATCAAAATGATAACTAAAATACAGAACAACCATCACCCAGAACCTCTAGAAAGCTGACTGAATGGAAGTCCTATAACTAGAGAAGTAAAGAAGAAAGCACACTGAGACCGTTAGGAGATTCATAGGCGCAGAACAGGCTGGTCCAGCACTTATGTGGGCCACTTTTCTAACCAGGAGGGAGATTCTCTCTGCTGAGGCCTCCTGTGAGGAGCCAGGGGTCCCAGCCCCATACCAGTGCCACCCACTCTCACCCCAGCTATTCCTCTTTTCTGAGAAAAGAAGTCCCTACGTATAATAAGAACTATGGGCTGTAAAAAAAAAAACAGTGGAGATTGGGGCTCAGTGACACAGAAGCTGCTGGAACCCAGCTTTTACTCTTAAAAAGCCGAAACGGAACTGAACTTACAAGGTCTGGCTTCCTCTGAACTCCAGCACAAGGGGGAGGATTTGGGGGACACAGACACATACCAGGAGGAACTGGATTGTCTGGCATCGGGGCAGGAACTGAGGGGCAGCTTTCTTCCAGACAAAGGTGCTCGCAGGGATCCTTGCTCCTATGCTGGGACCTCCGGGGTCGCAGGACTGACTGGCAGCCATTTCTCTTCGCTCCACACTGGTGATTCCCTAGGACCACGCCCCACCCAAGCTGTGTGCAGCAGCTTCTGCATATGAATTGCCTGTCCTGGATCAGGCTAAAATGTCAAACAAGCTGCAGCTGGGTCAGGGAGCGCCTACCCCCTCCCCACTCCCCCCGCCCCCCTCCACCTATCAATAAAAGACCAGACACCAGCACCAGTCTGCCTTGCTTTATAGCTGGGCTTCATCTAGCCCTTCCAAACCTGATACCAAGAGGAGGAATCTGCAGATCTCTCTGTAACTCCTGCTGGGTCGCCCCAGGCAGTGGCTGACTTTGCACCTCCCTGGAGCCCCAAGAGCCAGTGTACCCAGTCAGTGGTCAGTGTCAGATCATACCAGAAGATCACAACTCTACACATCCATAAGCGACACACACAAGGGGAAGACTCAGAGCACCAAAGACCCACTGAAGCAAGTCCTGCTCCCTAGGGGTGTCTCCTGCACAGCAGCTCTCCCACTGTAGTTGCAGCTGGTCCTCACAGCCAACCGGCCTGCCTGAAGATCAATTCCTTCCAGTGACACCAACAGCAATCAAGACTCAACTACAAGACTGGGCTCACAGCACACAAAGGGATGCACCTACAACTCCCAGCTCAGGTGACTGGGGAGGCTGAGCTATTGGGCCCTATAGGACACCTACTACACAAGGGCACTCTCCCTTCCTTCCTCTCTAATATCAATAAAAACATATCCTCAGGTGAGGATTAAAAAAATAAAACTAGTTTGAAATACTAGGTATAATAGGTGGATTGATGTGGATAAGTAGGGGGAAAAAAGGCAATTAAATGGTTGTGGATACAATTACAATATAGAATTTGCCTTAAAGAAAACTCTGAAATGAGCATCATACTTAACAGTTAAATGTTAAAAAGTATTAATTTTAAAATCAGAGTCAAATAGGACTTAGGACTTCTGATTAGTATTATACTAGACATTTTAGCCATTTATTAGGAAAATAGAGAAATATAGAAATATATGGCTTTCAAAAGAAGTAAAAGGCTTGCTATTTGCAGATGAGATACTTTCTAAATGAAAAACAAACTAATATATAAATAAATAGTTATAATTTTAAAGAATTAGCAATATTGCTGGATTCAAACTCAATAAAGAAAAGTCAATTATATTCTGAATACTACGGCAAAGGTAGAAATTTAATAAAAACTAACATAAGGATATAAGGAACCTGGGAATAAATCTAACAAAAGATGTATAAAACTTTCTCTAGAAAAAAAGATAGAAAATCTTATTGAAAGACATTAGAGAGATTCTTAATAATGGAGAATTATACCATGTTCGCAGATAGGAAGGTACAGTACTGTGAAGATGACCCATTTTCTCAAATTGATCTATAGTTCAATACAATCCTAATACAATTTCCAATAATAGTATTTTTGACCTTAGCACCCCACTGCCTCTCCGCCCACTGCCTTTTAATTCTCTGCCTGGCAAGAATGGGCCCAAAAATCATACCTTTTCACAAAGCCTCCCCCAGACCCATAAACCTACTCTCAAAGCACAATAAAATTGCGCTGAATTGCTCTGTTCTCTGTGATTTTAGAGCACTTTGGACATCATACAACTCTCCATTACAGCACATATCACATTTTCTAAAACGACAGCTTTCCACCCACATCTCTTTTAACTAACTTGTATCAGATGCAATCAAAGGTGAACGAGAGGAGTCTTTTTTTTTTTTTTTTTTTTTTTTTTTTTGGCTGACAGTGTTGGCCCGGTAAGTCATGCATGTTAAAGTGAGCCACTGGAGAAAGGCAGCATGAGTGACAGGGTCCTGAAATTTTTAGAGACATCTCTTCCTCTAGTCTCAAGCCTCTGGAGAAACACGAACCAATAAAGTGGTTATTAAGAAAAGGAAGAAGTTGATGAGCTGGAGAAGATTAAAAAGCAGATCAGTGAACGGTATGAACGCTGAACCACTGCCCTCTTGCTGAGCTTAGACTACTGTGCTGTGTCTTAATTAACAAGTCTTTTGCCTTTGCCGGTTCAGAAGGCTTCAGACAACAGTGCTTCTCATAGACTGGGTTGCACAGCTTCACCCTTTCAAGGAACCATGTGGTTAAAAGCTTATGAACCAGACATGGGTGTTTGAGATAAACTTGCAAACAGAGTCACATGATCTCAGTGGACTGATTCCTCGATTAAAATTAGATAATGTGGGGGACTGCAGATTTATCTGTTAGCATGCTAAGTATAATCAGAATAATACTGCTGTATCAAATGAAATAATTTTAAAAAGTAAATCCTACGGATGCAAATTCTGGGAGAATCCAGCTCACTTTCCATCCTACATTTATAAACCATAGCTGGATATTTGGAACCATATCAGAGAGCTCTGCAAATCAATTAATTCCTGTTTTTGTTTTTGCATCGAGATCAGCTCCATGACCTGGTTTTCATACACTTGGGCTTTTGTGTGGTGGCCAAGTAGACAGATTTTCCTTGCAGACATTGTTTTTCAAAAATTGAGCAATTTTTTTTTTCATGGTTCTTCTGGTATTTTCAAGAAATTTTAATGCCTTCTAATCACTGTCATGTATTACTTTGAAATCTATTGATAATAAAAGATAGTAAATAGTCCTAATTGATAATGACACTAATGGAAAGAAACTATAAGCTATTTCTAGAATATGTATTATCTATCACATTATTTAGTTATGCTAGTGCCAAACAATAAAAAGAAACACTTCTCATTGCTTTTGTTCATTTTTTCTACATATAATTGTTATTAAATATTTTGTAAATAGATAACAAAAGAACATTTTCCTATTATGCTGTTTTAAAATTAAAACTAATAATAAAAATTATGCATGTCTAATTAGATAATTAGAAAATAAAAACCTGTAATAAAAAGCTATAGTCGCACATAATCCCACCATTAAAGAAAGCCTATTATTAATATTTTTGTGAAGAATTTTCACGTCATTTATCCAAATATGAGCTTATTTTTTACAATTTTAAATTATAATGCACTATGCTATTTTTATAGTGCTCTGTTTAGTCAATATGTCTTGAGAATTTATTTATGTTTTCCATTTTCAAAATTTTAACAAGTAGCCTTATTTCTGTCTCATGTCTTGTAATTTGTTCCATAACATGATTTAAAATGACTTTAAAATGATCCAAAAATGATTGAAAAGCAATCCTATAGAGAAGCTCTAGCCCAGCACTATGCAAGAGAAAATATAAGCCACACTTATAACTTAAAAAGTTCTAGTAACCATATTAAGAAAAATCAAAATCTGGTGTGTAACTCACACACAGCACATCTTACTTCTGATGTGCCATATATCAAGTACCTAATAGCCACCTGTGGTGAGAAGCTGCTATATTGGGTAATATGACATTTTTCACTTGACTACACTAGACATCAAACTAACAAAATAGCCAAACTAGTATATAAAGATATGTGATTTCTTGTATATGGCTCTGTTTAGCAATTTTCTTCTTTTCTCCTATCACATTTCCCCTGGGACGCTAAGAGAAGTTTCACTTATATATCCCCTATGATCTGGAGATGATAAGCTTCTTAAAGACCCACCCCAGCCCTAGCCAGTGGACCTGCGGACTGAAGGGTCCTGGCGTCGACTCCAGTCAAGGGCAGGAGGCAACTACTCCATGTGTCTCTCTCACTCATTGATGGTTCTCTCTCTGTCTCTCCCTCAATTCCACTCTCTCTCTAAAAATCAATGGGAAAATATTCTCCCGTGAGGATTAACAAACAAAAAACAAAAGACCCCCCCCCCCTCTGACTTTTCCTGACTCCCATCCCCAGTAAGTAGCCCAGGGTTCCAGAACAGTGGTCCTGAATGCCTGCTGCTGCCACTTTGTGCCCTTGTTGTAAAGAAGGTCCTCGGTCTCAGGCCTCAAGGTTTCTTTGAGGTCCTGCTTCTCGGGGATGTTTTCTGGTTATCACACTCATTTGCCCCCTTCTACCCTGGGCAGCTGTGCAGTCTGACTTCTTAGCAAGCAGTCTTCACACTGGCGTCTGCGAATTACCGAGTTCCCAAGGGGTACATGGGCATGTAGATATTCTCAGAGAGTCCATTTCTAAATCCTCAGCTTCCATATGTATTCTCATCTAAAATGAACCTGCTTGACACTATTTCACAAGTTCTCTTTTCTCACCTCCCATTTTACAAACAACCCTCAGCACACCTTCTACTCATGCCTGGTGTCACTCCGCTGCTGGAAAACCCCCTAGTGCACACGACAAACAATCATTTCTAAATGCAGGTGCAGGTGCCAGGAAGGGAATACTGAGGTAGCAGACCCTCCTTCAGGCCAGGTGGTTTCTAATTCTCTGGTTTCCACAGCTCATCTAAGTGGGTTATCGGCTTATAAATTATGAAAAATAATTTTGACATGACAGCAGATCAGTATGTGATTTTTGTTATGCTACCTGGAACAGCTGACAGAATTGAAGGGCTATTACTGCCGTAGTAACATAACTCTTTTCATTTCTATCTATTTATATATGCAAACACTTTTTCTCAGTACTTAAATCAGAAAAAAAAAATTAGAGTAAAACTGGTGCTAAACATTTTTTTTAATTAACCTTGTATACATGAAGAAAATCCCCATCCATCTCCTTAAGAAACTCAATAAAACTTTACTTTTTATGTTTATTATTTATTAATTTATGTTTATTGCTTATTATTTGTGTACATTTTTAGCTATGTAATAATAGCTATAAAATAACTCAATCTGGAGCCTTTTTATAATAAGAAGTAAAATATTTAAATTTAAATTTAAATTTATATGCACCATTTTGTTACAGAAAATTTTTATTGAGTAATCAATTCTAGCCTTTCACATATAAAAATATATTTTCAAGATAGTATCCTATGAAGAAAGTATATTAGAAATATGAATTCAAGGAAATGTGAATTTGATATAAAAAGAGAATATGTAAAGATTTTTAACTCTTAAAGAAATTTATATATGTTTTAAGAAGAACAGTGATATTATTATTAGACTAGTGGCCCAGTGCATGAAATTCGTGCACTTAGGTGGGGGTTCCCTCAGCCCGACCTGCTCCCTCTCACAGTCTGGGAGCCTTAAGGAGACGTCTGACTGACATGGAGGCGGGAGAGGCTCCCACCACTGCCACTGCACCCACCAGCCATGAGCCCCGCTGAGTGGCAATCCCCCTGTGGGAGCACACTGACCACCAGGGGATAGCTCCTGCATTGAGCGTCTGCACCCTGGTGGTCAGAGTGTGTCATAACGACCAGTCATTCCATCATTCAGTTGATTTGCATATTTTATTACATAGGATTTGTTAGATTTAAAAGAGAGGCATCAAATTTTCATTATACTAGAAATTGCTTCCTGTGCACCTAAAGATATGATGAAATTTCTTCAATTAATCAAGTGAAAATATCCAATAGGACACAATTTTTAAAAATTACATAGTACACAAAAACATTAAATAACCCCTAAAATTAACTCACCTGCAGCTGGTCCTCTGGTAGACCCCATTGCCAAGACCTTTCTGTAACTCAGGGTCCAATTAGAATAATACTATAATACTAATAATATGGAGTAATATGATTTATTTTATTAATATAATGTTATAGGGATAAAATGAGATAACTTGCCCAGCCAGTGTAGGTTAGTGGTTGAGCATTGACCTATGAACCAGGAAGTCATGGTTCAATTCCTGGTCAGGGCACATGCCTGTTTTTCAGGCTTGACCGCCAATAGGGGGTGTGCTGGAGGCAGCTAGTCAATGATTCTCTCTCATCATTGATGTTTCTATCTCTCTTGCTCCCTTCCTCTCTCTGAAATCAATACAAACATATTTTTTTAAATGAGATAACTTAATGGAAAAGCATTTTATAAACTATGAAATATTGAGATGTTTGTTATTAATATTTTTTTTCATCTGTGAACTCCTTTACCCAAAAATATTTCTTAAGCATCTACTCTGTAACAGGAATTCTTTTAAATTTTTCACATACAATTAAGAAAAAGGGGAGGTCCATGTTTTTGTAAATTTTACATTACAATAGGACAATACACAAATAAGCAAAAATCAAGATCACTGTAGGCATAAGTATTAGGAAGGAAGTAATACCAGTTATTTCAACTCTCACTGAATTTCCATTTCATAGATTTTGAAAGAAAAGTACAGTGCTTTCATTAGATAGAACATCTCTTTCTCGATGTTCTTGGACAACCAAGGACCTCATTATAGCTTACAGCCATCCCCTCTCACATTGTCCCCTACATGCTCCACTTTGTACTCTGTGTTCCAGCCACTGTGACCTCTGTACTGACCCTTGACCAAACCACAAGCTCTCTCCTTACAGAGTTTGTATGTTTGTACTGGCTTTGCCCTTTCTCTAAACTTTTCCAATATGCATGTGGATAGTTCCTCCAACCCCTTACATTCTATTTTTTTAAATAAATTTTATTGATTTTTTTTACAGAGAGGAAGACAGAGGGATAGAGAGTTAGAAACAACAATGAGAGAATCATTGATCAGCTGCCTCTTGTACACCCCTTACTGGGGATGTGCCCACAACTAAGGTACATGCCCTTGACTGGAATAGAACCTGGGACCTTTCAATCTGCAGGCCGACGCTCTATCCACTGAGCCAAATTGGTTTCGGCCCCTTACATTCTTTTCCTTACATTTCATCTTCTCAATAAAGCCTACCCAGACCATCCTAGCTAAAATTATACACTGTCTCCCCTGTCCTCCAATTCCACATTACCAACCTACTTTGCTCTATTCTTTCCCATTTCCCCCCATGGGACATCACATTCTAACAAATCATATTATTTATTATTTCTGTATGCACCTTCTAGCATGTAACGCCACAAAGGTCTCTGCAATTTTGACTCAATAGTACAGTCTAATCACTAACCAACAGTTATATTTCATTGCAGTGCTCTCTCAGAGTGTGCTAATTGGCTTATTATTGCCATCTAATTTAATCCTAACAGCCACCACATTAGATAGATTCCATTGTTGTTTCCATTGCTACATAACAAGGCACTCCAATACTATGTGAGTTCATGCACAACACTTCATCATCTGTCACTGTTCATTGGGTCAAGAATTCAGACAAGTCTCAGCTAGAAGGTTCTCCAGAAGAAGATTCCACTCAGATATCTGGGACCTCAGTGATCCTCTTTGAGGCCTCTCTGCATCTGCATTATTCTTCCTTCATCTAATAACCTTGACTGTCTTTATAGCATGGCATCTGGCTTTCCTGAATGGAAGCTACCAGGTTTCTCAAGGTTTATTACTGGGACTGGTACAGACTCATTTCCTCTGCAATCTACTCATTTCCTCTGCAATCTCTGTAAAAGGAGATCACAAGGCTGGCTTACATTTAAGGGTATGGGAAATTGAATCTACCCTTTGATGGACAAAGCAGCATGGGCATATGGAGAGAAAAGGAAGTGATGGAAGCCCATTTTGGAAACTGTCTACAGTCATTTTTCTATTTCAGATGAGGAAATTGGTACTCAGAGGGATTAGGTTGACACATTAATAGATGGCAGAGATGAAGGTCAATCTAAGTTTCACTGATTCCAGAATCTACATCCTTAAGCACTCTGTTTTCACAGCCTCCGGAAAGTGGCTTCCACTCTGGCTGATGGAGGTCTGGACCTTCTGAGACAAATTCTTAGAAGGCTGGAAAGCAGGCATGCCACTGGGGAGGCAACTGTAAGGATTCCAGGATCCCATCCTTGCTTCAAGCAGAAGAGCTCAACCACAAATTATTTTACCCATTGAGCTTTCCACTGTATTTGATTTAAAGAAGGGATTCCACAGATTTAGAGTGCAACGTATCCAAAACAAGTATCTGAAGCAAAAATGAGTTTATGTTCCTGTGAGTTAAAATCTCTAACATAATCCAAAACTGTTTATTTTTTTAATAAAAATAAATTTTAAAGAGATAACAGTTTACCACTCATAGGTGTTTCACGCATATGTCAAGGGTGATTTTTATATGATAATGTAAAAATAGTAGTTTTTGTGGGAAGGTTCCTTTTGAGCTCTTTTGAAATGTTAGAGTGTGTGAAATATCTAATTTCAAGCTGATAGAGCAACTTACATTTCTGCTGAGTTCTTCACAGGGATATAATTTGGGGAGCAATTTTCCATACAGTTGATGAACATGTTACATTACAATTTTGTGCAAACTTGGCACAATATTATTGGAAATTCTAATAGCTGTTTTTGTGGTGTTTTTTGGTTTTTGTGGGTTTTTTTTTCATTATACTATATACACTAGCAGGGAGGGAGAGGCCAAATCATGAGCAGTCACCCTCCCCTGCTTAATCCAGAGGAATACTCTATCTTTTTCTTTTATATATTACATTTCTGTACAAAATTTTATTTGAAGAAAGCCATCTACAGCAAAAAAGTAATAATGCAGTTTTAAAACAACTACCTCAATCAATGTCCTCTAAGAAAAATAGTTTAACTATAAAGTTTATGGTTTTCTAGTCACCAAGTAATTCATTTTCCAAAATCTGTATCAAATATATTACTGGAGTAGTTAAGGAAGTTGATCGTTTTATGAGAGTTTTTGGCAAAGGTATATTAATTGGAAATAGACAATATAAGAAAAGATGAAAAATTTCCCTCCATATGCTACTGAGGAGCTGGTATAAATATTTTGTCCTGGTGTTGTTGTTTTTTTCAAGATCTCTTGAAGATAGTTAAGATGCTCACAGATTCTGTAGAAATATTTTTAACTTTCCAGAAAACTGCTCTAGGTGACAAATGCATAGACTTTCCATTCAAGACATCAGCGGATGAAAAGAATAACTGGCATATTTCTAACTGAGAACTACTAGAGAATAGAAATGGTCTTAACTTTTCAGTAACCGCAGCTCAAATTTAATTCAAAATCCATTCCACTTTCTTGATTAGTTTTACTTTGTTTGCATCCAAATCCTACTTTCAATATGTGCTTTTAATGGGCACTCTATTCTCAGAACAATTCACTTTGGTTTCTGAAGTAGCAATCTGAGAAGCCAAGATCCCTCTAACTCCTCTTGGATGAGAAAAGAGCATTGTGGGTACTCATTCCACATGGTAAGTGCTGAAATCATCAGGTCCTGTCAAGTCACTAGAGAAAATATTAAGTTGCTCTACATTGGCTTTGACACTGGCAGTTTTGTTGATGCACAGTGGATCTAGAAAACATAGAGCATTTCATAGAACCAAAATAGATCATTTTCCATAGCCCAGGGATGCTCTCTTCAACTATTAGAACAACAGATAAACACCAAAGTTCTAGCAGAGAGTTCCATTTTAAGACAAATTAGATACAGAACTAACTTCAAGATATACAGTTTAGAAGCTATGTGTGCTCTGGGTTCATAAACTTGAAAATGGGTGCTAAATTAAAAAATGTATGGAGCCAATGATAAAAGTAACAAAACCAGTTAGCAAGCCATTATAACAATTCAGATTAAAAAATGGCAAAGAGATGAACTAAGCTAGTAATAAATAAAATGGAGAGGAAAGAATGAATAGTGTGGTGAAGGCGGGGGGAGAGGGAAGGGGGAAAGTTGGGGTCACTAGGGGAAAGGAGGACATTGGTAATACTTTCAACAATAAAGATAAATTTTAAAAGAGAGATAATCTGATGTAGGGTGATCAATTATCCTGGCTTTTGCAGGACTGAGAAATTTCCCAAAATGTAGGAATTTTAGTTTTAAAACCAGAATATTCCTCAGCCAACTGCAAACTGCCTAGTTTTCATGAGGCTGAAGAGATTCCCAAAATACAGGACTTCTAGTGCTAAAACTGGGAATGTCCTGAGTATGTAACAAAGATAAATTGGTCACTTTACCCCACTTTCCTCCTTCTTCTTATAATGGCCCAGCCACTTCCTGCCTGGGAGTCACTGTAGAAGCTCTTCCTTCCACCGTTGACATTGAAACTATGCCTCTTGACACTCAATTACATCTGGAAAGCTTCAGACAATCCTATTCTAAATGTTACTGGAACATCTTGAGATGAGTCAGAGAGGAAAAAGCATATTATGTGAATGAACTATGATAAGATTACCACTAACTTTTATAAAAATCAATGCAAACCAGAAGATGATAGTATGGAATCATTTAAATGCTGGGTGTGTGTGTGGGGGGGGGGCAGCATAGAATTCTTAAGTGAGGCTGTGCACTATTCTTATGCATCTAGTACTGTACAGTGGTCGGCAAACTGTTGACTAATGAGTTTGCCGACCACTGTCATATACCACCCTTTACCTCTTTGCACACAATATGCCACAACTGCCTAATCCTCACAGCTTCCAACTAAATGGTAACATTTAATCTAGCAATGGTCAGCAAACTCATTAGTCAACAGAACAGCAAACTGCACCTCAAGAGCCACATGTAGCTCGCGAGCTGCAGTTTTCCCACCACTGATCTAGGCTAACATACTTTTGAAATGGCAGAGTAATTTTCTTTTCCACACCCTTGGAAGCCATAACCACAGACGCCAGAGCATAAGACCACCAGAGCATGAGACTACAGAGCCCCTCATTGATATCTTATTACCCAATACCACCCTATGTACTATAAACGTTATTATTAACTATCTTGTACCCACTGATGTAAAAGCAGTATGGATTTCTCCAGTTTGCTTTTTATCCAGTCCTAAGCTTTCCCTGCTATGCTTTCTCCAGCCCCCTTAATCTACCTCCAGTGTATTTCATGTGATTCTTTTTACTTCTTCTCCTTTAATTCTCACGTATAAAAAAGCTACAGAATTGCCATTCTCTGGAGCATTTTCCCAATCCATTGAAATCTTGCTTCCAGGCATGTCATAAAAAATTTGGCTCAAATAAACACTTACAAAACTAATCAATAGATTTGAGTGTTCTTTCATTGACAATATCTAACATATGAATCCATTCATACAAAGTTCAGCATCAGGAAAAATTAATCTTTGGTTGTGAATCCAGATAAAGGCAACCTATTTGAAGGAGAATATGATAGTGACTGAGAGGGCATGCGAGGTGCTGACAATTTCTTGATTCATGTGACAATTACCCGCTTGCTCACATTGTGAGAATTCTTTTAACTGTACACTATGGCTTGTGATCATGCCTGCATATATGTTAGAATTCAACAGCATGCATTTATCTACACATATAAAAAGCCAGCTATCTTAACAACCAGAACACCAGCCCCTAGCCCAGGCTGGTCCCAGCCCCCCTGGGAGCAGTGTGGGGAGCCCCTAAGCCAATGGTTGGCAAACCTGGCTCCCAAGCCACATGCAGCTCTTTGGCCCCTTGAGTATGGCTCTTCCACAAAAAGCCATGGCCTGGGCCAGTCTATTTTGAAGAAGTGGCATTAGAAGAAGTTTAAGTTTAAATAATTTGGCTCTCAAAAGAAATTCCAATCATTGTCCTGTTGATATTTGGCTCTGTTGACTAATGAGTTTGCTGACCACTGCCTTAGGCAATGTGATAGGGTGCGAGTTTGATGGGGGAAAGTCGAAGACATAGGAGGGAAGGTCTTAAGGGTCTGCAGGGTTGGGCGATCTGCCCAAAGTAGGTTTGGAGTGTGCTGGGGAAGGAAGAGGAAGATCTGATTGGAAAACCGCTCAGGACAGTACCTTTCTCATTGTGAACCAGGATGGCACCAGCTGTGGACTAGATGGCTGTTGTTTCATGAGTGAGCTCAGGACCGACATGTTCACGGCACCTGCAGTCCTCCCGAAACTTCACTGATTCCAAATAGTAAACAGCTACCAACGTCAAAGAACAGGAAAATCCTCTCCAACTAGAGGCCCTGGACATTGAGAGGGGACTGGAGGAAACACCATTTGAGGAGGAGCTAGAGAAACCGGAAGTGTGCACCTGGAGGATTGTGGGATTGTGGGGGACGCCTGAACGCCTAAGGCTAGAACGTGAGCCTGTTATTGCACGTGTGCATAGTCAGCCCTGTAGTCCTCAGTCTCACAGTATTTGTACTTCTGGCAAAAAAAAAAAAAAAAATATATATATATATATATATATATATATATATATATATATATATATATATATATATATATATATATATATATATATATATATATATTGTTACTTTGGTTTGAAGCGGAGGACAAGAGCAGAGAGGACAACCAGCTATATGAGGAGTGCAAACGCACCTCCCGGAACTGCAGATAAAGCGCATCGCCGCCGAAGCCTTCAACGAAACCATCAAGGTCTCCAAAGAGCAGGGCCAGACTCCAGAGAAGTTTAAGTTTAAAACATTTGACTCTCAAAATAAATTTCAATCCTTGTACTGTTGATATTTGGCTCTGGAGCACTTCCGGGGTGAGGGCAATGGAAAAGAGATGCAGAGGCTCCTGCTGAGCTCAGACCTGCTCGCGTCTTGCTTGGCCAGATCCATGAGAGCAGCACGAAGCTGGAGCAGGAGCTGCGGACACAGGCCTTGGACAACCTGGAGATCAATAAGTTTATGAACAGCCTGAAGCCAGACCTCACGCAGCTGCGCAAGATCCGAGACCAGTGCCTGGTATGGCTCACCCAGAAAGGCGCCTGGCAGAAGAAAATCAGCGAGTGGTTGGAAATCAAAATTGAGACTGAAGACCAGTATGCACTGATGGAGGATGAGGATGACCTCACCCACCATGAGGGACGAACCTGGCATGTGGACAAGATCAGCCACACGCAGGCTGAGGAAATGCTGAACGGCCAGCGGGAAGGTACCTTCCTCATGCCTGAGAGCAGCCAGCGAGGCTGCTGTGCCTGCTCCGTGGTGGTGGACGGCGATACCAAGCACTGTGTCATCCACCGCATGGCCACAGGCTTGGGTTTTGCAGAGCCCTGCAACCTGTATGGGTCCCTGAAGGAGCTGGTGCTGCATGACCAGTACACCTCCTTCGTGCAACACAACGATGCTCTTACTGTCACACTGGACATCCCATGGGAGCCCCGGGCTCCAGCCCCACCTGACCTCCTCTCCCCCCCAAGTCGCTGACTCATGCAGAGCAGGGCTACCTCTTCTTTGTGAATCTTTCTCTGTCTCAATCTCTCTCTGGCTTTCTCTGAGTTTTTCTCTTCCTGTCACTCTTTCTATCCCCATTTCTGTACTCTCTGTACCTCTAAGTCTCCTCCACCCCATGCCCCCATTCGCCATGGGCACTGCCCTCCCCTGGCTCTAGCTGCCCCCACCAGTTCCTACAGTTCCCCCAAGCTCCCCCTGCCTGTACCTGCCTGGTGCCCTGATTTTTAAGTCATTGACTTGGGCCATTTCCAAGAACCTCAGCTGTGACATTTAGGGCGGAATGGGTCCCGCCCCACAGACCCAACTTCCCCTCCAAACCCTGAAGTGAAACCCGCAATGGTTACCCCCACATGGAGCTGCTGCCCAGAAGCCCTCCTCCCCCAAAAGCAAAATTATTAAAAATAACCTCAAGAGCTGGACCCTATCTGATGCCAGGCTTCCCAGGAGCCGAGGCTGCTGCAAATACTGCTTGGCCAGCCGAGATGCACCTCCCAATTGGTAGGTATGCTGTGCCTTTGAGTTTTGTGAGATTATTATTTAAAGAAAGCGCCCCTCCCAAATTTTGGTTTGTTTAAATTATGTCTCAGGAAACAACAAGTAAAACTTAATATTTTGTAAATGAGCAAAATAACTTTTCAATTCAATTAACTTTTGACTACCTAGTTCATAATACGATTTTTACGTTTTCCTGAATGCAATCAATATGATTAAGTACTGTTTATCTTCTGAATATAAAATATGCTATACATTATTTTTAAAATAGAGTAATCCATTCGAGAGATCTCATTATTAGGAGAAAGATAGAAAATAGAGGTGATTTTAGCTACTTTCCCCAAAATTCCTCCACGTGTATTTAAATAAGCTTTTAACAGCAATTAAAATTGTTAGATGTTCCTGTTTTGTTGCCTTTGGCAGTGAAGAATGAGTAAGCATACAAAACGCTATCTAGGGAAGTGTTTGTTGAAATTGAACTTAATATAAAGGTGCTGCAGTGTAGGCTTGTTGTTTGATAAAAATACTCTTCATTTCCAAAACTCATCTAAGTCCCCACTTCTGTACCATACTGTACAGAAATAGTATATGGAGCCAAGGCATCTGCCATTTGTTCAAGTCCTGGACTCATGCATTCATTCACTCACTCATTCCTCATCGGGGCAATCACAGTCTCCATGGTGCTTGAATTAGTTTTGTGAATGGTTTTTGTATTGAATCATTTTTCCCACTAACCACATGTATAATATTGATTTTTTAACAACAACAACAAAAAAAATTAAAGCCATTGAATGTTAACAATGCTTTCTATGCTTTGTTTCTTTAGATCTAACCTCCTAGCTCCCATAACAGATTGTGTCTACTTCATAAAACTATAAACAAAAAGAAAGAAATGAAAAATTACTACAAATTATATTCTTTAAGACATTGATAATTTTCTTCTTGGAAAACAACCTCTTCATAATTTTTGCCTTACAATGTGAAAATGTTGACTTTTTTTTTTTTGTAAAACAATAAAAACCACAAGTGAGAAGATTTAAAATTCTGATGATTTCATTATTTCAGGAACTGCATATTTTTATTCTTTTAATTAAAAATTAAATATTGTACTGTTTTAATATTAAAGAGGAATTTTTTGTGTGTCTCTCAGAAAAAAAGTAAAGTCAGGCAGCATATAGGACTTAAACAATTGTGTAATCAAATGATTAATTAATGGGCACGTAAAAGTTACTAAGTTTTAATTCTTATTCTTATTATACACCACTTGCAAAATAGGTTTTGTTGAACTTTCCATCTATTTTCTATCATATTACCAATTCAAAATGAAGTTATTCTTGAACGTAATCTGAAATTATTATTTTCATATATTTCTTAGAATTTAAAATATTCTCAAAGTGCTGTACTTTATCAATTCCTATGATACCTACTATAGTATAATATATCTAGATCTTCATACTTTCTGAGTCAGAGCCTGCTATGTCCTCTGCCTCTACACACAGTCTCAATAACTATTTATTATTCTTTTTTTAATATATTTTATTGATTTTTTTTACAGAGAGGAAGAGAGAAGGATAGAGAGTTAGAAACATTGATGAGAGAGAATCATTGATCAGCTGCCTCTTGCACATCCCCTACTGGGAATGTACCTGCAACCAAGGTACATGCCCTTGACCAGAATTGAATCTGGGACCTTTCAGTCTGCAGGCCGATGCTCTATCCACTGAGCCAAACCGGTTTTGGCTATTTATTATTCTTAATATATGCCCTACATTTCCTAGGTAACAAATATGTATTGTGGTCAATACTAAATGCGAGGGAACCACAAAAATAAGATTGACAAAGTCAAGCCTGAACTACAAGTCATGCAATAATTACAGACAGTTTTAACTGACACTGCAGGTGTTTTGCAACTCATTAGATATTATTACATTCTCTCCTTCGACTTTACTTTTTTGATTTCTGCTAACCTCAGGACTGCCTGAATGCATATTCCAGGGAGAAAAACCTGAAGTAGCAGCCACAACTTTGAAATTAAAACCATATATATATATATATATATATATATATATATATATATATATATATATATCTCAAATCCCTTTATTAAAAGGAGACACATAGCAGAACTTGAATATGAAAATTAAGATTCTGGAAGATGTGTCTTATTTACCCCGTGGTTTTAGAAATAACTTTATCACATACTATGCATCATCAGAGGCACACATACTGTAGCTTAGGAAACTTTACAGGTGATCTACAAAAGCTAAATGCCATAAATATTTTATCAGAAGAATTCGAACTCAAAAGATAAAAGGGAAGTTAATTTTCAATGGCCACATCATGCATCGAGCATCAAAAGTTCACCACCTTGGTAGTTTGAAGAATATGGATCCGGGAAAGAGCAGAGATACAAAGAAAAAGTTACAAGGGTCCTCAGGAGAGACTATTTAGATTTAAATGTCCTCTCTTGAGTTGACTGTTTGACCTTGGGAAAGTCATAGTTTTCCTAGGTACCACTCTCCCTCTACAAGGATAATTGCATGGTCTCTCTGATCTTCTCTAGGTTTGGCCAGCCTACGATTTAAAGATGTACTGAATTTTTTGTCACTGTACTGCACTCCACTTTGAACTAATGAACATGTAAGAATGGCAATAGCTCCTACGTGCCAAGCTCACCACCAGAAATAACTTTAGCAATGTAATTGTAACATACAGTTCGATTGCCTACAATTTTTAGGCTTCTACGAAAGGAAAAAACTAGCATTTATTGAGCCATTATAATGTGCCAGTCATTGCATATTCCACAGTAATTTATATATATATAAAAAAATAACAACACTGTTTAGGGCCAAAGTTGATAGAATGGAATTATATAAGAAAATAAAAATCACAATTCAAAACTGGGCAGCAATTAAAAAAAGAAAAAAGAATCTTGAGAGTTGAAATGATGGCCAAGATGGGGGGAAATAATGAATATTAGAATTATTTTAGAGAAGAGGGATTTTAAGCTGAATCTGTGAGAAGATAATACTAAGGAATAGAAAGAAAGAAGGAAAAACAGATGTTTAGTTGGGGAAGGAACAAGAAATGCAGTTGAAGTTTCTCTAAGGTTCAAGACTTTTGAATGAAGTAGTAGAATAAGAAGAGAGCAATATGAAGACCATAGTTAAGATCTTTAAATCAATGCACATTGTGCAAATGACCTACTATGTGCAGGAGACATACATCTGTATTGAAAACCTACAAATAACAGCAATTCAAATTAGATACCATGAAAAATACAGAGCAACTAAACTACAATCCTGGCCCCTAAGAACTCTCTAATCTAAGTAAAAGAACCAAAGCATTCAAACATTGCAAGGTAATAAAATAAATTTTACGAAAGTCAAGATGTTAAAAAAAAAAAAAAGACATGTCTTGATATTTCATGAAACATTACCAAATGAAGAAATTAGATAGTGCTATTAGAATTCAGAAAAGAAACATTTCACAGAGCTAGCACCATGAGGAAAAAAAAAAATGAACAGTATGATGTCTGACCACCAGCAACTTATAATGTTTAAATATCTACTTCATCAACATTTAGAACTGCTCATACTCCCTTCCCCCTTTTCACCATTTTATTTCTGTTTTCCATTAGCTGAGTGATGACGGCATTGCCATTTACATCAGCACTAAGCATCTATTCTAATCTTCTGCTAAAACATTGGGTTTAAATACATACAAAGGAGCAGCAGGGGATTTGAAAAAGGCTAACTTTATACATATTTTTTTTCCTTGTGTGAATGTCTAAAAACAGAAACCAGGATAGACTAGGAAAGAGAGGAGGGTGTAAAAGTCATTTTCATCTTTAATGCACTAGACTATTCTGTGATTTGTCTTCATCTGTATGCAAGCAAAGTTTTCCTTTCAAGTTCTTAGGGGCAGCAAGGATTGTAGCTGGGGTTCAATTTTCAAGTCTAACAAGATGGCTCCCAACCTTATTTTGAAATTTTCAACTAGAACATGAATTGAATTATATAAAAGCTGGAAGGATACATTGATACGTTGGCAATCTGAAATGGCTCTTCTTTCTTTCTCCATATGAACCCCGGAGATATTAAATGATTTGCACAACAAAGGAAACCATCAACAAAATATAAACACAACCCACCGAATAAAAGAACATATTCATAAATGATACATCTGATAAGGAGTTCATGTAAAAAATTATAAAGAACTTACACAACTCAACACACACAAAAAAGCAAACAATCCAATTTTTAAAAAATGGGCAAAGAAATAGACACTGCTCCAAAGAGAATATATACTACTAGATGGCCAATAGACATATGAAAAGATGCTAAACATCACTAATAGTCAGAGAAATGCTAATATAAAACCACAATTTTATATTAATTTATTGGCTGATTGGTATAAAAGAGCATATAAATAGATATGCTCCTAGATATCACCTCACACCTGTCAGAATGGTTATCATCAATAAGTCAACAATCAACAAGTGTTGGTGAAGATGTGGAGAGAAGGGGACCCTCATGCACTGTTGGTGGGAATGCAGGTTGGAGCAACCACTGTGGAAAGCAGAATGAAGTTACTTCAAAAAATTAAAAATGGAATTGCCTTATGACCTACCAGTTCCACTTCTGAGAATATATCTTAAAAAAAATAAATAAAAAGCTGAAACATTAATTCAAAATAATATATGCACCCTATGGTCATTACAGGGTTATTTACAATACTTAAGATTTGGAAGTACCCCAAGTGGATAAAAAAAAAAAAAATCTATGGTACATTGACACAACAGAATACTACTCACCACAAAAAAAAATAAATAAATAAGGAAATCTTATATTTTGTAATAGCATGAATGGACCTGGCAAGTATTATGCTAAGTGAAATAAACCAGTAGAGAAAGACAAGTACTATATGATTTCCCTTATTTGTGGAACCTAATGAAAAAAAAAAAAAAAAAAAAAAAAAAGCTAACAAACAAAATAGAATCAGACTTGTAGAGACAAAGAACAGACTGATAGCCATTAGAAGGGAGGGGGTTAGGGGAATTGTTTAAAAAGGGGAAGGGATTAAGCAAAGAAAAAAAAACCACCTTATAGACACAGAGAACAGTATGGTGATTACCAGAGGGAAAAGGGGCTGGGGACAGGTAGAAGAGGGTAAAGGGGGGGGACTAAATGGTGGTGGAAAGAGATGTGACTTGGGGTGGTAAACACACAATATAATATATACAGAAGATGTATTATAGAACTGTATACCTGAAACCTACATCATTTTATTAACCAATGTCACCCCAATAAATTCAATATAAAAAAATAATAAACACACACATGTTCCATCAGAATATCGTTTTCCCATCTCCATCAATCTAAATCCATGAAAATGTAAGATTAAGGAATAGCATTGTTGTCCTGGCTGGGTAGCTCAGTTGGCTAGAGCATGGCCCTGTACACCAAAAGATTCTGGATTTGATTCCTGGTAAGGGCACATGCCTAAGTTGTAGGGTTTGATTCCCATTGGGGCATTTATAAAAGGTGATGTTTCTCACATTGGCGTCTCTCTCAAATCAGTAAAACTATATCCTTGGGTGAGGATTAAAAAAGAAAGAAAGAAATATCATTGTTTTAATAAACCACTGAAACATTATGTTTTTATTAAAGTATAATCTAGATTATCCTGGCTGTGACTATAATTCTGGTGGTTCTCCAGAGTATCCCAGTTTCTTCAAACGTTGAGAGTATATTGGGAACAAAAGGCAGTAATCATATCACTAGAATCAAGTTTAGTTGGACATCCAAACTGGACAATTCTAAAGCATTGGTAAGAAAAATGAATGAACTTAATTTTCCTTCTGAGCTTCTAAGAGCCATTTATATTAAAAATGAAAAGCTTAGAAGTCATAGGTTGTGACAGGTTATTAATATATGAATGTATTTGGAGTTAATAAGACCACACAATATAACAGTTAATATTTACTGTGTATAAAGAACTTTGAATTAGGTGTTTTAGAATACAGAATAAAAATGAGGCATATCGCCTAAACCGGTTTGGCTCAGTGGATAGAGCGTTGGCCTGCGGACTGAAAGGTCCCAGGTTCGATTCCGGTCAAGGGCATGTACCTTGGTTGCGGGCACATCCCCAGCAGGGGGTGTGCAAGAGGCAGCTGGTCAATGTTTCTCTCTCATCGATGTTTCTAGCTTTCTATCCCTCTCTCTTCCTCTCTGTAAAAACTCAATAAAATATATATTAAAAAAATGAGTCATATCTACATAGAATATAAAAGCCTAAGAGACCATCACAACTGAACGGACAACTGAACAGGCTGTGTGGGATGACCAGGCCAGCAGGAGGGTCAGTGAGGGAGCGACCAAATGACTGAGCAGCAGGTTGTGTGAGGTGACCAGGCCCGCAGAGGGGGCAGTAAGGGGCAACCAGGTCAGCATGGGGGGAGAGGGTAATTATGGACAACCAGGCTGGCAAGGGGGGGCAGTAAGGGAGGGCAACCATGCTGGCACGGGGACAATGAGGGGTGATCAGGCTGACAGGGGGCCAGTTGGGGGTGACCAGGCCAGCAGGCAGGATAATTAGGGGTGATCAGGGAGGCAGGCCAATCTGCAGTTAGGAGCCAGTGGTCCAGGGTTGTGAGAGGGATGTCCAACTGCCGGTTTAGGCCCGATCCCAGGGATCGGGCCTAAACCGGCAGTCGGACATCCTCTAAGGAGTCCCAGATTGGGGATGATGCAAGCTGGGATGAGGAGACCCCCTCCCCCGCATGCACAAATTTCATGCACTGGGCCTCTAGTCTTGTAATAATCTCTTCTATGCCACACATTACAAGTTTTAAAAATTATACACAAATATTTTGTGCTAGTCAGTGAAGTAGATAGGGAAAGTATTATCTCTATTTCACAGGTGAATAAATGGAAACTCACAAAAATTAAATGACTTGCCCAAGGTCACCTCAAAGTCACAAAGGGTAGAGACAAAACTAGAACAAACACCTCTGAATAGATGCTCTTTTATACCAATCAGCCAATAAATTAAAAGATTTCCCTTGAGGAATAAAAGTCTTGTTTTCAGAAAATGTTTAAGAATATTTTCAGCCCTCGTTGATTTGGCTCAGTGGATAGAGTGTGTTGGCCTGTGACCTAAAGGGTCCAGCATTTCATTCTGGTCAAGGGCATGTACCTCAATTGCAAGCCCCTCTCTGACCCAGGCCCTAATCGGGAGGCAACCAATTGATGTGTTTCTCTCACATTGATATTTCTCTCTGACTTTCCCTCTCTCTTCCACTCTCTCTGAAAAGCAATGGAAAAATATCCTCGGGTCAGAATTAAAAAAAAAAAAAAAAGAATATTGTCAGATCCTATAGTCAAATACATGAACATCAGTACAGCATTTGTCTGTGCCCTGGTGAATGCTATAATTAGAAAATGGATGAGAAAAGGGCCTAAAACTATCAAACACACCTGGGATAGCTCTTTTCAATCTCACCTAGGCTGCAAAGACAGCATGAAGTGTTGGGAAGATGTTAGTTTGAAACCTGAGAGCTTCAGGTGAAATCTTACACTGGCTCCTGTACTTGGAAGGCAAGGAGAGACCCAAGAAAGGCCTATCACCCCAGATTAGTGAGTGGTCAATTTTAAAACAGGGGGAACTTGCCCTAGCTGGTTTGGCTCAGTGGATGGAGCACAAGCCTGCGGACTGAGGGGTCCCAGGTTTGATTCTGATCAAGGGCACGTGCCTGGGTTGTAGGCTCGATCCCCGGGGACAGGGAGGATAGTGTGTGTGCAGGAGGCAGCCAATCAATGGTTCTCTCTCATCATTGATGTTTCTATTTCTCTCTTCCTCTCTGAAATCAATAAAACTTGAAAACAGGGTGAACTTACAGAAACTTGTCTTGAGGGGTCACATGATGAGTAGATCTCCAAACTGGCCGTTAGAATCTTAAGAGTTTCCACAGAGGCCTTAGTGGGGTTCAGTCCTGTATACCATCCAGGCCCAGAGAGTCTCAACATCACATTGTTCTCTCTGGGCAGCATTCCTGAAAATGGCATCAGCTTGGGAACAGTGGGCAGGGTGTATATTCCATGCCAAGCCCAGGGGCCAGCTCTGGAGTCAACAGGCGGTCATGTCCTCTTGGTGACCTCCCCCCAACAGGAAAGAATCAACTTGAAACAATAACAATTGCCATTAATACCTGACTTCTGTTCTCGAGTGAGTTTAATGTATACTTCTTTATTTGTCTTACAATTTCCCTATGAAGCGTTATCGACTTGAGCCTAGATAAACCCCAAGTTCTTATGGAAATACGTAGAATAGGTAAAAAGGGATTTTTTTTTTCCCAGTCATATTTTGGAATACTTGTGTAAGGCAACTTCCTTTGAAACAAATGGATGTGGAGATTTTAACCCATGAATTTATGTTTCCTTCCACTGCATCTGGGCTCTGTGCCTGCTTCAGTTCTGGCAGGTTTTGAACCAAACCTCAAGAAGCTGGTAGCTGCTGCATTCTAGTGATGTTGTCTTATTGAGGTCCTAGGGAAATTCACATCTCCATAGGATAGAGTGGGTCTTCAGTAAAAGGAGTTGCAGTTCTTTTTGTCAATCGTTGGGGAACATTTCCTTTAAGGAAAAAGAATGTGATTTCTTTTGTGACAGATAATTTCTAATTGCATCTCTTTTTCGTGCTTTTTTGATTTTAAGGTGCCAGAGGACTTAAAATGTTTACACTATTATTAAGATCATGTTTGAATTCCCAGGTTTGGCCTCTCCCATGCCACAAACACTGAGGAGGAGCAATGGGTCCTTGTTTAGGAGAGAGGGCCTGGACCCCCAGGCCACACAGGTGATGCCAGTTTTCATTAAGACAGACTCCTGGGTGATGAAACATTAAAAAAAAAAAAAAATTTGATGAGATCTACCTCTGACAGACCAACAGGATCCAGCAGACTGTCCGGATTGAACATGAATTGAGGGTCATGCCTACTCCAGTCTCTGACACATAGTAGATGCAGGAAAGGACAGTGGGTGATAAATAAATGCTGTGGTCCCTTTGCAATAAATGTAAGCTTTCTTTGGGATTGTCATAAGCCTCTCTTGCTGCTTGTTTCTTGCAAATGACTTTATGCATTTGGCAACATTGATCAATTCCACCAGGAAACCTCTCTCTCTCTCTCTCTCTCTCTCTCTCTCTCTCTCTCTCTCTCTCTCTCTCTCTCTCTCACACACACACACACACACACACACACACACACAGCTCTAAAGCGCAAATTTATAAACCTGCACCGTGGTTGTCACTTACTATAATTTACGATGAACTGATGAACTCCAAGTCACTTCGAGGGAGGCATTTTTTCTGGCTGAATGGGCGTTTTTGTGAGCAAATTTCGCAAGAGAGAGATTCAAAAATAAATAGGTACCTTTGAATAAGTTCAGCATTTGCAGTTCATTAAAGGAGGCTGAATAATGGTAGCAGCGACAACCAAACCGTGCTTTTTATTATTATTAATAATAATCTCACAGAAATACAATAATCCCACTAACTGACAGCAGCAGTCTGGATTTTCTGGGCCCCACGCACCGCCCAAACAGAAGCAGGGACTCCCTGGTCTCTCTCTCCAGGCTTCTGCTGCAGAGGGAGCCAGCCGCGTGGGGGACACCACCCGCGCGAGCTCCGTTTCCGCGAAGCTCAGCTGGCTCGGGAGCTGCGGGGTTCAGGGGAGGACATGGGGTCGCCGGAGAGAGCCCAGCGCAGAGTTTATCTGGGCAGGGGGGGAGGGGGGGGGGAACCAGTGCCCAGCGCCAGGCCTACGGAGGAATCCCCTCTCCAGCCAGGCGCGTCCCCACCCCCCCGCTAGAGGCGCACCGCAGCCGGATCCGCCAGAATTTCAACACAAAGGGAATCCTCGGCCGCAGGAAGTGCATCACTAGGAAGCGGGGGCGGAGGCGGGGAGAGGGGGTGCTTCCCTCCCTCCCTGCCTGCACCCAGCCCTCCCAGAGCCCTGGGCAGCGGTGACGAAGCCCTCAGGGTTCCCCTTGGCCGCAGGAGCCAGGAAAATTCAAACAAGGAATCCCACCCCCCACCCCCCCACAAAAAAAGAAATAATAAAATAAAATAAAAACATAAGTGGGGGAGGGCGCTCTCGCCTGCAGCCACGCCCGAGGTGCCTCTCGCTCGCCGGGGCTCACACACCTGTTCGCTTCCCCCTCCCTTCCTTCCGGGCGCCCAGCACCTGCGCCCAGGTTTGTTTTTCTTCCTCTAAACTCTCAACTTTCTACCTCTCCTTTCCTTCCTGTATGTCCCGTGCCGAGTTTGGGCTTGGTTTTCCCGGGCAGGCCGTCGGTGGAGAGGGAGTTCCCGCGTGGGAAGAGGGCAGGGACGGGGACGGGGACGGGGACCGGGACGGGGACGGGGCCGGGGACGCGGACAGACCACTTTCGCTTTCCTAGCTGTTTGTTCCAGGGACTCCGCCGGCCTTCCCGCCCGCAGGTGCCGGCCTGGGAGGGCGCTCGCCCCTGAGCGAAGGCAGAGGGGGCAGCTGGGCTAGTGAGTCTGAAGCTGGTTCTAATAAGGCAGCCTTACCGGGTTTATTTTTTTTTTTTACTTGCGCTGTCATTTTGCAGAGCAATAAAAAACAGCAAACTTTTCAAGAAATGTTTGGTTCCCATTTCACCGGAGACAGAGGGAAGCCACCCATTGTAGGAAAAGCTGTTATTTTCTTCTTCTTTTTCTTTTTCTTTTTTCTTTTTATTTATTTATTTATTTATTTATTTATTTATATAGTTTAGAATGGCTTGGGGAGACCCATGGCCATTTCCCGGGTGATGGGCGAGGGGCCGCGCAGTGAAGTCCAGGCCGCCGGGCGCTGTCTGTCGCGGGCGCCGGCAGGGGGCCACCTCCCCCTCCCCGGGGGGGCTGGGCTGGACACCACGGGGTGGCCTCCCCTCTCAAGTTCAAGGCGGAGGAGGCCCGGCACCTGTCCGGACCTATCTCCTCCCCTTTCTCCAACACCACACCCACGGGACTCCCTCCGGGCTCCTCCCGAGAGAGGGAGCGGGAGCGAACAAAGGGGTCTTTGTTCCCTGGCTCCTGGGGGGTGGGAGATGCGCTCGCGTGCGCTTCCTGGCAAGTCCCCTTAGAGACGAGGAGGCCCGGCGCTGCCCTCCAAGACCCCGGTGACTTGGGTCAGGGCGCGGGGCCCGGCCGCCCTCCGAGGGCGCTTTCCGGGCGGGCGGGCGGGCGGGCGGGGTGGGGGGACTAGGCACGCGCCCGGCGCCGGGCGGGCACCGCCGCCAGCGGAGGGACGGGGAGGAGGGAGGAGGGAGGAGGGAGGGGGCCAGGCGGCTGGCAGAGGTGGAGGAGGCGGGAGAGGAGCCTGCGCGGGGCTGAGCCTGGAGGTGCGGAGCAGAGCGCTCTCGGGGCTGCTCCTGTCTGAGCAGCGGCGGCGGGGACTCGCTTCCTCCCTCCTTCCTTCCAGCCTCCCCCTTCCCTGGGCTCGGCCCCACCGCCACGCCCGGGCGGCCCCCTCCCCGCCATCCCCTCGCTCCCCTTCTCCCTTCTTGGCACTTTCCTCTGGAACAACCCTCCCGGACAAACTTTGATGGAGAATTTCACACCACGCTGGAAAGATGCCGGTGATGAAAGGACTGCTGGCGCCCCAGAACACCTTCCTGGACACCATCGCCACCCGTTTTGACGGCACCCGTAAGTCCTGCCCTTGGGCCAGTGGCCCGGTATTTTTTTTTTTTTTTTAATAATGATTTTTTTGTGTGGGTGTGTTATGGGTGGACATGACTTTCGCTCCCACCTTCTTTTTGTGCAACAGCGGAGTGGGTTTCCTTCTGTTCCTGCCAAGGTGTCTTTTGTGCGGAGAAATGTTTTCATTTCCTTCCGTGGTTGGGTGCAGCCAGTGCCCACTTTGGTGTTAGCTGGGCTCCTTGATTACTTGGGGCTCCAAAGAGCCTGAAGGCTGGTCCCCGTTCCCTTTGGGACCTTGTCTTTTCGTTACCTCTTTCGGGGATTGGTTTTTATGAAGTTGATGAGGTGGGAGTGGGGATTGTCCATAGTGGTGGCTATGCCACCGTAATCCCACATTGTCAAGCCTTCCTCGGTGATAGGGAGAGTTTGGACTGTTCTTGGTCCCTGGAGCTTCCTTCCGTGAGGTCTTTCGGATGGCATGATTTCCCATGGGAGTTTAAGAAACGCAGACTAGAACCAGGAATTGCCAAGTGTAAGCTTTCTGTGGGATTCTAAACATTGTGAGTCTGTCAGAATCTTGATCCCTGCTTTACACTAGCAGAGAGTACCTTTCCATCCCGAAATGATCCTAACACTCGAGGAGAAATTGTTGGGGAAGGAGGAGCTGGGCATTAGAAAGGCTGATCTTACCAGAAAAAGAAAGTTTTGACATTTTTAAGGGGAACTGTTACTGGACATGTAGCTTGTTTATATGGCAGGTGTGCGTGTGTGTGTGTGTGTGTGTGTGTGTGTGTTGTGATTGTTGTTGTTTTAAAGAGAGAGATAGTGTGTTCTATCGGGACAACTGTTCTATAATATTTCAGGACCACGGTCAGGTCCTGATCCCTTCCCAGTCTTTCTCTAGCTCCCTTCTCCAGCCCTCTGGTCTTCCCAGTCAGCTTTCTCCCTGTAATTAAAGTCTGTAGTCACTTCTCCAGCAAATGTTCTCAGTCGGTTTCACTATGAATATCCATTCACACTTTCCTCCTAGCGTATGTTGCTTCCGTGCTATCTCTCTTTTTTTCTTACTATTACACCAGACTCTTGGAAACTCATTAATTTAAAAGGCTTTTTTTTTTCCCCCAGTGGTTCAGGTATTATTGTGTGTGGTGGGTTTTTGAGATTTTTTTTTACTATGATGTGTTTTGGAGCTGGAATGGAGACCTCATTGAATTTTATTTCCACTCCAGTGTTCTAGATACACACTCTAAAGATGCTGGAAGTAACTCCTGGACTTTTGAACTTCGGGAATACTTGGGAAACTTTACATAAGGGAGAGATGAAGCATTGACTTGATTTTGTTCAATTTTTGTTCTTGACATCCAGCCTACGCGTGGTAGCTGGGGTGGATAGTCTTCCGGTGTTATCTTTAGCTGTAGCCACTCTGTCCCTTTTTACATTCTAGATGTGTCAGGCAGCATAAGAAAAGTGCAATGCCATGCTATATCTGTCTTCCTTAAATAATAATACGACCAAAATTTGCAATAAAATGTCAAGTCCCTGCTACTGCCGTTACCTCCACCACCTAGCCACCACACAAATTCACCCCTGCAGCCCTTAATCATGCATGGTTGGGGGGTGCTGTGTTTATTACCTTAGGAAGTAATTAGTTTTATGTGGATGTTTAGTCTTGACGTTGCCAATGTAATACTCCTCCCTCAAAGCCTTCTGACATTGGTCACAAGACATCTATTGAAAAAAAATGAAGTAATTGGTAAAAAGTAGTTGCTTATATCATTGTCATTTAAAGTTGCATGGAGAGCCTTGTGCAGTGAGTCATCCAGGCATAGCCCTGGGAATTACCTCAGGGTTCTACTTAGATATCAATTGCTAATGAGGGGCTTTGGATCCTCAGTATGAGGATGCCTCTGTCACTATCATATTTGACAAGCAGAGGGCATTTAGAAAGAGAGAGAGGTGCACTAGTGAGTAGGTCTTTTTCTATCTTAACTACACGTTAATGTTAATAAAATAGAAGGTAAGACATTTTAAATCCTTATCTGGGAAGACATTCACATATATCAGCATTTAGAACATTTAAAAAAAAAAAACACACACACATTAAAACTGTTGGAGTGCATGCTTTGTTTGTGATCCACAGCTTCTGGGGAATTCCTGGAGGGAACCACTTTGGATGATATCAATCTGAAAATCAGTGAAGCACATTTCAAAGTGATGAGTAGCACAAATGTTTTGTTTACAACATTTGCTGGCTATTCCTGGTCCCAACAAACCTCACTCAATGAAAGAGGATTATACTTTCACATTTGCTCTTTGTTTGAATTGCAGGATGACTTGAATAATCGGACACTTAAAAAAATACTTGAAGCAAATCTTCACCCCCAAATTTTGCCGTGTCTAGAATCATATGCATACCATTTCCCCAGCTAAATATTCAGTTTATCATGTTGTGCTATCTTTTCTGTGTTGACACGATTTCGTTTAAGTAAAATTACTATCCTGGAAACTCTTTTCCTATGGTTTTTCTTCTTTCTCTTGATTTTTTTATAGTGGTCATTTATTTTCTTGTGCAAGATAAAACTGTTAGCAAGTTTTAATATTGCTAAATTATTACCCCCTCAAATAAAAATGATCCTAGAGAATGAACAATATTATTATACTAACAATGCAATGTACTTACTTGCTAAAAATTTTCTGCATTATTTTTTGGGTACATTTTAGTGTCACGTTAGTTTCTTATTTTATTTTGGACAATTCTGATAAAAATCCAGTCAGCAAACAATAACCCTGAAAAACCACTTTGCTAACTTAACCATGATATCTATAGTATTATTGTTAGCCCTCTTGATTTAATATCTATATATATAAAAGTCTAATATGCAAAGTATCCCCTTGGGAGTTCGACCCGTAGACAGGAGTCCAGGAGTTTGATCGTTCGCTATAACATGCACTGACCACCAGGGGGCGGCCCAGATTGGCCCTGATTGCCAGCCAGGCCTAGGGACTCTACCCATGCATGAATTTTGTGCACCAGGCTTCTAGTTATAATAAAAAAATAATAAGACAAAACAGCATCTAACATTTCCCCCAGGAAAAAAAAACAAGTATATGACAAGAAAAGCCTATAACATCATCTTACAAATATATTGATTGATGTATAATCACAGGGCAACATAAAACAAGTTAATATACTTTTTCACCTAGTGACATTTTATTGTTTTATGTAATATGATATCTTTTACTTTTAATATTTAAAAAGTGAGTTTTCTGTCAGTATTAAAGACAATTGTGGACCATTAATTAAGTTGTTTTTCTCATATACAATGTTATTTTTAAAAAAAACTATTAGAAAATATAAATCTTTGTATATAAAACTACCCTAAAATATATTTACTCTTAAAATATCTTCTCATTTGTGTTTAATTCAAGTGCAAATGAGACTTAGAAAAACCAAGACCTTGGAAATATTGAATATGTCTACCTCCTTTAGCAGGAAAAACAACCCCAATTACTTTATTTAACTCATTGCATGTAGCTATATTTCTCATTTAAAATACTCTAAAACACACACACAAACACATACACACACACACACACACACACAATCTTAGCATTATGACTTGCATATAGTTTACTCCTCCATAGTTCCTTTTTAAAAACACATTTAATGTATTTAAAAATATATATTTTGTTAATAGAATTTTGCTTTAAGTATATGAATATTAATTTGGACAAAGGGAACATAAAATAAGAGGACACAAGTACTTATTTTATAAAATACTTTTCGGTGCAAATATTTGCCACAGAGTACCATTGGAGAAAAACACATTTTTTTTGAGAATATAATACTTATTCTCAAAGTAGCCATTCTCAAACATAATGGTACATTAGCCTACATTTTCTAGTCATATCAAAATGTGGCAGGACTACTTCCTTTTTGGGGTTAATGAGGCAAGGTTTAAGCTTTAAAGGAAGTCTGGGGCCCAGTGGTCTCTGTCAAGGAGATTTCCATCAAAGCATTCAAGAACCGTGCTTCAGAAACTCATTCATGTTTGCATATATTTTATGCACTCCAGTTATAGGATGTTCAAACTGTCCAAGAAAATGTGTTCAAATCAAAATACTTTCTTCTCAGAGGCAATTCTCAGTGATTTTTTTTTTTTTTTTTTTTTTTTTTTTGGACTAGAAAGAAAAGGGTATGCTTTACACTTTCATTAAATTACATAGATCTCTTAACATAAAAGTATAGAGAAAATGGTAATATACCCAATGTCCTCAGAAGGGGGAAGGATAAGGTGAGACTGTGGAGATCTGAAGTCTTTGCTTAGTTGTAGTGTGGAAAATATCTTAAATTAAAGGCAGGTAGCCAATAAAAAAAGATGTGCTCCGTTATTACAGGTCTGTGTGTATAAAAGGCTATTAGGTGAAAACAGGAAAGGAAATGCCTAGCACTTCATAAATATCTTCCCACAAATGGAAGATTCTACAGACTTTTTAAATTTTCACATGGTATTACAGTTTCTTTTATTGCTCTTCTTTCTGTTTAGGGAGGTAGTTCCTGTGTTAGTTTTCTGTATCTATTTAGCAAATTTTCACAAACTTAGTGGCTTCTTATCTCACATTTTCTCAAGGCCAGACATCCAGGCAAGGATTAGCTGGGTCCTCTGCTCAGGGTCTCACAAGACGGCAAACACGTTGTCAACTGTGACCTGATCTCAGCTGAAACTAGAGGCCCTCTTCCAAGCTCATGTGGTTGTTGGCAGAATTTAGTTGCTTGTGATTTTATGATTGAGCTCTCTTTTTTTTTTCTTGCTGGCTGTCAGCCAAGGACTTTTCAGCAACTAGAAGCCACCTTCAGGTTCTTGCCACATGGCCTCTTATATAGGCCCTCTCATAATAGAACAGCTTACACCTGTCTTTAAGACCAGCACAAGTGCCTTTTTTTTTTTTTTTTTAAGAGCTCATCTCACTAAGTCAGGCCCAGCTAGGATATTCTCTCCTTTGATGAACTCAGAGTCAACTGATTATGGATCTTAATTTCCTCTGTAAAATCCCTTCTAAAATCATATGTCCTGTCTACATGCATGGGAAAGGGATTAGACAAGTGTGTGTACAGGAGTTGGGAATCCTGGGTGCTGTCTTAGAATCCTGTTCACTACAGTTGCTATTGTACTGCTGTCCTGTCATACAAAGGGTAATGTTCTTGCATTTGTTCTTCATGAGGCAGGTTTATAGAGCACACCCTGTAATCCTACGTGCACAACTCTGCTGAGTTTATGGCTGAAATCCTTGTGAATATGAGGCCCAACTTACTGGAGGGTGGGTTTTCCTTCACAACGGGGGATGGCATGAGTAAACCTTACCTAGGACATGTTCAGTCAGTTGTGCTATCAGATTCTTCATTCTCTGGTCTGAAAGTAATGTGGGAGACATAGGTATATTTTCAGAACATGACTCCCTGTCTCCTGACAGGGTGCTCCATCTTTCCAGATAAGGAAGGTTACATGGGGTCTATTAGCCTATGAATAAGTATCTTAGTCTGCCCTGGATAGGGTACCAGTACAAGAATGTGGCATCTGCAAAGAATGACACCAAGTCAGGTCCATGCACACTGAGGTGACTGAGCTGTTTCCATCTTATTAACTTTATTAACCAGGTCACTTCTGGGCCAACTATGTGGACTGTTTCCGAAACAGTATGTTTCCATCTCTTTCTCATGCCTATAACCATGATTCAGGTTTAAGAAACTCCCTACAATGCACTGGTGCATTGAGGTTGACTGGCTATATTAAACCAAATAAAATTTTTAATTTAAACTTAGTTTAATTTAAACAGGTTTATTAAATATATATATATATATAAAGAAAGAGAGGGAGAGAGAGAAGTCAGAAGAGGAGAGAAGTGAGGGAATCATTTATTCTCATTCTTTGGCTTTTGCAGATGAAATCTTCATCCTGCAAAGGACTCATCACAGGGGCTCTCATAATTTCCCCACAGGAAAGTATTTGATTTTGCTATACAAGAATTGGATTTATGTGTTTACCAAAATACATTTCTTTTGATGGGTAAGACTGCAAATAATAAAAAGCATTCTATTACATAATCTCTAAAATATTAGATAATTTTGTTTTAACATCTTTATATAGAAGAAAGTAGATAGCTAATGTGTCCACATGGAAGTTACACTCACAATATTTTCCTTTTAGGCTCTGGCGTTTGGCCTCAACTGTAAACCAAAGGCCATGGCATGAGCCCTCTTCCGGCTGAGAAACATGAAAAGTCCTGAGTTACCAGTTTCTGGGCTATCCTAGACTTCTGAGAGGGCGCAGTCTTTCTGAAGAAATACCCATTCAATCAGCCAGTCAATCAATTACTCATTTCTTCTATAATATTTAATTAACACCTACTTTATACAAAGTTATTATGCTAGGAACTTTGGCATGAATTGGGCATGTCCTGCTCTCAAAAAGGACAATGAATGTATGCCCAAATTGCCATATATAGGAGGGAAAGGAATAAGAGTATTCAGGAGCTGTAGGCAAAGGACTGTGCACATTTGGATTGGATGGGATAATTTCTGTGAGGGAATGGCCTGAGATGGCTTCATATAAGTGACTTCTGGGTGAGAATGATCGGCTCATCTTTCTCCCTCTCTCTTCCTCTCTCTCTAAAAATCAATAAAAATATTTTTAAAGAGGGTAAGAGCAAAACCTATATTCTATTTGCCAATTTGTGTAGCACTTCTCACTGAGGCTAAAATGGGAGGGGGGAGGGGTCTTCAGAGAGAAGAGCAAGTATCTTTGAGAATGGGAAAGTGGCAAGGTGGAGGAGGCAGGAGGATATAGAAACTCTATGAGGCCAGACATGGAATGTCTTCAAAGCCAGAGTGCTTTGTCATAATAAGCCATTGGAGCTGATAGATCCATGTCTTGGCAAGAGAACCATGGGACCATCTATGCCTGGTGTAAAAACTCTCGACCTTTCCATATTCCACAGGTTGATGCATAATACTGGAGAAATGTCAACCTTGAAACTTAAGATGCTTCTCACAATGCCTTTACTCTTGGACTGGGGTCCCATAGAATGCAGTGGAATGGATGTATTCATTTTCTTTTTCTTTTTTTTAAAAATATATTTTATTGAATTTTTATAGAGAGGAAGGGAGAGAGATAGAGAACTAGAAACATCAATGAGAAACATTGCTCAGCTGCCTCTTGCACACCCCCTACAGGGGATGTGCCCGCAACCAACGTACATGCCCTTGACCGGAATCAAACCTGGGACCTTTCAGTCCGCAGACCGAAGCTCTACCGCTGAGCCAAACCGGTTTTGGCTGTATTCATTTTCTTATGAATGCCTGCTCTGCCCCGGAAGCTAACTTTGTCTCAGGAAAGGGAAAGATTGATTTCTGACCACAATGCTGAGTCCCCTTCTCCACCCCTGTGTTGTACTATAGAATTACAGCTGCGGAGAGGAAAAGGGATTGAGAGCATGCTAGCATTCAGTCCCAGTGAAGTCGATTGGAGAAATGCCAACAGTAAAAGGTACAGAATTGCACCTGCTGCCGAGATAGTGGGGTTCACCTGGCAATGTATTTTGCTGATATAGTCTGACTGTAGGCTTTTAAATCCATTTTGGTTTAGCAGAGTCTACAAACAAGAAAGAAGAGGCTCCAACTTTTCCTATGGCATGTTTAGCAACAGGAGCAATGAAAGAGCTTTTTTAGCAAGTTAAACAGTCAGATATATTTCTTGGCTTATAAATTCCCTGGAAGATGTATTTTGCTTTTCTTTATAGCTGTTGATGCAACTATCTACATTCCTAAAGCCCTCCAAAATTCACGTCCCCAGATGAACTGGTAATCTCTTCTAGCCTATGAAATCCATCTGTCTTCTCGTGTTTTCTGGCCCCATTACTGGCATCACTACCCACCCATTTCTCCAAGCTCAAAAAAAGGAGTGGGCCTGGACTGCCCACGTATCTCAGTGGTGATCAAGCCTTTGAGATTTTACTTTAGAAATGCCCTAATTTGGCTCCTCGTCTCCCTCTTCACTGCCTCTGTCTTACTTTGGATCCGCTGTTCCTTATCTACATAAATACCACCTCATTCTCATTAGACTCCTGTGGTCACAGGCCCTGATCCCACTCACTCGAAACCCCTGCAGGCAACATTGTTCCCGGAGTGATTTCTCTCTTAAAAAACAAAAACCAGTATGACTATTTAATCTCGTAGCCCTCCTACTTAAAGCTATCTATTGGCTCCCTGCAATCTCTTGGAGAATGTCCAAAGTCCTTAGTGTCATCAACTCCAAGATGATTCTGCAAAATCTTTTTCAACCGCTGCCTCCTGGACTGCAGACACACTCACCCGCAAACATCTGCTCAGCCCTGCTTCTGGGGCTCTGCATGTCACTTGAGCAGCAAGATCCTTTCATTGTCTTCAAACTCCATCCCGAAGGTTGCTATCTATAGGAGCTCTTTCTGTGAAGCTCCCGGTAGAGTTAGGTGATGTTTCCTCCATGCTCCCACATCACCTTGCCCCTCCCTCTAGTCAGGGAGGGAGCTCTAATAACGTGCTTTCATGTTTTAACACTCAACCACCACCTCCTTCAAGCCCCCTATTCCTTCATTTTGCATCCCCTTAGCTTGGACTTGTGCTTGGAACAAAGTCTTTGTTCCATAAACGTTTGAGTGAAAGACTTTAAATTCCTTTAAAGCCAGGGTTGTATATTAATTAGTTGTCTGTATTTCCCTTCGGTGGTAGCTGGTGTTCCTTTTATCCAGTAATGGGTGATTAAATTTAGCTTTGAAATATAATTCGGAGAAGACTGGCTTCTAGCCCTTCATTTTCACATGTTTTAAGTACTAATTTCTTTAATAAAACTTGAATGATAACAGTGACTAGGATGTGGGGCATGTCTATTTATAGGTTCCGTGCCGCGCTGGCGTTTTCTCTGTTCCTACCACAATCCAACCACCCTGCAAGGGGGATGGGGCCCCCCTTTCTGTTTCAGTTGACAGAACTCAAGCTCAGAATTTTTCCACATAATTACACCAGCTTACTATAGCCTGTGACTTTTTTACTATATCACACTGCCTCTAAATGTGGCATTTTTTTATAGTACATATAAACAGACTGGGGCAATCTGTGGTATCATTTCTAGTTTCTATCTCTTGCAAAAAGAGATTTCTGCTTTAAAGTTTTAGCCATTTCAGGTTATAGGTTTTTGGTTTTGGGGTTTGTTTTTTTTCTGTTGATATATTATGCTTTGAGTACTTGTTATTTATGCATTGTTCTTAAATAGGCATTTCAGACATATCTGGAACTATTAAATGCATTCATTGTGCAAAGCAGTTTTACTCGTCAAAGAAAATCTACTGTTCATTTTGTTTGTTTCTTTGTGTGTGTGTGTTTTTTTTGTTTTTTGTTTTTTTTTTAAGAAATAAAGATATCAATTTTCTTTGAGATTTTGGTGCTCTAATTTGCTGACTTTAGAATGTTTTTGTGATTTTTAAAAAATTGTCAGGCTAATCTCCCCTTAGAAGATATTCAAAATCTCATAGCTATTACATTGAAACATTGTGTTTTTTCACTTAATTTAATTTTATTAATTTTATTAATTTTATTTTTCCATCATCATATATCTGCCCCTACAGAGGAAATTCTTCTATTTTGAGTATGCTTTCATTGGCAGAAATATAGTCTCCATTGGCAGGTGCTATTGACATCTTTTAACAGAAATCATTTACCTTTTCTCTATAATGAACATATAGGAAGAAATAAGAGTATCTATCTCTCAGACTCTCAAATCTACTAAAGCTTTTTTTCTTCATGTTTTCTTTTTCCTATTATATCCTTTGGACAGACTTCCTTATTGTCCTTGTCAGTCCAACTGAGTTTCTAGTTACTGAGCTAGAGGGAACTGAGTCCAGAGCACCTAATCTTGTCATGGTTTATTTGATTTTCTAAAAAGAAGGCTGCACATGAGAAGTTCAGATGCTATTGACAAATCAAACACCTAGTTGGACAAGAAGTAGACTTGTTCTTAAGGGTAGTGTTCTGGCTATTCCTTCAATGGAGAGAATAAGGTGGAAGGTAAAATTTGGCATATTTTTTACCTTAACACCTAAATAAATGATTCTACTATGATTCCATGAATGATGGAAAAGAATTAATGTCACTGGACTGGAACGTTTGTGCTGTAGTATTAATTTGGTATGCTTTACTTAGGTAACATCTGAAAATGAACCCACAACTCTCTCTTAACAAATGTGTGAATCCAAGATTTAGGATGTAGAGGCAATAATTACCAAGAGTTGCTGCCACCCTGTAAGGTGCTCCATATCATATGGTGTATTTTTTTGTTTAAACAAACCAAACGTTACAAAATTAAAGATAGTAATAATTATAAATATTTGAATAGCATTTAAGTATATTCATTTTTTATCCCATCACTTGAGTTGCTTTTTAACTAGTAATAGACGAGAAGTGGCTTCCTATTATAATTTTAATGTACATATGTTGAACATCGTTTAATATTCTTAAGATTTATTTGAATTTCTTTTTCTGAGCATTATTTGTTTATATTCATTGCCCTTTATTAATTGGATTGTTGGCATTTTCTTTTTTACTTACTTTGATGTGTGCTTAAATCTGAAAGACACCTGGCAATAATACATACCTTTTAAAAATAATGTTAGAATTTTTTTTTTAATTTTATCCATAAATATAAATAAAGCTTTTCAAATTGTATTCTATAGAAGGTAATTTATATATTATTGTAAACTCAATAAATGATCATTTATTTTTTGGTGACATGACAAATATAAATCTTGGTAGAATCCAATATCATGGGAAAGAGAATGTTTGTTAAAAAAAAAGTGTGAAGCAGAAATGTGCTTGAACTTGGTTGTGGTGTACACATAATTAACTTTTGCGTTAAAATTTATAATGTTTTATCAATCACTACGGAGGTTGTAGTGGTCAAAATGACCAAATATTTATATATGAGAAATTAGTTATATTAATTACACTACATGATATGTGATGTCAGATACAGAAAAATATTTGACATGACAGTACATGGTTTCTTTTTTTTACTGCCAGCATCAGAAGATAATATCAAAGGTAAGTTACACACACACACCACACACACATACACAAAAGTAAATTACTTAAGAAGTCTAAGGAATTGGGGGGAAATTTATCCCATAACTTTAATTATTAATGTAAATATAAAATATTAAAATAAATATTTATTCACTTATTTTAATTATATTGGGTCGGCAGCTAAGTAATTGCGGATTTTTTAAAGAAAATCAAAGACAATTTTTTCATGGAACTAAATAACTTTATTCTTTAATGTATTGCCCATTTTGATCAATGACCTTTTGCCATCTTTCAGGCAGCATCATAATCCCACGTTCAAAAAACTTCTGTTTTTTATTAGCAAAAAACTGAATCAGGTACGATTTGACATCATCATCATTATTGAAATTTTTACCATTCAAGGAGTTTTGTAAAGATCGAAACAAAAAGTAATCAGATGGTGCAAGGTCAGGACTATATGGTGGATGTGGCAAAACATCCCAACCAAGCTCCATTAATTTTTGCCGAGTGACCAAAGATGTGTGTGGCCTTGCATTGTCATGATGGAATACAACACCTTTTCGATTTGTCAATTCGGGCCACTTTTCTTCAACTGCATTGTTTAATTTCGTTAGTTGTTCAATGTAGACATCAGAATTGATCGTTCGGTTGGGTGGTAAGAGTTCAAAGTAGACAATTCCTTTGTAATCCCACCAAACTGATAACAAAACCTTCTTTTGATGAATATCAGCTTTTGATGTTGTTTGAGTTGGTTCACCTGGCCTGCTCCACGATCTTTTCCGCTTGATATTGTTGTAAACAACCCATTTTTCATCGCCAGTTATCAGTCGTTTTAAAAATGCATCATTTTCATTACGTTTCTTTAGCAAATCGCAGCTGCTAATGCGTTGCGTTAACTGTGATTCTTTCAGTTCGTGAGGAACCCATGTATCGAGTTTTTGAACATAGCCAAGTTGTTTTAAGTGATTTTCAATGCATGTATGTGATACATGAAGCTTCTCTGCAATCTCACGTGTTGTACTGTGACAGTCTGAATTGATTATTGCTTTGATTAGGGCGTCATCAACTTCAACTGGACGACCAGAGCGTCTTTCATCTTTGAGTGAAAAATTACCAGAACGAAATTTGGCAAACCAATTTTGACACTGCCGTTCTTTTAAGGCTTCGTGACCATAAACAGCACATAACTTTTTATGAGCTTGTGATGCGTTTTTCCCTTGCGGAAATAAAAAAGCAAAATATGACGAAAATGTTCCTTTTGATTTTCCATTTTTTAACGAACGCCAAACAAAAACTACAAAACAGATCAAAAAACTTTTTTTACTGATTAACAGCTGAATAGCCAACTATCAAATACAAAATGTGTTTTACATTTGTACTACGTCTGCAAACCTAAAAATTCAACTGAAGCCATATATGTGTGAAACCCGCAATTACTTAGTTGCCGACCCAATATATATATATATATCCTTGTTTGATATGTCTTTACCTTTGCTATGCTAGAATCTTTGAAATGGAATTCACTTGAGTCTATATTGGCCTCTGATTGTTCCTAAATATTTTTATTGTCTTTACTTTAGTTGAATGGAGGCAAAAGGAAACTTGAGGCTCAAAATATTTTGTCCCAAAGCTAATAGCTGAGAAGGCTGAGCTCTTACTCTTATCATATGACTTGAGGCCCACTGCATGAATTGGGGCAGATTGGGGCCAGGCCTGTTGGGAGGAGGATATGGTGGGAGGTTGACCAGCCAGCCCCACCCCCAATTGGGTTTGGAGATGGCTGGGGGGAGGGGCCACAGGTCAATTGGGGTAGTGAGAGCTGCAGCCCCACCTACCCCGCCCCTTATTGGGGTGGGGGGGTGATCAGGGGTGGGGCCGGCCATGGGGAAGGGCTGCAGGGGGTTGGCCTGCCACTCTGCCCTCAATTGGGGTGGGAGTGTCCAATCATGGGCATGGCCAGCTGGGAGGGAGGGTCTGGGGGAAATTGGCCGGTCAGCTCCACCACCAGATCTGTAGTTCACTGGCCACAGTGGGTGTCATAGCAACCAGTCGTTCTGGTCATTAAGGTGTTCTGATTGCTGGCTTTTTATATATATAGATTGCAAAACCCAAGTTCTTCCTTCAACTTTACTCGAATTTTACTTTGAAAGAAGGAAAGGGAAGTGAATTGACATTTAATGAGCTACCATGAACCCAGTGCTATGCTTAATATTTTCAGCTATATCAGTTTATTTAATCTCTTAATAACGAAAGGCAGATGTTTTTACCCCTACTTTAGGGATGGAGAAATTAATTAAAGCCCAGAAATGTTGAATAAATTGTCAAAAGTCACACACTTTATAAATAGTGAAGCTGGAATTTATACACATGGTTTTGGCTTTAGCAGTCTGTGTTTAATAAAAAGACAGAAAAATCGGAGCTAAATTGTAAAGCATTAAATTTATATGACTAAGATCTTAATGGTTACGGCTGACTTCCCTTGGAGACCCTTACAAATCATTTTCATGCTTTTTAAGAATACATTTTTGGGAAAACTCAATTTAGAAAACTGCAAAGTGGCAATGTTTTATGAACAGCATGGAGTGGATTATCCAGAAATTTATCTCCCTTGTTAGAGTAAGTACCTTAAGCAGTTCTTCCTACTTGAGAACGCATGCCCAGTGGTGTTGGAGATCACCTGAGAGCTATACCACAATTTCAGATGTTTGATTAGATTGGAAAAGATTCAGAGTTATCAATATAACACTCTCACACTAAAATTTAAAAATTCTTCTGGCTGATCATGGTTGCTTAGGAGTGGCACTGGGGTGGAGAAGGGGGAATTATAAAGGAGCATGAGGAAATTGGGGAGGGGGATTTCTGGATATGGTCACTGCTTTGATTGCGGTATTGGTGTTTCAGGTGTATACTGGTATATCTGTTGAATGCAGTTCCAATTGTACAATCTAAATATGTGCAGTCCGGCCAGTGTTGCTCAGTGCTTGAGCATCCACCTATGAACCAGGAGGTCATGGTTCGATTCCTGGTCAGGACAGGTTTTGGGCTTGATACCTAGTAGGGGGTGTACAGGAGGCAGTTGATTAATGATTGTCTGTTATCATTGATGTTTCTATCAATCTCTCTCTCTCTCTCTTCCTCTCTGAAATCAGTAAAAATATATTTAAAAAAATTTTAAACATAAATTATATTTTAATAAAGCTGTTAAAAATGTTTTTCTGGGTAATAGGGAGAAGGCTAGAGTTATAGCTACAGCAGTAGAGATGACAGTACACTCTGTATTCAATCTTATCTGTCTCTCAACCCCTGGATGAGCAGCCTTTACTGGTCCATGATTAGTTGTACTGACCCAGATTGTTGAGTGTATGAGACCTGAGAAACAAACAAAATTAGCAATGAAAATATTGAAATTCATAATATAAAATTACTATTTTAACAGTAAAATCATATTAAAGGTAATGTTGTTTTTTTTTGATAGTGCAGACTTGTTTGCAATATTAGTTATCTACTGATCATTATAGCTCAGATGTTTGTGAGTTGAGTACGACATCACCTGACCCAGATCTGGCTTCCTGGCTTGCCTGGGGTCTTGGCTGGGCTTGCTCATGCATATGCAAACTTTCTACAGTTTCTGCTCCCCTTTAGGCTTGGCCAGGGAAGTTTAACTGGGGGAATTTCTGCTCCACATGCCTCTTGTCATATGCTGGCCTGAGCATGATCTCTTGCGGTAGCAGAGGTGCAACAAAGCCAGCCCCATAACACAAACAATTCTCAAGGTTTTTCTTGTGTCGTGTTTGCTAACATCTCATTGGTTAAACTAAGTGAAACGAACAAACATAGGATGCTCCTCAATGAGTAGGCACAGAAAATTATATGTCACAGGAGAACTGGAGTCAATAACAAAATGTATCCCACTTGTCTTATTATTATCTTTGAGAAGGGGAAAGATGTTTCAGAAATTACAAGTTTTTAAAAAGAGATTAGCCCTGTTTATTTTCTTTGTAAAATGACTATCTCATATCTTAAAATAGTTTCTTTGTTAAAATTTAGAAAATTCTATCTTTAGGATAGAAAATTTGTGGTGCTACTTGTGAAATCTATAAAACTGTTACAAAAAGAGCTGTTCTTAATATTTCTATATAATGGGAAATTATACATTAAAAAACAACAACACAGGACTCTTTTGGAATTGAATTTTGTTCCGTTATCTTACGGGCATGCTGTCAAACAATGGACACGCCAGAAGCTTGGGGATAACAACAACAACAACAACAACAAAAACGAATAGATTTCTTTTAAAGTTAAGTTAAAGATGGTGATGGCAAATAATTTTAAATCTGTACTCAACCAAAAAGCAACAAGTATATCTAGAATCCTTTTATAGGTTTAGGCCTTCAGTGGCTTCTGTAACAGAGTCACCAATGTGTGCTATTTGATAGCAGAGGACAAGACCACTAATGGTTAGTATATCAGGGTTAAAGCTTTGCTTATTGCAGCTCAGTGTGGGGCTGGAATGTCTGTTTAAAAAGACTTGGAGAGATTACATTGCACCTCTTCCATTTGTTAGATATTGTAATATATTTGTATACTATTTCCTAATTTTCTCTGTTACAAGTGTCTCTTTTATTTGTTACTCACAGCACAATGAGGCAGAAGCTTCATCCCCATTCTACAGATGAGGAAATTGAACATTGACTGGTTTGTAATGACTGAGCAGATGAGTGACACAGACAGAACTGGGTGATCATCCTAATTGTTAGGCCTGTGTTTTTAAATTACATTATATTGCTTCCAGAAAGGGTTGTATGGGGGAATTAAAGAGATTTGCATAATAGAAACTTCATAAGCATGAAAGCAATGTTGCTTCTGCTAATGTAGATGTATAATAGCTCATACAAAATGTTTATTTTTGTAAATCCCCAAATCTGGACAATTTTCTGTTATTTCTTCTTCAATAGGAAAGATTGCACATTGATTTTTTTTTTTTGTCTCAGACCTAGGATGTGATTCTCTTCACTCTCTTGAAATGAGATATTTCTGAATTACTGTTTTGCAGGACTTTTTACAAGTTATTCATTTATTGAATTAGAAGCATTTAAGGCATGAGAAGTGAAAAGTGAATGGTAATTTACTTATTGCACCAAGAATTTTCCTATTCTTACTCACTGGAAAGCAATTCTATTCTACTTTTTCCCCATATTTTTAAGAGATAATTATAGATTTTCATGTAGTTATAGGAAGTAATATAGAAAATTTCCATATACCCTGCATCCAATTTTGCCCATCGTAACATCTTGCTTTACTTTGCTATAATTCATCTACCTCATTCAGATTTCATCAGTTTTACATGTACTCACTTACGTTTTTGTGTGTGTTTAGTTGTATGCAATTTTATCACACATGCAAATTTGTGGAAAACCACCACAGTCAAGATACAGAACAAGCCTGACCAGTGTGGCTCAGTGGTTGAGCATCAACTTATGAATCAGGAAGTCACAATTCGATTCCATGTCAGGACATATGCCCTGGTTGCAGGCTCAGTCCTCATTGGGGACTGTGCAGGAAGCACCCTATCAATGATTCTCTCATCATTGATGTTTCTCTCTCTCTTTTCCTCTCCCTTCCCCGCTGAAATCAATAAAAACATATATATTTAAAATATATATATATATATTTTATTGATTTTTTACAGAGAGGTAGGGCATGGGATAGAGTTAGAAACATCAGATGAGAGAGAAACATTGATCAGCTGCCTCCTGCACAACCCCTACTAAGGATGTGCTTGCAACCAATGTACATGCCCTTGACTGGAATCAAGCGTGGGACCTTTCAGCCACAGGCTGATGCTCTATCCACTGAGCCAAAGTGGTTAGGGCAAATATATATATATTTAAAAGATACAGAAATCTTTTATCACAAAGATCCCTCATGCAACCTTTTTACAGTCACAGCCACCTCTCTCCCTACCCTGTGACAACCACTAATATGTTCTCCATCTCTATGATTTGTCCTTTCAAAAACATTATGTATATAGAATAATATGGTAAAGTACTTTAGGGGATTGATTGATTTTTGTTTTTTATTCAGCATGAATTCCTTGACATCTATCTTAGTAGATACATCTATGTATAAATAGTTCATACTTTTCATTGCTGAGTAGTATTCCATCCATTCTTGAGGGGAGTGTTTTAGCTTTAATTTTCTCATCTGACAATTATATGAAATGGACTATTAGGATTTGTAATACCAAAAGGCTAAGATGATTTGTTTGGGGGGAAAAAAAAGGCTTTAAAAAATGCTGAAATTTCTCCAAATTTGGCTACAAACCTTAAACCTTAAGAAGATGGTCTGTGCTACCTCAGGTATTTGAGCATAATATCAGTCACATAATAATTATTTTCACATATAAAGGATGAAGACTGACAACTTTCACTATGTATTTAAGACGTGACTTATTAACTTCTTTCCTCAGAAAACTTGTGGAGATCCTGAATTCTCATCTCTCAAATTAAAAAAAAAAACACAAAAACAAACACATTAAAATCATGAGTTCAAAGGCTTATCTATTAAAGGGATTCATCTGTTTTATTCTTAACTTGCTATTTTTTTTATTTTTCTTTAACAGTTCCCCCAGCCCTAGCCCCAACACACACATTCACACATCCTATATAATAATCCTATATAATAAAGAGGTAATATGCAAATTGACCATCACTCCAACACACAATATGGCTGCCCCCATGTGGACACAAGAAGGCCTCCGCAGATGGACGGCAGGGGAGGGCAGTTGTGGGTGATCAGGCCAGCAGGAGAGGGCAATTAGGGGCAATTGGGCCAGCAGGGGAGTAGTTAGGCATTGATCAGGCTGGCAGGGGAGTGGTTAGGGGTTGATCAGGCTGGCAGGCAGAAGCAGTTAGGGGCAATCAGGTAGGCAGGTAGGTGATCAGTTGGGAGCCAGCAGTCCTGGATAGTGAGAGGGATGTCCAACTAACTGCCTGTTTACACCCAATCCCACTGCTATCAGGTATAAATGAGCAGTCAGACATCCCTCAAGGGGTCCCAGATTAAAAAGGGTGCAGGCTCAGCTGAGGGACACACACACACCCCATGGATGCACTGGGCCTCTAGTATAATACATACATATATATATATATATATATATATATATATATATATATATATATATATATATATATATATATATTTAGCTATTTATAACTTAGTATTACTTCAAATAAATGTTAATTGTTTCCAAAGTATATCTTATATAATGTAGTTATGTCTCATGCTTAAATAATTTAGAGTTTTTTTCAATGACAGGGAGTTAGAGGGGGAAAAGTTTTAGAATGCTGTGAAATGCATTGTGTTTCCTCCTTCCACAGGCTTAAGTTGTACCCTCAAAGTTGAATGTTCAGCCTTCTTTAGCAAGTGTAAGAGTTTTTGTGGCATATATAAATAAATCTAGTATTTTTAGCCCCATAGTCTCATTCTTGTTCAAATTTCCTTATTTATTTTTATAAGTTATATGTATTTTGTGAGCCATATGAATAATTTCTTCTTTGGAACAATTCATCATATACATAAACATAAGTTTTAAGAAAACTTTATTTTTTTTAACTTTTTGAGAAACTTTCTCACTGGCTTGGTGTTTTCTAGGTTAAATTAAGTCCCTTGGAAGATACAGCTCATATTTTTTTTTTTTGCTCCTGTTTATCCAATATATCTGCTTATTTTTTTCCCCAGAAACTAAAATTCGGGAGAAATGAATGATCCCTGCTTGCAATATATTTTTGAAGTTGTCATTTATTAAAGGTTGATGCAAATGGTGGAGCTACATGGCCATACTTCACTTCTTGGGTCTATAAATAAATGAGTCTATCAAGGGTAAGATTCCATGAATGACAGATGTGGTCCTCTGATTACTTAATTCACTCCAATGAGTTCATGTATATGCTCGCATTCAGTGTCTGTGACATTTTTTTGAAGTTGAGAAAACATGCTAATTACTTCCATGGCTGAGTCTATCTCATTACCTGGGAATGAGAAATATCCTATTACCTGGGAGTGAGACATGGCTCTGGGTTGCCGGTATAAAATGAGAAGCTGAGATGGGTTTGAAATCTAGAATAAGAACTGGGCCAATTTTGCTGTGTTGGAGCTGGTTAGTGACTGAGTTTTCTGTGCTCACTCAGTGGTGAAGGATCTTCATTCTGAATGTATGGACACTTGACAGTGTTTTTATTCAGTGTGACGATGGGCCAATCTCTCCTGAGGGCAGCAGCTCCCTTTCATCAGTCCTGTGGGAGGATGGACTGGGAAAGGCTTTTGATTTTTGTAGAAAGTTGCTGTCTGTGAGGGGGATTTCTATGTAAACCTCGCTCTTTTTTTCTGATATTTGTTACTGCACCATAATGAGAATACGTTACCTTCCTGGATTGGGCAAGTTATGAAAGAGCGATATTTTGTAAATCAGGCTGGCTCTTGGCACCTAGATTATTTTAACAAAAAACTGTATTTGGAACTCATTATGGTGTTAGTTTATTATTTTTATCACTTTATTATTTTTTATGTGTAGACTTGTCTCCCCTACAAGAATACATACTTCTTAGAGATAGTCTTCTCTTTTTTATAATCATCTCTTCAGTGTCTTACAAACTGCCCAAAACATGGTAAACACATCAAAAAAATATATATATATTTGCTAAAGGTTTTAACCTGGTAAGTGTGAAACAAGAATATAGAAAGTGGTTTTCTATTCGACTACTTAAGGTTTTTCAAAATCCCTTGATCACTTAAACTCAGGAATCATTAAACACATTATCATCATCTTTGTCATTGTTATTACACCTCCCATTTATTGGCCTCTCTGCTGAGCATGTTTTACACTTAAGCTCATTTAATTCACACAACCTATGTTGTATTTCACACTTCCATTTTACAAATGAAGACACTGAAGTAGGGAGAAGGTAAGCAATTTACCCAAGTGTCACAGCTGAAAAAGTAGAAGAGTCAAGATTTAAACTTAGGTCTGTCTTATTTCAGGTCTGAACCACCATGTGGTTGTGCTAGAAGATACCGTTTACTGCATCCCACCCCAAATCTACTTGATTGTATAAGTTTTTGTTTGTTTGTTTGTTTGTTTCATAATTACTTCATTCCATCCTTTGCTATTTGCTTACTTTCCTCCATGGATGTACTGTTATATATTGAAAAGAAAAGAAAGGTTGTTTGGGGTTAACTAAAGGAATAAAGATAACAGGTACATATTTATATATTATCAAACATAGGAGATTCATTTCCTTGTAGGTGATTCTCAACTCTGGCTGTAAAATCAAATTGGCTCATGAGCAGTTAAAAACTGGAGATCACCAGGCTCTGTCCCAGAATTATTGAATCAGAATCTCTTAGGAGGGACCCAGGCATCTGATTAAAAAGATACAAGTGCCAATGTGTTTCTTATGTGCAATTGGGGTAAACAATCACCGCTTAAATCTGTAAGATGGAGAATTGAAGCTATTTCCCCTGAACAATGGACCGTCAGTGTGAGTAGTATTGCCTTGAGTGACAGATGCTTGCACAGCTGCCAGGTTTTTCCCAATTCTTTTATTCTATAAATATTTATTGAGTGTCTACTAGGTGCCAGACAATGTGTGAGAGTTTGCACTTCCAAGTGTAGAAAGCAGGAAATAGTTCAACCACTTAAACTGTTTTATTTTTTCTTTTAGTGAAAATTGTGAGATAGATATAGTGTCTACAGCACACTTAGCTTCTCATTTTTTAGTTCTTAGCTTAATTTATAACTATTGCATAGAGATAAGGAATTTAAAGAAGAGGGAACAGTGGGAAAAGGCACAAATATATATGTGGATATATATTATAGCAGAAGAACACACTAAGTCATTAATGTAAGCTATTCATAATGTATGAGTTATAAGATAATAAAATGATAGAACATTTAGACCAATCTATATATATAAAAGCCGAAGCAACCATCTGACCAGTAGCTATGGTGAACTGACCACCAGGGGGCAGATGCTCAACACAGGAGCTTCTGAGCTGCGGTGACTTGGCAGCTGCGATTCTTGGGTGACACACCTGGAACCAAAGAGGAGGGAGCCTGATTCCAGGGTGCATCACCTGAGAACTGCCCTCTCCCAATCCGGGACCTCTTGGGGGATGACAGGAAAGTCAGTTTTGGCCTGATCCCCGCAGGCCAGGCCAAGGGACCCCACTGATGCATAAATCCGTGCACCGGGACTCTAGTATTTAAATACATTCACCAAAGAACAAATAAATTATATCTATGACTACGATTCTCACTGTTTGTCCTATACATTCACATTCACCCTCAAAGTAAACAGTTATCTTTGCTTCTGCAGAACTTACATGAACACACATTCTTGGCAACTGTGTTTGTAAGATTTGGCATCCAAAAGTTCCCACAGATGGTCTCATTGATATTTGATCTGTTCTGGTGTCTAGTATCTATGTGTTGTGCTCACATTACTTTTTCCCCTCCCATCACTACAGCTACACCACAGTTGACTCCTGCTCCTCAACATCCCTGCCCCCATCATCCACTGCAACCCCTCCACATCATCTCACTCTTGTCTTCTGTGGCTAAAATTTTTTTAAATAATCCAGAGAGGAAAAAATGCTTAGAGGCAGATACCCTGTGGTAGGTGTTTCCTCCTTACTGTTCTTCATATCCTCTCTAGGCTCCATATGGGTGGGTTTCTTCAGTAGGGTTTCAACATCATTATGTCTGACCTTAGCTCTAAGCCTTACAAAGTAATTCTATTTTTAAGGATTTTTTGGGGGGGGGTTGTGTGTGTGTGTGTGTGTGTTTGTGTGTGTTCCTGTATATTTTAAAATATATTTGAACAGAAGCGCTCTCTAAAACACAAATATAGTGGTTTCTTTAAAAATAGTATTTAAGATGCCATCTAAAGGACCTATAAACATTCTGGCTTGACAACAAGTTAACAAATATCCGAATTTACCACAATAAGCTTTAGAATTAAGTATAACTATTAATAATCTTTTAGAATTAAGAATGAAGATTAAGTTTACACAGTTCTTTTGGCAAGTTCACAAATCTCTGTATTCTCTTAACTTTAGGGAAATGAAAAAATATCTCGGATGAGGTCAAGCAACTAGTTAAGAATCAAAAATTTACTTTCAAAGCTCTAACTTGGACCTCCTTCAACTTTTTAAGGAATGCTGATTTTTAGGTGTTCTCATTCTTAAGAACTAAATTAAAACTGAATTCTCATGTTTTTGTGAATTTATTTTCCCGTTGTGTCTTAAAGTATGTTTATTATTCAATTCACCTGGCAGCTATTGCGTGCTTTAGAATGTAATTCACAAAAATATATTCATAACCATCCTCCAGAAGGGCGTAGGAAAAGCATAGGAGCATTATCTCTAACAGTAAAATCTGGAAAACTTTACAATGGTGAAATGTATACTATGATTTTTGTACAGTCAAAGTCTGTACCAGTTTCTTTTAAGACAAAGATTTGTTTAAGTCAATTCATAATGGGTTTCTTTAATTAGTGAAAAGTATTGCAAAGGATAGAAAGAAATGTGCCCGTGTATCCCTTTGAATTAGATACTAGTCATTTTATATTTTACTTTATAGAGGACTTGACCAACTAGTCATAATATAGTGTGTTCTTTTTTTAAACCATGAATCTTATCTCATTACCATAGATGAAGTTTCATGAATTTTAAAAGACATTATCACACTGGAATAAATACTTTCTGAGTCAAAACTTCTGATAATGGATTAACTTTGTCTAAATATAGCAATCTAGAAATCCTCTGTTCACATTTAGCTGAAAATAAAAGTGCTCTCTAAGAAGTGGTTGATTTAAAACTTGCATAATTACGGTTCTGTTATTTTATCAGTCACACTTTTTTTCCATATTCATCCATAAAATGGCAATGAATTTGTAACACTTAGTTGAGGTGCATTTTATAGTAATATCTCCTACAAACTCCATGAGAACATAAAGACTAATTCTTAAACACTTTCTAGTATATTTCTTCTGGGAATATTGTAATATTACCTTTTAATCAATTCTAAAATAGTTTGTTATCTTGATTTTTTTCTGTTAATCATATATTGATCCAGTTAAATCTAAGGACTGACTATAACTTGGCTCTTTTAATACTCTCTGTGACATTTCAGAGGTGGGAAAAATCTACGCATTACTTATATTTACACTTGAATTTAAGCACAAGTTCCCATATAATACTCAGACTTCACATTAGACATTTTCTTCCACTAATAAAATTTTAACAGCTGTGTGGAAGTTTTAGATTCAATTTAGCTACATTAGCCTGTTTAGAAATAATGCTACCTAAAATGATACAAGTTCAAATTATGATGTACTTTTTCTGGACTTGTTTCCTATTATTAGAATTTTCTCAGAAACTGTGTGCTGCTGAATTTGGTGTGAAATATTTGTTAATCTCTTGTCTGTGAATATTTCGCTCTCAAGTAGATTCAGAAGGCCTTTTTTTGAAAGCCCTGGAAGAAATCTGAAGAATTATCTTGTTTCAGCTTCTTTGAAGGTAAGGAAAATGAGGCTTAGAAAGGCAAATGGATTTGTCCAGGGACACACAGCTGGTTAGAACCCATGTTTATCCAATGTCATGTCCATTCTATAGGTGAATAAGTGAAATTGGAAAGAATATTTGACTTTGATACTTTAAAATCTCTTCTCTATGTAGACTTTTGGCCCATGGGAATTGACCTTTAAGATAACAAACATATTAACAACAGGGACTATAATACTGATATTTAGTATATTCTTTGAAATGATCATTTTATAGGCATTGTAAAGTTGAGGTTAGGCAAAAAAAAAAAAAAAGAAAATATAATAAGAACTCAATAAAAAAGACCGACTAAGGTTTAAAATCTGATTCTGAATCTGCCAGATTTTTTATAATAGGCAGTGTCTTTATAGAAATTGCCCTATAAAAACACTCTATGAATTCTTTTTAAAATCTATATTAACATCTTTGGTTATTGGTTGAGTGTAAAGCCTTATCCTGAATGTCAGGCATATTCCATTGGGCATCTCTGTTCTCCTAGGTTAGAATCTTTTTTTTTGCTTTCTGTAGCAAAAGTGGCTTTTAGTATACCTCCTCATCCCCCAACTCAAGGCAGGGAGAGAAGAATCACTTTTTTTATTTTAATCTTGGCAAATTCAAAGTACCTCACTGAATCAATGTTTTGGGATTTGGATTAAGGTTTCAGTATCTAAAACTAATAAAAATTGCTGTTAAGTTAAATATCTGTGTTCCATATGGTATGCATTTTGTTTTCATTGTGGATAGTCACATCCTTGTCATAGAATGACTTTCCTTCCTTTAACTTATAGAAGCTGATCTAGCAGCATTCTGCTGTCTTCCTGTGGAGGCAGAAATACGAATGTAGATAGAACACTATTCTATTCTTGAAACATACCTTCCCTAACCAGTTTAGCACACAAGAATTTCCTTTTCCCCAATCAACATAGCACTATATTCTATATCATTCTGTACTACTTTGTAATATGTTTATCTTGTAATAATGAGACACTATAAGCTCTAAAAAAGCTTATCGTGGTAAATTCAGATACCTGATCACTTGTTGCCAAGTCAGAGCAATGATTCATTCAGTAAATGAATATTGAGCATTTACTTTATGTCAGTTACTCTTCTAGGTACTAAGATATATTTGTGAATAATTCAGAGAAAGCTTCTTCCTTCCTGAAGCTTATAGTCTGATGGTGAGCATGAGAGGGCTTCCCAAACACACAAATAGATTGAGTTGAGAGAGAGAGATTTAATATTAAGAAAATATAAGAGAAAGGAAGAAGAAAGTAACTAAGGGAAAAGAGGTTCTTTAGATAGGATGATCATCAAAAGACTCTGTAAAAGTGATTTTTAAGTCAATAATTAAAACAAACCAACATTGGAAAAATTGGGGGAGGAGATGGAACATCCAAGTTGAAAAGTCCAAGTTGTAGATGTGGTGGGACAAGAGGGGAAGTGTGATATGAAACAAGTTCTGAGTAACAAGAAAAGGCCTGATCAAGTAGGGCCATATAGGCCATAGTGGAAAGGAGTCTGGATTATGTTAAAATTGAAATAGGAAGCTAGGTAAGGTTTTAAGAAATGGATTAATATTATCACTTTGGCTGTACTGAGAGACATAATTATAGAAAGACATGAATGAAAGCTATCTCTTCTGAATGGAAAGGAATATACTTGGTGAGTCTTTTTAGATTGTGTGTGTGTGTGTGATTGTATTGTGTGTTATATACTGTTGATCCTCTCTGTTTTCAGTAGTTATATTCGATAAAGGTGCTATGAATACTGAATTAGCTACAATTGAACCAGTGCTTCTAGAGGAAATATAGGGTTATATTCTAGGAGCCTCTGGTCACAATATTTTTGTTAACTGATCAATACACTTTTTTGTTTCACGTGTGTTTTTATTTAAAGACACTTTATTTAATATGCATTGTTGATTCATTAACATTGGACTTGTAACCAACAGCACTATAATTCGAGCCTGAATGAAGCTTATCTAACACATATTTTCTCCAGAAGGCACAGCATTCTTGTGCTCAGGAACTCTAGACAGAAAAATCACTAGGCAGAACTACTCTTGATGACCATTTAGACAGTAAAATCACTGATTGAAAGGACAAAAATGTGAAAAACATGGCATCAAACAAATTTTGCAAAGGACACAAAGTATGAAAGCTGAAACAAGAAGGCAGAGTTGCCTTGTTCAATCTTAGGTGGGGACACGTCAGGTGACTTATTTTTCAATGCTCCATGGGTGTCTGTGAATGACTGTTAAAAGCGCCAAAGTATTGATTTAGTGGTTACAAGTAAATTTCAGTGAGTAGTCAAATTCACAGATAAGAAATTCACAAATAATGAAAATTGGCTGTATAAGGATGCATTTATGATATTTTGGTTAGTATAGGATAGAAATTATCTTCTGTTATGTTCTATTATTTCATAATACTTGATGGGTAGCCCAGCCCATTCCATGCTTTCACTTATGTTAGTTATAGGAAAATATCTCTAAGTGTAACTATTATTATATTTTATAGACATATATTAAACTTGAGTATTTAAATGCATGTATATTTAAACACATGTGTATTATTTATATGTGCATAAAGAGACAGAGAGCAAGTGAGAGAACAAGAGTGAAAGAGAGAATGAGAGAAAGGACATGATGCCTTGGAGAAAGTAATTTTTAGAAGTAATCAATTTCCTAATTATTCATGTGTTACTATAGCAGCCTGCTCAGAAATTCTTTGAAGTATATAAAATTGACTTAACCTCCTCTGTTTATAGACAATTGAATTGAAAAGCCTTCATAATTAATATTATTCTTAATATTATTATAGAATGCAGTTAATAGAAAGACATCCATCTTCTGACATAGTTAATTCAGTTTTTGCCACACTTATAGCATCTGAATTAGAACATGTTATTATATATAAAAGGTGCTCATTTGCTTTGCTTTTTTTTTCTCCTTCTTAATATGAAGGTCAGTGAAACATTTGTTTAGTATATTACCAACTCAATTTTTGTTTATTTATTGAGATTAATTTAGTTATTCTAGTAACACTGAATAGCTCAGAAAAGTAAATATAGTAATTGGGTGGCCTTTCCCAGGAAATTCTGCACTGGATTATTAGTAGGACCTCGAATTGAAACCCCTTAGAAATAAATAAATTCACCAGTTTGTATTATATTTTGTACTTAGAGATTTTTTTCATGGCCATATATTTTGGGGAACAGAAATACTTGGTCATTTTATCTGTTTGGTTCACTTAAAAAATAATTGGGCATAGGGAATAGAAGGTGGGTGCTCTGTCAATTTCCTAATCTTTGCCTGGTAGGCTCCAAATGAATGTCTCAAACACCAGTTCCATCACTACTTATGCAAGTCACTGTTACATGTTGTTGAAGAGGTTGCTGAAACAGAAGGATAAATCTTTCCTGTCTCTATACACTTACACTACAGATAGGTAAGATTGGAATGACTGGGAAACAGAATAGAATGGGAAAGTTATATAAGAACTAGCAACAGGGATTATGACTTGATATTTGAAAAGAAGGCTGCTTTTTGAGAATAGAGAAGGGAACATTCTGACTGGGATCTATATTCTAAGTAGAATCTGATAGGTAGAGAGGGAGCATGGAATTCTTCAGCAGATTTTGCTGGAGTGGGGCATTCTTAAAAGTAAACAGTAAGGTAGTAAATTCTAGCAAGGCTGGAATGGTAATTTGGACATATTCATATCTTAGAATCAGATCAATATGGTTGGACTTTAATCAATAGACAATGGGGAGGTTTGCAAAATATTGAGTGGTAAAGTCAGAGCCTTACTTTGAGATGCTCCCTCTAGTAACGGATGTTTAGATGGATTAGATAAGATGAGATACCAGAGGCAAAGAAACCAGTTAGGAGTTGCGTTAAGGGTATCAAGGGACTTGAAGGTACTCTTAACACAAGAGAAAGCCATTTGAACTAGAAAGATGAATGCAAAAGATGTTGTTGAGAAAAGAGTCTGTTTTTAAGGTAAGAAATGCTTCTCACTTGTCTGAAAGACTTTTTGGCCCACAGTAGAAATTACATTGTTCTGATTGTACTTGGAATGAGAAAGTTTAATTGTTTCTCTGCAGTTTTGACAAATGTACTTATCTGTTTTGTTAGATACCATATAGGAATTATTAATTTTTGAGTAACAGATAAAATATCTCAGCCTTAAAACTGTGCTGATTAATAATTTAATCTTTATTAAACATTCAGAAGATACTTTAATTTTATGCATGGGCCTTAGTGTCAAAATTAAGAATATCAGTTACTTGTGTTCCATAGCATTGCTGATAAATAGAATTCAGAGGGAGAACCTACAGTAATATAATAATTTAATCGTAATTTATAGATAGTGGTTAGAAGAAATGGAATAAAATATAAATTAATTTTTTTCTAGTTCAATAGGGACATGTCTATATAACATGGTCACATGAAAGATAGGTAATTTGGGGATGGCCACATATTTACAAATATAAACTAATTTAAGGAGTATTAACATCTTTATTATGTTGTATTTTTTCAATTAGATGGTATAACTTTATTTTTTGAAATCTATCTTTATAAAAGTCCTTTTCAGTCATACTAAGACTGAGAGAGTTTATTCCCAATAAATATTCATAGAATAATTTTTTAAAGATAGACTTCCTTAAAAGGAAAAATGAACTCAGAAGGGTTGTCTGCTGGTCTTTTCTTTATTTACTCTCATGTCTACTTCTTACCATTCTCTTGCTTTGTTCTGTGTTTTATTCAACTCCAGATGTTAGGGGAAATATAGAATAAAATTAAAGAGAGGAAGAAAGGATGAGGAACAAAGAGATGATCACCAAAACCAAAAATTTGTGTGATTTTTTTAAGAAATTAACAATATATAAATATCTGTCAAATTGATGTAGGAAAAAAGAAAAAAAAGGAAATGAATTTTGGAATTAAAAGGAGTATATAGATATGTTTTAAATATCTGTCATTTCCATGAGCATCTCTAAGCCAATGTAAAGACACATATGAAATAGATGAATATCTACAGAATTATAAATTTTCAAAAATCAATAGATTTTTAAAAATGCATCACCACATAGTAATAACAAATGGATTGACTCAAACATGTTATACTCTTCTCTCATTTTACCCAGAAATAGACATTTAGAGCACCCATATTTATGGAACACATACTTGCCAATCTGGACAAACTATTTCAGCAAAGAAAAGCACTAGTAAATGTTCTTAACTTAGAAATCTTGGCCAAAACCTGGACAAAGATAGAAATAGAAAGGAAAATTAGGAACTGATTCTTTCTGAATATATTGATATATATATATAAACATATGTGTATATGTGTTCGTATATATGTGTGTATAATAATAAAAGTGTAATATGCTAATTAGACCAGACAGCTATATCACCTTCTGGACATCATTCCAGACAAAGCCATGGTGGCAGGAGCTGAGGCAGAGGCGGTTAGGGGCAATCAGGTAGGCAGGCAAGCAATTAGGAGTGATCAGACAGGCAGGCAGAGGCAGTTATGGGCTATCAGGCAGGCAGGCAAGTGGTTAGGGCTGCTGAGGCAGGCAGGTAGAGTGATTAGAGGCAATCTGGCAGGCAGGTGAGTAGTTAGGGGCCAGCAGTCCCAGATTGCAAGAGGAATGTCCAACTGTTGGTTTAGGCCTGATTCCTGGAATCGAGCCTAAACCGGCAGTCAGACATCTCCTGAGGGGTCCCAGATTGCAATAGGGTGCAGGCCTGTCTGAGGCACCCTCTGCCTCCTGTGCACAAATTTTGTGCACCAGGCCTCTAGTATATATATGTGTGAGTGTGTGTCTGTACTATATAATAAATTCAGTGTTTTGTGTGTGACATTTTTGTAGAAAATGACCAAATACCTGAATATCTGTATTACAGGAAAAATATAGTTTTACATCAGAAACAACTGTTACTATAGCACGCTATAGTACTAAAGAAGACTCCAGACTATAAAGAACGGTTGCTCCTCCCATCATGAAGTGGAATCTGGTTCTCCACCCTTGAATCTGGACTTGGTCATGTGCAACAGTAGCTTTGGCCCATGGGACAGTAGCAAATCTGATGCAAGAAGAGGCTTAAAAAGTTTTGGTGCATTTGGGTCTTCCTCTTTCTTGTGGTTCTGAGTCCTGATATGAGCATGTGAAAAAGTGTGGGCTCGCCTCCTGCAGAATGAAAGGAAAAATGGACAAAGAGGTCACAACAGTCCCAGCTGAGCCCTTGAGGGCCTGCTGAATGTAGCTCTGTGAGTGAGCCTAAAAGAAAGCAGCAGAATGGCTCAGCCAACGTGCAGAATCGTGAGAAAATGATAAATCATTGTTACTTTAAGGCACTAAGTCTGGGGGTATCTTGTTAGTCAGCAAAAATTAAATTATACATTAAAGCATGATCATATGCAGGAAAAAATTTATAGTTGTTAATGCTTCTTTAGGAAACACCATAGCAAAAGAGCAGAACTTTCTTAATCTGATTAAAGTTATGTGTCTAAAACTTCCAGTTAATGTATTTAGTGGTGAAGGTTTAAAAGCATCCTCTTTAAAATCTGGAGCCAGTCAAGAACCCTACTGTTACCACTTCTATGTATTATTATGCCAGAAGTTTCAGCCAATGTAATATAATAAAAAGAGAAAAAAGTATACAAATTAGAACTCTCCTAAGTGCAGCTGAGTAGACTGTGGAGGAAGCCCTGGAGAATGTAAATACAGTTAGAAAAAAATACACTGAAGATTATGTTAGAGTCACGAGGCACAGAGACCTGCTCTTCTGGATCGCAAGATTTATTACTTATTAAATTACAGTAAGTAGATAGCAAGTTAATGTGCAGACATAGAAAAATGACTAATGGAATTGAAAAGAACCTGGAAACAGACCTAGATATTTATCAAAACCTAAATGAGGGCAGAGTTGACATTACAAATGAGTTGGGAAAAGGTGAATAATTAAATTCTAAGTGGACACAAGAATTAGATCAATAAATAAATAACTTTAAAATGAAATATAGGAAGATATCTTTCTGATCATAGGAAGAGAAGCATTTGAAAGTACACACACAAAAAAAGCACAAACTATAAAAAAAGATCGACAGATGCAATTAAATTAAACATTTTTAAAATATTATTTAACCACCACAACAGAAACCTCCATAAACGTAATTAAAATGCAAGCTGCGAAACTGGAAGTGCCACACATATGGCTGACAAAAAATTACATGTAGAATTTTAAAAACCTTCTACTGGTCTTAAAAAGAAAGGGTCAAAAGAAAATCATAGAAGAGGAAATGCTTCCATTAATCAACAGAGGTAAGGGAAAGGGGCAGATGCTCAGACCAGTAGGTTAGCTTGCTGCTGGAGTCCAGCCTATTGGGACTGAGCGAGATGGGCCAGACATGCCCTGGAGCCCTCCTGCAGTCCCTCCCCAGCTCAATCGTACACCAGTGGGGTCCCTCAGCCTGGTCTGCACCCTCTTGCAATACGGGACCCATCAGGGGATGTGGGAAAGCCAGTTTCAGCCCGATTCCACAGGCCACTCCTCTTGGGAGGGCACCAGACTGCGGGGCTCATGCTGGTAAGCACTTCAGGCCACCCAGAGGGACCCCACCTGTGCATGAATTTGTGCACCAGGCCTCTAGTAATATAATAATACACTACTTCATATAATGGATGCAGCTGTAGAAGTAATGGAATTTGGATACATAAGCACTTTGACTGCATATGTAATAGTTTGCATTAAATAAAATCTAAAATAGAAATGAAAATTTTATTAGTTAATAAAACTGGTTGAAGAATACAAGTCTTTCTAGATGGTAAAGATATTTCATTTTTTAAAGTAGTGTTAACTCAAATTATTTTTGTTGCTGATGCAGGACTTTTCAGAACTTTTATTATTCTAGGAAACACTGTGACTCACTAGGAGGTAAATGTAGTATGCAGTGCTTTTCAAACTCATTTGACAAGGGAATGGATTTTGAAGATATATATGGAACACTGACACTAGATTATTGTAGAACAATGCTGCGAAATTGTTTTGTAATGCAAGTCCCTAGGGCTTGAATGAGCATCTGCCTTCTGATTAAAATATTTAACCAAATGGGTGAGGCTTCGTTAATTATGGTTTAGTTTTGAGCAATTTAATCTAAGAGTTATCAAAACTTGTGCCATAAAATAGGCTTGAAATTTAAATGATTTAAACAGATTGTTTACAGTTTTGCTAAGGTCTACTTTATACCCTGTGATTTTTTTTTTTTTTTAGTAACTGTACAATTCAGTGATTTTTAGTGAATGTATAGAGACTTGTGCCACCATCACCACTGTCCAGTTTTATAATATATCCATCATCCACCAAATTCCCACCAGCCTGTAGTCAATCACCGTTACCACTCCCAGGAAATAACTGATTTGCTTTCTGACTCTATAAATTTGCCCTTTCTGCAAATTTCATACAAATGGAATCATAAAAAGCATGCAGTCTTTTGCATCTAGCTTCTTTTGCTTCACATGTTTCCATTCCTTGTTGTAGCATGTGTTAGTATTATGTTCCTTTGAATTGTTGAATAGTAGTCCATTGCATGGATATACTGAGTTTGGTTATCCATTCACCAGCTGATGGTCATCTGAATTATTTCTAGTTTTGGGTTATGAATACTACCACTATGAATATTCATATACCAGTCTTCTGTAGACAAATGTTTTCATTTCACTTGGGTATATTTTTCTTGTTAAATTTACTGAAATGACCTTGGTTAATAGGATCATGTATGTTTCAGTAGTACATTTCTATGATACAGGATTTGTATGTTGCATTGTGTGCCCACACCCAAAGCCAAATCATCTTCTATCACCACATATCTGTCCTCCTTTACCTTTCACTGCCTCCACCCTCTTCCCTCTGGTAACCACCATACTATTGTCTTTTTCGGTGAGTTTCAATTTTATATCCCATATAATGAGTAAAATTATATGGTTCTTAGTTGTTGTTTTTTTCTGACTGACTTATTTTGCTGAGTATAATATTTTCAAGGTACTACCATATTGTCTCAAATGGCTGTACTTCATTGTTTCTTATGACTGAGTAGCATTCCATAGTATATATGTACCATATCTTTATCCAATCCTCTATTGAAGGACACTTTAGTTGTCTCCATGTCTTGGCCACTGTAAATAATGTTGCAGTAAACACAGGGATGCATTTTTCTTTGAAGATAAATATTTTGAGGGTTTTTTTTATAGATACCCAGAGGAAAGATTGTTAGATCATTATATTAATAATATTCTCAATTTTTTAAGGAACCTCCATATTTTTTTCAATACTGGCTATACCAATTTACATTACCACTAGCAGTGAATGAGGGTTCCTTTTTCTCTACAACCTCTCCAACACTTGTTATTACCTGTCTTGTTGGTAATTGGCATTCTAACAGGTGTGAGATGGTACTCATAGTAGTTTTGATTTGCACTTCCCTAATTGCTAGTGAGGTTGAACATCTTTTCATATATCTGTTGGCTATTTATACGTCTTCTTGAGCGAGATGTCTATTCAGGTTCTGTGCCCATTTTTTAATTGGGTTGTTTGGTTGGTTTTGAGTTGTATGAGTTTTATATATTTTGGATAAGCAACATGCAAAAGAATGAAACTAGATTACAATTTGTCGCCGTGTACAAAACCTAATTCAAAATGGATCGGAGCCCTAAATGTAAGATCTGAAAAAATAAATTACGTAGAAGAAATCATAGGTACTAAACTTCTGGACCTTAATCATGCAGAACATTTTATGAATTTGACTCCAAAAGCAGAGAAATAAAGGTAAAAATAAGTGAATGGGACTATATCAAACTAAAAAGTTTCTCCACAGCAAAAGAAACCGACAACAGATATTTGCAAACAATAGCTCTGATAAGAGGTTAATAGCCAAAATATATAAAGAACTCATACAATTCAACACTTGGGTAGATTTATAGGGATGGAATTGTTAGGTCATTGAAAGTTTATGTTTGCCTTCTGAAAATACTGTCAAATTATTTCTAGAGCGATTGCACTAATTTACATTTCTACCGATACTATATGAGGGTTCCAATTCCTCCACATCTTTGCCAAGACTTGTTATTGTTTTGTTTTTATTCATTCCTTCCAAGTGGGTATGCAGTGGTATTTCAGTGTGGTTTTAATTTGCATTTTCCCAGTGACTAATAATATTGAATGTCTTTTCATATACTTACTAGCTATTTGATGTCTCCTTTAGTGAAATGTCTATGTCTTTTGCCATATTTTAAATTAGATTATTATTATTGTTTATTGACTTATAAGAGTTGTAGGCTGGATAAGCATCCTTTACCAGATACAAGATTTGCTAATATTTAAAGTGGGGTTTTATTTTCACCTGCCTCACATTTCTCACATGATCTTAATTTGGGCAGACAGTACTGCTGGGAAGACTATTTATCGATAAAAGAGGGTCATTATCACTGGGCCTCCTACTTTGGGTGGTTAGCATATTTGTGCTGCTATAATTTATTTACTCTTTTTCTCTCTAAAAAAGACTTGAATCTTATGAAAAAAATTGATTCTAACTTATTAGAATGCATGCATCCCAATGACCAGATGACTTCTGTCAAAGTAATTATCTTATATTTACTCCCTCCTTTTATTCCAAAAATATTACCCTGTTCAAAACATTCTTTGAAGTTTTCTCATTGTTTGCATTCCTAGCCAGAGTTAAACTCCTGCACACAATGTACAAACACACACACACACACACACACACACACTCACATTCATTTTTTCTTCTTCAAAATATAAGTTAATATTTGGCTAATTGCAGGTGTCACCTCAAACGCCATTTGGCAAGATTAGTATCTCATGGAAAATAGGGACTTAGTGAGAAAATGATAAAAATTATTTTTAAATATGCTTTAAAAAACAAGAGTAAGTAAAAATTCTAGAAGTTAAATGCTTGTACTGCAACAAGATTAATCAGCATTAAAACTTGCTGCGGTCGGTAACTCTTCTCCTGAATCACCTTCTCAGATCCTCTAGGAGACATTGCTGTATGGACACAATCCACTGGGGTGCATTATCCCCCAGTTTTATTTTGGGCAGAGCTCTTCTCTTAAGAAAAGGGGGGGAAAGTTACCGGCTTGAAATGAATGTCCTTTGCACTTGAATATGCCTTTTGTTTCATTTTCAAAAGTCTCTCTAAAAGAAATCCTTGTACAAACACCTGGCATTTCACAAATTATTGTGTTGCTTAAGGGCACTTTTTCTGAGCCTAGTCTTTTATTCATATATTGAAAGGGCAGAGCATAAACAGATCACCTTTGTGTGCCCTACCCTCACATGATGGGAGAGGCAGGGCAAGGAGAATAATGCATATACTTTGATGTGTTCTTTCTGTTCTGTTGAAGGATAAATGTAAAAAAAAAAAAAAAAAAAAAGGAAAAATTAACTTCCACATGGATATAAAATAAGTATGTGTTAAAGGTTTTATTTAACCTATTATTTAAAAAGAAGCTATGCAGATGTTACAAAGTTCAAAGGAAAAGTCAATGAATCTCACATTGACATGGAGCAAAGACATATTGAAATGAATTGACAAGAGAAGAAATGGGCTTTTTTTCCCTGAGGGATGAAAAGGAGCGGGAGACAATGCATGCTATTTCATTAGAGTCATCCAGTAATCTCTTCTACTTATTCCCAATATCTGCATCCTCATCAGCAGGGCATGTTGAATGTTTTCTGTAATATGCCAGGTAGCAATTATTTTAGGTTTTAGAGGCCTTATGGTGGGAACTCAATTCTGCATTATAACATGAAGCAGCCATAGACAATATGTGAACAAACGTTCATGATATGTTTGAATAAAACTTTAATTATGGGCACGAAATTTGAATATATTATTTTCATTTAGCATGAAATTTTTTTTTTTTTGCTTTTTATTTTTTTTCAATAAAATTTGGATTGCAGGCCATATTGGGCTAACCTCTAATCTACAGGGAATAACCTGAAAAATTCACAACTAAAATTAGCACATATTTTTCAAAGCACGGATTAATTATAATCAATTATCTTATATAAAAGTATAAATATATATGTATTTACCTGTCTGTGAATATAAATAAATAATAACAATATAAGAAAAAATAAAACCTTATGCAAAAACAGCTGGAAAACCCAAGATTGGCCAAATAAAGAATATGATACCTTATTGTTGACTCTAGCTATATTACCTCAGTTTATCACCCACTTTGCTCATAAGATTCAGCAACATATTATCAAGTCAATATTGCCTTTGAAAATAAAATTCTTTACCCTGAAGTGATTCTCTTTCAGATGCACCTTTATCAAATCATATGGAGCTCCAAACATATTTAAAATATACAGCTTTTAATGCTACCTGGGGAATATCACAAAACTTAGAACCCATTTGTTAACAAATATTTAAGAAATAAGCTGAACTGTATAAACTAAACTATAGATATGAATATTTTCTTTCTAGTAAAAATATTTTTTAAATTTTACAATGAACATGTAAAACAATCAAAACAGTCCCTGAGAATAAACTTTTATCAGCTCTCATATACCCATTGACTAATTATAGTTCCATAAATCAGGAACAGCTATAAAATTAGATCTTTTATATATTTACTAGAGGCCCAATGCACAAAATTCATACAAAATTAGGCTTTCCTTCTTCCGGCTGCCAGCACTAGCTTCCCTCTGGCACCTGGGACCCAGGCTTCGCTCGCAGCCCTAAAAGGTTGTCTGGGAGGTCATTTCGAAGGATTTCCACTCTAATTAGCATATTATGCTTTTATTATAATAGAAGATGTTTACATTACCTATTGTTGTGTTTATTACTGCTATCGACATACGAGGGAAATCAGATATATTCTTGAGATCCTTGAGCTCTTAATAGGTTTTTAAATGTCTATTTTTATTTTTTATGAGTGATTTAATAAAAATATAAGCATATTGTCTATTATCTGGATTCCCCCTTTATGACCCAGACTGCTATACAACTTTTATTTTTATACATGTGTTTATTTTTTAGTGGGCTTTAGCCTATGTTTTAAAGTCTATTGTTTACTATAACATTGGTCCTACTATGAGCTTTGGCTCCTTGTTGCAGGTTATACAAACACTAGGGGCCCAGTGCACAAAATTCGTGCACTGGGGGTGGGGAGGTCTCTCAGTCCAACCTGCCCCCTCTTACATACTGGGAGCCCTCAAGGGATGTCTTACTGATGGCTTAGGCCCATGCCCCTAAGCCACAGTCTAGCTGCCCTTTGTGGGAGGCAATCGGGCTGATCAGGGGAAGGCACCAGCCCCATCATCCCGCTGCTGCAGCCACTGCCAGTCACCACAGGCACCAAGGTGTTTTCATCAAGACGGAACTCAGTAATCTTTCTGGAAGGGTTAAATATTAAATATTTTAGGTTCTGTGGGCCATATGGTCTTCATCATAACTATGCAACTCAGCAGTTGTAGCATGAAAGCAGCTATCAACCGTATGTGAATGAATGAGTGTGACTGTGTTCCAATAAAACTTTATTTTCAAAGACAATGGTGGGTTGAACTTAGCCAAGGACTTAAGTTTTCTAACTCCTATTCTAGAGCATCTGATGAATTCTCAAAAGTCTAAGAAAAAATCATTCTATAATTATACACTATTTAACAAAATTATACATATAATACCTTACGAATAAGAAATTGAGAAAGCTATTATCTGCTTGACAACCTCATCCTTCTTTTATAGAAGTATAATTTAAAATTAGGTCATTGTTAACACTTTATGTTAAAATAAAGATTACTAGGTTTTTCAGATTTGTTTGTTTTTTAATAAAAAGATCTTACTTGAAGAAAATTTGCCTGGATTCAACAAGTTTTTACACAGAATATGAGTAACTGCTTTTTTTTCTCAGCCATTCCCCTTTATATATTTGAGTAACTACATAAATTGCTAACCATATTCCTAAGTACTATATAGGCCTGATCTTTTCATGCTCATCTTGAAAGTGCAGAATTTTTAGACTATTAGCCAAATCCAAGGTGTTTGGATGAAGAAATTTCAATGTTAAAATATAATAGTAGTTCATCTTCTAACAGACCAGAAAGAAAGTTTAAAAGTTCTCAGTTCCCCCAAAATCTGTTAGGTGAATGATTTGCAGAATTTGTGAAAATTGACATTTAAAAATATATATATTCAATGAACATTCAATTACTAAGTTGATTAATTTTTACAAATGCATCTATAAATATACTTATTTTTTAATTTTGGTGAATTTAACAAATGTTTTCTATATGAATAATTCAGGTAATATAATCTCTTTTAAATTGCTTTTAAAGTTACGATTTTGTCTTCTAAAATACCTTTTTAATTCTCAATTAATATTGATTTAACTTATTTAATTATTTATAAATTTTATAGCAATTCATACTGTAGAACTATTAATACATTAATAGTTTTTAATATTTCTGTAAATTTTAGCCTATTGGCTCTTTTGTCTTCAGAGCAATATTTTAAATAATTACTTGGTTGAAAGGTGATTTTTACAAGATCAAAAGATGATTTAATCTTCTTATGGATATATTTCATATTTAGAAATTTGTAATTTATATTCATCAAAGTTTAGAGTAATATCACCATCAAAAATCTGATTTACAGTTACCATAAACATAGCTTTACCTATAAATGTTCAAAAACAAATTAATTGATTTAAAATTTTAACTATTTTGCTAGTAGTTATTACAAAATCATGGCTAATATGCCATTTAAAAAAAAAGTTAAACTTACTTAAAGCCTGAAAGAATAAAAATGAAATTGCAAAGTTATACTTACTTAAAGCCAAAAATAATTCCATCACATATGAAATAGCCTAGTTTTATATTTTAATTGATAAAAATAACAAAATTAAGGCTGATGTATTCACAACAGATTTATAAAAGGAATATATAGTTATTGGTCATAATTTTAAAAATTATTTACACATTCCTCTAAGAGTTTATGCACTTGGTAAAAGCTAAAATGTTGGTGATGGTTTAATTAATTGATTTTGGGCAGAATTGATCTACAACCAGCAGAGATAGCCCTAGTTAAGGAAAAGAAAATAGCTTTGCTTGCCTTCAATTGAAAACTTAAGCTGGAATACCAGAATCAGTATGACCGTGAAGTTCTATCTATAGTGAAGTAAACGTTTTAAAACTTGTGTTCACCGTTGTTGTTTTTTCTTGATTCAAGAAACTAGTAAATGCTTTCCTCCATTTTCACCTACAAAAGTTCTCAGAAAATTTTTATTCGGTATCCTCTTTTTCGTATCAGCAACTGTCCACATTTGCAACAAATCTACTTCCCTCTAATTCTCATACGAAACCTAAGCCTCTTGTCATTTTCTGTCATGGAATAGCCCTTCTCATCAGTTGTTTTCAGGTGCTCTTTGCATGTTCTCATCATTCCATTCTCACTTCTTTTTTTAAATTTGTCTTTGTTGTTGAAAGTATTACGGATGTTCCTCCCCCCCCCCCCCCCCACATTGACCCCCCTTCACCCTGCACCTTCTAGAACTTCACCACAATATTGCCTTTGTCCATGGGCTATGCATATATGCATATAAGTTCCCCCATTAAATCTCTCCCATTTTAACTCCTTTTAGGTTCCGGCACTATAATCCAGTTAGAAGCTCCATGGTTCCTTTATTACAATTATGATCTCTCTCTCTCATTTTCCCCCTCATCTTGCCAAGAGCAAAAGTTGAATGGATGATTCACTATAACTAGTCCCACTCTTGACTAGACAAGACTATATGCATCCAGTAGATCAAGGATTTGTTTTACCCAAAAAATATTTTCAAAAGAATAAACAACCCAAGTGAAATTAAGTTGACCTTTGATGAGATAAAAGGGATAAAAATCTATAAACCTGGCTTCTCTGAAGATTTTTTTTTTTTCGGGAATGATTTTGTGGAGGATATAATATGCCTGATTTATTTATTGCCAAACAAATATTAATTACATGGGCAAGAAGCCTAATGGCTTTAATGTGGAAGAAAATGGGATGCTGGTGGGAGTTAGCTAATTTCTTTAAACAACGTGTGGAAATGACAATGTGGCTGTAGTTTGTCACAATATGTAATGGATGGAATAGCTTAGGACAGAGAACACTCATGGTCAATGTCATCTTTTAAGCCTCCACCTAAATGTTCTCCAATTCAAACCTTATGAAGGTAGGGGTGTCTTTTCCAAGTTTGTATGATAGTTTCTTTCAAGTATAGTGTGTGATTTTATTTTGAAGAAAAGAAATATACTATATATAGATATAGATATAGATATAGATATAGATATAGATATAGATATAGATATAGATATATCAACAGCATTATATATATATATGTATAATGCTGTTGATATTTATTAGAAAGTGGTTGTCAATACTTTGATTGTCCTAATTATCCTCAACCTGTGAACTAGATTATTTTGAGGAATTGAGGAATTGCCATATCTTAAAACGTTCAAGGAAACTTTTGTCCTGATAAAAGAATAGTAATGAACTGTCCATTGGAAAATATTTTCAAATTACAAAATTAATACATGAGCATGCAATTCAAATAGTACATACATAATATGTATAGACTATTATGAAATAGTGAAATCCCCCATAACTCCATGATTTACACACACACACACACACACACACACACTCAGTTGAAGAATTGATGCCTGGTAATTATAGTCCCCTCTGAATAGGGTTTTTATATGCATCCTTAAACACTTTCTTATGCATTTTCATTCATGTACATAATATAAACTGGTTCATAGTTTGATGTTTTGTAAAAGTTTTCTCACCTCATATATTTTAGAGATCTTTCTGTGCTAGTAATATATATTTCATTGTTCACACTTGCATAATATTCCATAGCATGGATAATTTATGTAATGGAAATACCATAGTTAATTCCACAGTATTGCTTCATCATAATATATTCCATAGATTTATCACATTTTGCTTTTTTATTGGCATTCCAGTTGTTTCCATTTTAACTATTTAAAGAAGGCTGTAATAAAACTAGGTTTATTCAAATTTCCCTTGGGATAGTAAAGTAAATACCTGTTTTCAAGTTATTGGCTTTCCTCCATAAATGTGAAATTGTATGGTCTTGTATTTCCAGACTGAATGGTAATTGTTTTTTGTTTGGCAGTAAAAAGTTTTAAAGAGGAGAAAAGAAACAGAGCAGTGACCTTTAAACAGCTTAAGCCTTCCTTGAGTGTCCTAAAAAATGTTTACCTAGGACTTTGTCTTGTAGTCCTAGTACCTGTGCCCACTGTTGGAGTCTCTCGTGTGAGAATGCCTGCTTTGATTGGATACACTCATGTTTATTTTATTTTATTTTGTGTTGTTTTTAAAACAAAAGTAGTCACCAACCTTAGGAGTCAGCTACTTTTATTGGTACCTTACAGGCTGTAACTTTTCTCTTGACTGTCTATATCCCAATTCTTTTTTAAAGAATGTCTTTACCTTAGGGTTGCTTAAGGTCTTCAATGGTTGAGATCATCATAACTCAGTTGGATTTTGACCTCAGTTTATTCCCATCTGCTTTATATCTTCCAGTAAATTAATTATCCAAAACTCTCAGTGCTCTTTCCTATTGACTTTTATTTTTTCATTTTTGTCCTTTTTCGAGGGAATTTGGGGAATGAAGAGATTTGTTCCGTCAGTTCTCTTCCATCTTGATTTAAGACCGCATTTCTTTTATTAGTGACATGAAATGTTTCTAGTTAAATAAATGATGGACTCGTTTGGGGTAATTGATTATATTTTTCCAAATTATTCCTTTTCAGCTTTTAATGGAATTGCTTGGGTTTGTGGTTGAATTTGATCCATTATATTTCTTTTTACTCAGTCTGATTCCAGTAAAAGAGATGATTACTTATCTTGTTTTCAGTTTGAAATAATTGTAGCAGGTATATTTAGAAATGGTCTTTGAACTTGCTGGACATTTAAGCTAATCAAATATTATTAGAAGCATTATTCTTCAGAATTTTCACAGATTTGTCATCAAAGATTTAACATTTTCACATCACAATCTAGAAAAACTCTAAACTGAATCTTTCTCATTTGAAAGCATCAGGAATGAGAGAAAGAATTTACTTTGAAAGGTGAAGGCTCATTCCATGCAGGGATTATTTTCATTACCTATTTGACTGAAAGTTTTAGATTCTTTAACTTATGCCATTTTAAAAAATAGTAAAAAGAACATCTTCTAGTTCCAATATTTAATAAATCCTCTCTTTGCAAAACCTGCAATTTAGTGCTCAACACAAAGCATGGTGTGAGAATTGAATATTAATGCAATTTAGCAAAATCTCTGCACAGAGGAAAATAAGAATAACCTTCTGTATCTCCATGGACACTAATCTCTCCGTGCCTTTGAGTCATATCATTCTCTCTCTTTCCTCTATATTTTTCCTCACCCTCTTCTTTCACAATTAATTTCACACTTATTCAATGTCTCATGGAACCAGGTACTGTATTAGCATCAAAGATAACTAAATAAGAATACAAAGATAAATATACAAAGATAAATAAATAAGCCATCATTCTGACCTCATATTTTGACCTTTCTGTAAGCGCAAATTCAAATGAAAATAGTAGGGATGGAAATGTTCTGAAACATGCTGCATAAATATAACTTGCCATAGAAGGTAAAGGTAAGAACAGTACTTAATTTAAATTTTGGGAAGAGATTTTTTTTTAGTTATAAAATTAGGCCTAAAAGCTTTTAAATTGTTGTTTAAAATGCTAAGTATTAAGTTGAAGGTAATTATGCTATTGCAAAAGGAGGAGACTCAAAGGAAGAGCTGTGCCACTGAGGAAAGTTTGCTTTAACTTTAAAGCTGCAAACATTTGGAGGAGATTATTACGTATGAACACTTTTCTCCTGTGCTTTTTGTTAGTGTGGAGCAAAGATCAAGTAAGACAGTAGGTGTGAAAGTGTTCTGTAATCTGTAATGCTGTATAAATATAGGGTGTCCCAAAAATGTATGCACACACTTAGAATAATTATAAAGGCAGTGTTTATGAAAATACATATCATTTTCAAAATTGAGCTATCAGTTGTGTACATTTTGGGGGACACCCTGTGTAAAGGGGCTGTTTTTGTGAAGGTTCATGGTGTTAAGAGACTACGCAAATCTGAGCTTATCTGGAGCGCATTGGGACAGGAAAAGATAGTAGACTAAGTTTTAAGCAAAATTCTAACACCCTATCTAAAATAATAAAAGGGTAATATGATAATTAGACCGAACATGCTTCCAAATGAAGCCAGGGCTGCGAGGGTAGAGGCAGAGGCAGCAGCCATGGCAACCATGGTGAAGGCTGAGCCCCTTGCACGAATTCCGTGCATCAGGCCTCTAGTATGTTATATTCTGAGATTCCATTTCCAAAAATATCTTCTGTCTACAACCTCTTATCGCTTTTGAAATTAAGCTAGAAAAATTGCTTTTTTGTGATGCTGATAGTAGTATACATAGAAAAGTCATGTTTTCATAATGCAGTAGATTAATGTTTGATATATTTTTGCTATATGTTTTATTAGCTCATAATAACAACTTCGACTAGGTCTTTGTGATGCTATTTTTATTTTCATCATTTTTATTGTTCCGTTTTTATTGATGAGGAAGTAAGGATCAACAGTTAAATAACCAATGTGTGATAGGCTTAACCAAGACCACCTCACTTCTGCTTTCTTTCCATTGCATCCCTGAAGAAAGAAATGTCTATTAAGTACCTATTACAGGGTTAGAGAATTTTAAGGTCTGATAGTACGATTTTTTTCATAGAGCCACCAAATTGGGTCGGGAGACAAATATTCTGGGTCAGAAATAATTAGAGAAGATCATAGACAATGTTTGATTTTAAGTACAGAAGTGTGTGCTTAGAGCAACTTAGATAATGGAAAAAACAATATGGTTGGTTTAGGTCAGGAAATGCTTTGTTAACAGGTGGGGGTGTCCAATTATTTTTAAAAGTTAGAAGAGCCGAAACGTTTTGGCTCAGTGGATAGAGCGTCGGTCTATAGACTAAAGGGTCTCAGGTTTGATTCCGGTCAAGGGCATGTACATGTATTGCAGGCACATCCCCAGTAGGAGATGTGCAGGAGGCAGCTGGTCAATGTTTCTTTCTCATTGATGTTTCTAGCTCTCTATCCCTTTCCCTTCCTCTCTGTAAAAAATCGGTAAAAATATATTTAAATAAAAAAAGAAAGAAAGAAGGGGTAGAGGACCATTTCAGGGTAGGTTAAAGACATGATGAAAAAAGACAGTCATAGTGAAAGAGACATCAAAAGTGATTAATATGACATGATATGCTTTAAGGGGAAATACCAATAACCCCTATAAACAAATATTTTCCTGAGCTGCACCAGTTATGAACATAGGAACTAAATCATCTTTTGCCTCATTGAGGCTCCCAGGAGCACTGACTTGCCTTTTCCCTGCTGTCTTCATTTACCCGTGTACCTTGGCTGGCCTCCTGCAGTTTCAGGACTACAGTGTGTGTCCTTGCCTCTTGCTGGTGGTGGAACACTTCTTTCCCCCACCTTTTTAGATGACATCCCAGAGCAGAACTGCTTGGCCCTGGCATTTAGGGATACCCCCCTCCTTGATTCCTATAGCCTTTCTCCTCCTCAAGGTACATTCATGCTGACAGAGTAGATCAGCCCAAGATGGTTTCACATCCCATCTCTTCCTGGTCCCCAGCAACCGGACAGCCGTAGTCATTTGCTCTTTGGTTTGCTATGGAGCACCTATCACCCCCTTTGTATTTGGGCAGAGTTTACCACTGTGCATCGGATTGGTGTGCTGCAGTGTGCTGGCCTCTCCTTACAAAAGTGAAAGGGGAAGACATACCATTTACCCGATAATTCTGCAGGAGCCAGGGCACAGCCTGTGACCCAAGCTGAGTCTATCAGATGTTGCAGCCTGAGACCTTGATTCTGGAGGAAGGGACTCAGGAAAGCAGGGTCAGTTAGCAGCCATGTGACTACAGCAAGGCTTAGCATTGATGGAAGTGGCTCTAGCTGGGGTCACATCTTGCAGAAGCATCAAAGACTTTTCATTGGACTTGCCTACTTCTTAGTCATCCAGCTCAAATCTTCCCTGGGTCTTGTGTGTGTGTGTGTGTGTGTGTGTGTATGTGTGTGTGTTGTTTGTTTTTTTAGTTTGCATTGTACTCTAGCCTTCTTGCAGATTCTGATTCATTTTTTTTAAGTTAAAATATTTCAAGTTTATTTTCTTGTAAGGAAATTCTGACTCAAAACAAAAGACTCCTTTGCCAAGTCTGGCTTATTGCTCCATGCTGAGTTTTTCTTGTACTGTTTTCTTCCTAAGAAGTGTGTCTTTTTATTTAGCTCTTATCTTCCTCTACCACCCCTGAAGTGGCCAGGTATAATCCTCATGAAAGACTGCTCTATGCCTTTTCTGAATCTTCTACTTCACAGATATATTGAGAAAATTATTAAGTACTATTGAAGGGGTGAGGAGAGGGGAAAATACCACCTAATTGCTTGTGTTAGGAATTTTGAATCTGTGTTCCGGTCCAGTATTAATAATATTCTCACTTAATGTTTACACCGTTTTCATGAAATAAACACTTTTACAGAATAAAAGACTTTGAAGTGGAGAAGAAGAAAAAACACACTACTGAATGTCTTCATTGGAAAACTAGGCATTCTTTAGCAATGCTCTCTTCCCAATGATCTGATAATAGGGAGGTCTCTGTACAGTTCATTGTCTTTGGATGCTCTACAACTCTGTAAATAGATAACTAATGGCAATGCAAATTGTCCATATCCTTAGATGTACAAATCCATTTTGTCTGATGAGGTTAAATTGATTTCCTTTCCTCACTATGGAAGAAGCCAGCTTTTATTTTATTTGTAAGTTCATTTCAGCATTTCTTACCAGAACCAATGTAGATGGGTCTTTAGATTCTCCTCTGAGCTAGATGTAACATTTGATTGGTTATGTCATTAGTTAATAAGTTAAATATAATCTTTTGACACCTGTACACTGTAAATTTGTATGAAAGATTTAATGTTTTTTATAAAAAGATCTTTAAACAAAGTCAGTTTAGAAAATATTACACTTGTAGCCTCTAGTGATTTGAACATAGCTAATGAATGATTGACATACAATTTAAGCCCAGCCCTGGCTGATTTAGCTCATTCGGTTCAGTATCATCCTGTCCACCGAAAGGTTGCTGGTTCCATTCCTAGTCAGGGCATATGCCCTGGTTTCAGGCTCAATCCCTGGGAGGGAGCATGCAGGAGGCAGCCAATCAATGTTTTGCTTTCACATTGATGGTTCTCTCTTGCTCCCTCTCCCTCCCTCTCTCTCTAAAAATCAATTAAAAAAATTAAAAAACTTAAACCCAGTTTTTTTAATTCAACAATATTTTTATAGGAAAGAAGTGTAAAATATCGGTCCTATCACTTCTGTCCACACCTATAAAATACTTTTAATGAGCTTTCTGCCATTCAGCACCCCCTCTCCCCATTTTACTTTAGAAACTACTGACCAATTAGTATTCTGAAACAATGCTTTATCCATTTCTCTTTTGGAATTTCTCCCAATGAATTCCATGGTCAATTAAAAATATTTTGAACTACTAATCTGTACTTCACTACTAACTGAAGAATTTAATTTTCCCACTCACATCTTGCCCTATATACCCTCCAGTATTATTTCACAAATAATATACCTTATACTTACTTTTTTCTCTCTGATTTTTTTATTGTGAAGCCTTTTTCCACTTTGATTTGTCAAAACAAAAAACAAAAAAACAAACAAAAAAAAAACCCTGAAAAGTCAATTCTAATAAATTTTAATCTAACCCATAAGTTTTCCTGTCACAAAGCCACTGCTCCCTTCTCTAAAGGTATAGCATGTATCTATCCAGTCATTTGGCAGTCAATCTTGCAATTGTTTTGGGACATGTAGGCATTTATGTACTATGTTCCTAGAGGCAATATGGTGCATAGATTTTGAAATTGGCTGTCTGTTTCAAACAGAGGTTTGAAACAGACTGTCTGGCTTCAAATCTCATTTCTATCAATTCCTCCCTCTAGAACCTTGGGAAAATTATATAACTTCTTAAAAGTATGTTTTCTTTACCCTGACATAAAGAGAACTTCTATTTGAATGGATTGTTGTGAGGATTAGATGAGTTAATATATGTCAGATACTTATAAATATAAGTATGTGGTATATGTTGTGTAAACTTGACCATTATTGTTATTGTTTCTACTTTAATCATTCTTGGTTTATTTTCCTAATTGAATTTTAAGTTATGTGTGGAAAGAAGTAATTTTTAATATTTTTTACAGTGTATGTCACAGCTTTGACGCTCAATCATTTTGATGAGGGGAGCTACTGAAAGTTTTGAATAGGGTTTTATGTGTCAAAGGCAGTGTGAAGCACCATTCATCAAGGGGTTGGAAAGGCTGGCTCAAGGACTACTACAGATATTCCAATCATGCAATAATTTTTTATTCTTCTCCAATCAACAAACATTTATTGAGTATTCATCATATGCCAGACATAGAGATAAACCATGGGGATTCAGAGAGAACAAGTAAGAAACCATTACAATCTTTAGATCACTTAACATCCAGTACAGGAAAATGAATAGGTAAGTGAATAGAAGCAACCCATTGCTGAGCTTTCTAATGTTTATATATACTACCGTGTTTCCCCGAAAATAAGACCTAGTGCATGGAAAGATAAGACATCCCATGAAAATAAGACCTAGCACAACTATGGAAGAAAAAATTAATATAAGACATTGTCTTATTTTCGGGAAAACAAGGTAGTAACAGCCTAAGCTACCAAAGGACTGAACATCAGTTGACCTGTCGCTATGATGTGCACTGACCACCAGGAGACAGGCGTTCAATGCACAGGTTATGGGTTCCTCCTGTCTGGATCGGGCCTGCAGGGATTGGGCCGAAACTGGCTATCTGACACCCCCAGAGGGGTCCCGGGTTATGAGAAGGCACAAGCCAGCGGAGGGACCCCACTGGTGCAGGAATCTGTGCACCAGGCCTCTAGTAGAAGTAAATGTAGGCACAGGATACAGTGGGAAACAATGACATTGACAGAAATGGTTTCTCCAAAGAGGTGATTCTCATGATTCTGAACAGGAGGCATTGGGAGATAATGGTACTACAAGAGTACTCTAAGCGAGTAGAGCATGTTATTACAGCATGGATGCCATAACCAATATGGCGTGTACTAGAGCTGCAGCAGGATAAGGCTTGGCCATGGCACAAGACAAAGCTGGAGAAGTTACGGGGCTCCACCCTGCCATACAGAAGATTTAGACCTTTTGCTATGGCCAACAGAGAAAGTGTGGAGATCTGAATTCCTATAATAAATGATCAATAAGATTTACAGACTATTGTGATCCTAAGTTATGCTTCATTTTAATATTACAAAAATAAGGACATATTTTTCAGGGGAACAATTAATGTGACAGTGACTGCTCCCCCCACCCAAACAATGAGAATGTAGACTTTCCCAAGCAACAATAATAACAAATTCCATCCTCCCCGTTTTCTTAACACAAGAAAATACACTCTATTTGTTTTTTAGGATAGCTCTTAGAATGTAGAATTCCATTAAGTATGCCATGGCTTTTGTGATGAATTAGCTGTCTCGGTGAGAATAGGGATTTGCAGATATGAGATACAGATCAGAAATAAAAATGAGAGATGAAGAGATGGGAAGAGCGAGGTCCCAAACAAGGCCACTACCTGAAAGAACCACAAAGTTCTTTGAAGCTTGAAAAACTAGAACTTCAAAGCAGTGGCTGCTGGCAGGCGAACAGGTGATGAAGACTGGCTGGCTGACCAACGTCTGCCTATTATCAACTTCATGTTTATGGAAGAAAATTACAAAGTAGGAAATATGCAGTAAGAAGGGATAGCTTGACATTTCAGAAGCTATTTTGGCTCTCCCCTCAAATATTTGACTTCTCCTGCACTGCATGTTCTTGCATTCATTGTATTGTGACATCCTACTAATATATGAAGTCTGATGGTTAACGTCGCTAATCATGTTGAAATAAATCACATTGTGTATAAAACTGAGTTTAATTCTGCCCTCTCTTTCTATCTGACAGGGCGCTTTCAGAACAATAAGTTCCACAAACGTCAGCGCACAAACAAGCCTTCATTATAGAAGCAATTTACTAATGTTACATAAATCATGGTGAGAAACAAAGGACATCTTAGTCTAAGAGGCAAACCTTTCAATCATCTAACGAAAGAACACTCCCTCAAATTTGTAAATATGTATTCTCAGGTTGTAATATTAAAAGTTCTTATAGCTGCTGAATAAAAATTATTTACGTATTTCATGCAGCAGAAATGTGCTTATCATTAATTGCTGAGAACTATTCCTGTACATATATTATGTATTTACACATTTACATAAAATAATATGTAAAATAACAAAGTACATCAAGATATCTATTTTAGAAATTCCTTAGCAGTGGATACCTGCAGTTTTTAGTAATAGGGAACTACCTCTCATTCTCATACGCAAGAACTATATTCGGTAAAATATGTAAGTCACCAAGAGTCCTTGGCATATGACAGATGTGGTAATAAAACAAAGTAGTGTGTAATACAATAATATTATTTCAATTTTAAAAATGTGTGGTGCTGTCTATCGTAATGAACTTTTATTCAGCTGATTTCATCATCTAGTGCCACGGTTAATAATGAAAGAGTTCAGATTAGGAACTCTCTTTAAACTCTTTTAAACTGTCTATAAACTCTCATGTACTATGAATACTTTGGTACAAATTTTTATTATGAAACCGAAGAATATATATCCTCTTCAATGAATTCGTAGGCCTAAAATAAAACTAACTAGTCAACTTATTCCCTTATACTATTCCAGAATCTTATACGAGATAGTTTTCAGAGATACAAATAACTGATTGCAAATAACATGTTTTTCATATAAAAATAAAAACAAGAAAATAGGCAAAGGAATAGAGTGAAGAGAAAAATAGAAGTAGAAAAAAGGTAAAGTCCTAAGGAGCATCTTGATATAAAAGATGATCTTGACAAGTTGCTAAATGTGGTTTAAAAATTTATTCAGATATAATAGTAAACACATTTAAAAAACATATATTTTTATTTTTAGACATTTATTTTTAAAGATAATTTAAAAATTAATAATAATCTATTAAATAAATAATGTTTACTAAAATTTTGTATTCTAAAAAATTAATATTCTAAAAAATAATTCTTAGGAATACTAGAAATCTAAGCAATATGGTACCCATGGGAATTTGCAATGATTTTACTACATGGATATTTGGGATTCCCACTTTTTTTTAGGAAGAATTTTATCTGGAAAATATTTATTGAATATAACTTTTTTTTATTGGTTCTTGGGTTTTCAAGAAGCTTGGGTCATGAGACACCATTGAAAGGATGTTGTGGTGGTGGTCCATTTTAAATCTAGAACAGGTTTCTCAACCTCAGCACTACTAACATTTGGGTCAGATAATTATTTGCATGTGGGGTGGGAGGACACTGTCTTGTGTGTTATAGAATTTTGAGCAGCATCTCTGCCCTATACCCTCTAGATACTAGTAACATCAGGAAGTTGTCACATCCAAAAATGTCATCAAACATCGCCAATGTCCCCTGAGGAGCAAAACCACCCTCAGCTTTAGATGAACCACCCAGAGGATGAATTTCAGGGGATAAGACAAGTGGTAAAATCAGACAGATAATTTGGAAGACATTGGGATGGAAAATATTGGAATAAAAAGAGAAATGGGGGGAATAGGGGTGCTGGGAGAAATCATGGGTTTGTTTTGTTTTTTTTGAAATGGAGATTCAAGGTACCTGGGTTATATTCAAGCAGATGGGTCTGACAGATAGATGAATATACAAACCTGTAACTTTGTAAAGAAGTTTCCACTTGAAGGGACGTTTTGAGTGCTGTAAGCTAAAGTGAGGATGGACTTGTATAGAGGAGCAAACAAGTGGGCCAACAATACAACCTGGGAACGTAAGGAAATAGAGGGGTGGAAAGCATGAGAGAGAACCAGCTATTAAAGACAAGGAATGGTCCCGGGTAGGAGAAGAGCTGGAAAAGTGTGAGATCACGTCTGACAAAGAAGCCTTTCAAGAAAGAAGCTGTCTTAGGAGCAATGCTACAGAAAAGCACATTCAAGCAATAAATGCAAAATGTTCTTTGGGCATGGCAGTCAGTTTGAGAGGGAAATACAAGACTAAGTGGAGACTGTTATTCTGCTCTATAAACTTCGTGGCTGACACATAGGGAGTACTAAAAAATGTGAGATGAATGAAAGAATAAATAAGTAAATTGAATTGAATTATATTGAAAAAGCACCTCTTTTGAGAATAGAGAAGCAGATCTCTGTGCCTATAATAGTTTTTTACTATAATAGTATATCAGATATCATATCTAAATATTTTTTGGTAATGCAAAATGTCCAATGACTATGTATGAAGTATTTTGAGACTCTTGGAAATAGGCATTTCAGATATATATTTTTTAATACATCCCTTTCTATACCAATATGCACATATAGACAGTTGAATTATGCCAGTCACAAAAAAACTTCACTGTGGAATTGGACTCATTTAATTTATAAATGGTCATTTGTACATCCTGAAATATGCCAAGGTCTGTTTAGAAGGCTGTGAACAGCTGTGTCATGTAGCTAATGGATTTTACCACCAGAGATGTAAGAAGTAGATATAATACTTATCACCAGCATGATGTGTTCTAGATAACAAAAGTAGAGACAAGGTTTTCTTGCATGAAACTTTAATGTAATTGGTATGGATTTAAGAATTACTTTTTTTTCCTACATGTAGTTCATGGTATTCAGTACATACACTTAATATCAATTTCCAATTAATATTAAGATATTTTTTAAAATAATAAACTAGTTTCAGCTGAATTTCATTAAACACTGGCATATGTAGCCTTTTTGCTTACTCTACAAGTTGAGAAAATCAAATATTAAATGCTGTAGAAATTCATTTTCTAAGTTGCAATTGCAGTTGAAGGAAATTAGTCATTTACCCTTCTTGTCAATGCTACAAGAAAAGAGCAGTGCTAAACTTTGCCAGTTTGAAATTTTTTACATTATGATTTTACTCACAAGACACTTTTTCTGTGTATGTACTCTCAGAGTACACATTTAATGGCTCAAATGTCATTATTTTTATTGCCATTGTGCATCTTCAGTATATAATAAAATACTATGAATAATAAACTATTGCAAATAATCTCTTCAGAAGTTGTTTGGGTGCCACCAAAGAATAAATTTGCTCTCCTTTTGTAGTTAAATTTAATATCTTAACTCTATTTAGACATACGTTTTCAAGGACTTGAATGATTGAAAAGAGTAATGCATGATTCTCAATCAAGTTAGTATGACTTGCATACTTGTCTGTATTGATACATTACTGAATAATGACAAGGCATAAATAATAAGCATAAATTATAATTCTTATTCTCAGGATCTTGCAAGCCTGTGGGAGAGAAGGGACCATATATAAATCAATAAGAAAATAGTTACACGCTTAGCACTCTAGAACTCTGTGCATGGGTAGAAGGTATTTGGCATAGAAGACAATCAAGAAGGCCAGATGTGTTCTTCGTCTATTTTATGTTGATGTTGATAATGGTCCCAAAGAGAAGCTTGTTTTCCCAATTTCTACTCTAATCTTTTTTATGAGAAAGGCGGAATTAAATTTGCCATTTGAAGGATTAAAGCAAGGGATCAAGAGACAACAGATCTTGAGCATTTTTTTAATCTGAAGGGTGTTTTACTATACTTTCCTAATTGAGGAAAGAGAACCACAGGTCTGCTTTGGGCATAGCTAATTTTACTTAGTCTTTTGAGACTCACAGTAGTAGGGAAGTGGGTCCTTAAAAAGAACTTAAAGTATATATATTATCCGTCACTTAGCTTTTTTGGCAATAGCTTTATTTTTTTGGTTTTTAAATAATATGCCTTTTTACTTAAAAATATTCATTGTAATTGCTACCACAAGCAAACCAATAATCTGTTTTGTACTTAGAAGTTCATTCACTGATTAAAATAAATCACTAAAACGTGCTTTAGGAGAATAATTTATATTCCTTGAGTACAAATATCATTGTACTTCCTGAGGCCAAGAAAGTATATTCATCTAGAAAGTAATACTGATAAATTTAAGAAAAGATTGAACCATTTTAAAATAGAGTAGGCTCTTGCAAGCAAAGCTAATTTAATCTTGTGGAGTTTGGAGGGTTATTTCACACTGACCCAGAGATTGGCTATTACATTGGAAAGCATTCAGAACAGTCATGTGGACTACCTCAAATTATCCAAGAGATTTAAATTCCCTTGCAGAAGTAAGCAAATGATTGTGTCTTCACATCTGCTCTCAGTACAAAGCACAACTTCGTCTACTGGATTCCAGACCAAAGCAGCTTTACGTAGAGGAAGATGTGTTATCAACGGATCATGAAACCTGAGAGAAATACTGTCTGTTCACTCTTCTTAAGTTGCCAAGAAGGGAAGTCACAGACATGAGCCATGTGCTTGCTAAAAGGCCGGCAGAACCATGCGTGGAAGAATTGTAGGTATCTGATGAGGTATCCGTCATCTGTGTAACATATACTTCTGTTTTCTCAGTGTTAAGACAGCTCTGGGCTAAAGTGGAGGAAAAAGCCTCAGGCTCTGATCTCCAAGAATTGAATTCTTTGTAAAGGTACTGGATAGGTTGAGGCTAGAGATTTGTCTCAAGAGACCTGCGTTCCTCAGACCTTCCTTTGCCAAAAGTAACTGAGTGAACCTAAACAATGGACACGCTCTCCTGGTCTTCTCTTTCTTTCTTTGTGCCATATGGAGCTTGAACAAGGCAATCTCTAAGGTATCTGCTATCAATAGTTTTTTAATAAAAGGCCCTTTTAGGATTTCCTATTTATTCCCAAGAAAGCCTTGAACATTCTATGAATGAACAAACTTACCATCACATTTGAAAATGGAGAAAGAACCCTAACTGGTTTGGCTCAGTGGATAGAGCATCGGCCTGTGGACTGAAAGGTCCCAGGTTTGATTCCGGTCAAGGGCATGTACCTTGGTTGCGGGCACATTCCCAGTGGGAGGTGTGCAGGAGGCAACTGATCAATGTTTCTCTCTCATTGATGTTTCTAACTCTCTCTCCCTCTCCATTCTTCTCTGTAAAAAATCAATAAAATATATTTAAAAAGAAAAAGAAAATGGAGAGAGAAAGGCAAAGCATGGACAGCAGTGTCAGCTCTCAACTGTGATTCCTTTTCTCCTTCTACTCGCTCTCTTTTCCCATCATCTGATTTTCTTTAAAGTGACATTACCCAAATACATAAAATGAAATTATGTCTGTTCAGATTGAATGCCTAGTAGATGATGATGAATGCCCTGGTTTTTATACAAGACTTAGTGAAAACCAATGCAAGAGCCCTATCACCAGGTTGAATAACACCTTTTATTTGACATTCCAGTCTCTTTTGAAGTGTGAGATGTGAGAGAATTCATTTTAATATTTTACCTTCTTTTATAATACTATCTTTTCAACAATGCTTTCTTAAAGATCTGAAATCCCACTGTGTTGGGTTCTGACATTGTGAAATGGCTGCTTTAGTGTTGGCACAGATTGTTTCATATACTTATCAGTTTTTAGAAAGAGTAATAAAAAATGATCATTAACCTGTTTCCAAATAGGAGTTATTCATGTTTCCTAGTGAGTCAAATAGGAGATCAAAATAAAGGACCTTGGCAAGAATATGACAGAAGATTCCTTTGGTAGCACCACCTAGATAGAGTCCTGTTACTACTGCACCCTAGGGACATGGTGAGTTCTGCTAACAGTGCTTGTAAGTACCTTTTTCACAGCAATAGAGTCAAAATCTCAGGAAAACTTTTCTCTGCTACTCAATATTCAAATATTTATATTTTAATAATGCCTAGCTAATGTCATTCTTTTTAGCCCTCATCTAAATGGTCTCAGTTCTCTAATATGGCCATAATACCCAATATTCTCTTTGACCACACATTTTAGTCACTTATTCTGCATATATCTGCTACATGCCTATTGTTTTCAAGGTATGCATGAGCAAGATAATATGTGCAGAAAAGTCAGAGTTACCATCCACAATGACTTAGATCAGGGGTCCTCAAACTTTTTAAAGTGGGGGCCAGATCACGGTCCCTCAGAGAGCTGGAGGGCCGGACTATATGAACTACTAATTCCTACTGTAACACCTTGGCTGCGCTCACTGCCCAAAAAACCTGGCGGGCAGGATCAGACTCCCCTGGGGGCTGCATGTGGCCCGCGGGCCGTAGTTTGAAGACCCCTGACTTAGATTGTGGAAGGGAGTACAAAAAAATAATATACAATGAGAAAAACAAAAGAGCAAAATCCAGCATAACAGTCATGGAACAGATGTAATGAGGAAGGGCTTTGTTTTGTTTTGTTTTGTTTTGTTTTTTAAACCAAGTACTTTGACTTAAAGTCAGGGAGCTTAACACTGAGTGAAACCATCAGGGAAGGCTCCATGGAGGAGGTATCGCTTGAGGGTGCATTGAAAGATATGAAGGACTGAGATAAGCAGAGAAGACAGGATGGTGTGAACTAAGCCAATGTTTCTCAAGGGCCATCTGTACCACTGATGTGTATAACATACTAATACAATAATTAAATATTGAATAATATTCAACCACACAGTGAGAAAGTTTTCTCTTTTCACAACCACCCTAAGAGGAAGGAATTGGCCCGAGGTTAGGAGTGAAGGATCTTACTAATGGGCACATAACTATTTGGTCATACAAATGAGTTTGGAACCCAGGCCTGTTTCATTCTAAAACTGATGTTCTTCATCATGCCTGGAAACCCTATTCATCTTCAGGCCCCAACCTCAATACTAGCTTTTTCGTCTAAGCCCAACTTTCCAACAGATGGCCAATTTCTTTTTGACCATTCTGCACTGGCATTATGTGTTTCTGGGTAGGGATTTCCTTTTTCCTTCACTAGAATTGTTTATCTGCCCATCTGAAGACTAGGTAGTGAGTACCTAGAGGCCTATTCACATGTTCCAAGGCATCAGCCCTGTACTTTCCTCATGGTTAAGGCTCATATTGTTTGAACTGAGCTAAATTCTCTCCCTATGCCATGGCCTATCACCGAAGTGCAGCTGCACCTCCTCAGAGTGGAAGTCAGAGCAGGAGTTCTGGAGAAGATAGCTCATGAGCTACCTAGAAAGGCTTTTGTCAAATTCCAAGAATCTAATTAACTAATTTTGAGCGAATCATCCATGCTTTGAATTTGTTTTTAACTTTGGACTCTTTTTATTCCTGGGTTTTATAATGCCTGGGTTGAGCAGCACAGAAATGGATACCTGGTAATTATAAACTTCTAGATCCCAAAAGATAATTTTAAAAAGTATCTCACCAAAGAAGGCATACAAAAAAAAAAAAAAAAATGTTCAACCTCACTGACAATTAGGGAAATGCAAATCAAAACTACAATGAGATACAACTCTACACCTGTTAGAGTGGCCATTATCAACAAGACAAGAAATAACAAGTGTTGGAGAGGTTGTGGAAAAAAAGGTTTCCAGAGGGAAGAGAGTTGGGGGGGGAAGGCGGTCTTAATACAAGGTGACAGGATAACATTTGACTCTGGGTTGTGGGCACACAGTACAATACACAGATCTTCCACATCTGAAACCTATATGCTCATGTTGACCAATGTCACCCCAATCAATTGAATAAGTATAAAAATATTTTAAATAAAATATAAAAAGATTTTTTAAAGTAAATGTAGCATAACAAAAATTTTAATTTTTATCATCACATTACATCCCTCCCCCCCTCTCCAAAAAAAAAAGTATCTCTCCCAACTCTTTTAATTTTATCAATGTGGGAACTGCAGACTAAGGAAGTCTCATGAGTTGCTTAAGGTCAATAGGGCAGGCCTCAATGAAAGGTCTCTTGATTTCTGGCAGTAAATTATCTTCCATACTGATGGCTTTTTGCTTGGAGGTCATGTGCTCTTCTTCCCGCCCATTGTACGAATTCCTGACTACAGTAGCAGTGATGTCAGCAGGTGCTGCTTTTGAGCCTGGAACAGGAGCTCACTATTTTTTAAAAATCTATTCATTTTTAACTTAAAAAGTGCCTTTTTCTCTACTGAACCCAATAGAACCTTATATTCATACTCATTGCTCTTAACCCTAGAGGCTTCCTTCAGTGATCCTCTTCTCCCAAGACTTTATCTACGTCTGTAAATTGAGGGCTTTCAAATTTGTATCTCCAGACCAACCTTCTTCTCTGAACTCTAGGCTCATATACTGCCTGCTGGATATCTCTCTTGAAATGTCTAATAAGCCTCTCAGATTATTATTTATTATTGCTGCATAAAGTGTTATTGTTTGCATTTGGTCCAACGCATGGGAGAGGGCTGCAGGGTAGTTAAAAGGATGCATAGTGGGCTCGGGGAGAAGTTCAGGCAAAAGCCAGACTCCAGGGGGATGCAGAGGGGCCCCTCAAAGGCTCCTAGTCGTGCTTGAGGGTGAGCCTCTGAAAGAGATACTCGCCCCGCCCAGCCTGGGGCCCGGCCAGCCTGTGGAGGTGAGCCAGGTGTGACCCATCTCCTTGATGAGTTTTACCTGCTCGCCCCCCGGAAGTGGTTCTCCAGGAGGTCACAGAGATGAGGGTCTGAGCACGAAGAACCCAGGGCCTGCAGCTCCACAAGGGCCTGGCTCAGGTTCCCCTCCAAGGCCAGGGCGGCTTCCATGGCGGCCTGAGTTTTGCCCGCTCATCCTGGGAGGCTTCAGCGTGTCCTGGAAGAGAATGCGGCCACCGCCCTGATTTTGCATCTTTGAGATGCGGAGCCCTGGGCTTCTCTGCCAACTCGCAGAAGAAGTGGCCCAAGCCCCCCGAGAGCCACATCATCAAGATGGGGAGAAAAAAAAAAAAAAAGAAGCCCAGAGAGAGGTAGGTGGGGGAAGCCCGCAGTTGCAGGCTGGCCAGGCGGTTGACAGCATCCACCTCCTCGGTGGAGTAATTCTGACGAATCTGGGAGCTCATGGTTGTTCAGCAATAGGAGATTAGTAGGGGGAAAATTTGTGTTGGCTAGTCTCTGAGTTGGTTCTGACGGTGCTGACTGGATAAAACACTGGAGAGTGGTCAAAGGCTGGAGAAAGGGGGCATCCCTGAGTCTGTTCCATCCAAATACTGTTGAAGCAAGAGAGAGATCCAGGCCTGCTGGGGGCACTGTCAGGCCTCTGGCCTCTCTGATTTAATACCAGAAAACAAAGTCTTGATTATACCTTGCTACCAAAAAGCTCTCTCCTATCCCCCAGTCTTTTTCATCTCATGAAACTTTATTTTTCCAGTTTCTCAGGCCAGAAACCTAAATGTGTCTTATTCTTTTTCATTGTATACCTAACCCCTCAGCTACCATATTGGCTCTACTTTAAAATTACTTCCAGAATCTTAACAAATCCTTACCAACTCCACTGATCTCATTGTAGTCCAGGCTACTATTCACTCTCGCACAGACAACTTTAACTTGTATAATTAAAAAAATTGATAATGCCATCTTAATATAAACCTTTGCCTATATGTATTGAAGGGTGTAGAGGTAAGGACAAAACATCACATAGCAAGAAATTCTCTCTACAAACTACCTGAGCTTTATTCATCTGTAACAAGGTACTGGTTGGTATGGCACCTTCTAGAAAGATGGCTTAAATTTACCAGTCTGTTCTGCTCATCTGCTAAAAGATTATATCCAGATTGGGCCCAGACCACTGGCTCTACTGTTCCCATCTAGAGACTTTTACTTTCTTCATCTACTGTGATTATAATGACCTGCTAGGAAATCTAAAAAGAAACTCTGAAGTCGACCACTTTGGGCAGGCTGATCTCTAGCTAGCCCTGTTTTTGGCTTTGCTGGAGGTTACCTGGAGGCTTTGAACTTCTAAAAAGCAGTAGAGATGGGCAACCTGCCATTTCTGTGAATGCTTTGCATAGCTTGGCATCACAAAGTAATAAAGAACACAGCAATAACAATTGGTACTATTTGCCTAATATTTACCATGTGCCAGGCACTGTGCTTGGCACTGTACAAAACTCTCATTTAATCTGCACACCTTTATATAGTAGATGGAACCCCTGTTTTCTAGAAGAGGAAACTGTGCAGAGTGGGCATTAGTAGGTGCAGTGGGTGCCTCATCCCGATCCCCTTTGTTGGGTGGGGTACAGTCGGTTGTCAGTTTGTTGCGTCTCAGCTCCGAAAGGACCCTTCAATATATGCTCTGTATTAAGAGAATTCCAGTAAAGGGCATGAGAGGGACACTGTGGGAGGAAGAGGCTCTTCTGCCTGTTTCCTAGTGGCATTGGAGGTTGGCTTTGGGAGTGTGAGGACATCCGGTGAAGCATGGATGTTACACTGTGGACAGACAAGTGGACAGACAAGTGGCCTGGGACCAATCTGTGGTGGACCAATCCTTCAGGCAGACAAGTCTGTGGTGCAATTTACCTTCTAAAGTTCTCCTAGGGATCAGGTCAAAGAGAAAATTTACGAGAAACCCTGTCCTGTCTGTTCTCAGCTCTCTCTCTCCCCTTCTCAGTCCTGCCCTCCTCTTTCCCTCATGGTCTTTTCCTGAGAGTACTTCCTTACGAAAGTGTGTGTAACCTAATCCTGTGTCAGGCTCTGCATTGGAGGAATCTGACTCCTGACATGTACCAAATATGTACCCCAAACACAGCCCCTCTATGAACCTGTGGTCTTAGCCTAGCCGTAATCTTTCCAGAACCCCAGCACAGCTCGCACCCTCTTTCCCTATCCCCGCCAGCACCCAGACCTCATAACACCCACAGCATCAGTGGCTGATCGCCTGCTCCCCACTTGCACTCAGCACTCCAGAGGGTGATGGCTGTTGTTTGCCCAGCAACCCATATCCTCTGCAGCCTGGCCAGACCAGCGGACTTCTCTACTGTCTGGTGAGCTGAACGTTACTTTCTTCAAGTTATTCCTTCTGTGGATTCTGTTCCCCAGTCCTAGGATACTATGCAGTTATTCTTTTGTTATCATTAGTAATTATTTATATTAAAACGTTCCTGCTTTACTTATTGTATAATTTTTATATCCAGATTGGACCCAGGCCACTATAGGCCCATCTCATAGCTGCCGCAAGCATTGGCTGCTAACGCCGCTGCCAGATTCCTCAGATAATTGCTCTCAGTCCATGAGAGCTGCTTTGCCCAAGAGATGAGCACCCTCCCTAATCCTCCTGCTCACCTTTGGGCCGGAGCCAATGACTGGCCCACAGAAACTAGCTCCTTCAGGCAGACAAGTCTGTGATGCAAGTTACCTTCTAGTTACCTCCCCTATGAATAAGGTCAAAGCGAAAATTTATGAGAAACCCTGTCCTGTCTGTTCTTAGCTCTCTCTCCCCTTCTCAATCCTGCCCTCCTCTTTCCCTCATGGTCTTTTCCTGAGAGTACTTCCTTAAGAAAGTGGGTGTATCCTAATCCTGTGTCAGGCTCTGCTTTAGAGGAACCTGACCTCTGACATGTACCAAGGCCACAGAGCTGGTGAGTGTACCAGGTCTAGTTGCATCAAATCCTGTGCTCTTACCCAGCAACTTGTCTTGGATGAGGAATCTCCCACCTCCAATGTATTCCCCCTAACCCAGTGGTTGGCAAACTGTGGCTCGAGAGCCACAAGAGGTTCTTTGGCCCCTTGAGTGTGGCTCTTCCACAAAATTAAGTTAATAACAATGTACCTACCTATATAGTTTAAGTTTAAAAAATTTGGCTCTCAAAAGAAATTTCAATCATTGTACTGTTGATATTTGGCTCTGATGACTAATGAGTTTGCCCAGCACTGTCCTAACCCAGTGTGCTTTCTGTGCTCTGCTTTGAGGATGGTCTGTGACTGGTTCAGAGGGAAGTTTGTGATACTGGCTCAGCAGTCTCCAAGGTCTGTGCCCTCTGTTCCCAGGGGGCCATATGTGCCTAATTGTTTCATGGAGGTTTACATAGCCCCTGCTTTTCATCGCCCAAGAGTGTAGCCCAACATCCTGACCCTCCCAGTTCCCTGAGCTGAGTCGGCTTGTTTAGCTAAACTATGCTCCTCCTGCTCAGCCAAATTTATTTGGGCTAGACGAGTTCTCCGTGCCCTGAGTTTTGTGCACCAAGGTTCAGAAACTAAGATGACAGCTTGACACTCGCATGCCTGTTAGGTAAATAATAGTTTTTATTGGGGGCCATAGCAGTGGATTTATTTATAACTCCTGCCACCACACACTAGCACTTAATGGGGTGGTGGGGACAGACACTCGAAAGGCTGCTTAGGGACCCAGAGGAACCAGGAGGATGGAGACTTGGCAGAGACTGTAGGTGTCAATCTTAAAAGATATTTGGGCCAACACTGAGAGAGAGCAGCTTGTTCCAGTCCGTTCCGTTTTCAGATGCTCTAACACAGAGGGAAAGACTCAGCAGACGAGTCAACAAGTCTTGGCTGTAATTGTCTCTTTTCCATGATCCCAACATGTATTTTGGTTTTGTGGATTGTTCTTTGACCACCACATGCAGATTCCTTTGGAGAGTTATCAGCCTTGTCAGTGCTCCCTGGTCGACTCTGACTCCTGTTTTCCCATTTGGTGGTAATTACTTGACAGTTACCCAGCTTCTCTCCTTTCGTCAGCCATGCACACATGTTAATAAATAAAAGCCTGGTGCTCTTATGGGCTCTCCTTTTTTCAGAGAGGCAACCTATTTCACTTCAGAGGTGGTTCCGCTCTCTTCAGCATTGCCACATTTCTTACAGCTGTAGCTAATCCAGCCACAATTTCACTTGTCCCTCAGTTAAGTGAAATTATTAGCCATCCCTGCAGAGTGTCAGCAAACTGCAAATAGAAATGCGCCCTGAAAGGCAGCTGAATCCAACTGAGAGGTGAGAAATTAATAGAAATTTAGAATAATGGGCAAGCTTGCAATGAACCGTTCATGAGTTCAGAAAGCTAGTTCCTTTGGTAATTTGAATGAGCAGCTTTGCTAATAAAGTTTGGCTGTGTCTCCTGAACCTTCCAGATCTAGCTGTCATTCACAAACAGCTTGAATTATCACTATCCCATCAAAGGTTGCCCTTCCCCTCAGCTTGCCGACTGGCTCTGAAAGCAGATTTTTCTCCACTGTAGGCAGGGAATGGAGGGAGAAAAAAAGAGAAGAAGCTTTTAGCACCAGCTGAGGCAGGCTGGCCTACATCAACATCAAGGATGAGGCATGTTTATTTCATGAAGGTAACTTTGGATGAGTTTCAAGTGGAACAACGTTTATTGGAAAGGGCAGCTGTTCTCCATAGAAATTCCCAATTATGATCAAGATCTACCCATGGTTCTTGACCCCTCTACTCAGTAGATCTGCAAGTAGATCCCCACTCCTCTGCCCACAGTGGGCTCTAAACTGCAGAAAAATGAGCCAATGTCACTGGCATCTTCAAGCTTTTCGCAATCCTCTCCTTCCCCACAGGAGTGAAGCACATTAGCATTTGCTTATCACCTTTATTTACATGCTCTTAACTCTTCTCTCCCCAGTAGCACAGAAATGTATGTCCCTCAGGGAAACACAAAGCATGGCCCACTCACAAATACATCAGGAACCCCTTTTGCATTCTCGGCAGTTTCCCGGGCAGTTGGAGTGCTGTTCTCAAGGAAACGGTTATCAACAGGATTGATTTTTCCATTCGGCCCCTGGGATTGCAGCAGCCTGGCAGCTGGCCAGGGGCAGGGCGCTGAGGCCTCCCGGGAGGCCGAGGAACAATTCAGGGATCCGAGGGCAGGGTGAGCAGCCAGAAGGCATGGCTTTGATGCAAGTAAAGCAGTTTGGTGAAGAGCTCAAACGCTAGGTTTCCCACTACATTGCAGCCATGTGATGGTACAGAAGACATTTAGCCTCCCGGAGACCATTTCTTCATATTTCCATGGAGACTGTTGCAAAGTTACTGTTGAGGGCTATTTGAGGGATCCATGTAAAGTCTTAGCATAAACCCTGGTAGAAGGCTAACATTTTTGCTGGGTGAGTACAGATATCATCACCGTTAACTAAGATTGAAGGGCTATTATCTGCTTTTCTTCAAAAGTGTTCTTTCTAGTTTATTTAGCTACAGGGAAAATATATATGGAAATTAAGGAATTTCACCTTATTCAATAGTTTCTAAAAATCAGTTGATTTTAATTTTTAGAATCTAAACTTTTAAAAATAGGGGGCCAGTTTATGAGCACGTGAGCACCTATGTGTAGGTATGAGTGGTTGTAATTAATACACATGTTGCTTTCTGGTGGCAAACTTGTAAGAGCTTAAAAATTTGTCTTGCTCTATGAAGTATTTTTATTTTTTTATTTTGTTCATCAAAATTTGTTTGTAGATAGATCCAAGATGGCTGCTCGGGTAGGCAACTAGCCGCAGCCGCACACAACAATTTTAATAAAATACAACTAAAATATAAAATGGACATTACCCAGAACTACAGGAAAGTCGACTGACTGGAAATCCTACAACAAGAAGCAAGGAGAAAACCAGAAGGAAGCACGGAGGAGCTGTAAAAGCCTAAGGTACGGAGACACGCGGCGCGCGGAGAGGACGGAGCTGGAGAGGAGGGAGGCCGAGTGCCTGGCGGGCGTTCCCTAGCGGAAAGGAGATAAAACTCCGACTGTGCTGGGCCCCTGACTGCTCTGAACCCCAGATCTGGGCCAGACCCCGGGGACTCAGGCTCAGCCATAGGGAGCGGGGCTGTAAGTCGGAACCCCGGGGAAGCGGAGAAAGGAGGTCCCGGAGGCGCTCACACTGCCCCCAGAGAAGGGACGGTCGGCTGTGCTGCGGGATTGCCCTGACGGGAAGGAGACTGGGGCTCCAGACTGCTGTGAACGCCACCTCCAACTCCACTTCCAACTGAACTGAACCCCAATACCGGGCTCATTGTGGGAGAGCATAGACTGTTTGGCAGCAGGCGAAAATCGAGGGCACCTTTCTCTCAGAGGCACCGGCACCGAGCACTGAAGGACCCGCATAGGGCGGGGCTGACGGAAGCCAAAGCTGCAGGCTCCACCCTGAAACCCCGTCCCATCTGTAACTGCGAAATGCGACAACAAAATAGATCACAAACGAAAGAAATGGAGGACAAAAAGCGTCTGGATATAGAGTTCAAATCTACGCTTATAAGGTTTTTCAAGAATTTCCTAGAAAAGATGGATAAGGCCTATGAGGATATGAAAAGAGATCAACTAGAATTAATAAGGAGTCAACAAGAAATGATAAGGGATCAACAAGAAATAAAGAATACATTGTCTGAAATAAAAAATATTCTACAAAGTTCTAAAAACAGAAGGGAAGATCGCAGAATCAAGTCAAAGATTTGGAACATAAAGAGCCAGAAGACACTCCTCCACAGAAGCTAGAAGGCAAGAGAATCCAGAAAATTGAAGATAATGTAAGAAACCTCTGGGACAACTTCAAGCGAACCAACATCAGAATTATGGGGGTTCCAGAAGATGAGAGAGAGCAAGATATCGAAAACATACTGAAAGAAATAGTGACAGAAAACTTCCCCTACCTGGTGAAAGAATTTGACTTACAAGTCCAGGAAGCGCACAGAACTCCAAACAAAAGGAATCCAAAGAGGACCACACCGAGACACATCATTATTAAAATTCCAAGAGCAAAAGATAAAGAGAGAATACTAAAAGAAGCAAGAGCAAAGAAGGTAGTAACTTATAAAGGAGCACCTATACGATTGTCAGCTGACTTCTCAACAGAAACCATGCAGGCCAGAAGGGAATGGCAAGAAATATTCAAGGTGATGAATAGCAAGAACCTACAGCCAAAAATAAGCTACCCAGCAGAGCTATCACTCAGAATCGAAGGCCAGATAAAGAGCTTCACTAATAAAAAAAAGCTAAAGGAGTTCATCACCACCAAACCAGAATTATATGAATTGCTGAAGGGGGTTCTTTCAGAAGAGAAAGTAAACAAAGATAAAAATTATGAACAACAAATACGTAATTATCAACAAGTGAATCTAAAAACCAAGGAAATTAAAAAAATCTGATGAACAATATTAACTGTTGAATATAATAGAATCAGAGGTATGGAAGGGGAGTGAACTGACGATTCTTGGGGAAAAGGGGAGAGGGGGGCGTGGGAAGAGACTGAACATAAACTGTGCACCTATGGATGAGGACAATGGGGAGAGGGGAAAGGGCAGAGGGTGGGGTGGGAACCTGGTGGAGGAGAGCAATGGTGGGGGGGGGGGGGGAAGGAACATTTGTAATAATATGAAAAATAAAAACTTATTAAAAAAAAATTTGTTTGTAGGAAAAATACATACTTGTTTTTTATGTATTTTACAAATACTTAACATAATTTTTACTGAGTGCTAAGCATGTTCTAGGTCTGTTACAAATATTAAGTCAATTAATCAGTATTACAACACTATGAAGTCAGGTCTATTATTATCCCCATTTTACAGATATGTTCAATGAGGCACAAAGAAATTAAACAAGTTGTTTAAGAGCCTATAGGCAGTAAACTGCCCAGCCAGGATACTAATCCAGGCAGGCCGATTTCAGAGTCTGTCCTTTCAGGCCAGTGGTCGGCAAACTTATTAGTCAGCAGAGCCAAATATCAACAGTACAACAAATGATTGGAATTTCTTTTGAGAGCCAAATTTTTAAAACTTCAACTTCTTCTAATGCCACTTCTTCAAAAATAGACTCACCCAGGCCGTGGTATTTTATGGAAGAGCCACCACACTCAAAGAGCCAAAGAGTCGCATGTGGCTTGCGAGCCGCAGTTTGCCAACCACGGGGCTAGGCCAATCTAGCCCATTTGTATTGTGGGGTTTTTTGAATAATAGGAGTTGGGATTGTTTAAATTGTTTTGTGTGGCTGTTGGGATGGGATTTCTGGGTTGATACACAGTCACCTTCTTTAGTCAGGGTAAGACTGTGCATTAACCAGGGATTTCCCCTTTGCGTGAGAGAGGCAGCAAAGTGGTATGAAGGACTCCCTCTTAAGAACTTCTGTCATGTGTATGAAGAGCCACTGGAGTTGAGTAAATTAGCCTGTGTTGTGTATTGTATGGTGTTTTTTTTAAATGAATCTAAACAAGATTCTGATACCTTTGGCATTCTGAATCACTTTAAGAATTTATTTTACAGTGACTCAAAGTAATCCCATTCCATACTAATAGAACTCTACATTGAGACCAAGATTTATAATTTATCTTTTATTTCTTCTCATAAATAAACTCATAAGTGTAAGAATATGTAAAATACTAACCATAATGAACCACATGGACTTCAAAGATTTTTTTTTTAAGTTTCAACTGGCTCATGTATGTTTTGGAAGAATTTGGTGACTTGCTTGTCTTCCCTCTTCAGTAATTATCCCTGACTCACCTCCAGAGTTGGAGTTGCTTTGACAATACCATCTCACTGTGTTTTCAGTTTGAAAAAACACCATGAGCTTTCCTCGTGCACATTCTCCTTGTTTCCCTCCTATATCACTGGCCATTCCTTCTCAGCTGCTTTGCAATGTTCTCCTCTTTTCTGAGATTTCATAAAGTCAAGTGCTCCAGAACTCAGCCTCTGAGCAGGGCATAGCACCGCTCTGCTCAGAATGCTATGATGACTATTCATCCGAAGTCCTTGGGTTAAGACCCTTTATCATCTGTCCTTTAACTCTTGCCTAATTGCTTATTGTATTAGTTTCCTTGAATTCTTAACACAGTACTACTGAGTGACTTAAGCAACAAAAATTATTGTCTCACAGTTTTGGAGGCTAGAAGTCTGAGATCAAGGTGTCAGCAAGGCTGTGCTTCCTCTAAAGGCATGAGGGAAGGATCTGTCCAGGCCTGATACTGTCTTCTGGTAGCTTCATGGCTTGTGGCAGCATCACTCCACTCATCACATGATGTTCTCCCTGTGTGCACAACTCTATGTCTACTAGTAAAGTTCTCCTTCTTTATAAGGACACTAGAGCTACTGGAGTAGGGATCCACTGTATTCCAGTATGACCTCATTAATGGCATCAGCAATGGCTCTATTTCCAAATAAGGCCATGTTGTGCGAACCTCAGCACGTGAATTTTGGGGGAACACAGTTCAACCCATAACACTACTAATCTTCTTGCTCAATGCGGGGACACAACACTCCTCTCTCTGCTGTTCCTTGAATACTTACTTGGATGTGCTCCTGCCTTGAGGCCTTTGCATTGGCTGTTCCCTCTTGCTTGGAACATCTCCACACCCCAGTTGTTCACATAGCTCGCAAACTTCTCTCAAGTCTGTCTTCAAATGTGTGCTCCTCAGTAATGCCTCCTTCCCCTAATCCTCCTGCATAAATTCAAACCTCCACTCTTCCCCATGCCCCTCAGTTTCCCTTATCCATTGTTTTTCTTTCTTCTTTTCTTTTTTGTAATACTTACCACCTGCTAACATACAATACTTGATCGTTTGTATTATCTTATTTACTGGTTTTACTGTCTGTCTTCCCCCACCCCAACATCAGAATATAAGCCCAATAAGAAGTTCTCTGTTTTATTCTCTGGTGTATTCCAGACACCTAGAACAACAGTACATACTTGAACATAAGGGCAGGTCAAACATGTGTGTAGCTTTTCTAGTGTTCTTTGTGGGTTTCGTTGTAGAGATGCTTACCTTTCATAGGTTGGAGTAAGGCAGGTGGGAGGAGGGTGGAACATGCCTTAGACCATTTTCTTGAGCACTGTGGCATCACTTTCCCTTTGGACTCTCCACCTGGGACCTTTAGCCAAATGTCACGTTCAAGACAACTGCAAATCCTAGTGGGCTTGCCATCCCTCCCTTCTGGGAATTCAGGGTGTTTAGCACATACAGAATGAAGCCACAGCCTTCTGATGATACCATTAGAGACCTGATTTGACTTGTTACATTGAGGCTCCTGGAAGAAACTGATAATCAGGTTGAGAACGGAGGCACCACGACTTGCTGTGATTTTCCTCCTAGCATCAGAAAGCAGAAAGCTCCTAAAGTGACCGCAGAGTGCTCTGGGAGACAGTTCTCTGGCTTCACCAGAGTGGATGAGGTTTAAATGGCCCACAGATGTCACTTCCAATTTCCTTAGTAATTATATCAAGGCCTCTCATGGGCCCCTGGCCAATGTCAGGAGTCGTTCCCAGCAGAATCACTGAGCTAACCAACCCACTGTGCACCTCTTGGTCTTAAAATCCATCATTTTACCTCCAAGTTATCTATTCGTTATGATCCTTTGTCCTCTTAAATATTGTCTATTTTTAATAGAAGGTGGAGTTTAATGACAGCAAGCATTGTTGGTTTTCATTCTGGTGTCCGCATGGATGCTGGCACAGGTAAATGCTTAGAAATGCTTCTTAAGCCCCACCTGAAGCACAGCCTCAGAGGACATACAGTCTTGTGAAGGTTGCATTACCACCCAGGCTTACCTTGGCCATTTTGATTTTTTTTCGTGTGTGTGTATGTGTGTGTTTTATTTCTTTAACTCATGAATGGCTTTTAAAAATAAATGCTTTAGCACCACTTTAAGCCGTTTCTCTGTCAGAAGGAAGATTGATGGTTTTAGAAAAGCATGGAAAATGTTTCTGACAGCATGAGGCCCAGGAGGCGAACCATCTCAACAAGGCATCGAAAATGGATGAGACTTCATAGGGGAAGGCCTGGCCACATAGATGCGGGAAACGTGCCATTGATTTTTTTTCCCCCCTTCATACTCATTCATGGATGACACCATTATCCATGACTGACCATAAAACAGCAGGGGTATTGGGAGGTAGGAGCTGATTGAGGCAACACATTTGATCCCTCAATCCACACATAATAAACCCATCTTATTCCTTGTTCAGCCACCTGTCATATGCTTCCTGAACAAACTCTTGTTCCTCCCCAGTCCTGTGGGTGTTGTCCGCATGCACCCATCCAGAAGAAAATGCTGGGTGTGTGTGACTGCAGATGTAGCTCTTTTTGATGGGGATGGATCCTTTCTGCAGCGAAGTCATGAGAAACTTATGAAGCTCAAATTTCAGGGCCTCTCACTTGCCTTTGGTAGGGGCCACAGAATGTCCCATTCATCATTTCTGTTTAAAACTTTTCAAAAGTAATATATATATTTAATCATAATAAGTTTATTGCCCTGGCTTTTTCTGTTCAAATCTCCCCCACCTCACCCCCACCTCACCCCTGCTGCCACACCTTTTTCTTCATTGGTATGCAGACAATTTAGGAAGCCAGCTAAAGTGGAAGTTGAATTGCAAATGCATTTACTTAGCTTAGGTTGAACAGAATATATTTATGTATTTACTGGATTTGCAGTAATTTCCAACTGTAGGTATTGCTAGCTGTCCTATGGAAGGAATGAACAACTTGCAGGAATACTCAGGCCACCCACTCTCCCACTCTGTGACTCAGCAGGTGGCAGGGCACAGCAGCGCAGGGCCTGAGCCTTGTCTCTGTGATGCCCTGCACCAGAGTTATGTGAACAGGAGAGGAGAAAGGAGGATGGAAACAGGCAGAGCCAACCATTGGTCCGTGGAAAGTATCACAAAGGGTATGTCAGGCAGTCGATAAACAAAGCCATTATGTTATTTTTCTGCATTTTATGATGTTTGTGTTTGTCAGCTTTTTACAATTTGTTATTTTGGGATTATTCTTATCCTACATGAACCTTCATTTTTACTTCTAGTGTATTTTTCTTACAGATTTCCCCCTATTTAAAAAAACACACCAACACTTTAGGATTTCCAAAACCTAGATCTTTCCAGCCTCTACCTTATCAATTCTCTTTCACTTGTTATATTTTGACAAGCCCTTTGGGGTCCAGTGCATAACATTTCAAATAAAATTAAGTTTAATTTTATTTTCAGTTAACATTAATAATTTTACTGCCCTCTGCAACTTCTGAAAAATATATAGATATTAAATGATTCATTCTTATCAAGTCTTTAAATGTGGAAAAAAATAACCCTAGCATTCCATTTTTATAGGACAAGTGGAGTCAGGCAATTTGAGTAGGTTTTCATAACCTCAAAGCTTCAGTGAATTCCCAGGATTCTTATCTATCTGCCTTCCAAATGGAGCTGTGTCATCTACATAGAAAATTACACTTCTACATTAGATTTTTTTAAAATTATTTGCACATACTATGATAGAACTTCTAAATGACGCTTTGTTGGATGCCTTTATTCTATATATACAATAAATACTTTGGTTAAAATAGAAGTTTTATATAGCTAAAATATTCTTAAATTTTCTGGGAGAAAAGGAGTTGGTGAAATGTTTATAATCATTTCTACTTGAACTAGAATTGACTAGTTAGAATAAGTCAAAAGCATGGGCATTTGTGTACAGGGGATAATTGTGTTTGGCATTTCCAATCATCCACATAAGTGCAGTAAAGATATCAGAAAACATCAGTAATGCCTTGGAAGACTGCCTGTGGGTGACAAATAATACCAGCTCACCCTTTGAATAAATTGCACTCTAAGAAAAATAGTGATAGTAAGCTTTGATAAAAAATAAGTGATTCAGAACTTTCCAGCTCAAGTGTAAGCCAGTTGGAGAGCCTTTTGAAACCTTTGAAACTGCTGCTTTGACAACAGATAAATCTGCACCAAGATCACTAACATCCCATTGTCCCAGGATAATTTATAGGAGGAAACCCATACACAAAATAAAAGAAAGTCTCCCACAATAGGCCTTTTGAATGAAGAAGAACTTGCATTTCCTCTCCCCAGAGATTTCCCAAGTGATTTCCATACAAGGTTGACCTTGACCAAATCCCTGAACTTCTTTGGGTCTGTGTCCTCATTTTATAAAACAAAGGGTTGGAGCCACATCCCAACTCTACATTCCAAGTACAAATATTCTGTGGTCTATATCTCAATTAAATGGGTCAGATCCATAAAGGAGAAGAAAAGTAATTAGAATAATTAACAATTACTCTAGGTGTAACAGATGGTGTGGGAGATGAAGATGCCACTGGAGCCCTTAAGATTCCGAGTTATTGTTTGATACATGGGTAGAAGTTACTAGAGAGGATAATTCTATTAATAGTTTGAGATCAACAATTCGAAACATAGAGCATTAAAACTCGTTATTCAACAATTCTTTTTCTTTTTAAATATATTTTATTGATTCTTTACAAAGAAGAAGAGAGAGGGATAGAGAGTTAGAAGCATCTCTTTACAGAGAGGAAGAGAGAGGGATAGAGAGTTAGAAACATCAATGAGAGAGAATCAAGCTGCCTCTTGCACACCCTCTATTGGGGATGTGCCCGCAACCAAGGTCCGTGCCCTTGACCGGAATGGAACCTGGGACTTTTCAGTCTGTAGGCCAACGCTCTATCCACTGAGCCCAACCTGTTTTGGCTATTATTCAACAATTCTATCCTAAGATCTCTACTTAAGATTAAACTTGCATGTGGACAAAATTACCCACCACTGTCTCCAGTGAAGTAAGTTTATTGCAGACTGACAATTATTGCAGTCTGTTAAACAGTCATATTTTTTCCAGCATTAAACAGGGAACTGACTCTTGAGTTGAGCCTCTGAAGAAATAATTGTCTTATATTTTGGGGCCACATTATATTTAAACAAACAACAACAACAATAACAAAAGCTTATATTGAAACTATTCCAAATGAATGCTCAAGTTGCCTATACTATTTAAATGTTTACTTCTTTTTCCTCTCCTTTTTAATTATTTGCTTATTTACATATTTGTACATTAATGCTGATCTCATAGATTAGGTTTGTATCAGATAAAGGTGCTTATTTGGACTCTACCGCCTCCAAGTCTCACTGAACATTTGGGACTGTAAAACTTCAAACTTTTGGCCTGTCCTACAAGGGCTTTACCATTTACTTGACATTTTCTTCAATTTGGGGTGAAATTTTTTAAATAATTTCTGCCTTTTTAAAGATTGTACTGCTACTTCATTTTCTAATTTCATCTCAAATATTTTAATCTTTACTATCTTTTATGAGATAAAAAGATATACAAAGTCAGGGAGGGAGAGATGTATAGGGAATTATTTGAAATCATATAAGTCTCATTTAGTAAAGCACAGAGAAGATAATAAAGGCAGATTTAGATACATATTTACACATTTTATTGATTTGTGTGCTTCCCCATAGGAATATGTGTGCATATCTTAAAAGACAGAACCAGGTCTTCCCTTAAAGACTAATTGCCATGGGGTGGTTATTCACTTAGTGATTTCAAAGTAAAGATTTTTTTTTTTACATGGGAAATAGGATAGCCTAATTCAAACAGGAGACCAATTTTTCTTGGACACAGAATGAAGGTAAATTCTGACATATTTCCATGGTGAGTACATTACATGTTTCAACTTAGAAAATATTTAACCTTATTCTAGCCATTCGTTATTTGAAGCACTTGACAACATAATTCATTAAAGTCTGCTGTGGAGCCTATGAGCAATTAGTCTGGCTATGTTTATTTTGTTTACCTGAATCATGCTTGCTTTGAAAATTATGAATTCTAGCTAGTCTATTTGCAAAGATTAAAAAAAAAACCACTATAATTATCTGAAATATTGTTTAATTCTTCCTCTTTTTCAGTGGCATTTATTGCCATAAGGGTGAGAGGAATTGATTTTTGTTAGGGCTCACTGTGTTCTGATTTTTAAACAAAATGTATCATTGATTAGAGTACAATCAGACCTTTTGCTATTTTATCAAAATTAGAATCACTAGTCATTCTCAGAGATATACAGGGTAGGGCAAAAGTAGGTTTATAGTTGTGAGTACATGAAGCACAGTGTTTATTCTTATATTATTATTTATTAATCTTTGTATTACTTTTCATACAAACAATTGTAAGCCTATTTTCCCTCACCTGTATTTTGGGTGATGTGTTGCTGGGTACTATACTAACAGATGCAACCATATTTTAGGCCCAGCCTCTGACATCAAGGGGCTTGTAGCTTAAAGTGATGGCAGATATACAGATCTTTAACACAGAGATGGTTTTGGGAAATGATAGAAAAGCTAGCTAAAGGAGTTCACCGCCACCAAACCAGTATTATATGAAATGCTGAAAGGTATTATTTAAGAAAAGGAAGAAGAAGAAAAAAGATAAAAATTATTATCAACAAATACATATATATCAACAAGTGAATCTAAAAATTCAAGTGAATTAAAAATCTGAGGAACAGAATAAACTGGTGAATATAATAGAATCAGGGGCAAAGAAAGGGAGTGGATTGATAATTATCAGGGGAAAATGGGTGTGGGGGGTGCAGAAAGAGACTGGATTAAAATTGTACACCTATGGATGAGGACAGTGGTGGTGGTGGGGGAGGGAGGTAAGGGCAGAGGGTGAGGTGGGAACCGGGTGGAAGGGAGCTATGGGGGGGGGGGGGGGAGGTGGGGAAGGAGAAACAATTGTAATAATCTGAGCAATAAAGATTTATTAAAAAAAAAAAAGAAGAAAGAAAAGAGTAAAAGATAGTTCAGCTGATGACAAGGGAAGAAAACCAGAGGTAACTGAGATGGAAGAGCATGAGAAAAAAGATCTGAATGATGCATTGATGTGGCTTTTGGAATAGACCAAGATAAAGGGGGAGATAAGGTTGTAGTCAGAATATGGAGAATTGATGCTAACCTGAAGGGTTTGGACTTCATTGTTAGCCCCTGAAATCAAGAGCTTCTATGAAGGAAGATTTGGAGACATAATAGAGGTACAGAATGTTAGAACAAGAATGGTCCATAAATTCTAGTCCATTGTTCTACAGTAAGGAAACTGAGGCACAGAGAGGATAAGTAACTTACCAGAGGTCACATAGAATATCAGTAGCATAATGGGGCCAAACACCATCTGCTGAATCTCAGTCTACAAACATTTCCCATTACATCGTGCTAGGCTATTCAAGGTCAAAGTCTTCAGCAGTTGCTGCTCCTTGAATATGTAGTAAATTGGCCTCGTTATCATTGCATTTTAGTATCTGTTTTTCTCCTAAGGGCTTCTAGGAATGATAGCTTTCTTCCCGGTTCCTGAAGGTGGTATGCTCACCATAATAACTTTCCTTTCATGTGTAAAACTCGTAATTCGTACAAACTCATTGGCTAACTGCCTGGCTTGTGGCAGGTGGTATGTTTTATGGATGTGGAGTTGACCGTTCCTGTAGTCCTTACCCTTGAGAACAGGCTTTCCCATCTATCCTGGGAGTCCTTTTGTTTCTTGTGCTCCCACATTCCGGGATGGCTGATTTGAACACTGTCTTTATAATTATTCAAAGTGTGTGTCTATATTTTGGGGTCATTCTATATTTATTTTATAAAATGTCTGGATGCATTTGGTATAATTATATATATAATTTGTATGTGTGTAAAATTTTTCATCCTGGGTAGTTGAAATACCCAGAAACTTTTTTTTTTTTTTTTTGCCTCAAATGTTATAAGAGCATGCTTAGTATTTTCTAGAAAACATGGCCCTCAAACAAAAAGTATATGTTATATAGTCCTTGTCTTGGCAAGGCCTCAGCACCAAGAGATTGAATTGCCTCTCTCTCTCTCTCTCTCTCTCTCACGCACACACACACACACACACACACACACACACACAAACACACTAACACACAGAGGAAATTTCACTCTGCAAGAAAGGCAGCTGTCAACTGGCTCATGCTCAGGCTTTGTAGGTGCCATTCACATGAGACTACTAGGCTGTGGTCCAGATAGCGCTCCTGGAGCTCTGGAGGGCTCTGCAGGATCTGAACTCATCTTAAAATATTCCCAGAGTTTTCAGTTACAGGAAGCAATGCTAGCAGACATGAGGTGTCATTCGTGTACACTTCTGGAGATCCATAATATCACGTTCTCTCATCCCCGACATTAAGACTTAAGGTCTGTTTTTGAAGCCATACTCTTAAGTCTTCACCTGGACTCTTCACTGGGTTCCTTTTTTGTCTGAATAGATCCAGTTACTCCTTCAAAACACTGCCTGGAACTTGTTACTTACATTCAGGCATAATAACGTGAAGTACCATTGTTCCCCTCCAAAGCCAACATCACTCTTTGTGTGCCTCAGTCTGGTTTTCCCACTAATCTTAAAAACATCTCCCTCCCACTGTGCTATCTTCTTTAGCCTCTCTTGTCCTTGACCCCTCCTTTCACTCATTTCTTCCCAACCCAGGCAAGGTTGCTATTCTCCATAGTATTAGTAATAGTAATCTGTGCCCCTAAATGAGCCAATATTTTGTTTTCTTCTGATACCACGGAGAAGTGGGGGAATGGGAAGTAAGATGATAATACATGACACTTTTTTTCGTATTGAAAACATTGTTTCTACCCTGTTTCCCCAAAAATAAGACAGTGTCTTATATTAATTTTTGCTCCCAAAGATGTGCTAGGTCTTATTTTCAGGGGATGTCTTATTTTTCCATGCGCTAGGTCTTATTTTTGGAGGATGTCTTATTTTTGGGGAAACACGTTAGATTGGGAACCAACAGATACATGAGACCTCAAGACTTCACAGCAATCACCATTGGTTATATTTGAATATAACCACTTATATTCAAATATAACCAATTTTTGTCAACTGACTCATACTCAGGCTATGCAGGTGCCATTCACATGAGACAACACATCACCCAAATAACAGGGTGGGGAAAAATAGGCTTACAATTGTTTGTATAGAAAGTAATACAATAATTAATAAATAATAATAATAGGATAGATAGATAGATAGATAGATAGACATGCACAAGTTATAAATGGTTCAGAGATATAAGATATATAAACTACCTATCTCTTATGAAGATTTGGAAAAAGAGTTTAGCACAAAACAACAACAATGAAAACTTTAAAAACACCCTGTTATGCCAGAGACACAGTGAAACATTCGGTTTGGACTATACTCTCACAGCAATCTTGCAGGCTCAGCCTTACACCTCAGTGAGCTGTAACACAGTACAAAGCTGGTGGCCAGGTTTGGGTGCCAATCTATGTAGGTTGAAGGATCTTGTGTTTCCACCTTACATGATGCCTATGAAGATAACAATGCCTAGATGGGGAACGTGCTACCATTTGAGGCAGCCCTCATTCATATTGCTATGTGTTTTCATGCATTCTTTATTCAGATCAAATTACATAAAAATCACACTAGTGAAGTATAGGTTATTGTTCCAAATTGGACCTCTGTGCGGAGAGAGGAGACTAATTTGCTAGGGATGACATAACCACAAAGGGATAAGCCAGAATTTGGGTCCAGACAGTCTGACGCTGCAGCGGGGTCTGGAAACTGCTGCCTGCAGGCCCTATTAGGTTCACCTCCTGTTTTTGAACAACATGTGATAGAAACAATATTTCATGGCAGTACCAGTTTATGTATTTTCTATGGCTTCTTTCCTGCAATGACAGAGAGAGTTGAGTATCCATTATGGAGGCTAGCTGGCCTTCAAAGCCTAAAATATTTTGTCTCTGGCTTTTTTACAGAAATAATTTGCTGATCTCTACTCTAAAACCTTACCCTTTAGGCTCTCCTTTTCCCACTGTTTTATGTTAGGCTTATATTCAAATTTCTAGTTGGTTTTGCATTATGTGAGAGTTTTAAAATGAAAATAATTATCTGGGACCCTTTGGGTGATAGTGGCACAGATGTGAAAATTTAGGAGCAGCTCAATGAAACTGTAAATTTGATTTGATATTATATTGATGGAAAGCATGAAAATGTTCTACACACACCATTACTAGCTCTGTGACTCATTAGAAAAATTCATCCCAATTGACAAATAAAATGAAGGTTTATTCATGTGTTACATTACCGATATATTTAGCTAATTTCTATTCATTTGTATTCATCAGGTTTTTTTCCCAAAATAGATTAAAAAAAGCAGAACATTAGCTAGAAATTATGAATAAAACCACACACTTAATGGTTGCCTCTTAAGGCCTATGAAAGAAGTTAAGGAATTAATCTAGCAATAAAAAAAATTGATAAGCAAGACACCTACTATGTGCCATGCACTTTATTGGATGTAGCTGATATTACTCCTATACCATTTCATAGCTAAGGGCACCAGAGCTCAGAGGTAAAGTAACAGCTGCAAGTCACGCTGCTAGTGAGTGACAAAGCCAAACCAGAGGTTCCAACTCCAAAATTATTATATTTTTACAAACAAATTCCAAGACAGTTATCATTTCAGCTTGTAAACTAGCGTAGAATTATTCATCCAGCCAGGGGTCCAATTGATTCTATTTCTAAATGTTGCCCATCAGTTGACTCTTACTTCTATTCATTATTTGTTGCTCAAAGGTAGAAAAGTATTATAGTTGAAGTGGCCATTGAGACATATCGCGCGCGCGCACACACACACACACACACACACACACACAAATAGTTGAAGACGACCAAAAATAAATGTGTTTTTAATAATTTCAGATTATCAATACATTTTAATTCCCAGTTTTCATAGAATTCAGCAATATAACCTTCTTGGTATGTGGGTAAATTTTGCTTGTGATGGTGGTTATCTCAATTTTGCAAGTAGTATATGATAAACACAGAAGTTTAATAAAGACTATACAAGCAGTGGGCCATTTCACATTTAGAACAGATAGCACGGATATCTGGCTTGATGAGAGAAGGGAGGTCAGCTACCAGGCCAACTTAAAATATCATGGTTTTAGATAATGGTAACAAAAGGTTACAGCATATATGTATAACATGTCATTGGTTCCATAACATCAAAACATGTTCCTTTTCAAAATGTTTTAGTCTTAAAATAGGTATCTTTTACAATCAAACAAAACCAACTATCATCTCTGAGTCTTTACATAATGCAAATATGTATTTGTTTGTGCCCAAGAACAAAGAGATTGTTTGTACTTATGCTTAGAAAACCTTGAAACTGGAGAAATCAAGGACAATGTGAATATTTATGAGATGAGTATGTACTTGTGTATGAACCTTTTAAAAGACTGAATTCCTGGTGGGCATGTAATTTGGCACAACAGTTTTGTTTTTAAAAAAGCAACTTTACAATTTGTGCCAAGCGTTTTAGAACTGTTCTTACCTTTTGAAACAAAACTTAATTTCTAGGAATTTGCCTTAGGACACGTGTGAAAATGTCCACCTTTACAATAGGTAAACAGTGAAACATTTTAAATAATCTAAGCATACAGGCATAAGAAAAAAGTTAACAACCTATAGTATGGCCAAAGCATGAACTACTTTGCAATCAGTAGCATGATGCTAAAATACATATATATTATCATGGGTCAAACTTATATTAATTAAAAATAAGAGATTTAACTTTTTTACAACATGATTATATCTCAGTACAAAATATGCATATGTACTAACAACCGTGATCAAAATGTATTGTATTTTCTTTTTTAATTTATACATGTTCCCCAGTAGATGACATGATTTGAGGCCAGTGACTATCTTACTCAGTGCATTCTTTTTATTATGCATAATGCTTGGTAGACTATGGACAATCTATGGCTTCTTTTGAATGAGTAAGAAAGGTGAAAAAAGTTTTAATGTAGCAGAATTGTGATTTGGGTACATTTTACATTTTTATTTAGTACTTTATTACACATGTGACCAGAATAAACAATCTTTTTAAGCAATAGTAAATTTATATATCATAAAAGAAAGATGGCCAAAACTGGTTTTGCTCAGTGGATAGAGCGTCAATCTGCGGACTGAAAGGTCCCAGGTTCAATTCTGGTCAAGGGCATGTACATTTGTTGCGGACACAGCCCCAGTAGGGGGTGTGAAAGAGGTAGGTGGTCGATGTTTCTCTCTCATCAATGTTTCTAGCTCTCTATCCCTTTCCCTTCCTCTCTGTAAAAAATTAATAAAATATATATATTTAAAAAAAAAAAAAGAAAGATGGCATCTTTTCTCCAGGATTGCTGGTAGTTTAGACATCTATTGTTGAAATGGCTCTTTGTAATGTGGCTCTAAGTTTAAGTAACCCTGTCTTAATGGACCCACCTACAAAAGCAGAACTATTGCTTGGCTTCCTCTCTACCCCAAGGTATTGTTTTACAGAATGAAAGTATCCAACAATGCAAACCTGCATCATTATTAGCGCTAATTTGGGGGATTGAGCCTTGAGGTAATGAGTGTTTGGGGTCTGATTCTGTGAATGCTACTCACTTTCAGCTTTCATTTCATCAGAGAATCTCATCTCCCTTCACCAACATTCCTTTTCCCTTAGAAACATCTTCTACAGTGGCCTGGCTGGGTAAACACATCTCAGCCTGAGATATAAATCAATACTTCAAATTAATTATGATGAGTTGAGACCTGACACCAAAAGAGAATATATAACACCTCGCTCAAGTCAGAGGTCACTATGCTGACTTGTTTTTAAAAATCTTTGAATTACCCATTTGGGATGTTTGCTGCTGTATCTCAGTTGGAATTTATTTTGAGCCAGAGAATAGTGGAGAGGAATTAGTGCTGCAGAATTTCTTTATCTTTTTTTTTTTTTTTTTAAAGAAAAATACATTGTCAAACAGAAGCCTTCTGCATGATAGGCAAACAAAACACACCTTACAGGTTTCTAACTTCAGTCAATAGACTGAGAATGTCCTAATGTAACTAGAATACGTCATCTTAGTTTGGTTGCCAAGAAGATAATCTGATTCCTGGTTTTATTTTCCCAACCATATCGTTTACTCAGAATCTAGAGCTGAGAATCCTTCAATAATTTCAGTGGAGGGATGTTTTATGTAGAAAGATTTAATCTGTGAGAAAATCAAGGGGCCTAGCTAACAGAGGAGAATTGCCATTTATGTGTGTTCCGAATGCCCAATTCACCATTCCCATTTCATCTTATGCTTCAATTCTTCAGGCTCCCATAAAATTAGAAATAACCTACAGTAGCCTATAGGGTGCTTTTGTGAAAATTAGAAGTGGTATACTTTCAGGCAGATCAATTAGTAAAAGAGGCCTCTTCGGATGGACTAAGTAACACCCTGAGGTGCAAGGATGGGCATCAGCCCTGTGTGCCCCTTTGGCTAGGGTCCTTTGTGAATCAAAAGCACAGCTCTGGATGGCAGTGCTGGGTAAAGGATGAGTCTCCTCCCTTCAGGGTAAGAATTACAGGAAGTATCTGCAAGGTATGATATGAAAGGAATGCATCCAGATCTGCATTGGCATGGGTCACATGTGTTTCAGTACCCACAGGTCTCTTAAAAATAGTTCTTGACTATTTCAGAGAATAGCTAATGCCAAATCCAGATGTATGAGCAAAAAACTATTGTAATGTATTGCCAGTATTTGATCTACAAAATGACAATTTTCTATGGCTCAACTTAAGTACTTCCCTAATCAGCACTTCTTGGCCCTTTCTTTTATGTTCTAATTTCAAATGCTTTTGTCTGTTTTCCTCACACCTCATAGGTTGATATTCTTTCTCCATATGTAAGCCGAGGTGGTATCTTCAAGTTTTGCCATCTCTATACCTGGCCCTGTTAACTCTCGATAATGTTGAAAACAGCTTTGATTTGATGTTGTTAGTGTCAGCATACTTGAGTGAGTGCCAATATCAGCATACCATAGCGTGAACCAAGGATTTTTAATAAGTGGAAAGACTGTAGCAAAAGAGTCGCCAGCATCATTTTGTTAAAAATACCTAGGAAAAATGATGACTGGATTATATGTGGGGTAGATAGTTTGCAAAATGCATATAGTGGTTTTGTAGGTTATAATGCTCTGATATGGTTTAGTTGTTTGTATGGAAAAAATTAGTTCTTGCCTCCCAATAAGAAAGATTATTCAATTTTTTATTAAAAATATAAGATGTTTGAATGAACTTTGAGAAACTCTGACACTCATGTTTATGAGCTTTACTGATTGTTTTATTATAAGAAAAGAAAGGAATAAAGAAAGAAAGGGAGGGAGGATTGAAGGAAAAGAAGACTGGAGGGAAGAGGCAAAAAGGAAAGGACGGAAAGAAGAAAGAGGAAATTTGTTAAATACCCATCTGTAGAGGCATGAATGGATAATTGCACTAGATGCCTTCAGTGGAGTAGTTAGAATGAAACCGTTCAATGTATAATTATCAATGTGGATAAATCTCAAAAACAAAGAAAGTATGGGAACAGACTTCAGAATGATCCATAACAATGATTCAATTTTTGTAAAATTTTCAAAGACATAAAATGTTTCTATATGCTGCTTATATATTCAACAATACGATGAAAGTGTAAAAACAAAGGTGAATTGAAAGCAAGCTCACTCCAGGATCATGTGTGCTTCTGGGAAGGATGAGAGTGAGGAGCATTGAGAAATGCATGTTGACTACATCTGTAATATTATAAAATTGGAAATTAGTATGGAAATGTTAGTACTCATTCATTATGGATGATGGGTACTGAAGTGTTGGTCACATTACTCTGTAATTTTTATGTTTGGATATTTAATAATAAAAATTACATAACAATGATCATCTACTTAAGTCCTGTATAACTAGGAAGGATCAATATTACTAACTAAATGGATTTTTTTCTTGAAAGTTTAGATGCTATTAATGTTTTTAATGCCCTCAGATTGTCTTCGATATCAGAGTCACAGTAATCTAAGGTCTTGAGTACAAGGTTTGCTAGTTGGAACCACTTGATTTTTTGAACAATTATTTTAGGAAAAATAGCCAAAATTAAAACCAAGAAAACTGACTTTGGCCCAGATATTTATTATCATTACTTGGAAAATAGGCATTATACATTTGTTTGATCAAGTAGAATCTAATCCAGAGCCTTGTAAGTAGAGATAATTTTTTTTTAATTGGTCATTAAGTAAGTGGTATTTTTCTGTATCCAGATGGGGAACTGTGGTGTGGGAAGGCAGGGAAAGCTTGGTGGCACAGTCTTCCTCGTATATTTATTTTCTACTATAAACAACCGAAGACTCGTTTAATGGTACATAAGTGGCTTCACAGATTCCCAAGCCTCTTCGGATAGACTAAGTAGCACCTTGAAGTGCAAGGATGGTCATCAGCCCCGAGTGCCCCTTTTGGCTGGGATCCTTGGTGATTTGCCCCTCCATAGCTCTATAGAACCAGTAATCTGCATGGAATACTGGGGCTGTAGGGCTTCATAAAAGTTGTTCATCTCTCTTTGCCTCATTCAGAAAGTCTTCCTTTGTGTGGGGTTGAGTTGGGAAACTTTTTGGTGAATAGCAACAACAATAAAGGTGTAGATAGCCATATCTGGATAAATCACATGCACAACATCACAGGTAGAATTAGGTAAAAGTATTACACTCTCACCATGTTATACACCCATTCCTCAGAATCTAGCAAAGGAAGGCATGATATAAATTTACCATAAGGCAATGCATAAAATTATTCACTTTGTAAATTAATTAAACAAGGAGCTGTTCGACTGAGGTGGTTCTAATACCTCAGCATCCTATGTGAGCAAACCAAAACCTAAGCCTATAAATGCCTTAAGGTTAAGAAATTGAAACCTAAGGATAACCAGTTATAAACAGCTAAGTAGGCTTTAAGCTATAGCCAATCAAATAAACTCCTATTTTTGCTTTGGCACCTTCTCTATGTCTTTCCTTTAGCTCTTTTTGGCTGGGCCCCTCAGTCCAATTTCAGTTTGGCCCTGCTGAATTAAAATTGATTTTGCTCAAATGAACTTACAATTTTTAATATACTTCAGTTTTATCTTTTAACTGCCCAAATTGCTGCCTTAGAACGGCACAGTTTCCATTAATAGGTGTTCATATAGAACATGACTAAATGGAGCTATCTAAAACAAAACCAAAAAAAGATAAAGAAATAAATTTTAAACAGAAATTAATCATACCTTTCTGAAATACAATGGGTCTCAATATTGTATTAAGTGCCATGCACATATTTGCTAAAAATATTTTAATCGTTTTAAAAATTAGTTTTAAAATCCAGTTGAACTTCACTTTATTATTCTACTTTGACTAATTGCAATTTCTTTGGAAGCCACTTTATCTATATTTCAATATTTTTAGCTGCATTATAGAATGGTATAAGTTGGTGGGATGTAGATGCATCTTTCATGGTCAAGTTAAACGATACATGGAAATGAAAAAGTCTAGACTTTGGTTATTTGCTTTGTTTCTAAAATGATCTATAATAATAAAAGCATAATATGCAAATCGACCAAATGGCTGAAGAGCAGAACGACCATCCGGATGACCATACTATGACACTCACTGGTGCCAGGCCAGTCAAGGTGGGTGCAATGCAATTGGTCGGGGAGCCCCACCATGGCCCCACAATCACCCCCGTAGAGGAGGCCCAGGCCACTGGCCAGCAGGGTGATCAATCAGGGGGCTCTGCGATCACCCCAAAGAGGGAGGCCCAGGCCATTAGTAGGGGGTGATTGATGGGGAGGGGAGGTTCCATGATCACCCTGTCAAAGGAGGCCCAGGCCACCCTCTGTGGGGTGATCATTTGGGGGGAGGAGGCGGCTCTGCAGAGCCATGTATCAGGCCTCTAGTTATTTATAAATCACCTGGGAATAGCATTTGATGGGAGGTTACAAGAAGCATTGGCAGATAATTGTTGTTAACTAATGGAAGAGTCTCCAGATAATAGTCAGGCATTGTTCTCAGAACTGCTCATAGACTTTGTGGGAATTAGACAAAGGCCCCCATTTTCCAGTGGACATGGCCCAGTACCAGGGCTATGGCCTGATGAGCTGGGTGCAGACTGGATTTCAGGCCCCAGGCAGCCCTCAGCTGGGCACACTTGATCAAACATGATCTGCTCAATTATATGTGCCAACCCTGGGTGTTCTCTCCAAAAGCAATCTATATTAATAAAAGGGCAATTAGACCAGACAGACCGGACATCTTCCAGACATTATTCTGGACGTCCTTCCTAACAAAGCCGGGACCGAGCTCGGGGGGAAGCAGCCGATGATCCAGGGTGCCTATTGGCAGCCAGAGGAGGGAAACCCAGGTACCAGGTGCTGGAGGAAAGCCAGTGCCAGCAGCTGGAGGAAGGCACGCCTAATCTTGCATGAATGTTTGTGCATCAGGCCTCTAGGGATAGCTTGTAAAATCCTGCCCTTGACTTCAGCACAAGGACCACGCCCCTGCGTATTAAAGGGCAGCCATAGTAAGCACACTCACTAGACAGCAGTGCATTCCTTGAGTTCAGTGATTTACATGAATCTGTACAGGAGCAAATACCAGCAAATAATTAGGGCCATATAAAAGCAGGTGATGAATTTCCTGTACTTTACTGACTGCGCTTGGAACAAATGCAAATAGCAAGACTGAGAAATCTGTTCCATTAGTGTATCAGCTCTGATAGATCAAAGTGCATGAACCACTGTGGGACCCAGAACAAGATCAAGGGATAATGTAGATTCAGAGAGTGTGTGTGTGTGTGTGTGTGTGTGTGTGTGTGTGTGTGTGTCTATTTGTATTTGTGTGTTCTAGGGACCTTTTGTTCCAAAACAATTTAAATCCAATATCTCTGTTGCTTAGGAATACTGTGGTCTTCCATTTTGAGATTATTGACCAAGGGGTGAATATATACATATATGTTTATAATAATTTACAATTTATATATGTAGATCATAAATCCTTATATGACTTATGGTGACATATTTGGCAGTTGAATTTGGAGTGTTTTATTCCTATACTTAGAATAGGAATACTTAGAAATAAAGATGTCCTGCATTCAGGGCTTGGTTAGAAGAAAGTCTTCAACAAATCATGGCAAGATTATTTCTTAGATTACTTTTTAATGGATTTAGAAGTCATCTAGGTCAAATTTCTGCTGTTCTTTGTTGTTCCCTTCCTATTGCATCTGTGCCAGTCATCCATTTCAGCATGAGTACTCTTGATAACAGGAAGTTCACATCTTTGAGGTAGCTTGTGACCTTTTAGGCAGCCTTCACTGATATAATGATATTCATGGTGAGGAGAAATCTTTTTCCTTGTGAAGCCACCCGCAGGTCTTGCTTCTGCTTCTTACACCAACCCAGAGCGACACAACTCTCTCTCTCTATGTGGCAATGATGCAAATATATGAAACGGTATAATGTTCCCATTTCATTAAACAAACTACGAAGGGATAGTAGGGGAATCAGGAAATAGAGGTTACTCCATGTCTTTGTTTTTGCAGATATTTGCACCCTTCTCTGAGAATTTCTTATTTGTGTAGAAGAATAGCACTCTTTTTGTGATTTCATTATCACATGGTGAGCAAAGGCATTTTGCTTTATAACAAACAATGCCAGAAAAGCTTTACAAGGACAAAAAAACCAATAACTTAACCTCCCTGTCTCCAAGATTATAGACTAACAGAAAGCAAAGCAGAAAAAAAAAGGTTCAGGAAGATGCTACTTAGGGTACGTTAATATTGTAAGATATGAGATACACATTGTAGGCTTTTCTCTCAATCTACTTTTGTTGGAAATTATAGAATTTCATACATGTCTTTAAAGTAATTTGGTATCAATAAATGTCTAGCCGTATATGGAAAAAGGGTATCTTATAGTCTTTTTTTTTTTTATTCTAGAAAATGTATCCAAAATTCTAACTTTAATTTTTCCTAACACCAAAATATTTTAAGGAGCAGGCCTAGAGATTTTCCAGAAAACATACGTAATTCCCAGAATAGAGTATTAGCTAAGCAATTTTTGTTATATTGATGATTATGTCACCATTCAAATCGTGATTATAAAAATAGGAATAAGTGGGGAAGATATTTATGAGATTGTATGTTTCAGTTAGGAATGCTTTCAGCTTCAGGTATAGGAAAACCTAAATATCAGTGGTTTAAACAAATAGGACTTTATTTTTCTCAGTAATCTAAAACAGGATATAAGCTTTTGCTGGCATTGGCTCTGCTATTTCAAGATGTCACAAAATATCAGGGCTTTTTCCATTCTTTAAATCTGAATTACCCTGGGTCTGAACCCTAAAGGATCTTGGAGATCATATATTCAACTGCCTCATTTTATGCATAGGGCCAGTAAGGCCCCGAGAGCGGAGGCGACAGGGTACAACCACCCAGCTTGTCATTGAGAGAGCCAGAATCCAAATCTATAATAAGATAACCTGGTAGGTAGACCAGTGTTCATCCAAAGTATAAAATGTCTACTAGCTCTGTTATACTTCACATTTATTTCCCTCATGATTGAGGTCACAAGGGTGCTCAACCTGAAATCTTATCATCTCCAGAAATGAGTTTTTTCATAAAAAGCCAGTCTTCTTTGTTGCAGATTAGGTGGCTGCCATGGTGGTGTCAAGTCAGCATAACTCAAATGTACCAATAAACATTTACTTCAGAAGAATGTGTGTGTGTGTGTGTGTGTGTGTGTGTGTGTGTGTATGATAGTATTTAATAAGAAGAAAATATGCAACCACATAATGTGCTTGAAGATGGGATATGCAACAATGGACCATTTCCTTATGGAGTTTATAGTCTAATGTGTGTTTATAGTTTTGTGTAAAATGGGCTTGGCTGACAAATCATAAATAACCTAGCATGTTGAATACCATTAAATATTATAATACTCGTTTTTAAGGGGAACAAAATAGGCTATAATGACAGAATAGTGGAACGGGGGACGGGGCCTGCGGGTCACCTATTTACATAAGATGATCAGGGAAGAACTCTTGGGAAAAGGGGCATTTAATCTGAGACCTGAAAGGTGATACACAGGGAAAAGGAACCACATGGGCAATTTGAATGAACTGAGAACATTCTTAAATGCCAGATACTAGGAAAGGAGTGAGTGAAATCCCAGACAGCATATTACAGGCCATGATAGAGGGCATTTGAGTTTTATTCCAGTTGCAATGGAAAACCTTTAAAGAATTGAAAATAGGAGACTGACAGACTTGATTTGTTTTTTGCAAATACTATTCTAGGTGATGAGACCAAGAGCAAGTGTTAAATCCATAGGTGGGGGTAGGTTAGCACCCTACACAGTCATAGTATAGATATCACTGATTCATGAAAGAGTGAGGTCTCCATTACTAGGGTATTCATACAACTACAAGATAGAGTGTCATAGAGGGGTAGAGGGGGGATTAAAGGAGTATAGGTTGGGCATTAGGTTCTACATTGACCTTTATCATCCTTCCTAAACTCTGAGCTTCCATAGTTTTATGAACTAAGCAAATTATTGAAGGTCTCTTTAATAATTATAGAAAAACCATAAAATCAAAGGGGTTATTACTTAGAATGGAATTCTTCCAAACCTTAGAAATTGACTATATACTCATCTACAAAGGAGATACCTGAGCTGACAACTGAGAAGCTGCAACATTCATAAGCACATTGGGAAACATTGGACTTAGTGACTGAATCCTATCAGATCCTAACTCTCCTTCATCTCTAGCTGTCCTCCAGTGACACCCAGGGTATTGTAGTTCTAAATAGATTTCTACTTGCTGTGCAGCGTTGTTAGGCTGTTCAGCCTTTCTGAGCCATGGTCCTTTCATCCATAATGACACCGTGAGATGTTGTGATGACCAAACACCCAAAATGCAAAATGCTGACCTGAGCTTCTGGCATCCCACAGCTGCTTAGTAAACAGTGGCTATTGTCTGCTTTATTTCCACCTGTCTAATTCGGCTGCCTCCTTCCGACTCATCTCAGTTTCCTAATGCAGAGTCAGCATTCGCCTGTGTCGGTTTGTTTCTCAATTATTGTCTTCCTCTTGCCTCTGCTTCTCCCATGCATTCCCAGAGACCTGCCTTTTGCAGCTATCACCTTAATTAAAGTTTTGCGTGCTCTCTCTCTCTCTCTCTCCATTATTATGAAGACAGTGGAATAAAAACAGTAACGTCACAGTCATGGAATATCTATAGCTATCAAATTAGTTTACTCTTGTGTTTCCTGCGACTTAACTTCCAATTATCTCTTGTAAAAGCGCTCATCTTTCCTGTTTAATCTAACATGAATACTGTGAAGCAGAAGAGATGAGGCAGTAGACAGATGAGGTTCTGGAAAATGATACCATATTATGGAAAACATTTGAATTGCATTAGCTTCTGCAGAATATAAACAAGGCTTGAACGGAGAGAGAAAGGTCAGTCCATTCTGGGGCACTGGGCACACTCATTTGTATATGTTTTCTTCAAAAATTCAGATTTAAAAGGAATCTAACTTGTAAAAATAAACATGTATAATGACTAAAATTTGGCTGAATTAATCACTTTTTTCCAAATTGTTATGAATGTTTAAGGTCAAGAGCCTATTCTAGACTGTTTGAAATTAAAAGGAAATATTCATTGAATTAAACATAATTGCAAGGAAACTCTAGGTTGTGCTGGAAGAGAACCAGGGGACAAGTTAAATCACATCTTTGGGGAATCTGGGTATTCATGCAGCGTGGCTAGTTTCATCTGCTAGGTTCCATGTAGGGCCAAAGAAAATGCCAAAACAACTAACTGTTTTTCAGAACAAAAATACTGTCATGTGAGCGTCCATTGTCTTTTAATAAACACCTTTGTAAAGTCTCTCAAAGGTATAAAATTTGAACCACTATTAGCCACATATTTGGTAATTTACATTTATTTGAGAGAATGAAGTTGTGCTAACTGAGGGTTGTGCCAGAAAATCCAGGCCCCACGATTGCCAGGCACTAAACCTTTCCTGTCACTTGCCACCTGACTCTCTGTCCATCTTCCCCTTCCTCCAGGCTAGTTGGAGTTGGGATTTTTATATCATCCAGTCCTGTATATTGAAAAGGGGGAAAGTATAGCAAACACTGAGCTTTCTCCTCCCTTGCTCTCTGCAAAAGCAGAGGAAAAGCTTGACCTTCCCAGGAAGCTGAAACTATGGTTCATATTGGAATCGGGGAAAGAGGGGTAGCAAGGGACAGGAATTATAATTATGAAGATGCAGGAATAATAGATGCACAAAGGCAGAGATATTTACATCAGACCTAGTTCTTTTTTCTAAGCACTACTAGGAACAGGTTAGCCTACCCTCAAGGACAGTGGTTAAAATGCAGCACCCGGATTAGAATATTACAAAGTAGCCCCTTAAGGACCCATAAGACTATTGCATCCAAAGTGCTTAATTCATGTGCACTCAGTAGTTTCCTTTCCTGAGTGGAAGTGCCTCATAATTTTTGTTTGTTTGTTTTTGTGGGTTGTTTTTTTTTCATTTTCTATTATGGAGAAAGGTCTTTGTTTAGCATTATTTAGCTCTCTGATTTTGCTTGATCAGTTTTCTAATAGAAAATAACATTTTCTCTTTCGGCTTACCAAGGTCTTTACTGAAAGGAACATGTCAGGATGAAAACTGCAAGTATTAGATGGGCTATTTAGGGAGGTTCTGAATTTTATTTTTTAAAAGTGAATGTGCTAATTATAAGTGATTTCTGTTAAATAATAGATTCAGCTAAAAAACAAACAAAAAACAAACAAACAAACAAAAACAACAACAAACCACATTGCCCTAATTTGGTATCCTTTATAATAAAAGGGTAATATGCAAATTGACCCTAACAGCAGAATGACTTCCAGTCACTATGACGTGCACTGACCACCACGGGGCAGACACTCAATGTAGAAGCGGCCCCCTGGTGGTCAGTGCTCTCCCACAGGGGGAGCTCCACTCAGCCACAAGCTGGGCTGACGGCTGTGAGCATAGTAGTGGTGGCAGGAGCCTCTCCCCCTCCTCAGCAGCCCTAAGGAAGTCTGGCTGCACCTTAGGCCCATGGGCCTAAGCCATCAGTTAGACATCCCCTGAGGACTCCCGGGCTGCCAGAGGGATGTCTGACTGTCAACTTAGACCCAGTCCCCCATAGAGCAGGCCTAAGCTGGCAGGTGGACACATCCCCTGAAGGGTCCTGAACTGCAAGAGGGTGCAGGCTGGGCTGAGAGACACCCCCCCCCCCCCCCCAAGTGCACGAATTTTCATGCACCAGGCTTCTAGTGCTTTAATAGAAACTAATAGGTTGCAAGTTTATTTCATTCATTTGCTTAACAAATATTTGTTGAGTACCTACTATGTGCCACGCCCTGTTCTAAAGGTTGTGACTCCATCAATGGATAAAACTAAACAAAGCCCTGTCACTTGGCATGTGGATAGGCAACATGGCAGAGGAGAGGCACCAATAATACTATTTTTTTGTAAAGTAAACAAATGATGTGAAAGACCATTTTGTCTAAATGATTAATTCTGCAAGACAAGAACCAGGGAAAATTGGGGCATGTTTTAATATTATTTCAAATGTGTTCATAGAGAATTAATTATGAATGAAAAACCATTTTATTATTACCTTTGAGATTTTCTGAATCTTGTCCACTCATTTTACTTTTGATGAGCACTGTCACCTGCTATAGTTAAAAATCATCCTTTATCAAAGTTAAACTTATGTACTGAACTCTAAGAGACTATGCATGCAAAAAGAATTAGTACAGCTCAACCTTAAGCTCACGTAGTTTAAAAAGTGGAATTTGCAAGACTTAGTGATGATTTTGCCAATACCAAATTAAGATAAATTGTGTACTAAATTTGCTTACAATTTATTTGTAGTAATGAATTTTTTATTATTAGAAAATTTAAAATTTATCTAGTTGTTTTACTTCCCCATGATTGTTATTTGTTTTTATCATTTTATTTTTCAATGAATGGTTAAATAAACTTTAAGAGGATAATTTTGAATAGGTATTAATACATATAGTACAAAATTCAAAAATTAAAAAGGATATATAATAAAAATAATTCCCTTTTTCTTTTATTTTATCACCAGCCACCCAGAGGCCCTCCCTAAGTTATTTACTATCACTAGATTCTTGCAAATCTTTGTAATGATATTCTAAACTTCTCAAACTTTAACATGCATATGGATATTGTCAAATTGCAGATCTGATTCAGAGGATGTGGGGTGAGGCTTAAGATTTCACATTTCTAGTAAGTTCCCAGTTGAGGCTGATGTTGCTGGCCCAGAACCACACTCCCAGTGGCAAAGTGATGAAGCACATTTGTTTACATTTGTTTCTGTGTTTATTTATTGGAATGAAGAAAGAGAGATATTCTTATACACAACTTACCAGATTTTTACTATGATTTCAGCACCAGAGTTCCAGCTTTGGGCTTTGCTTTGTTACAAAGTTCTCTTCTGATCTTTGTCTAATGAACGATGAAAGCTAGCAATATGACCATTTGGAGCATGCCAGTAGGTGATGCTTAAATTGTAAGAACTATGTGAATCTCTCTTTGCACATTTTTCATCTGTGTGGTTTTTTAAATAAGGTTAGAAATTCCTCAAATCCAAGCAACCTCTTTAATTTTGGCAGAGGGCACACTGAGAACTTTAGCTTGCAGCCAGTGCCATTAATCTGATAAAGATGCCATCATATTTGGAAAGGATACAATTAAGATCCCTGAAGTCAGTATAAAGTGCAAAGATCATTTAAATATTTTAGTCATAGACATATTCTATCTGCCTGGATAAAATAGCCTCAAGAGATGGCTATGATCAGTATCACCGAGGGTACTGATGTTGTCTTCATTGGACCTATATGTATAGGAATTCAAAAGCCGTGGGGCAATTAATTTAAAAAAATGAAAATTTCAGGCTATTATACCAAGAAAATGAGGCCTAGAGGACTCGAATTTGCCCATCTACTTCAACTGCCAAGTCTGTTTCTACGAGTACTTGCTGACAACACAAGATTTGGTTTTAAAAGGCAGCCAGACCGAAACCAGTTTGGCTCAGTGGTAGAGCGTCGGTCTGCGGACTGAAAGGTCCCAGGTTCGATTCCGGTCAAGGGCATGTACCTGGGTTGCGGGCACATCCCCAGTAGGGGGTGTGCAAGAGGCAGCTGGTCAATGTTTCTCTCTCATCTACATTTCTAGTTCTCTAGCTCTCTCCCTTCCTCTCTGTGAAAAATCAATAAAATATATTTTTTTTAAAAAAAAGAAAGAAGAAAGAAAGAAAAAAAGGCAGCCAGTATCAGAGGCACTTTTCAGAAATAAAGATTTGGACCACTCATGGTCTCAAAACCTGTGTCAGTGGCAGAGAGCCATGGGAGTACAGGTTACTCTTTGAGGCCGAGGTGGTGCCTATCCGTGACTCCTTTGGTTTGAATGGCTGCAGAGGTCTGCCATGTGGAGAGTTCTGAGCCTGGGTTTTGAGATGGTTTTGCTTTGAAGTACTTGAGGCTGCAGGGAGAGAGTCACTTGAATCTACCTAGTCCTCCTGAGCATGACTCACAGCCCTAGGTTACATAGACCTGTACTAAACAGTGCACGGTGTCATAGACAAAAAGGGCACAACTTGAAGATTCAATTGAACTAAAAATCTGTCAGACCCTTTTATACAAAATAAAAAACACTCAAACCAACATGAAGACACCACACCACAACATTCAACATTCCCATGGGATTTTTAAGTTGAATGTGAGATTTCAAAACAATATGGAGCTTACATTTATGCCTGTAGGCCCCATGGAAAACACATGTGTTGGCTTTAGCCAGTAGAAGGATGTTCCATGGGAACGTATTTACTGTAATATGCATTAAAAATATACGAGGAGATAGGAAACAAATATTTTGAACAGCAGCTACATTTCCTTGCCTTCCTGCATTGCCTCCAGTGGGCAAAATATTTTGGGACCAAAAAAGATGCTGTCATATTTTTGAAATAATTGACTTTCTGTGGGAAATGAGAAAGTGACATAGAAGTTGCTGAGAGACCCGGGCTGGTTTAGGAGCTGTCATCAATGAGCTTTTAATAAATAATCTACATAGAGAAAAATCTGTGGCTGGGCTCCTTGTAGGCTAGAAGAGATAAAAATATTTCTCTAGCTCTAACCCATTGCTACTGCAAGTAGACAAGAAGTCACTTCTTTACAGGAAAAAAAAAAAATTCATGTTGTAATAAGCGTACTCTATCACATAGACTTGGTTTTAATTCCAAGCTTCAGACCTTGGGCAGGACACTGAAGTTGTCTGGGTCTCAGTGTTCCCATCTGAAAAGAAAAGGGGGGGCAAGTACAAGGATGTAAGAGGTTAGCAACGGATGGATATTTGCTTCTCCTCATCTTCTCATTATTTTTTCCTTCTATACCTTTGCATTCCAGCCCTTATTCCCTTTGTTGCCTGGGAATTCAACAGTGACCAGGGCAGCTCCATTTGAATGAGGAAATGCTCTATATGAGGAAGTCAGACCCACTGACCTGGGACTCCACCATCCCTGAGACTCCCTCTGCTAATCTCTGAAAGCTCTCTGCCAAGAAAGCATTGAGAGAAATAAGCTGCCTAAAATGTAAACACATTTAGATCACGCTGCTTATTGGCACTTCAAAACCGAATATACCTAGAAACAAGTAGAAAAAGGCTGTGTAGCATTTAGATGCGTATCTCATATGCATAATTGGTTCCTTAAAAGGTTAAGTACCCTTAGCGAATGTATGGATAGTGATACACCCATGATGAGCTCATAATCATTATGGCAGTGGCTTTGTTTTGCATAATTCTAAAGTAAATGTCACATTTCTCCTTTGGAGATTCCAGAACTGGTATTCAACAAAGCGCGTGTTTGCAAGCAGATAGCTGGGTAAGAGGAGCTACTCTTTCCCAGGCAGGGGACTATTCATGCAGCTATCCAAGCTTTAAAAGGCGCCAGCTAATTTCTCTTTGGAATTGAAATGCGATTACATATCGAGGACAAGTTCTAAATATAAACACAATCTACCAAATACATGACTTTTTTTTAGCTTTGTTTTTGCAGCATATTTGCAGGAAGAATTAACCACCCAAACACACTATAATCCTTCCATAAAGCACACAGATCAGGCAATTTGGTGAATCCTTTAAAAGCTTTCTTCAGAAGCTTAGGGTACTTTTAAAGGAATGGCCTTTCATTCATAAACGGTTATAAAATTGCTAAGAAAATTAATAAGAGAATCAAGTCACTAAAATATGCAGAACGAAATACCATAGTATATGCCATAATAAGCAGAAAAAAATATGCAATATACAGCATGAGGATGTGTATGTAAGTGGTAAAAATTATATAAAAGGGAAGGATTATTACAAAAGTTCAAGTTATGGGTTCTTCATCGGGGAAGGAGGCAAATACAATTTATATGGTACACACAAGGGTTTTTGCTGGAGGAATGTTCCATGGATACTTATTGTAGTTTTTATATACTGTTATAAAATACTTTTAGATGTTATATTTCCTAATATTTTAAATGATAAAAGCAAAATAATAAATCAAGGTGAAGAGAAAGTACAAATTAAGTTGTTTAAAAACCAATGTGATATAGTTGAAAAAGTAAATATATTTATCTCAAGTGGATGGACGTGTCTTCATATTATACTTTTTAAAGATTTAAACACATGACATGTGCAAGGTACCACTGCGTAAGTCCCTAGAAGGGTTGAAGTATAAGTAGACGGATGAGAAAAGGTATATCAGATAAATTACTAACAAAAGATAACTATTGAAGCTATTTGAACAATGGGAAAATTTTACTTTAGGACAAAATGTAATGTTGCTTATTCTCTTTGTCTCCAATTCCTCTTTCTCCATTTGTCCTCCGAGCCTTCTCCATCCCGGCATCTGTTCCAACCTCCCAGTTCTTTTGATAAATCATCTCCAGCTATTTTTGTCCTATTATTAGCGAACCATTTCCAAAACCTAAGATCTTTAATCTTTCAACTCTGGTAGGACATAGTATCTGTGTACCACTAACTTGGTAATCATCATATGCTATATTTTAGTGTTATTGATATTCATAAATTTCTTTAATTAAAATATAATGTCCAAGAGCTAGAGGCTATACCTTATTTATTTTTTAACACCTCCTGTCACCTCACGCTAGGACCTGCCATATGGTAGAACCATGTCACCTGGCACATAGTAGAAAGTCAATAAACATGTCAGCAGTCGACTGAAAAATGGCTTCTGAAAGCGCATAAAAAGCTCTTTCGAGACGTTTGAGTTCTTTGCCAATGCTAGGCATTTGCATTTTCTAAGCAACTTCTCAGCCAAAGTTTTAAAATGGAAAGAGCGAGAGTTTGAAAGTGACTAATCCAAAACTGTGAAAAGTTGGTGAGGTGAGAGTCAACAGGAGGACACTCCCCTCTGGATCTAGTTGGGAACTCCCATATGTTCATGACTGATCTTCAAGAGTGGGGACTGCATGTAATGAACTTCTTGCCTCTGCACCTGGAGCAAAGTCCAACATATAGCACAAGTCAATATACACTTCTGTAGAGTGTGTGAGAATTAAACATTAGTCTTGGATTATTTAATTTGCTCCCATGGCTTCTAAACAACCTATCATTCCAGGCCTTCCACTGTGGGTCTTTAGGTCTGGCTTCTCCCCACAGGGAGAGAGTAATTGGCACTTTAAGGAGGGAGTAGTGAGGGGTGGGGGGTGGGGGGAGGTGTAAAAGGCCCAGTTCCTCCCATGTGAGATGCAAATGTCAACGCCAGAATTTGTACTCTGGGTTTAGGGGCTGATTGGAGCAAAGCTTAATTGAGTGAATTTGATTCGGCCAGCTGATGGTAGACTAAAGAAACACATGACAAATGTTTCAAAGGAGGGTGTTGGGGGAAGCCCATGGAATTGATTTTCAGCGCTTGTCCAGCTGGCCATCAAGAAGTAGGTATATCATTGTTCAAATAGCTTCAATAGTTATCTTTTGGAATTCCTCCTTTCTCATGACATACAAGATAGGGTGTCCGCTGCAAATCTCTTTCACGGTAAACATACTGTTTTTTTGAATAGGCAACACATAAAGCATATGGTTTAAAATTCAAAGGGTACAAGGTAAAAAAAAAAATAGTGTTCCTACTACCTTTGTCGAAAGTTGCTTTCTCTAGAGACATCTACAATTATTGGTTACTTCACTTAATTTTAGCTACATAAGCATTTTATATTTGTATATACATATAAAGGTTTATATGTATTTATATGTTTTAGACAAATTTTGAATCTTGATTTTTTTTATTTATTATGTTTAAAATCCCAGTCTCTGTTATTGTCTGGGATATTGACAGTGTTCAAGATTTTTATTCATGAGTGAATGAATGAATGAATGAATGATTTAATAATAGCCTCTAATTCATTCTGAACTTAAAAGTCACCCAACATTTTATAAATGCTATATCTTTTATTGCATCTATAATATGCAGCTATTTGGCCTATAGAAATCATATGCATTCTTCAAAGTTCATCTTGCAAAAATTGGTTCTGCAGGAGGAATCTTCCCTGAATATTGGCTCTCAGTGTCTCTCCAGTTCTCTCTAAACCCTTAGCAATAAGTGTTTTTTGTTTTTTTTTTAACACATTTTATTGTCCTACTATTCTCATTTGTTAGTATAACAGCCATGAAGATGTGAATAATATTCTTAATAATTATTTTTTAGTGTTTACATGTATCAGACACTTCGCTAAGCACATTATATGCATTATCTCCTTAATCTCTACAGCACACCTATATAAGTTAGTAACATCATATCATCCTGTAGCATACCTTCCAATATCACCTTGACTCATCCTTGAGATCATGAGCAGGCTGTTTCCTTAGGCACCACTGGTTTCCAGCATCTTGCTGCCCAAGTCATCTCTACAAAATGTGCTTAACCCAACATACTGACACCCCAGAGGTGACCCTTAACCAATGAAGTATAGATGTTGATGGATAACCACACCAGCTTTCTCTCCTCTCAGTGAAGAGAATTTTAAGTTGCATTCTAAACAGTCACTTCTGGGGTACCTATGTGATTGAATCTCTCAGTTGCCCATAATAATAAAACCCTTTTTTTTTTTTTAATCTCTTTATTACCTTCCCCCCCAACCCCCTTTTTTTTTTTCTTTTCAATTTTCCACTTGTTCACTTTCTGGAATCACCTGCCAAATAAATTACTTCAACTCAAATCCTTGTCTCAGAGTCTGCTTCTGGAGAAATTAAATCTAAAGAAGTTGAGGTTTAGAGTAACTTTCAAGTTCATATATACATCAAGTGGCAGATTAGGATATGAGCAAGAAGTCCTGTTCAAAAGCACCATACCCTTTTTACCGCAGTGTAGTATTCCATTGCATAGATGTACCACAGTTTTGTTTTGTTTTGTTTTGTTTTGTTTTTATCCACTCATCTGCTGATAGGCCCTTAGGCTGTTTTCAAATCTTAGCTATGGTAAGTTGTGCTGCTATGAACATAGGGGTGCATATATCCTTTTTGATTGGTGTTTCTAGTTTCTTGGGATATATTCATAGAAATGGGATCACTGAATCAAATGGGAGTTTCAGTTTTAGTTTTTTGAGGAAAAAGGAAGGAATTCTTATCATTTGCAACAGCATGGATTGGACTGGAGAACATTATGCTAAGCAAAATAAGCCAGTCAGAGAAAGATAAATATCACATGATCTCATTCATTTGTGGAATATAATGAACAACATAAACTGAAGAACAAAAACAGATCCAGAGACAGAGAAGCATCGATCAGACTGTCAAACCTCTGCGGGAAGGTAGGGGAGGGTGGGAGTAAGGAGAAGGGATCAACCAAAGGACTTGTATGCATACAGATAAACCTAACGGTCACAGACACCAGCAGGTGAGGGCATGAGTGGGGGATGAGGGCAACGGAGGGATAAGGACACATATGTAATACCTTAATCAATAAAGAAGAAGAAAAGCACCATCCTTTCCTGCCAACTAGATACTAAATGCCTCAAAGCAGGCCATGTACTGTGCTCCCCCCACAGTATTTCAAAATGCAAGCCAAAGTCAGAATGTAATACATACTCTGCCAGTCAGTAACATTCTATGTTTAGAGTCTCTTTTCCACCTCAGCACATCAGGACATGCATTTTAAGCATCGTTAGCTAAACACGTGTGCCTATAAGTTGTTACTGAAGGTGATTTAAAAAAAAAATTATGTGTGTTTGTTTAGTGTCTGAAGGTCTTCTCATTATTGTTCTACAGACAGCAACTTCATCCTCGCGAATGCCCAGGTGGCTAAGGGTTTCCCCATAGTCTACTGTTCTGATGGCTTTTGTGAGCTTGCTGGATTTGCCCGAACTGAAGTCATGCAGAAGAGTTGCAGCTGCAAATTCTTATTTGGGGTTGAAACCAATGAGCAACTGATGCTTCAAATAGACAAGTCACTGGAGGAGAAAACAGAATTCAAAGGAGAAATTATGTTCTACAAGAAGAATGGTGAGTTGGCTTTCTTTGGGGTTCATTGGACGGTGGTGAAAGGTCACCTTCTTTAAAATTCAGTAATTGCTCCATAACTTCCATTAAGGCTTAATGGTATTCCACATAAATACTGTCTGTTATAGAAGTTCCACAAATGACCTGGACAATAACCTTGTTTTAGCCATTAGCAGCCCCAAAATTTAGCATGATAATTATAACTTCAGTGTCAATATATAAATTAAATTAATATGTGTCAAAATGAAGTATATGACTCTTATATATCATTCTTAAAAATATATGGTAGATATAATAGCTGTTAGTATATTAACAGATGATCTTTTAAATAGAGATAGTTTTCCAAGTCTTATGCCTTTATGAACCACAACTCCACCTCAGTCATTAAGGACAGAGACCCAAGCGTTTGTTGGGAGAAAAGCAAGTGAATTTAAAGCCATCAGGATAAGCATTTTTCTCCTTCAGTTCCCCAACCACCGAGCTTTTCTCACTACTCTCTCCAATTCTACAGACAAAATAAGAGACACACATTGTCTGAGGGTGAAAGTAAATTTGCCTGAACTATAAACTGCCAGTGGGAAAATACTAAGTATTTTCTTGAGGCTAAAGTTTTATGATTCTCCTCTAAATGTAAGAGGATCTAGGGATGCGTATGGTATCATCAGTGCTTGAGTCTTAAGTGAGAATAGATATTATCCTCTGGGCCCTGGTAGTTAGGAGTGAATCCAAAAGGCATTATGTTGGGGGAAATTCTAAATAAAAATTAGAACACATCATTGTTTTCCAGTTTTATCTCTTTCTTTAATAGTTTCCTTTAGGCAAACATACACCCCTGAGTTTTAGCTGGCACCTGGCTGCCAAGCTAGAGAATATATTTTTCAGCCTTCTTTGCATTTAGATTTGGCATACGACTAAGTTTGGGGCCTATGATATGTGAGAAGAAATGATCTATGAAACTTCTAGGTAAACCCCATAAATAATGAAATTGTTTGCCCTGCAATTTCTCTGCTCCTTTCTCATGGTGCTATTGACTGAACTGTATCTTCTCCAAATTAATATATTGAAGCCCTAACCACCTCCCTCCTCAATGTGACTATAAGTGGAGATGGGGCCTTTAAAAAGGTAGTTAAAATTAAGTAAGGTTATAAGGGAGGGCCTTAATTCCTTAAAAGAAAGGAAGACATATCAGGGATACCCCACACTCAGGTCATATAAAAAGACAGTGAGAAGGCAGCTGTCTGCAAACCAAGGAGAGAGGCCTCAGGAGAAACCTACCCCTCTGGCACCTTGATCTCAGACTTCCAGCCTACAGAACTGTGAGAAAATAAAATGCCCGTTGTTTAAGCCAGCCAGTCTGTGATACTTGGTCATGGCAGCCCTAGCAATGTATCATTGTTGAGTCAGAATGTCAGAGAACGGTTGGAAAGCCAGCTTCCACCATTGACAAGGACATCATAGAGAAACTCAGAACAGCAATATGGAAGGAACCTGAGTATTCTTAGGGACCCACCTTCTCTAACCCAGACAATGACAAATCCACTTCTATCTTGTTGGAATCACTGTAATTTAGATTTTTGTTTTGTTAAAACATTCAAATGATACTCTAACTCAAAGTTTCTCAACTTTGGCACTATTGACATGTGGGGCAGGTAGTTCTAAGTTGTGGGAGGCTGTCCTGAGCATGGTAGATGACTAATAGCATCCCTGGCCACTATATTCATTAACAAGTTCCTTACAAGAGTTGATACATTTGGTAAATGGTAAAATGTTGGTGGTTGTTTAATTAATTGATTTGGGGGAAAATTGTTCAGCAGCCAGCAGAAATAGCCTAATTAAGGGAAAGAAAACAGCTTTCCTTGCCTTCGATGGAAAACTTCAGTTGGGACACCAGAATCAATACCAGTATTTCTGTGAAGTCCTGTAGTGAAGTAAATATTTTAAAATGTGTTCACAGGTTTTTGCTGTTGTTTTTTAATTTATTCAAGAAACTAGTAAGTGATTAACAGCATACCCGGCCACTACATCTTGCTCTAAATACCCAGTTGGGATCTTGGTCAGGAATAGAAGCAGGAGCCTAAATATGGCAGCTCCATCCCCATTTATAAGCTATCTGTCCCTGAAGGACTTTCCTTGAGGTTGTGAGTTTTGGATACACAGTGATCATGAAGTATTGGAGAGTGCCCTTCGGGAAGGAATGGGATAGCCTAAGTCTTTGACACTAGGAACAGAGTTCGGACCAGGATGTTTTTTCCCAGAATCAATAGATGAGGCCTACATAGCAAATATGAGAAAATAAAAGGATCCCAGCTCTATCTAATTATAGTATGATAATTGAAAAGAGGAACTGAGATAAAAGAAAATGGAGGCTGTCATGAGAATGCAGACTGGTAGGGAGTGATAAAGCGGCCCTCTGGTAGAACAAAAGAAAAGGGATGTCCTTTGTCTGACATATCTGCTGGCTGCAGACCTGTACAAGTAACCTTGGATAGGTCACTCCAAATCCAAGTGAGTGTCTTTGTTTTGAAACCTCCTCAAAATACCCAGACATGGCACTTGAGAGAGGTTCAGGCCAAGAGGATAATCTAGCTGGGAAGCCCAAAGGACAGAGTTTTTAGAAGCCATGTAAGTAGAATATATCTCGAGTCAACACCTAAAGAATTTCCTGAGCCCCGTTTTTTATAAGATGCCTGCTGTGTTTGACCCCTTTGGGTGGAAATCATTAAAGGCAGTAAGAAATAATAGGTTCTCTTATAAAAATTAGGTAATGATTAGGAAGACAGATAGTTTCACAGGTAAACATAAGATGCAAACATTTCTTTGTCTAAAATGGAGATAGTAATATTTCACATTGTTATGTTCAGCATCTAACATTTTTCATTTATTGCTCTCCCTCTAGATAAGTTGTTCTCAACCTTTCTAATGCCACGACCCTTTAATACAGTTCCTCATAATGTGGTGACCCCCAACCATAAAGTTATTTTCGTTGCTACTTCAATAACTGTAATTTTGCTACTGTTCATGAATCGTAATGTAAATATCTGTGTTTTCTAATGGTCTTAAGCTCTCAACCATTTCATGACCCACAGGTTGAGAACCACTAGCAGGGTTGCCTAAGACCATTGGAAAACACAGACATTTACATTATGATTCATGAGTAGTAGCAAAATTACAGATATGAAGTAGCAACGAAAATAATCCTTGGGCTTGTGGAGGTATTATTGATTTGAGAAAATGCTAAGTAACTGATTAACTATCTGAAAAAGTTAAAGTTATGAAAGTTTAAGGTCTCTTGCAAAAAAGAGGTTTTAAAGGCAACACCTTAATTTTAATGGAGAAAGGGGAAGATGAGAACCTTCCCACCCAGAACAGGTAATCCAATTCCAACCAGCAGCTATCTTTAAACAATGTGTCCATTTACACTTGAATGGCTACACCTTTTGATAGCCTAAGGGAAAGTTTACATGTAAACAAGTTTGCTTCTCAATTCCCAGGGCAGAAAAAAAACAAGGTTTAAAATTATTAGATTTTAAAATTTATTCTTAGAAGTGTAAAAGTTTATTAATTAAAAAAAACAACAACAACAACAAAAAAAAGGAGATTGAAAAACCCGATGAACAATAATAGCTGTTCATTTTAGTAGAGTCAGCAATATGGGAGGGGAGTGGACTGACTGTTCTCAGGGAAAGGGGGAGTGGTGGAGGGGGTAAGAGACTGAACATAAAATGTGCACCTATGGATGAGGACAATGGAGGGTGGGGAGGGGGTGGAGGGGGCAGGTGGGAACCTGGTGGAAGGGGGAAGAAATGAGGAACCTTTGTAATAATATGAACAATAAAGATTGATAAAAAAAAAATAATAATAATAATAATTTTATGGTTGGGGTCACCACAACATGAGGAACTGTATTAAAGGGTCGCAGCATTAGAAAGGTTTAGAACCACTGCTCTAGATAGTTCAGTGTCTAATAAACATCAGAAGTGAGTACTACTAAGATGCCTTCTCAAAAAGCAGTCCCTTCCACTTCTGTTGGTATACAGGGCTGTTCTAGTCAAACAAAAATATGGTAACTTTAAAGGTAACCATTTTATTAATTTTATATTTATCTTATTTATTGAATGTAAGTAACACATATCTTTGTGGGAGGGAACCCACAAAGCATACTTTTCATACTATTCGGCATTGTGTATCCTGTAGGGTTGTATACACTTTACAGAACAATATATGCAGGAGATTTCTCATTCTTTTTTTAAAGCTGCATAGTTTTACATCATGTGGATTTATGATGGTTGATTCAACCAATCCTCTATTAATGGACATTTGTGTTCCCTTTAGAATGTAGTCTGTTCTCTTTATTTATTTTTTATTTATTTTTTTGCCTCTCTCTGTTTTAAATACCCCTTTTGTTAATTTAAAAGGTTTTGTGTATTTTTCTAAAAATTTATCTTTTACATGAGATGTTCACCTTTATATAATAAAAGTACACGTATCCCACTTTTTAAAGATATTGTCATTTTCTACTCTAAGTAATATTTTAATCAGCCAGGCACCACTCTGCCTTCTTCTCTCTCCCTCAACTAATTTAATGTTCTAGTAGTACCTGCTAGTATCTATCAGCACACTTGTTCTGCTTTCCTGTCTCTCACTTCTTTCACAGTTATATTTACATTGTCAGAGGACATAACAATTACATATATATTGAATGTATTCCTCCATCACTTAATCATATTGCTACAGTTAAATATGCTTAAAGTTCACCATATATTCCATCCTAAAGCTTCTCCAATCATTTCTTATTTGTCTAAATCTTGTTCTTGGGAAGAGCTCATGGGAATTTTTTTTTCTTCTGAGCTCTCTCACGTTAATAACAGTATGAATGTGGCCCTTATACTTGTTGATCAATTTAGCTGAAAATTTATCAACTTAAATAGATGAATTATGTTAGTCCCTTGTGGAGTGGCATACAGTATTGTTTTACCTTACAAAATTAAGTAACTTCATATTTGTCCTATTAATTAAGTAACTTCATATTTGTCCTGGGTGTTCATTGAATTTTTTATTTTATTTTAATCTAATAATTTTACTGTACTACATCTTCTCTGTAAGGGGCTGGATAGTAAATATTACATGTACTGCAGGCCATACATTCTATGTCACAAGAATTCATTTCTGTTATTGTACTATGAAAGCAACCATAGAAAATATGTAAATGAGTGGATGTGGCTGTCCTATCTAATAAAGGGAAATATGCTAATTGACTGCCTCACCCTCACAAAGATGGCCCACAGCGAATAAGGAGGGGATAAGCTAATTGACTGCCATGCCCTCAAAGAGGGTGGCACCCATAGCCACAAGATGGCAGCACCCACACCCCTCAGCCCTGCCAGGGCAGCAGGTGCACAGCACAGTTGGGCTCTGCGCGCCTGCCTCCAGAGTCCCCCAATCCCCTCAGACCCCCAGCCTCCCAGGGCCGGCCTGAGGCACAGGAAAGCCTCGAATGGCAGCTGCCCAGCTGATGCCCAAGGTGCAGGCAAGCCTCGATGGTGGCTGCCCAGCCACCCAGGGCCACCCGAGGCTCAGGTAACCAGGGCCAGACAAGGTTTGCACTGCCAGCAGTGGAAGCAGCAGAGGTGTAATGGGGAATTGGCTTCCCCGGATCACCGGTCACCTCCCACCCCTGAGGGCTCCTGGACTGTGAGAGGGGACAGGCTGGGCTGAGGGACCCCCCCCCCCCCCCACTCCAGTGCATGAATTTTCATGCACCAGGCCTCTAATATTCTAATAAATCTTTATGAACAAAAACAGAAGGTGGGCGGTTTTGGCCTACAGACCTTAATTTACTGATACCTAATATAGAATATTTTGGCTCAGATATTTCCCCTTTAATATGGTAGGCCCTATAATATTTATGTTTAAGGCCCTTTTATTTTGGAATTTTTTTCTGAACTTTAATTATAATCATTGTTCTGTTTTATCCTTTGGTTTTCCTCTTTATGATCACCTATTATATGTACGTTGGATCCTCTTTGTCTGTCCTCAATTATCTAAAATTTTCTCATTTTATTTCTTTTTCCAGTTTTCACCTTGTGCAATCTGTTTTGTTTAATTTTGTGATATCATTCACACTTTTTATTACTTTTCTTTAAATCTCTAGATTTTTATCCTCTATTCAAATTCTCTCTTGTGTTCAGTAAACTCAGAGAAGCAGAGAATAGAATGGTGGTTACCAAAAGTTGAGGGGAAGGGAAAAAGGAGAATTATTGCTCAATTGTATAAAATTGTAGTTATGCCAGATGAATACATCGTAGAAATCTGCTGTACAACACAATTATGGTATTGTTCACTACATGCCTTTTTAATGCCCTTCTGGGCTTTACAAGAAATAAAACACTGGTTTCTAATTACCTAGATGTGGAAACTAACAGTGTTTTCTGGAAGGCTTTAATATCCTACTCAATTACCTAGAATAAAACAATAGTGTAGTGAGGGAAGATTGAACTTTTACTTGTTCAGGATTTCACCATTTCAGAAAATATTGTTACTGACTCATAGGACTTGTCAGAGAGACAGCACATCTGCACAAATTCCGTACTTGGAGCTATTGTATTCACAGTGACTCTGGATATTGATCCAATTATCCAACTTCCCCATTATAGCTCCTATTATAGTCCACCCTCTCAGAGCATTTTGTGTTGAGATGCATATTACTTAATCAGAAACTACTTCAATTTTATTTATTATTATATTATTGTTAATAATATACAGTGTTGTGTTTTTGAAAATGTGTTTAAGTGGCCAAGTTTTATTATTATAATTTTTCAGTTCTAAACAGAAAAGAGAAAAATACAAGTATTTGTTACAAAAGGTAGTCTTGAGTCTGATAGGGTTGTGGATTTCTTAACTCATTGACTCATTCCCATGTCACCTCCAAGATTTGTCATTTATTTTCGTGTACCTCCTGTACTGTTGCTTTTCTTTAAGTTGACTCACTTTTAAAAACTCAAATTGGAAGCAAAAGAAAATATTCACCACTCTAAATGGACAATCAGGATCACTAGCCTCAAAGAGAAGGTAACCATAAATAAATATGCAATAAAAACATTGTTGTTTAACTTTTATAAATTAAAAAACTAGAAAGTAATCTATAAAATCCAAGTAATAATAAATCTAACTATACTGTGCCACGTAGCACGTATATTATTTTCTTTTCCCAATAACACCTTAAGGTAAATATGAATTATCTCACATTTCCAGATGAGGAAACTGTGATGCAGAAAAATTATTTGAACACAAGTCTATGCATTATGTGATAGACAGTCCTCAGTTTCTCATTGACCCACCAATTTCCCCCTTGTTCATTTCTTTACCCACTAATGCACTTTACATTTTTTTATTTTCCCATTTCTTTATTCAATTTTCTTATGACATAGAAAAATGTCTAGAAAAATCAATCATGAATCTGTTGGTTTTCTTTCTTTTTAAATGTAGTTAGATTTTCAACTTTCTATAATATATGACAACAAAAACAATTTATAATTTCCTGTTTGTTTAGGGAGAATGCCTCCTAAAGATCCTTTGTTTACTCAGCTGCTAGATGTATATTTATATCTGAATCAAAATTGAAAAACTGAATTGTTCCATAAATAAACAGTTATGTTAAGGAGTGGGGAGAAGGCGGGAGCCAGAAAGCCGAGGGGGCTTCCCTTGGACTGGGATGAGTGGAAGAAGAGGAGAGATTGGGAAATACATGAAGAGATGAGAGCAGGGGAGAGAGGAAGAAAGAAATGAGGAGACATCCGCTGGTATCTTACCCATGTCCCTCAAATTGTCCAGCTTATTATGTACTAGTTGCATATTTTTGTTCCAATACACATTAAAACAGATATTAAGGTGTAAGATAAGTATATACACTACTTAAAATAATTTTAGCACAACCAGGAGTATGCATACCACTAATTGAGCAACACACTGTCTTCATTCCAGTGTACAAATAAACTTTTTTGAATTACGCATATTCATATTCAGTGTTATGAAGTCAGCATATGATAAAAGACAAATGAAAGCTGATTTTTTCATGACCTTCCTTTGTTTTTACATTGAGCTGCTCATGGCAAATAGGTCTGTAAGAAACATTATTTTCCAACTAATACTAAGTATATATTTAAGATATTCTTGGTGAGTTCTATTACATTCAGTTATTCAATATGACTCTGCAGAAGATTTGCAGAATATTTGATTATGCCCTCTAGGTATTTTAGAACTGGAGCTCAATATAGAAAAAAGACAAAGCCTTAGGGCTATAGAATGTCAACTTATTCTCAAAATTAACATTTAAAATGTACAGCAAAGTTGCCTCCTTATTTGACTGTGAGGAAATGCCATTGGAGCATTGAATATAGAATGGCTTTATGTAAGATCCAAATTTTGGAGCAATGGATGTTGTGCCCATTCATGTAATAAGTGAACAATAAGAAAATGCCTTTTATTGCAAAGTGTAGTGTCTAAATGGGTGTATTTTGTGGATGTTGGGGTTCACAGCATGGGCATCATTTGTAATCACCTTAGATTTTCACCATATCTGGAGGACAATGAAGCAAGCCAGCCGGGGACCTATTTCAACAAGAGCTAGAGAAACCAAGTTTAGGATTACATAAAATAAAAGAAAAATTCTCTTAGGGCTGAGTGAGATCCTGGGAGAAAAGAAAGAGAATTCTGAGCAAAGTAAGATTATTTCCCCAACCAGCCCTCCCAAAGACTCAGACCAGAGTCCAACACAAAGACAATACAAAAGCAACTTCAGTGTTTTTCATAAAGATCTCCTTGGGCTATTGAGGCTGCCCAAGCCACAGTATCATGAACATTAGCCTTGCCTGGTATGGTCCCTTGGTCAGCATCCAAGTAAGCCTGGAGGACAATGCATAACTTTGAGTCCTCCATTCTTGGGAGCCAGATTACTAGCTTGTGGAGACATTCCCTGTAGGTATTAAATATATTTGTGAAGATCCCAATGGGAACTTCGGTTCCTAAAAAGCTAGTGAAGGTGGGATCTTGGAAACTTTTTTCTGTAGAAAGGACACACCATTTTCTTAGAGGCATGTAGAATGAAGAAAGCACACAGTTTACTAGTGTCCCACTTATCTATTGTGGTGTGACAACTACCTCAAAACCTAGTGGCTTACAAGAGCAACTATTATATCTGAACAATAGTGTGGGTCTTAGCCAAATGATTCTCCTTTCTTACGGAGCCAGCTGAGGTTGGTGTTAGGTGGGTCCAGATGAGAGACACACTGCTTTGGAGGATCTTGGATGGCTTCTCTCACATGTCTGGCATCTTGAACGTCTAAATCAGTTGGGACAATCCTCTCAAGTGCCTACACATAACCACTTCAGCATGGAGACCTCCAGGAGGTCTCATCTTCCAGAGGCTGCAAGACCTTTTGTGACTTAGTTTAGAAAGTCACCCGGCATACCTTCATTTAATATTGTGGTTGGAGAAGCCACAAGTCTGCCCAGATTCATGAGCAGGGGACCTAGACCCCAACTCTTGATAGAATAAGTACCATATTTAACAAGCTCCACATCTAGCTTTTCAGAAACACATTGGTTGAGTATGTGTGTCTATAGGTGTAGCAAGACGCAAGAGAACATTTCATTTTTATGCTTGTAAAATTTGGGGGTTTCATCATGTCTGAAGGGCTACCAAATAGGGACCATGCTTCCCACAGTTAAGTGAACTAGCTAACACTGGGTCAGATTTTTGTTGCTATTCTCAGTTTAATTCCTCTTAGGTCTTCCTTGAGACTTTGCATGCCCCGAAATAGAAAGCATTTTATGATGCTTTTATGATTTGATGATGATTCCTCATATGTCCTTTCAGTCTTAATAGAAGATTAGTATTTTATATTTCCATCCTGTGTCTTTTGCATTCAAAAGATGAGCCTCAGAAATGCAAATACAGTAGACAGCTTCAAAGTGATCATAGTAGGAAGGCAAAGGGCTCAGAGAACGTGCTCTGAAGAAAGCATGTGCAGCCTGGTTGAGGAGCCTGCCTTGCAGTTTATCTTATCGCTTAAATATGTAGTCAAGCTTTGCACTTGTAAACCTAGGCAGCTTTCCTGGTCTACTCCCCTTGTGTGTGAGCAAGCTGCTCTAACAGAAAGCTTGTTCTTTTTCTGTGCACATGGTTACTGGTTGCATTGTTTAATCAATGAGCTGAAGTTTCACATCAGTCCATTTATTGAAGTGCTCACCCAGGGCTCTGCAGCCAGGATGAATGGAACAGAGTGAGCCCGATATATAGAAGAGGCATCTGGGCATTCATCAGGAACTGCTTAGCTTTGCCTGTCCTGTGGAGATTGAGCAGTCACTGCCCTATCTAACCAGATTGCTACATACCTTCACTTCTTCAGTGTCAGCCTTCCTGACTTAACACAGACAACTGCATAAAAGAGCCACAGCTAGCAATTACTGAGCGTTCACTGCAGGCCAAGCTCTGTGCTCTGTCCTTTGCCTGTGTTCATTTAATCCTCTCATCAGCTCTTTGAGGCAGATCCATTAACCCCCCAATTCAGAGTTAGAGAAACTGATTCACAGAGAAGTTAAATGGAAGGCTGGGATTCAAGTGCTGGCCATCTATTCCTGACCCCTGTCCTCTCAAACACTAACCCACGCTCATGGGCATGGCCAACCTATGCTTCCTACCAAGGAAACATGTGGCTCTGCCTTACCTGCCCCTCATCTATAACAGTAGATGGATGCACTTCCCAGGGCTATCTGTACCCCTTGGGGAATAACTGGCAAACTAGCAAAGAAAGAACCCATAGAGACAGTCATTTTTGTACCTGTGGCTGCTCATTATTCCATCTTTATTAGCCAGAAATGAAATATAACCACAATGATTGAGAATCTATGGAGCTAAACAAGTTCACTTTGGAATAAGAGAAGCTTATTCTTTTAAATGTTCTCTCTCTAGGGAGAGAAGAAATGATATTGAATTTGGAGGATCAAGCTCTGGTGAAGGCTGTGCCCAGGCCAGGGACTAGCTCTGAATAGCTGCTATACATAGAGCAGTGGTTAGAAAGGGTTGGAGTACAATCTTAGTTCTCTTTCACTCCCTAAGGGTGTACCCTCACTAAGTGACTCTGCTTGTCCGAGCCTCAGCTTGATCTTCACAGAAATACCACCTCATAGATGTCTAGTGAAGGACTAAATGAGATACCCATTGTACATAGACATTGTCAGGAAAAGCTACATAATTTGCAGGGCCCAAGGCAAAGTGAAAATGCAGAACCTTTGTTTAAAAAAACAAAATAAAACACACACACACACAAAAACTACAAATTTCAAGACAGCAACAGTAGAGTATTAAGCCAAAGCCTAGAGCCCTTCTGAGTGTGTGCTGTGTGTGACTACACAGGTTGGAAGTGCACCAGCTTGTTCCTGAACATTCTAGCAATTTAATAAATACCCCTTCCTCCCCTGATGTGTTCCATCAACAAGAAGAACCTGTCTACTCCCATGTCCCAGTGCCATACTCTCAGAACCTCACAGTTAGGTGCCTGAATCCAGTGCCTGGTCCTGGGTGACTCTGAGCCCTGGCCTGAGGGCTGGTTGCTAGTTCCCCCTAACCTCACTGGAAAGCCATGCACATCTAACCATCTTCACGAAGAGCCTCTAAACGTTCTGTGATGTCTTAGCTGAGAGCTCTATGTCTTTGTATAAGAATTATAAGATTAACACACACACACACAAAAAACAACAACACTATTCTAGTCATGCTTAGAGTATATCTCAACATGAGTAATTATAAATTTGACTGGTTGCAATTATATAAAAAAGAGCTATACTTTATTTCTCCCTGATGAACTTTTACTCTATGACTTCCACCAAATTTATACAGTAACAGGTGCCAGAAATTCAGTTCTCTAGAGAACCCACCTGAACCTGTTTGCTCTTATATAGAAAGCCATTCTTCCTGCCACTGCCCTAGTTTCAGACTCTCATAATTTAAGGTCTGAGTTGCAACAATTCCACATACCCAATCACCCCATTTCCAATTGTGCCCTCGTAAATGCCCCCTCCTCTCTGTCTCCAAAGCCCCTTCAGGGGTTCCTCGTTGTCTTTCAGGATAAATGCAAACTGTTGAGTCTGGCATTTAAAGCCACAGATGAGCTAGCTCATCTATAATCTATTCCTTTAAAATCATCCTTTCTCTTTCCTCTCTTTTTTCTCTCTTCATTCCTCACTCACGCTTTAGCACACCCCTTGCTGCAGCCCATTTTATTGTTTTGGCTTTTTTTACTATTCCATGTTCTAAATTATCTTGTGCCTTTCTAGTTGATGTTCCCCTTGCTAGGAATGGTATGGCCTATCTCCTCCCACCCCACCTCATTCTCATTAAGCTAACACAATCAAGATTCATTTCAAGCCTATGTCCTCTATAACCTGTATCACATCAGATTTCTATTCTTTGTCATAGATACCATCCTGCAATGAACTGAATGTTCTTGTTCCCCTAAAATTCCTATGTTAAAACCCCAATCTCACTTGGTGTAGAAGGTGGGGTATTTGGGAGGTAATTAGGTCACATGGATGGGGCCCTGGTGCATAGGATTAGTGCCTTTATAAGAAGAGGCCAGGGAGCCAGCTTGCTCTCTTTCCATGATGTGAGGATATAATGTGGAGTCACCAGTCAACATCTCAGAAGAGGATCCTCACCGGACCAGCCTGGCACCCTGATTTTGGACCTCCATCCTTCAGAGCTGTAAGGAATAAATTTCCTGTTGTTTATAAGTCCATCAATCTATGGTAGCAATGAAATTGCAAATGTCAAGAATCATTTGTTTGATATTTGTGCACTAGTTCATCAACTGTTACCGGTTTGTACCATAAACTTTATCCTTTATGTAGCCCCATAAAAAAAAAAAAAAAGTCTAGTGGCACTTTAGGATACATTTTCTTTGTTCAAAGTTTGGTCTGGCTTTACCCATTGTTTCAAATCAGTTAAACCTGAAAAGGGGTGAAAATTAAGTGAGTTATCAGCTGTTGTTCTAGAAGCCCAAACCAACTAAGACACGCTTTCAACCTTCTCTTTATACATCTATCTCCTCCATGAGATTATGCCTGGTTGATGGTGAACATTCAGGAATCATATTAATCTAGGTATCTGCAGTGCCTAAAACAAGCCCTTGGTACATAGTACTTGCTGACTGGTTGAATGAGTAAAAATGTCTGACTTGCTGTTTCGAATGAAGCTCGGCCGAACTGGGATAGGCTTGAGACTCTGTATGAGTCTATTTCTACATTCTCCTACAAACTCATTTTGCTCTTCTGTTTCAACTTCACAATTAGCTCTCCTTCCAAGTTTCCCCAGACCTCTGACCCCATTCAGTTTATTTCTTTTTGTTTTTAGGCCTTGGTTTAATTATTAGACTTTTTTTTTTTCCTTTTCTACTTGGAGAATTTGTTTTAATTTTCTATTTTGCACAGGTAGAGTGGCATTCTGGAGTTTTCTGATAGCTTAATATATCAACATTTGCTAGCATGGAAAGTTCTCCAGGTTATCCGGAGGTATATTAATTCCAGAGTGCAGGATTGGGATCTGGAGGATTTATTCATTGATATCCTTTGCTCTTAGTCCTTTCTGGCACAGCTGCCTCTGGGAGGTTGGGCACAAAGGAGGTAAACAAATAAGGCAGCCAGGACAGGTGGGTGCCTCCCCAGAGCACACTGGCAAGACAAGGCAAGGGGAGCAGCTGGAGCGAGAGCACCAGGGAATGCAGACAAAGCCAGACAACTCGGGAATCCTTGTGGTTGGTGTTGGAGAAAATGGGAACATTCCGAATGCAAGAAAATAAGTTTTGTTGCTCTACCTAGAAGCTCTGGAATGGGAATATCTTTCAAAGCTGATAGAGCTCCTCAAGAAGTAGTCTAATCATTGGCCTTTAACAACTTGGCATGATGCTCAAATTTTCAGACTTATAATTGAGAACAGAAATGCAATACAAATCATCTTATCATAGAGGGTTCTTTATTATCACTGTCAGTGAAAAAAAAAGTTACAAGCTTTGTGTGTGTGAGTTCCTAGCTAAATCATTGGCAAGCTGTACATTACCTTTGCTAAGTCATTTTTTCCTTCAATGTCTAATCCTGCCTCTAAGAGGTAGAGATAACATTTTTCTCTTAAAGCTGTTAAGGGGATCAGAAAAAGAATGTGATAGAAAATGTAAAAACTACATAAATGTTTGCTGTAATGATTCTGAGTCTCAATTTGTTCCTACCAGGGAAAAAAACTCCCGTCACTTATGAACTATGTCATTTGGGGCAATGTACTTCAACTTCCTGAGCCTCAATTTCCTCATCTGTAAGATGGTCATAATAGTAATAACATCATCTTCATAGGCTTAGAGGAAATGTTGCCTGCAAAGTGCTTTGCATGGTGCCTGGCACATGGGCACTCAGCAAATGTTAGCTGTCATTCTTGCAACCAATAGCAATATTATTATAAAGGTGGAATTCATCTTAATATGGGATGTTTGGGCCAGGTGCTCACTATGCTTTGAATGCGGGAGAGTGTAAGAGAAAATAAGACATAATCCTTGTTCTCTTGACTTTTATAGTGTGCTGAGAAAGATATATCAAATAATCACATGAACCTGTTAGTAGTTTGCAGGCAAATTAAAGGCTGTTAAGGAGGGGATAGAGGGAGGTGGGGGCGGATCCAACCCAATCTCAGGTACAAGGAAGTTCTTCATCAAGGAAGTGATGTTTGAGTTAAATCTTGAAGGGTACATAGAAATTGGCCACGGGGATGAAAGAATAAAAGCATTCTAGGCAAAGAAAGCCACATGTGCAAAGGTCCCACGAGAGACTGCCTCATTTGAGAATAGGAGAGAAGGCCAAGTGTCATGTGGGAGTGGGAAGGTAGACAGGAGTGAGGTCACGTGGGCTTTATAGACCATGCCCAGGCTATCGCCAGTAACTAAAGGCACTCGTTGTTCTAAGCAGGGAAATCACATGATGAATATTTCATTTACAAAGGTCACTTTTGCTGGTCGTCCACATAACTGATGCTGGTTACTCAGACAAGGGCTACTCAGAGTGTGATCTGAAGGCCAAAAATATTGGTATCACCTGGAACTTGTAAGAAGTGAAAATTAGCCGAAACTGGTTTGGCTCAATGGATAGAGCATCGGACTGCGGACTGAAAGGTCCAAGGTTCAATTCTGGTCAAGGGCATGTACCCAGTAGGGGGTGTGCAAGAGGCAGCTGATCAATGTCTCTCTCTCATTGATGTTTCTAACTCTCTATCTCTATCTCTCTTCCTCTCTGTGAAAAATCAATAAAATACTATATATTTTTTTAAAAAATGCAAATTAACATATAGCTCAGTGCAGACCTACTGAATCAGATCTGGAGGTGGGGCCTCACAGTACCTGCTTTCACAAGCCTTCAGGGGACTCTGACTTAGGTGATAGTTTGATAATTTCTGGCTTAGTCTAGGTAGGACAGTAGTCTGCAAACCATGGCTCTCAAGCCACATGGGGCTCTTTGGCCCCTTGAGTTTGGCTCTTCCACAAAATACCACGTACCCTAATTAAATTAATAACAATGTACCTACCTATATAGTTTAAGTTTAAAAAATTTGGCTCTCAAAAGAAATTTCAATCATTGTACTGTTGATATTTGGCTCTGTTGACTAATGAATTTGTCGAACACTGATCTAGGATGTGGCCAATAAAGACAGCAGAGTGACTGGGTTGAAAACAGATTTCAGAGGATTAGCTACTGGAATGGACAGGATTTGATCTCTTTGGTTTGGGGGATGAGAAGGAAGAAAGTGTCAAGAATGACTAAAATGTGCATCATCCTTTTTATACTTTGTTGGCTGAATATGTTTTGATATGAGAGGGGAGGGAAGTCTGGGGTATGGGTGGTTTTTTTTGTTTTGTGTGTGTGTGTGTGTGTGTGTGTGTGTATTTTCAAAATTTACTAATCCACAAGCACTGATGATTGGATACAAGATGCATCATTGTTAAAAATTCAAGTGACAAAATATGGCTTGTATAACCAAATTATAAAAGGAGAGTTGATTTCATCTGATTAGAAGAGCTCTTTTTCTTGAAGCCTTTACTTTCCCAGAATTCCTCAACTTTGAGTCCACTAAATTATCTTTTGAAGCATCATGTTCCATTATTTTTATTGTTGTTGTTGACAGTATTATGGATTCCCCCATCTTTCCTCCTCTTACTTGCCCCTACCCAGCCCCCACCCCAGGCCTTCCCCACACTATTGTCTGTGTCCATGGGTTATGCATATACACATATATGTTCTTTGGAAACATCATATTCCACTTAAAAAAAATAAATAAAAAGGAACTCTTTCAGAAATGCTAGAGTAGTCAAATAGCAAGAGCAATCTTAACAATGCTCCAAAAAGCAGATACTATTAGAAGGGAAAACATTAAACTCAGAATGTATTTTAAGGTGTAAAAAAATCCCCTTTTGCCTAAGGTTGTTTCATTGTGTATAATATCTACAATGATTTAGGAAACTACCTGTTCTGCTCCATGCATAAAAGAGATTGCCAGAGAAGTGTGGAACATATTTTAGCTTCTGGATGTTTTGGCCTGAGGCTTATAGACTCTGACCATGATCTCCATTTCACTCCTTTAGGCTCCTGGTTTGCTTGTAGTTTGCGCTTTTTTAAAAAATATATATTTTATTGATTTTACACAGAGAGGAATTGAGAGGGACAGAGAGTTAGAAACGTCAATGAGAGAGAAACATCGACCAGCTGCCTCCTGCACACCCCCCACTGGGGATGTGCTCGCAACCGGAACCAGTGCCCTTGACCGGAACCAAACCTGGGACCTTTCAGTCTGCAGGCCGGTGCTCTATCCACTGAGCCAAACCGGTCTTGGCTGTAGTTTGCTTTTTAATGCAGCTCAGAAAGTTCCTATTCTTTGCTATCATCTCCAAAGTAGCTTCTGTTTTGGAATGGGAAGTAAGGCCTTGTCCTTGATCCTTTTAGATAATTGATAGTTAAGCCTATTTTTCTGTTGAAAAATAATTAAGTCCATTCTTGTGATCAAATGGGAAAAGAAGTGACTACATTTTACTTAAAAAAAAAAAATAGGGTTGTCTGGATAATCTTTTAGAATGCACACCACTAAGACATTCATAGTCTAGTTCTACCTAAAGAAAAACTTTACCTGTGTTCCTGCACCTACAAATAGTACTTCTTATCAAATATTGTGGTAGTTCAGAGTCTGGTCAAAACTGCCAAGGAATCAAGTTTGAACTCCTAGCCCTAGACAGTTTGGCTCAGTGGATAGAGAGTCTGCCTGCCGACTGAAGGGTCCCAGGTTTGATTCTGGTTGAGGGCACATGCCTAAGTTGCAGGCTCCATCCAGAGTGGGGGGGGGGGGGTGCAGGAGGCATTCAATAAATGATTCTCCATCATCGTTGATGTTTCTATCTCTCTCTCCCTCTCCATTCCTCTCTGAAATTAATAAAAATATTTTTTTAAAAGAATGAACTCCTAGTGTACAGTAATCAGTAGGCTTCTACATAAGGATAAAGTATGAACAATGGACCATAAACAACTGGATACCTATTTCTGTAAAGCAGTGTTTCTCAAAGTGTACGCATACCCCCAGGGGTAAGGGAAGAGTTTGGTGGAGTTTGGTGGGGATATGCACTGCACCGTGCTTAGCTGCACCTAATTCTGCATTTTCATGAGTACGAGGGGTACTCAGCGTTATGAAAATTATAGAAGGGGTACACATATGTCAAAAGTTTGGGAAACACTGCTGTAAAGGATGCGTATGTTTTTTTCAATAGCCATGCTCATTTGTTTATGTATTATCTATTACTATTTTAGCACAATCCCATTAGAATTAAGTAGTTGAGACAGAGACTATATATAATGCAAAGCTAAAAATATTTAGTATCTAGTCCTTTATAGAAAAAGTTTGCTGACCTCTGAAGATTAATAACAAATTAGAGCCCACATGGTTAGAAGAATTCTGAATTGTCATATTGTAATTACATTCTAGATTCCAAATGTCCTCTTTTGTTTTGGAGGAAAATTCCTATAATCATATAGAGGCTAGAGAAAAAATGCTATGCATAAATTTATTTTTCGCTAACCATTAGTCTGTCTTGGGGCAGGCTTATTAGTGCTAATACCCCAGCTGAGCACGGTGGGTACAGCAATGCTTTACCAGGCACCAGGGTTTGTTCTGGAGTTTCTGGTGGGGTATCAGCTCCATTTGAAGGCAGAAGCATCTAAGTGTTTTATCTCATATGCCTGCCAAGTTGTGACTCAGGGCAATCTGGCACAGCGCTTCTGAGTCTTCACTGAGTAGAGTTTGCACAATAGGAGAAATGTTCAGTATGTTTGTTGTCTGCGTGTTCTTGGAAAGTGCTAATGTGACACCTCAAACTGCCATCTTCTATTTATACCCTGGAGAATTGCCAGGAGCTCCATAACCATATCTTTTCCATTTCTGTTTCTTTATTTCCAAACTCTCATCTAGAAATTTTTGATCGCTCACAGAAAATATTTCTCATCTTTTCTATTGTCTTTGCCCAACCTTTTAAACACAAACTCTAATTCTGAACCTAATTGCTTAAAAAGAATTTGATCAATGCTGAATTTGTTACATGTTCTGGCTTATTTAATCAATAATATATACAAACACTATACTTTTTCCTATAAAGATAACAAACTAGATTAGTCACTTACATGGTATTTTTCCTTTGGTGATTTTTTTGTTTTAATGTTTGAAGAAATGCACTGTGTTTTAGCACAAACCTCATAAAACTGAAAGTCATAAGACTCGAGATCTAGTTTCAAATCTTCCAACAATTAACACTTTGACCTTAGACAGTTTACTTCACCTCTCTGAACTTAGGATTTTCATCTTTACAATAAAGAGTTCCACCTCATAATCTCTAATATCTTTCCTAATTCCAGCAATTTAAGATGACTTTGTGCATTACAACTTAAAAGTAGATTAGATGTTCAAGGAAATGCTAAATAATTCATCATTTCCAAAGTGATGTTTCCTTAATTAGAAAAAAAAAAGCATGAAATATTTCATACGTACACAGAAAACAGAGATTCTTATAATAAAAATTCTCTTCCCGTACTGTCCTCTGGCTTTAACAAATATTAATACTGAGCCATAGTTGTGCCTGATTGCTTTTGATGGTGGAAAAAATCAAATATACAGGCAAAACTTACTTTATATAACTATTCAAAGGGTATAAAATTCTTTTATATATATATATATATATATATATATATATATATATATATATATCTCTTCAAAGCCCTTAATCATGAGATGTGGCCATATATCCAGTATTGAGATGTGATGCAGACAGATGTAAAACTTATATCTGAGGATACTCAGCAAGGAAATAAAGAACCCAGGACACAACTACATGCAATGTCATCTAAGCCTTGTGTTCTTTCCATTACATTTTGACTACCCTTTTCTAAATACTATATCGCTTTGTAATTAGGGCTCTTCATAGTCAACACAAATTGATTCTGGTTATCTTAGGCAAAAATAATAATTTACTGAAAACATGTTACTTATGGAATCAGAGAAAGTAATGGGCAATCAGCTCATGAAAAGATAAGAAGCAATTTGTTCTGTAAAGTCTGAGTAGTAGGAATAACTGGAAAGATTTTTTCTGGCTCTTATTGTTGAATGAATCTGCTTGTTTCATTTTTTATTTTGGGTCCCTCTGTTCAAGATTAAAATTATCAGACCAAGAGAATGTACTAGTAATTTGGTCCAGGATGGACCATTTGCTCATCCTTCCAGTGAGGACTAGTCGGAGCTCCTGGCTTGATAGCTCCATCAAGGCTCCATGCAGAGAAGAGTTTGGTTCCCAATGGAATATGGAAGTGCGGGGACAAGAAGAAGGGGCACGATGCTATTCTGTTCAATACTATACTAATATGTCTACTATACTAATACGTCAACCATGAGAATGTGCTTCTTGTTTCTCATTACAGGAGAGCAGTTGGCTGACAACCCCAGCTGCTGTGCTCTGAAACGCATCACTGTGTTGGCACAGAGGCCAAACTTTCCATGGGCTGCTCCCAGCCAATGACAGTGAAGCAGGGAGATGCAGAGCTGCTTTGATGGCTGACTTGACTAGATGACTCCCTGAGGGCCTTAGTGAACTTTCCTTAGAACTGCACTGCAGTCTAAGATACCATACTCCAATTTCCCTTCCTTTCTTCTCTCCTTTGCTTGACCTCAGACCTGTATTATGACCTTCTCATGGTTTGCTTCTAAGAGGACCAGCAATAACACAGAAAGGTTAAGTAGCACTTGTGTGAATCATTCCTTAAAATGTCAAGCTGCATTTCTACACCACCCTTTTCTACATTCTAAATGCCCTTACCCTGTTCTATATTTTTTTTTTTGCTGTAGCATTTAAAACCTTCTAATAAATTATATAATTATTTATAACTTTATTGTTTTTCTCTCCAGAGTAGAATACAAGTTCTTTCAGGGCATAGGATGTTTGCTGATGTATTCAAATACTTAAAAAAAAAAAATTTCTGGCCATAACAGGCACTCAGTCAATATGTGTTACATGAATGAACAATTTTATGTTCAATTACTTGCAATGCAATCTCTAAATATTTTATTTTGGATCCTAAACTATTTCCAGAGTCCCCAAACCCCCTAACCATCATGAGGTCATGTGTGCATTATGTTGATTGGCCCCCCAAAATAATTTCTTTTGCCCTGCAAAAACCATAAATTCCTCCAAAAAAATCTTTGTGCAGTTATAAACAGGTAACTTGATTCTCAAATTCTCATTTAAACAAGTTCTTTTCCACCAGACAACTACAAGTTTGAAGAAATCTTAAAGTCAATTATCAAGGGAATAAGTCTCTTTCAGTGGCTTATTCTCAGAAAGAAGTGGCTTGCAAGTAGCAATCACAAAACAAAGCCTGTTGGGTCAGACATTTTTCTGCCAAAAACTGTCCCTCATTTCTGGCCTTTTTTCCCCCAGAGGATTATGAGAAGTTGATTGGGACTCAGTTCTCTTTGTTATTTCCAGTCTTAGAAAAAAAATGAGTCTAGAGAATGTTGTCATGTGTCCTACCTAAAGCTGGAGATCACCTTTTCTGAAGGTTTCTAGGAAATTGAGAAGCAGGAACATACAGAGATGAGAACTCAAAGGCTTTCTGAATGAGGTCAGAATATGGTGCAGCACAAATCAATAATGGGTCTTGGAGGAAAATAAGTCTGAAACATTTTTGCTGGAGGCAAAAATGACAAAACTGAAGCTGTCCTATTTTGGGAAGATCATGAGAAGACAGGGTTCTTTGGAAAAACAATAATTCTGGGATAAAACTAGAAGGCAGGAGGAAAAGAGAAAAACCAACTATGAGATAGATTGACTCTATAAAAGAATCCATAGTCATGAGTCTGTGAGCCAAGCAGGACTATTGAGGACAAGACATTGTAGGCATCACTCATCTTGTCGTCAGGAATTAGAGCCGACTCAACAGCCAGTAACATACATACCCATGAGCAACTAGGTACTTAGAAACTTCAACCATGAAGCTTGTATAAGTACATTCTCTTTGTCTCTATTGAAAACAAAACCAATGGTGGATTTTCTGATCTCATTGTCTCATTGGCTACTCAACCAAATTAAGAATGAGTGCCATGTGTACCTTAATTAAGGATGTATTCCAATCTGAAACCAAAGCAGTTGAGTCTGATTTCAAATAGAAGTTATACTCTTATTATAGGGTTGAGATTGAAATTTGTTGATCAGTTTCACTTTATTTTCTTTTTTTATAATGTGACATTTTTAAAAGTATATCATTCATTATGTCCTCTACCATGGGTAAAAATAAAAATTAAATGGAAGTGAAACTCAATTCCTAAAACATGGTTCATAGAATAGGATCATTCCTAAAGTATATAGCAAAGCAAAATTAGAATATAAGACTAAGACTTGTGTTAAATTCCGGTCTTTGGCACTTATTAGATAGAATACTCTGAAGACAATACTACCCAATTTTTAGTTTTGTAAACTATGGTTCAGTTTGGCAAAATATTGGCCAGATTGATGAGTGAGAAATTTAGATATAATCTATATAAAGCATGTGGGACAGTGTCTAGTACATAGTCGAAGATTGATAAAGTCCTTGCTGTGTGCATTATATTGTCAGGACTCCTTTATCTGTATTTCTCATTAGACTAATGTCCTGGCTCCTCCTCAAAACCTATCCCAATTGAATTTGTGCTTACACTGTATTGAAAATCCTTTCAGTTGTAGGTAAGAATTATCTGTGTTTATCATCAGAAGCAGGTTGGTTGTCTTAAAACAAGTAAGGTTAATGATTCAGTAAATGATTTGCTGAGCCCATTTGGAGATATTCTTTAGATCTCAAGTTCTCAAACTTCTCTTCTACATAATTATTAGAGATTTATGAGATGTGGCTATACATACTCTGAAAAGAAGAAGAAAGTATTTTATTTAAGGACAAAGGGAATTTGGAGCAAAGTGGAAAGAGGGAAAAAAATACTCCAAAGCTTGATACCTTCAAAACAGTTAAGCATCACTTGATCTGATCTTCCCTATTTCCTCCCTTTTCTTTTCCCTTCCTTTCTTTTATCTTTCTCTTTTTACAAATATTTTAACTTTTCTTAAATTTTGAAGTAGATCATCTATCAGAACTTAAATCATTGAGAATATGTAAATTGATTGCCCCAGAAATTTGGCCTCATCATTCTTATAGCCTAGTCTTGAACTCCTTATGTTCTTACTCTAAATTTTTAGAGTTGCCAGAACTCCACTATGTATTTTCTCATGCTTATTCTAGAAAAACTGAAAATAAGGAAGGACCCTGAAAAGAAAAAAAGTAGAAATGACAGTCCCACAATCCACCACCATTAATGTTTTATGTATTTTGCCAATATTGTCTACACAAAAACAGTTAAAATACATTTTTATGAGCTCTTCATTAGTCATTAAACATTGAAATAAAAGGTGTTTGTAGCCACTGCTCAGCTCAGGGAGGTCTCCAGATGATTCAATTCATCCCTCATCAACCCCACTCCACCCTTCACTGCTACACAAGGTGCCAGGGCCCCACTGCCCTTACTTTGGTCCATCAGTATCCTCACGTGTTTGGAGGAAAGGTGTCTACTCAAGGCAATTTCTACAGGGACTGAACAAAATTCTAGAACATATACGGCCTGCACTGTAGACGAGTGGTCCTTGAAAGAGGTGTTCTCTGCAGATAAGGTGAAGCCTTTACCCAAGAATTATTGCTTTTATCCCTTAGTATAGTACAAACACCAGAAAGAGCTGGTGAGGTTGCTGTAGGGGCTTGTCTGCTCTGGGGACTTCTTGTTTTTTTTTTGTTGTTTTGTTTTTAATATGACACGTCCTTTAAGTTCATTCTTCACAACACCCATCCTATCCCTGTTTTCCTTTCTAGTCTCTTGAAAATAGACCTTTTATATTAATAATTGTTTGGAATGTTACGCTGATGCTTTAAGCAAACAGTGGAAAGTCATCGGGTGTTTTTGGAAGTAGCATGGGAGAAAGACTAGAGATAGGGAGAACACTTGAAGAGTGGGTGAGAGATGACAAAGGCCAGAACAAGGCACCAGCAAATGGAGTAAAGAGGAGGGACAACTAAGAGCTCTGCAGTGACTCAGTAGCATTCCCATGATGCTCTACACTTTCTGCTACAGATACAAGTGTCCCAGCGTTCAGCTACCATTAATAGTGGCCTTGTCCACCTAGCTGTGGTCCTTGTCCCACCCCACCCCAATTCACCTCCCCTGGACTAATGTTTAAAACCTGTCAAACATGTCCCACATTAATAAGTAAGTAGCACTAAGGCAACAGTTGTTGAGAATAAGACTTACAGATTTCATGTGATGAACACCTGAAAATATTTAGGTCGCATGATACTGACTCTGATAACATTTAGGCTATCACCTTAGTGTTGCATGACTATCATTGTGCTCTTAGGTACAGAAGGAAGAGGCAGACCCAGGAGAATTTCTGTGAATTATTACAGTCGTGTAAGGTTGAAGATTTTTGTCAGAGAGCCAAGGCAGAGGGTCTGGTAGAGAGATGTGGGAGAGCAGGGAAGGATAAGTAAACAAATTGTGTGAAACGCTTTAAACCTGTTTAGAAGCTTTTGGCACTCATCCTCTTTCAGGAGAAGGAAGCAAGTGTCATATGCTTTCTAACTTTAAAGGTACCCAAAGCCATATTTGTAAGGCAGTTCGTGTGGATAAGTGTGAAGGAGCAGTTGAGAGAAGGGAAGGAGGTAGGGAGGGAGAAAATAAGTCTGTAGTTCCATATACTATTACCCTTAATACACTTTTTGGGGGGTCATTTATGCAATGGGAAGGGAGACATCAGCCTAGTTTATGCCAAATCATTATAAAACTTGAATTTAGAGGCACCCATATTAATGAAGTTTTCTTGAATTTATACAGTGTCAGAGATCACATCTCATTGTATCCTAACAGACAGACCTCAAAGTGATCTTTCAGCTCTCCCAGAACATGATATGAAATGACAGATGTACATCCTGGGTTGTGAGAAAATATTGTAGTGCTGGCAGCTATTTCCTGGCTTTCATCTCATTTTGTGCTTTTTGCCTCTCTTTAAAATGCATCGGTGCACCTGTGCAAAAGCTCTGTGGAGACAATAATGATGCTTGTTGGAGTGTACACATAAGATGCCTTTTCAGGAAAATTAATAACCTCTATTTTGATTTGGATGATGCTCTTACAAGGTAATTGACAGAGAGATGCTTTAAAATGTGAACCAAAATATCAAATTCATACCATTATCCATGTCCCCGCTGTTACTGACTCTAGATTCTGATTGATAGGTTGGCCCTATTCTTTTTGTTCTTACCATTGCTGCAGAATTCGTGAAGAGGGCTTTCAACTTGAAGTAGTAGCCATAAAAAATTTGAAGTAAAACCCCTTCTGAGTTGATGGAGATAGCAGTGTTATGCCAAAAATATGGCTCATTTATGAGGTTTCTTGTTAGTCATAAACAATAGAATACATTTAATGTCTCACATTTTGGGGGTCCTATATCCACCCTAGACAGGAGGATGTAAGAGAGGGATCCAGGTTCCAGAGAAGTTAATTGACTTCTGTATGGTAGTCTCATGGCTAGTTAATGTGGAAGCTATGGTTGGATCCCAGGTCTCATGGAGTCTGGAGATGAAGTGTTGAAATGGAGTTGCTGTAATATAGATATTAAGAGAGATGAATTAAAGGAAACCAGAGATGAGTCAAATGAACAAAGAAAATCGTGGCTTTAAAACTTTTAGAAGGATGGATGGGCAGATATTCCATTCATGCTTTATATGTAGACACACATCATATACGCATTTATTAAATGTGAATTCAACCACACTTTAAGAAAACTACAACTATAATAAAATAGGGTGTTTATGTCAGGTGACTCCTAATACAACCAACCGTTTCATCTGGTGTTCAACTAAAGAACAATGATAGATTCCAAGGCAGGGTAGACACATCAGCTGTGTTGGTTAGAAATTGTGAGATCTGATACTGTAAAATATCAAGTCTATTTCTGACTGTTATTCTGTCTTATACACAAGATCAATGCCCACGTAAGATGGAAATTTATAGTACTGAGGCTTTTTTTCTGATCAAAAGAAAAATTTCTGTGAATCAATTAATAGTTTACTTTATAAGCAACAACTTTTTCCTAATTTTTCAAATATTTCTGCCCAGGAATCATTTTCAGCATGAAATTTAGAGCAAATTTTTATATACTTTTAAAATATGTATTTTAAAATACAGGTATGGGCAAAAGTATGTGTACAGCTGTAGGCAAAACACAGAGTTTATTCTTTGGACTTAATAAAGGTATTGTAATAATCGTTACCTGTATATGTTTTTCCATACAAACAACTATAAACCTACTTTGAGCAACCCCTGTATATAAAAACATTTCAAAACATGAGCTTTAGGCTTGAACTTGAGTCTATTAAAGACATTTCTCATGGTTCTTTTGCTCAAAAAATAGAATTGAACATTATTGCTTTTTAAAATATGCTCTTGAAATGAAACACACATAATGAAATATACACATAGCAAAAGGGTAGAGTGGATGAGTTTTCAAAAAACTGAACACTCCTATGTAAACAACATGAAGATCATTAAAAAAAAAAAAAAAGTTGAAAGATCAACCGAAGGACTTGTATGCATGCATATAAGCATAACCAATGGACGAAAAACTCTGGGGAAGGAGTGCATGTATGGGAGTGGGGATGGGGTGGGGATTGGTAAGGCATGTACCTTAATAAAAAAAAAAAAGGGGGGGGGGGAAAGTTGACCAGCATCCCTGAATTCCCTGAGATGTATCCCCTTCTAATCATGCTATGCCAATGCTAACCACTCACATGACTTCTAACACCATCAATTAGTTTTGCCTCTCTTTATATTACTAGTATATGTGAGTGTATTCATATTGCATTCCACTCATTTGTGTCCGGCTACTTTTGTTCAACATTTTCTTCTTGATATTTCTCCATTGTCAGTTTTTACACATTGTCCATTCACATTATGCTGTGTAATGTTGTGTTGTGAAAATAGTATATCTTAATACTGCCCAAGTGTTTTACAGTATGTACTAATTTTCTACCAGCCAGCAAAATAGGACAGTTTAAGTGACTACACATTTGAGCCCAAACTTGGTATTTTCCATCTATTTTATTTTAGTGTTTCATTGATTTTTTTAATCAACTAAATAAACCTCTAGCAAACTCATACCAAACACAGCTTTTATTGATGGACTAGTGTGTGATGGGGGTGGGCGGGGGCAGTGCTTCATGGAGTGGAATTCTTCATCATCAACAAGTTCCAAGAAGAAATACAATTTGAATGACATAAGCAGAAATGTCTCAGCACAGACAAGTGTTTTTGTTTAAAATGCGGCCTTATTTTTCAGAGAATGCATTTCATTTAGGAATGAAGAGATATGCATATGGGCTAGAAATTTATGGAATCTGAAAACTGACATTTTTAAGATGTTGGGGGGGGGATTGTAGTAAAGAAGAAAACAGTAAGAACTTTATTATCTGTAGCACTAATTTTTGAGATCTTCATAGAAAAACCATACAAAGCAGTAGTTGATCTGAATTTTTATTACTGTTGCAGGGTCTCCATTTTGGTGCCTATTGGATATTGTTCCCATAAAGAATGAGAAAGGAGATGTGGTACTTTTTCTGGCATCCTTCAAAGATATAACGGATACAAAAGTGAAGATTACTCCCGAAGATAAAAAAGAAGGTTTGTACTGTTTTCAGAAAACATTGACAGATGGGGCAACATTTTGAAATTGTTTATTCAAAACTCTGAAAGAAAGTCTTTTTAAATAACAGCAACTCATGAATATTCATAACCTAAATGATCAGTATTTGGTACCTATTCCAAAATCATAGAGACTCATAGCAATTTACATTCTCTTTTTTTTTTTTTTGTATTAAAAACTCAATTGACAAGAATCAAAAGTGCATAGCCCTACACAAATAGGATGAAGATAGGAAAATAATTTATCAAAATAAAAAGATTTTTACCAATTTGTTTTATTAGGGGGGAAATGAATTGATAGTGACAAGTAAAGTTAAAATAATGTGATTAAAAATACATCTCTCCAATTCACCTAAATTGCAACAGCTCAATACTTAGATGTGCAAATTTCATTTTATGTACAAAATTAAGAACTCAAATTTAGTGGTTTTTAGGGTGGAATGTTGCAAAGAAATGTGTATCTGTATTTGGTAGTATAGGACCATATAATAATTTGTTTTATTTGCAAACAACCTTCTCAATGATCCTTGAAGGATTCTAAGAATATGTTGCTTACCTTTTATTTCCTGTCTATAGTTAACTAAGAAGCAAACTGCATTTTATGTCAAAATGACAAAGAGTAATACTGAAAAAATGCTGCTATTGTTTTGTTTAACCAGCAGTAGAGTGAGATAATTTGGTGACCAGAGAAAAAGAGTTGCCACTGTAGGGCTTTCCTATGTTGTAAGTTATTTGTTAGAAACGGCAATTTGACAGTTCAAAAGCTATGTCTTGTTAAGAATGTGCTCTTTTACTCCAGCTTTTTTGAAAAATGTGTGAGAGTGTTTTAAATATATTGCCTCTTGAAATGACAATACAAATGGAGAACAGTCATGGTTTGCCCCTCCCCCCTTCCTATCGTTTAAAATGTTTGCAAATACATGACTTTTTCCTGTGTATTTGCATAACTAAACACTGTGGCATGTTTTACATACTTAAGGGAAGAGCTATCTTATAATTAAAGTTACTTGGATATAAGAGCAAGTATAATGGCCATCCAATGAGAGAAAGGTGTGGACATCCCTATGTATAGTTTTGTTTTTACTGTTTTCTTTGATATTTGAGAATACAAAAGATCAATATGTACTGTCTTTATTCACACTTCTGACACCAAATGAGTGAGGGTTTTCCATGCCCATTCTGCAGCTCTCTGGACACCTACTGAATGTCCTATAATTTAATTCAGTTCTGACACTAAGTACCCAGAGTTAGTGTCAGATTATTCAGGTTTAAGGGTTCCTTCCCACACTTCAGATGCTAATCACAGTATTGGGTGCCCAGGGAACACAGAGACTTTTCTCCAGCTTGACTCAAAGTTGGGGATTCTCACTTGAATAATTTTCTGGAATGTATCACAGAACTCAAGGAAACACTTTACATATGATATTACAAACTAGAGGACTGGTGCACGAAATTCATGCACTCGGGGGTTCCTCAGCCCAGCCTGCACCCTCTCGCAGTCCAGGAGCCCTCAGGGGATGGCCAACTGATGGCTTAGGCCCACTCCCTGTGGTCCTAAGCCATCAGTCAGACATCCTTAGCACTGCTGCGGAGATGGGAGAAGCTCCTGCCACCACCTGCTGCACTCGCCAACTGTGAGCCCAGCTCAGGGCTTCTGACAGCAGTGCTCCCCTGTGGGTGTGCACTGACCATCATGGGGCAGCTCCTGCATTGATTGTCTGCCCCCTCATGGTCAGTGTACATCATAGCAACTGGTCATTCCACCGTTTCGTCAATTTGCATATTAGCCTTTTATTATATAAGATGATACAACTCGGGGACAGTCAAATGGAAGAGGTGCATAGGGCAAGATATGGGTCAGAGAATTGAAGGGTTGCCATGCTCTTTCAGAGTTTGCCAGGACATATTTTTTCTGTTGCTATCTTATTGTAAATGTTCCACAAAAATATGTAGTACTTTTTATAGAGGTAAAGCAACTATTGCAAGCCAGCATGATTATAAAATTATCATTAAAAAATAGTGAGGTATATATTTCTCTTTTCTTACCTACCCTTGTTAGAGGAAAATATCTAAAAATTCACAAATTGATGGCATGTTAGCAGGAAAGGCAGCTTCATGCACGATATTTTTAGAACTTTTAAGATAGTATTTGAAAATCATTAAAATATCACCATCTAGCTGGAGCAGTGTTGTATCATAGAACTAGGAATCTCTGAACTGACTTGACCCAAGATTGCTCCTTATATCAGTGTTATCACTGAAGTTCAGCTAAGTTGTAAAAATAAGGCTTGTGTTAATTAAATCAATTTCCTGCTAAGACTCATATGATGGCCTTCTTTTTAAGAGTATAAGTTGTATACTTCCATTTTTAAAAATACTTCAAATCATTAATATCTACATTGTCAAGTTTTTATTTGAAATGAGAAAAAACATATTTTATAGAAAAGGCTAACAAGGTATGTACTCAGTTTCACATCTCAATTTTCCAATCTTTTGTCACAGCAGCTCATTCATCATGTTAATTTTATTTTTTATTTAAGCCATTTTAGTATAATAATGTGCCATGTTTTTTCCAGACACAGGACCCAGTGCAATTATTTTGTTTATTTCTTGCAGGGTGTCCCAGATTTGGTTTGAAATGAGAGCTGACACTGGGTTATTCATTATGTGGCAACATCATCCATTATGCCAGAACTGGGGAATTCCAATTCCAATTTCTAAAAAGTGGGCACTTTGCTAGTACATTTGTCTTGAGAATGTAGGGGTTTCTGTATGAAGCTTTTCACGTTATTTTCAGTGGTCATGCAAATCAGTATTCAAATGCAATGGGTGTCTTTTTTGCAATCTGACTTTTGACAGGCAGCCGCAGGTTACTATTAAGTACACTGACAAAAGTTTTTTGTTTTGTTTTTTTTAATCTGCCCTTTCCTATTACTAAATAGATCCAGAAGAAAAAATAACAGCTATACTAAATAATGACATATGCATTTACCTATAAGAACCTGAGCATCTAATGTAAGCATAAATAATCAGGACTTATTTTTCTCATATGTTGAAGAGTCTGGAGCTAAGCAGCCCAAGGCTAGAACAGCAACAGCAATATTCATGGGCACTCAGAATCTTGGCCTTTCTTCTCTGCTGTTCTTAACATGCTATTTGCCATCCTCATACTTGTCACCTTGTGGTTGGAAGATGCCTGCTGCACCTTTAGAATTTATTGCTGTTGCGTAGACAGGAAGAGTGAAGGACAGAGGGCAAGGGCTCTTCCCTACGAGGCTTTGTCTTTGAATGGAGGAAGGAAATGTCCTTCCTTCTGCATCCCCCTCCTGCCAGGGATTTCCATCAATGTGTCGTTGACCTTGACTGTGCCCTCTCTAGCGGCAATGAAGGCTATGAAATCAAGGGGTTTGGTCTACTTTTTACCCTTAAAGTAGGAATAGCCAAAGAGAAAGGGCTTGAAAGTGAGGTTAGATCAGAGTGTCTAGTATTTATTGATTATTTTCTATAAGCCAGATGGATAACCCAACATCCTACAATGTAGAAGAGTGAGACTTATGAGAGTAGGTAGAATGCCCAAAGCCTCAGGGCTGTGAAGAGGTAGAGACAGGATTGAAACCCAGGACTGTCTGGCCTAAGAGCTCATATCTTTTCACTGTGCCAAGGAGCCTCCTATGCCAACAAATGAGAGGGAATTGGAAATGAGGTGGAAAGAAGGCTGGGCTTGTCTCCGTTCCTTCCACAAACTCCTACCAATGATTGCTATTGAAAATGAACACTCCTGCCCCAATTTGTTTTACCATTCTCATTTCTTATTTAAAGTCCTGAATATTCAAAGTGGAGTCCAAGAGAGGACTTAGTGTATTGGCATCACCTGGGAGCTCATTAGAAATGCAGAATCTCAGAATTAGATTCTGAGATCTCTGAATTAGAACCTGCACTTTCACAAGATCCCCAGATGATTCACAGACACATCAATGTTTGTGCACATGCATCCTTTAGAAAGGCCTTCTCTGGCCAAAACCGGTTTGGCTCAGTGGATAGAGCATCGGTCAGTGGACTGAAAGGTTCCAGGTTCGATTCCGGTCAAGGGCATGTATCTTGGTTGCGGGCACATCCCCAGTAGGGGGTGTGCAAGAGGAGCTGATCGATGTTTCTCTCTCATCGATGTTTCTAATTCTCTATTTCTCTCTCTTCCTCTCTGTAAAAAAAAATCAATAAAATATATTATTTTTTTAAAAAAAGGCCTTCTCTGACCATATGGTCAGAAGTTACCCACTTCCCCTCTCTATCACATCTCCTCCTTCATTGTCTTCATAGCATTTATGGTTATCAGTGACAATCTGTTGCCGAAAGTTTATTTTGAAATTGTTCTCCACTCCATAAAAATGGAAGCTTCATAAGAATATAGGCTTTTCCTCTTGTGTTTAGGATCATAAATCCAACATGTAAAGAGTGTTCTAATAGTAAAAAAAGTAAATAATTTGATTGTCGGGTGGATAAATAAATGAATGCATAAATGATGTCCAATTTAGGTAATTTGACTATTTGGAGATGGAACACAGTAACATTCTTGCTTTTTCTTAATTATCAAAGCTATGTGTCTCAAGTGCACATTCTGATGAATTTATTGTTTGGTTGTGTTCTGCTTGATTTAAGTCAAAGATAATTTGACGGGTATTTACCAAAATCAGTTCCTTCTCAAAATGTGTCCATGCTGTTGGTGTTGAGTAGCCCTTTCACTTCAAGTAGAATCTCTGCTGTTTGTTAATTTTTTGTTCTTGTTGACTCTGGGTCCGCCTTTCAGTTTCTGAGAATCTCAATTTGGTCACAATATTTGAGACAACTGAAGTTGTTTGAAGTTCTCCAAAAGGATAGGTGTTAAGCCACTGATCAGATACTAATTTAGGTCTGACATGATTATATGTACTTTGAATATTTTAATTTTCAATGTGGAACATAGTAATAATGTCCCTTTCACTTGATGAAATATTCTGCCTGATTTTTTTTGTTTGCATAATGAAAGGACACATGCAAAAATTCTAATAGATAGTAGCAGCCTGAAGAAAGAACTATTATAAAAATTGATACTTTTTTTGAGGATATAGGTTTCGGTTTCAAGGAGATCTACACCAACACTTATCAAATCCTTTATAATAATCCTATATAATAAAAGGGTAATATGCAAATCGACTGAGTGACTGAACGATTGGTCACTATGATGTGCACTGACCACCAGGGGGCAGGCACTCAATGCAGGACCTGTCCCAGTCATGGTCAGTGCCCTCCCACAGGGGGGAATGCTGTTCAGCCAGAAGCTGGGCTCATGGCTCACAGCTGGCAAGTGCAATGGTGGTGGCGGGAGCCTCTCCCTCCTCTGTGGCAGCACTAAGGATGTCCGACTGACAGCTTAGGCCCGCTCCCTTCGGGCTCTTGGATTGCAAGGCTCCCTTCGGTGGGTGCAAGCCAGGCTGAGGGACACCCCAAGTGCATGGATCTCATGCATAGGGCCTCTGGTATGTGATTAAATTTAAAATGGAGAGCTGAGATAGATCTTTAAAGTGACTAAAGAAATTGAATCACATCTGTATTTTATTGTATTACCTATATTTAAAAACCCACAGGTTGTGTGTTTGTTTGTTTGTTTGTTTTAACATACTCACCAATATCATTGTCTCCTAGAATCTTCTTAAGGCAAATAGTATAAGCCGGGGTTCCTGAGCTCGGTTGCCTTTAGAGACTGGGAGGCAATGTGATAAGTGAAATGCAGTGATCTTCCATGATGAGAACTTGAGGCCTGATACACATGGACTACTTCACCAAGTCGGTCCATTTTAAAGAAAAAGTTTCAGTATTCTACAGTCAATCAAAACATATCTATGAACTAAATTTCTTCTATTCATCAGTAGCTTATGATTACTGGACAAAACTTTATTGAAGTAATTATTCATCTACTTTTTATTTTTAAAAGTTTCTAGTTTTATTATTTTGAGAATGGAAATATGATTTTAATGCTTTTTGGTGAATTTAACATCTAAGAACTTATGTATAATTGAATGACCAGTCACGTAAAGCACCAGATAAATATGTAGCATGCTTGGGACTGGCAGGACATCATGGGTTTGTGCTTCAGTGAATGGTAGAGGGGTGATGTTTCCCCTTTTGCTTTTATTTTATACTAGAGGCCCAATGCATGAAAATTCATGCATGGGTAGGCTTTCCTTCCTTTCCTCGGCTGCCGGCACTGGCTTCCCTCTGGCACCCGGGCTTCCCTCCTCCAGCCGCTGGCAGGCACCCTGGACCTGGGCTGGCTTCCCTCCGCCCCGGCTTTGTGAGGAAGGACGTCTGGAATGACGTCCAGTCTAATTAGCATATTAGCCCTTTAATTATAGTTACCATTTTCCTTTAAGCCCTATTATTATAGATATGGGTCAATGTGGAATGGATTTGCCAGTGTGAGGAAAACAGACTATTGAGTGCCAAGAGCATAAGTCCCAGTGATTTTGAGAACTGCTAGTTACCACCAAGTGGTTTCTTGAGGTAGAATCTACTTCTGTCACAGATGCTGTGAAGACTGCTGAAAGAGTGACAAGGGGGTTAGAATATGACATAAACTTGCTTGATAAAGCAGCAGCAGGGTGGGGGAGGATTGGCTCCAATTTTGAAAGAAGTTCTACTGTGGGTAAGATGCTATCAGAAAGTACCGAGTGCTACAGAAAAATTGTAAAAGGAAGAATCCATTGATGCATCAAGCTCCATTGTTGACTTATTTTAAGAAACTGCCACTTGAGCAATCACTATCCTGATCAGTCAGCAGCTGTCACACCTTTCACTAGCAAGACCCTTCACCAGCAAAAAGGTAAGGGAACACTAAAGGCTCAGATAATGCTTAACATTTCTAGCAGTAAAATATTTTTTAAATTTTTTAGACACAGTGTTATTGTACACTTAGACTATAGTAATTATAATTTTCAAATGCACTGGGAAACCAAAAAATTCAAGTGAATCTCTTTATTGCTATACTCGCTTTATTTCATTGGTCACTAACTAAAGCTGCAATATCTCCAAAGCATGCCTGTAGATGTAAAAATTCTAAACAAAAAAAAAAAAGCATTTATTAATTTAGTCCTCTCAATAACCCTGTGGTGTAGGCAATACTATCATCAATGTTTTCAAAAGTTAAGTAACATGCCCAGGGTTACAAAACTAGTAAGTGGCAGTCAGGACTTGAACCCAAGCCTTGTTTAGCTTCAGTTTGATCTCCTTTATTCACTGTACAATGGAATATATCCACAATATCATGTTGTGATGAAAATATAAATTGTTCAAATTTGTATCCATTATAAAAATGTTACCTGGTCATTGATTTAAAAACATGGGGGGGGGGGGAATAGGAACATATAGAAAAAAATGAATGAGGAAATGCAACATTTCGAGGATCTCTTTGGGAAAAAAATATCTTTCTCACATCCATTCATCTATTTCCATTCTTTTTCTATGTCAATTTCAGTTTATTAAGCATTGGGTTTATCCTATAATAAACCTCACTTCTAGGAATTCTTATATAAAACTTCATTTGTTTTTGTTGAAATTAAAGACCATTTTATTATGTTTGGATCCTTTACGAAAGAAGAAAACTAACATTGAATGGCCTACTATCAATAAAATACTTTGATCCACCAATTATCCCATTAAGTTTTCTTAGAAAAGGCACTTTAAAAGTTGAAAATGAATAAGTATTGCTGTACTGTATATGCTTTAGGGACATTAGAAAACCACCTAGTTTTTCTCTTCTGAATAAACTTTATGTTCTTCTGCTTACTGCTTAGGTTCCCCTTATCTCAGCCCTTTAATCATAGTTACCATCTTCCTTTAAGCCCTCTAAGTCCACCTACTCCTTTGAGTCTGGACTGGCACATACTAATGCATATTATATCTCATCACTTCCCGAGTACAATGAAAGAACAGCTTTTAAATACCTGCATTTTATGTATTTTAGCCCCATCAGGATGGCTGTTAAAAATAATTATGACACTCATTCAAGTTATAAGCCTATCATGATCCTTGAGAGAATAGATATTATCTATACTTAGTCACATATCAATCTTGTCCTTGCAAACCTGTAAAAACTCCTTTCATGCTGATAGTTTCCCATCACTGACTCCCTTAAGAATCAAATTTCAAGATATATAATCCCTTTCTTACTCATTCTTCTTTCCTGGATTAATGCAATCAGAAAGCTTTCATGATGAATATTTCTATTTGCTATACAGTATGGCCTGCAAATAAAAATGTCAGAAGTTCTCAATGCAGGGTGAAGGCCACATCAAGACACTGAAAGATTAAATGTATATATTTCTAAAATTTCACTAAAATGACAGTAAAGTCCAGCTGATATGGCTCAGTGGTTGAGGGTCAATCCATGAATCACGTGGTCATGGTTCGATTCCCAGTCAGGGCACACGCCTGAGTTGCAAGTTGCGGGCTCCATCCCCAGTAGAGAATATGCAGAAGGCAGCCAATTTATGATTCTCTCAACCACTTATCTCTCCTCCTCCTCCTCCTCCTCCTCTTACTCCTCTTCCTCCTCTCCCTCCTTTTTTCCCCCTCCCCCTCTGCTCCTCTCCCTCTCCCTTCCTCTTTGAAATAAATAAAAATATATTTAAAATTAAAAAAAAAACCTTAGTGGGAAAAATTTTTGGAGGTTTAATTGTGTCCCATAAAATCAGAAAGCACAAAGTCATAGGTGAACTGTTCCTTTATTGCACTCACTTGCTCGGAAAGAGTCACCAAACATCTAGGGCAGTGTTTTTCAACCTTTTTTGGGCAAAGGCACACTTGTTTCATGAAAAAAATCATGAGGCACACCACCATTAGAAAATGTTAAAAAATTTAACTCTGTGCCTATATTGACTATATATAAAGTAATTCTCTTGAATAGGAATCAAATAAACACAAAGAAAGTATTTTATAATTACTTTATTATGAAATATTAAGTAAACAAAATAGTGAAAAATTATAAAATTCTTGTCTTGTCTGCACCTACGGCACACCAGGCAACATCTCGCGGCACACTAGTGTGCCGCGGAACAGTGGTTGAAAAACGCTGATCTAGGGATATCAATAAAAAAGAAAAATTCTTTCCTTTGCATAAGCCACTAATGGGGAGTGACACAAATAACTAAAATGCACTATTCGATATAGTAAAGCGGAGCTGTAGAAAATGTTTTGAGCAAGTGATCTGATTATTTCTGAGTAGGAATGGAAGAGAGTGGGAGAAGTGAGGGAAGGCTTCTCAAAGGATATAGGAAGGACAATATTTGGATAGGATGGTATAACATAAACCAAAAATTAAATTCTTATAACAAGCTATTAGGACCACTAAAAATAATAATTGATTCAGACACTATGGAAATCTGACATCAAAGTCACTCTATATAGAGATGGAATATGGTAATTTGCTTTGACATGGTGCTCAGTTTGTTGATAGGTTAAGTGTCTCCCTTCACCGACTGTTTCTGTGTTTTGCGGGGGCCTTTATTGCTTTAAGTAGCTTTCTTGATCTTTTATATTTAAGAACTTCCTGGAAGAAAGAATGAGAATTCCATACCCAAGATATGTATAAAATATGTGTAAGACAGGTCTATATCTTTATTTTCTAGCTCCTAGCACAGTGTTTGCCATATGGTAACCATGTCTTTAAAAAAAACAAAAACACATTTTGACCAAAACTGGTTTGGCTCAGTGGGTAGAGCGTCAGCCTGCAGACTGAAAGGTCCCAGGTTTGATTTCGGTCAAGGGCATGTACCTTGGTTTCAGGCACATCCCCAGTAGGGGGTGTGTGCAGGAGGCAGCTGATCGATGTTTCTCTCTTATTGATGTTTCTAACTCTCTATCCCTCTCTCTTCCTCTCTGTAAAAATCAATAAAATATATATTTTAAAAACACATTTTGGAAAGCATGGGTATTTATGAACAATTGGTGTATTGATTAGCAAAGCATAACAGGATGAGAGAATTTTCTTTGTATTTGTTTTTTACCTAAGTAAAATTCCAATGTTTCTCTACATAAATGACTATTCTAAAACTACTTAATTGTATCACTGATTTATTAGGAGATTTTGACTGCTTGTTAAAGAATAAAGCTTTCATTAATATAAAGCAACTTACCAGAATAATTACCCATCTTGGTGCAGATTTCTTACCTTCTAGAAAATGTTGTCAAATCCTATCCATGGATGGATATAAAATATCAATATAAATAATGCGATTTTCTATTTGTGTTATTTATAGGTTTTCATAACTTAGGAATCATAACAGCCTTGCTTTTATGAAGTCTCTAAGGAGAGACTATGAAATGGAGGTTATCAAGTGTAAGGCAAGCTTTTGAAATGAGAGCAATAATCCTTAGATCATCTCATCCATATTGGTAAAATAGACTGCTGTTCTTGAGTTCAAAGGGGTCAGTTGTTAGAATCTGTTTCTTAATAGAGTAATTTTATGAATATATCATAAAAACCATGTAGGGATGCCTTCATATAAAATTATTTTTAATAAATGGCTTAAATAAAACAGGATATGTATCATTATTTTACAATAAAGGACCTATAATCCCAAACTGAGAAAAAAAATAGACTTTTTAAAATTACATTTTAGGAGGAACACAGACTTACTCATACCCAGAATTTTTAGAAAAAAATTCTAGCACTTGAGACCTTGTTATAATTTTCCTCTTCACTACAGTCAAATTGGTTGGTCTACTATGACTTTTGCTTTTTTGCATCATCACACTTGGGCATGGGCTGTTTCCTCTCAGAATGCCATCTCTTCCCCACTCTACACCACAATTACCCACTTCTCACTGTTAGTGCAGATCCACAATTTACCCCACCATTAATCCCTTTATAAATGTTCTCTCCTGCCTTTGATGTTTTGTAATACCTACCATCTTTGCCTCTATTAGATATGAGAGGCAAATCTATGGCATAGATACATCTACAGCATAAAAAAAGAATCTAATTACTTTATCTCTATCCCCTCAACTTCCCTATTTCTTTTCTCTTTTTAGAACATAAGGAAACAGGGCTATGTAACTGGTTTGCTATTGAAGATTTCATACTATAAAATAGTAGACTATAATTGACTTAGAAATGGGAACCTTGGAAAGTTGTATAAACTTGGGTAGACCTTTAATTACTCTCTCAGGCTTGGCTTAAATTATTCCATACCTACTCTGCATTTACTAGATTATGTCACTTCTCCTTGGCATTGACCTTATTAAAAGAATGGAAACTGACTAGGACATGTTTTTGCACAATTAGTCACATCACAAAGATCTTCCTGATGTCATCAATAGCTAATCAGAGCTACTAGTCACGTGATATTAGTAAATACTAGAGGCCCAGTGCATAAATCGTGCAAGGTGCTCGGCCCCCACCACCGCGGCTTCGTCTGGAGGTCTTCTGGAAGGAGGTCCAGAAGGACGTCTGGTCTGGTTAGCATATTATATTCTAGATAAAGTCTAGATGGGAAATATAATATAAATATGGCACTTATGGGTATTAGGATAATCAAAATGATTTCTCCTAGGTTTTATTCAATATTAAAAGTATCTCAAGGAGTTTGCTCCTTCACTGCTTTTATGGGCCATAAATTGAAACTATGGAATAACTGGATAAGTTGTTACACAAGTCCCTTTCAGCCCGCCCACTCCTATGAAAATACACAAGGCCATTGTCTGGAATGATCCTTGTGTCATACCTTGTATAGTCAAGATGGGACCTCTTTTCTCTTGTTCAGGGTGCCTGTGTTTTTGGAATTGGATGAGTTTAGTGTCCTGAAGGTACTTTTTCTCTAAAACTGCCCTCGGCTATTTGGACTTCATGAGGACATGCTGGCCTGTGAGCTGTTCTAGAAGTCCAGAAATATGAGTGGGTGCCTTCGATGGAGAATATGTAGGTAGTTAAGGCCTTTCACTATAGGTCACGCTAAGTGGTGGGTGAATTCTCCTGCTAAGACATGCCATCAGAAAAGGTTGGAGGATTGTTTATAGTTGTCTGAGGACAGCTTTTCTCTAATTCATAATTGTATCCAGGGCAGGTCAGCTTGCTATATTTGTGATTTAACTTACGGGTTCAAGGTCCATCTCTGCCACCAGCTAGCAGTATGATCTTGGGCCAGGCATTTTTCCTCTCCCAATTGCAACTTCTCCAGCTGCAATATAAAGTAATTAGACTAGATGATTTCTAAGGCTTCTTTTATTGCAAGGATGTTTATTTCCTTAGTCATACTACATGACAAGAAGGCTTATAGTATGCTATGTCACAATCTAGGTAAAATTGAGAATTGAAGGCCCTATATTTCGAATCTTCCATCTGAGCTCACCAGAGGAAGAGAATACTCAGTGTGTTTGTCACATGCACGATTATCAACCAGAAAGAAAAGAAAAAAAAAGTCCTGTTCTGGCCTAAGGTTTTGAAATTGAAGTACACACTCTTTTTTTTCTGATGCTTCCACAGATTCAATTGGGAAAACCTAGTAAATACATTTTTTGTGGTTAAGTAAAAAAGAGCTTAGGGAGTGTCATGTATAACATTGTAGATGGTCATGTGAAATTTCCAAAGGTCTGCGGGTAACTTAGGGTCCTATTTGTGGAGGAGAAAGACAAAAGTAGACATTAGTATCCATGCTGAAGTTAGTGAGAATTTGCATTTCAATGCCAGTCCTTAAATGGTCTGATTCTTATAAACCCTACATTTTATGGAGTTTGATGTTACATAATGGTGAAATGAATAGAATTGGGGAGTATTTGAACTTCAAATGTACTTGCTGATGCGCTTTTTTTTTTTTTTTTTTTTTTTTTTTTTTTTAACCACCTATATTCAAAAACCTAGGATCAATTATATAAACTTTAAGTTTTAAAAGTTTTTATAAAGTTGGGTCATTATACTTTCTCCTTTTCTAGCAAGTTAACTCTCAAATAAAAATATATTTGGGAGAATGGTTAGTTCAGATTTTCATCCTCAGTCGCTCTTTCTCATTTGATCTAGAAGGGAGCAGCAAACTTTTTCTGAAAAGATCTGATAGTGAATATTTTAGGCTTTGTGGGCCATATAGTCTCTATCAAACTTAATTCTTCCTCCATAACAGAAAAGTAGTCATAGCTAATAGTAAACAAATGGATGTAGCTGTGTTTCAATAAAACTTTATTTATAAAAAACAGATACATGACTACTTGGTGGGCCAAAATTTGCAGATTCCTGATCTACCTGATTAATTAACAAGTGATTCCTTCCTCAACCCGTTTCAATTCTAGAGGTTTTTATACTGAAAATAGCATTTTTTTATGGCTCTTCTAATTACTAGACATGATTCCCTGGAAAGTCTCATTGACATGGGTCATTATATTTAGTACTCACCATGTATTAACAAAGAGCTAATCAGGTTGTTGTTGTGTTTTGTGTCTTTGGTAGTCCTTTAATTATCAGGTCATAGAAAATTTCATAACCTTAAGAAATGTAAGTTATGTTAGGACTCAGATCCATGGGACCATGCTTCTGGTCTAGAGGAGAGGGAGGAAAGAAAGGAGTTTCTTTATAGCATGATCTAGAAGTGCTCATGTTCTAGAATCATAACATACATGGCGCAGAATTATGCACTGTTAAAACAGGGGAGTAAGGTGTCAACACCAGAGGTAATAAAGAAAATGTTGGCTTAATTTCTGATTTAAGAGGTTAAGATGGGGAGAGTCCGATCTATGCAAGGAGGTTCAAGGACATCCTAGAGTCAAATGGGCAGAGTATTAGGAACCCAGCAAACTGGTGGATTCAACCATGATAATGAGAAATGGAAATCTTGCACTCTCTCTGTGATGGTTCTACAGACCCTTGTCAGCTTCTTTCTTATCCAAGACTTTCCTTTAATGAATTGAGGGATTTTTCCCACTCTTGTCTCACAAAACATGCCAGCAATTGCTGGCACTTAACAAGCTCATGGTAAATAGAGGCAGAACCATAAAATGTTGATGTACACAGATCATTTGGAAATCTATTTTGGAGAGTAGAAAAGAATATGTGTTAATCTATTGGTAGTTTGCCACTATGCTAACCCATCTGGAATGCTTGAGTATGCCCCCAAAATAATTTTCTCATACACTTACATATGTCCCCTGACTTACATGAACTATATTTACAATCTTAATTTAATTAGGAAATCATAGCATCACAGCTAGAGACCCAGGACCTTTTATCTTAGATTTTACTGAAATTATTACAGTCATCAATTGGACTCGAGTGAGATGCTATCATTTTTCAATTAAGAAAAAAATAAGAATATCTTATAGTTTGCCATTATGTACTAGTATATGCGAATTTCTACAAAACAAAATTTCTAAAGTTGTCAGAATCCCAGATCATTATTTGGCGAATTGATGAGCATGACTGGAGAAACAAGTTCCAGTTGAGAGTTAACTGATTCTGAATTAAACATTTAATGTCACCCTGATTATTAATGCCTGACCCAAAGATGTAAAATAAATCATTTATTGATTTTTATAGTCATTTGATTTCTGTGTAAGTCTATTTCCTTATTTTGAAAAAGAAAACTAAAAAAAAATTAGTAGTTCATCTTTTGTATATGATTGGTTGCATCATTTTATGACTGAATTATATTAAAAAAAAAAGTCAGAGTTCTTATAAAATTAGCATATACTAAGCAGTTTTGCCAAACTTGGCATTATTGACATTTTGGGGTCTGATGATTCTTTGTTAGGGAGGGGTGTCCTGTGTGTTGGAGGATTTTAGCAGCAGCCCTGTTCTCTACCCACTAGATGCCAGAAACACCCACATCGCAGTTTTGACAACCCAAAATGTTTCTAGACATTGGTGAAATCTCCCCTGGTTGAGTGGCATTACTATAAAGCCGCTGAGCCATTACCCTATAACATATAGTATTAAAAAACAGAAGAGGGATTATATTACTAATGTTTCAGTAGTAGTTGAATTTTGGTGTTGAGGTGAATACATTTGTGTTATTCGGTAATTGTGAGTGGTGTATTATTATGCAAAACTTTTTAAGGAAGTCCATTAATTAGACATAAAACAGCCTTCCACAAAGGGCTCTCTCTCTGTCTCTCCATTCTTGCATATATATCGTGTTATCAATAAGAGGATTGTACTAGAAGACTCCGTCCTTCAGTGGGAGATTGTGTGCAGAGTTGCCTTGATGGAGTTATATCTAAGAATAGAAAGTGAGTTGGACTTTATATTGGGATGTCCATGAACTAGCTGGATCACCTTCAAACCTCCCAGCACACCTTTTGTCCGGATAAATCAGGCTCCTTACTTTTTCTTAAGGTCAAGAAATCTGAATTATTTATCTTTGTCTCCCCAGCTCAGTGGCTGGCACAAGAGAAATAGATGCTTTAAAATGGGATGAATAGGTTGAATCTATTTGTTGATCTTGTAGACAAAGAGTTCCCATTATGTTTTCAACATTTGTTCTCCCTTTTTCTCCTTTATCCTTACACTTTCATTCCTGCCTATTTCTTACTGGCCTGAATTCTTCACAAAAAATCCTATTCCATCACTGGCTCAAAGGATGGCCAAGACTTTGTTGCTTTGACTTCTATAAACCTGAGAAGAACCCAAAACAAAAATTATCAGTAAGGAATTTTAATGTAGGACATTGGGAAATACCAGTGAGAAAAATATTGAATCATTTCAGCACCCACCATCAATGTGATAAAATTGTTACTGCTACAATTTATTAAGGCAATTCTTTTTATTTTTTATTTTTAATTGATTTCTACTTTAGAATTCCTATAAACTTCTCATCTTAAGTAATTTTCAATGTACTCTGTAACTCTTAAATATAGACCAGTTTCCTATAGAACTTATTTTTTAAAATCATTTACCAACACCCTTTTTGAAGTTGGCAGTCCTTAAGAAAAAAAGTGCCCGTAAATTTTGAGAAAGTAAATGATAAAGCAAAGAGCAAAGGCTTTGGAATTGGGTATTAATTAACTTGCTGCCTCTTGTACTCTACAAGGATGTAGGTAAGTTATTTAAAACTATTGAGGTGTATAGTAGTATCGTTATCTTCAAAGTGGGACAATGTCTACAGATGTCATTATGAGAATTAGAGAAAAATAATTATTTAGGATGATATTTGCATAAAAGAGGTGGTTATAAGTCAGTCATTAGCACAAAAGTGATTATGATAGGTGGTGATTGTGGAGGTGATCATAGTGATACTCATTAGAAATGGACATGTCATCTCTCTGGAGCTTTCTTACACCCTTTTCTGGGTCAGGCTTAAATAATATCTTTCCCTCCATCCTGTGCCATATGTTGGTACTCTGTTGGCTATTAACTAATTCTTGCTAAGCAGCTAAGTATCCTTTCCGTAGTATTTATATCTTAATAGAAGTGTTCTTTAATGTCAAGTATAGGCTCAAGGATGTGAATGAATATGGAGACTAAGGTGACACTACCCTTATTGTTCTGTCTTTTCCTGATAGTTTGTTTTCTCGACTCCAGGACCCCAAAACCAAGTGTATCAGTTAGCTTTTGCTGCATAACAAATTTTCCCCAAACCTGTAAACAATAGTTTATTATTTCTCATGATTCTTTGAGTAGGCTATGTGGGTTCTTCTATTCCAAATGGTGTTGACTGGAATCACTCATGTAGCACCATCAGCTTGGAACTCAGCTGGGCCGGAGCATCCTAAAGAACCTCACATACCCAGGGGAGGATGGCATGACTGGGAGTTGTATAGCTTTCTCTCCCTCTCTCTCCATCTTTATCTCTATATCTCTATCTTTGTCTCTATCTCTATCTCTACGTCTGTCTCTATAATTTCTATCCCTGGCTCTAGCTATCTCCGTAATTATTCACTAGTTGAGCCCTTGTTACTTTGCATGGAGGATGGGTCCAAAGAGAGCAAATATGGAATATGTGTAAGTCCAGAAGTCACACACTCTTTCCTGCCATATTCTTTTAGTTAGTGAAAGCTACAGGACCAGCCAAAATTCAAGGGAAGAGGAAACAAACTCTTAAAGAGAGATGTGTATGAATAAGAATGTGAAAATTAGTTGGTGGCCACATTTGCAGACAGTCTGCCACTCTGGAAATCATTTCATTCCACCCCATGTTTTACCCTCTCTTCCTCCTGCGTCCCTTTCTCCTGTCAGGATTAGTGAAATCCATGGTTTCTCAGTTTACAAGGGGTGAGTGGTTATCATTATTCTCTTTAATGCAATACAATTACTAGAAAGTACATGGGTGTAGAGACAAAGAGATCTACAAATAGATGCCAGGTCTACCAATTCCTAGTTGTATGACACCATTCACGGCACATCAGCTCTTTTACCTCAGGCTTCTCATCTACCAAGTTTACCTTATAGGGTTAATACAAGGTTTATGTTACTATAATTGAAACTTAATAAATGCTCAATAAATGCTAATTCCTCTACTTCTTGTTTCTATCTCTTTCTCCCAGTTTTCCTTTTACTTATTTTTGGAAGAGGAATACACACACACACACACACACACACACACACACACACACACACAACTTCTAAACATTTCTTAAAATAAACACATTTGTCCTAAGCCATGTAATAGTTTCCATGATTTAGAGAGCATTTTGATAACTACTCTTCTCTTACACCGATTGCCTTATTCTTTCTGGAATTTGCCATGTAATTTCTACCCTGAAGTCTTGGTTCACATTTTCCTCTTGCTTAGTAATCCATCTTCTTTGCCTGCTCCTAGATCCAGGTGAAATCTTCTTTCTTTTAAAAGCATTGTCTAATGTTTCGGGTACCTAATATTTACGACTTTGTGTTTTCATTTATATTATGGCCCTATTCTCCTTTTCTATCAGTTTTATGCTTCAGAGTGATTTTAGGAATCTTTTAAACCTTCCCGCCAACCCACAGCAACTACCCACTCTAAATTTCACACACAGTAACTAGAACTAAACCACTGGCGACTTTTCAGTAACAGCATGTTGACTTGGATTCTTCCACAGAACACACGCATTTACAACCTTGTTTTTAGGGCCACATCCATGAAAAGGTCTGGAAATTACATTACTCAATGTCTTATAAGCCCTGTGGGAAAAATATATGTAAATAGAAACTAATAACAATGATTAGGTAATTTTTGAGAGAACAAAATTGAAGTAAACACATTAGCTTGCTTGATTCATGCATTATTTTTTATAATTTGAATTTCCATTAAAAACTCCTAATAAGTGACTAAGCATTAAAAACATAATAGTGAATCTGTTTTTATCATATTATATACCTTTTATATATGGAATATGCAGGGACTTTATTCTTTTGTATGTGTTTCTGAATAATTTTTAAATTTATGTCCTTGATAAATATTGTCAGGACTGTGTCCTGAGTAGATAGTTAGATCACAGTTCTGACCAATTCATTAGCATTTTTTATGACTAAACACAATTTCTTTGGTCTTTCTACCTCTATAATTCTCCTTTGGTGCATACTTCACTCTAAATCCAAAAGCAAAAGTCATCTTCCCTTTCTAGACTACTCTAATATTTTTCAGAGTTAAAATTAAATTATTTAGCTCAATCCCCAGTAAACTTAAAAGTTTTCTCCCAGTCTGCTACTTAACTGGCAATACTCAACTGAAAGAAGTTTAGTTAAAAGCAGAAATGCATGGTCCTATATCAGATTGGTGTGTTATTTCTGATTTGTGTATATGCAACTCTCTCAGTGAAATTGTTGGTGCTCATTAAAAGATAATTACCCCAGTGTTGGTCCGTTATTTGAATTTATCACCGAAAAACACTTTTATGATTTCAAAGGATTCAAAGAATAATTCATCAAAGTGTTTTCATTTTTATGATATTTTCTGAAAATGTATTTCCACCAATATTCAGTAGATTAAAAAAAAAAAAAAGGAAATGTTTACGCTTCCATTTACCATTCCTCCTCTGTTAACTGTTTTATGGATTTTTTTCTGATTTCAATACCTACATATTTTAATTTTTAAATGTAGGGAGTGGCAATTTCTAAGATTCAAATGGCTAGTGTTTTACTACCTACATAGATTTATAACCACAAACTTTAATATCTTTCAGTATGTATAAATGTTTAAAAGAGGTTATAATAAAACCCCATGTATCCATTATGTAGCTAAAAATTCATCAACATTTAAAAGTGAATAAATATAAATTTGCTCATATAAATATCAAAGTAAATAATTCTTAAGAGTCATTTTGTAAGTTGATATATCAAGTTAAACAAAGGAATTTTATTGCTCCTTAAGCTATTCAAAGTAAAGTAACCTTTAGCTTCACTCCTAGAATTTATTATAATTAATACTTTTATTTTTTAACTTTATTTTTATTGTTGACACTATTACAGATGTCTCCATTCCCTCTCAACTTTTGCCCACCTCCTCTCAATCCCTCTGTTCCTTCTGGCTATCAATCACCACACTGTTTTCTGTATTAATACTTCTAAAATTCCTGAGTTTTTAATATCAGTTTATCTTAATCCCTCACTTTCTTTTTATACTGTTTTGTTGCTTGAACTTCAGACTTTTAAAAAAAATTAATTGATATTTTTGCTTCTTACTCTTAGGCGAGAGCTACTTGCTCTTGTAATAATCCTGTGGCATTATTCTGATTTCTTACAACTCAATAATAGGTCTATTCAAAGGAAAGTGAAGGCCTGCCATTAAATTCTAAAATAATTTTTCTTTGTCTTTTTAGACAATCTTGCATAAATGCTCCTCCCAAATTTTCCCTAACCAGTGACTTAAATTCCTCACACAAAACAACTGAAATGAATATATAAGGACATTAATAAAGAACCGTATTAAGTAATAGTAATACCCACTAATAACTCACTTGCGTCTATCTCTGTACTAAATTCTGAGTAGCGTGCTTTTTAAGTAATATAATTCTATGTCTTCTAGACAAGAAATTGAGTAAAGCTAAAACATCTGCTGCATTATTCAATACACTTTTCTAAATGTACTTTTTTTTCTAGTTGAACAAAGTAGAACTAATACTACTCTCTTATTTTGACTTGAGAATACCTATCTAGTAATATCCATTTTCTTTAAATGACAGTTCTTTTATTGAATTGAATCTCATTTTGAAGCTCATTTTATAAGCTAGATACACAGAAATGGGGCTTCTTAACCAAATGCATTATCTGCTGGATTTTTCCTGTCCCACACTCTCACAATTCCATCCCTCTGACACTTCCCTGGGAATCTAAGAATCCCAATTAAAAGTCATGGTTCCTCAATGACTGAATATTTGATAATATTTTAAAATATGGTTATACACTTATGATATAGTGGCATATATTGATTCTGCTTTTTAGATAATAGATCAATGATAGATAAGCAGATAGATAAGTAGATAAGTAGCTATGCTGCCTCAAATTTTCATCAAAAGAAACTGAAGGAGGGAAGTGGGTGGAACTAAACAAGACTATACAGCATTCATACTTATTGAAGCTGGGTAATCAGAGTCAGAGTTCTATAGAAAAACAGAGGTAGGTGGGAGATACATATAAAATGTATTTAGATATTCAAGATCAGTACCAACCAGAAATCAAGCTGCACATTTTTTATTTGTCTGTTTTTTTTTCTATAGATATATGTTACACTCAATAAAATGTTGACTTCATGATGTAAGTAAATAAACTGAAAATAATGATATCAGAATTGGTATAAAACATAGATGACTATAAAATCAAAACTATGCACAGGATTTTGAGTATTTTTCTGAAAAATAAACTAAAAAAGATGAGTGATGAAAATAATGATGATGATAATTATCTGATAGGCGAAGCTCATAGCCAAATCCCCCACAATCCATAAATATGCAAATACATAGGGCTGTACAAAATATTTAATGAAGTATTTTTTCTTATTTTGTTCATTTCTTCATTAAAAAATTTATTATGGAAAAGGCTCTTTTAAATACTAGCAATAACAGTAAGTCATCTGTGTCTTATAAAATGTATAAAGGAGAGATATACAAATATATGCATTTGCTTTATAGATGTGTGATTTGTATATTTTTATAATAGAATATAACAATCAAGTATCATATTCTAGTAAGATCATTTTAGTGTACCAATTCTATAAAAGACAGACGTAATATGCTTTGAGGAAGCACTGCTTTCGCCAATTGACACAAACTCTCGGGATGGGCCAGGAAAAACCAGCTCCAGGCTTTCATGCAGCTTCAGTTCTCCAGTGTTGAGAGCTCTTAAACAGCCTCAATATGCTGCACTCAAAATCAGTGAAAGCAGACCAATACCTGGACATAACATGAAAACTATTTTTTGACCCTATTTTAAAATAATTACAGATTCACAGGCATTTGCAAGGACATGAGAGGGAGAGAGAGACAGAGAGAGACCCCAGTTGTTCCCAATAGTACAACTTACATAATTATGTATAATATCAAAACTAGGGAATTGCCACTCGTATGTGTGTATAGTTCTGTGCCATTTTATCACATGGGTACATTTGTGTGACCACCACAAGCAACACTTTATCACTACAAATGTTTCCCTCTTACTACCTTATATAGTCATACTACCCCCTACCCTGCACCATCCCTACAGATAATCTGTCTTTTGTCTCCAACAATTAGAAAATGCTATATAAATAGAATCGTGTCGCATGTAACCTTTGGAGATTAGCTTTTTTCACTGACTATAAAATTAAGTCATTGATGTCAAAACAAAACAAAAAGCCTAGAACAAAATCAAAAATCAATCCACCAAATGTTAAATTATTTCTGGAAGTCAGTATTATGAAAGACATTCATTTTCTACTTTATGCTATTGTACATTTCTCAATTTTGTAAAATGTACACGTTATTTTTTCATATTCATATAATGTTTATGTACTATATAAATGCAATTGAGTATGAAAAAATGCACTAAAATTTTAAAAGGAAATGCACACAACTCTTGACATTGAAAATAACCAATCATATATACATTTTAATTTGTTGCTATTTTTAAATTTTTCATAATGAATTTGCATTTTCTTTGGAAAGTTTTGGCCCTTTTGCAAATGACAAAAATTGTGAAGCTTCTAATGTCACCCATAAAATATGAGTTTTCCCTTGATTGCTGATAAATATCCTCTATTAAAGAAGACTCTCCTATTGCTTGCTTATCATGAAGTTTAAAACACACACACACACACACACACACACACACACACACAGATATTTATCAATAATTATATTTTTTAAATCAATACTTAATTGAGATTATATTATGCCTTGCTTCTTTGTAAATCATATTAAGATTCCCTAAAATTAAGCTATCATTGGCATAATACTACATAGGCATGGTATATTTCCTTTTAATATTCAGTACACTCATGTTTATTTAAGATCTTTGGATCAATATAGTTTTGATATCAGTTTTCCAGACTTGTAGATTGTATTCAGAAATTTTCAGGCGTTTTTGTTCTCTGAAGCTTTAAAACAATTATTTGTTCCTTTAAGGATTGATAATATTGACCTTTAAAACCATCTGAAATAGGCTTTAGTGTGGAGAGATAAGCAGTGTAAGATGGACTCTTTCTTGACTTTTTACCAGTTATTGGTCTATTCAAGGTTATTACTTCTTTGGGTGCCTATTTTAGTATTGGTTGTATCTCCCTCAAAATATTGTTAATCTAGAAGACTATGTTGATATAATTTTATGCAAAGTAATTAATAATTTTTAAGATTTTCTAAATTCATGGTGCTTTTAAAGTGTTTGTGTTATCTCTAATTTTCTCTCTGAATACAATTGCTATAAGTTTATTATCTTTTTTGTTTTATTGATAATATTTTAGACTGTTTTTTATTTTATTTATTTTACTTCCATTTCTATATCCTTTTAGTTTACTCCTATTTTGATTTCTCGTTATAAAATATGGCATTTATTTTGTGACTTGAAAAGTTCTACATAATTTACATTTTAAATATATTTTTTGTCATCTGTTGGATATTTATATGTGATATCTTTTATGATGCATGCACATTAAGTATTCATTTTTCTCTGATCCATCTTTGATCTTATCTATTGGGTTTGGATATCAAATATTTGGTAACATTATTTCTTTTTAAACATAATATTCACTTATTTTCAAAAGTCTATTAAATTTGTTTACTAAGTTCTTTTAAAATGAAATTATATAAAAACTTTGGGGAAAATCCAAATGCTTAGAATGTGAAGTAGAGGGAAGATTTTTTTTCACCCATATGACCTACTTTTTGGAATCTTTTTGAAGTTGTCTTTGCAGAATAAAATCAGTTGTTGTAAATATTCCATAAGCATGTGAAATGAATGGACATTCTATGTTGGACATCACTATATATATATATATATATATATATATATATATATATATATATAAAGAATATATATATACTATATATAGATATATATACTATATATATATATATATTCCCATTAATTATTGATAATAGTATTTAAATTCCCTATGCTTTTATTTATTACCACCATAATCTACCATAAGACAGGTTAAATTATTTCACTGTGATTTTGTTTTTGTTTTTCAATTTGAATTGGGTTTCTAATGATTTTCTGCTTTCAAAATTACATAATTCAGAGCATATGAACTCATTTTTTATTATATGTTCTTATAGTTTCTAGTCTGGATTAATATTTAAATGGAACACTTGTTCTAATATGTAAAAGATATATTATTAAAGTATTTTACAACATAAAAGAGAGGACATGAGGGGAAGTGAAAAGGAAATGTAACCTTTCCACTTCCCCTCAAAAAAAGGGAGAGGGAGCATTTTCCAGTGTATGTCTCTTTCGAGGCAGGGCGTAAAATGGGAGAAGAAAAGACCACAAAGGAAACAATTTCTGTTTAGAAGATCCATTTTGACTCAACCTCAACAGGTAGCACAGATAAGTAAAAATATCCAATAAGAATGTACTTCCTAGTTGTCTACTATAGTGAGGTGGGAAAAACATGAGCTTTCGAATAAAATCAGTAAGGATTCCAAATCAGCCTTCCCACTTTGAATTTTGGCAAATTACACAATTTCTATGACCTTTAGTTTGCTTTTTAATAAATGGAAAAACTAATGCCTATCAAAGTGAGAATTAAATGAGAATGAAGTCAAAGTTTCTAGGCTAATGCCTAGAACATGTTGGGGGCTAAGGGAATATTGCCAATACATGATGCTTTGTTGACAAGTCCTAACTCACTGGAGTATAAACATCAATTTTTTTTTCTGGAAATTATCCTCAGTATTGCTCAATAACTGAAATTGCTTATTTAATAGTCCTGCTTAATAACAAACCTAGTACCCCCTCCCCTAACATGTTACTCATTTACCTATAATTTTTTACTCGATGGTAATCTCCAAAACATTGCAATCTTCACCTTCTTCCTGTTAGTTCACTACTGTTTCCTTTTTCTTTACCTTAGCTTTCACGGTTCATAATTCTAAAGTCTTGTTTGCATATACCCTAAACTCTTACACCTCTGTATTTTTTTCTTTATCCATCTAGCAAAGCTGTAAACGCATAACCAACTATTTTCTCTGGCCTGCACACAGGTTGCTAAGGATTGCTCGTATAAAACCTACACTAGGACAGATGGGAACCCCCCTAAATTTATTATTTGCAGTCTCAAATAGGGCAGTCAAATTCCCCAACAAATCTATCACTTTCGCTCCACGGCTTGACAGCCCATCCTCTACAACAGATGTTTCAAGCATTTGTTGTCTTCAAACCACCAACTCCTAGCAATTAAACCCTCATTCTTAGCATATGACATTTGACTTAACCTCCAAAATCAATGAGAAAGAGAGGAAGGGAAGAAAGAAGAGAAGGAGGGAGGGAGGGGAGAGAGTGGAGGGAAATGGAGGGAAGAAGGAAGGATATAAAGGAGGAAGAGAGGAAGGGAGGGAGGGAAAGGAAAGGGGGAAGGAAATCCATTAATCATTCATCTTAAGCAATAGATGGTCCACCCTCACCATCATCACCACCCCAAAGAGATTAGTCAGGTTCCACTATTCAGTGGTTCAATACCACTCTTGTATTGTCCCTTTTTAGCTGTGAAATACTTTATAATTTAAAAATATAATATATATGTAATATGAAAATATTATTACAAATCCCTATACACCAAAAATCCAGTTTAAGGAATAGAATTCTACTAATGCTACTTAGTAAGAAACATGGTGGCCCAGCTAGAGACTATATTTTCCAGTCTCTCTGTAGGCGGCTGTAGGCGTGTGAGTATGCGTAATTTTACAGCATATCCATTTCCCTAAAAAATATGTTCTTTAGTTTAGTTTTGCATGTGTGTGAACATTATAAAAATGTTGCCATTTTGTCTGTGTTCTATTTCTTTTGTAATCAATATTATATTTCTGAGGTATTTCTATGCTAATATTTCATTCATTTTCCATTTATTCCCATGAGTCCAGTTTAATAGAAGTTGTAATAGCCCATATCATGACTATACCAGCATTTATGCATTCTTTTGTTTATGGACAATTGGCTAGTTTTACACATGAATATATATGTATATTGCCTATGTGTATACATTTATGTGTTTGTGTACATGTGCAAATTACAAATATTGCTATTGTAAATATTTTGTACCTACAAATTTTTTTAAGTGAGCTGTTTTCTATTTGTAATTTTTTTAGTAAGGATCCATCAACCCAGGACCACTTTAACTTCTTTCCTCTGCTGGGGAGATTTTAGATCACTAAGTGAAATGATTTTCAACCCCAATCTTGCATGAGTGTGTGAATTGTGACAAAAGCTTTTAAAGAAACATATTTTTATTCCATTTAGGGCCAAGACCAATACAGGTACTTTGTCATTTCCCTTTGAGGGGCTCTTTTTAAGACTATCAAATTGCTGTTGTTGGATTTAGAAAATCTCAGCTATTAATTAGATTTTTTAGTGAGAAAGGAACTGGCTTATTGGCTGTCAGAAAGCTAATCAGGTCCATTTTGTAGTTAGCTTTGCCATTCCTCCTGGCATTGTGATGCTCCCTCATACTTCATACGCAGGTGTTGGCTGTTACCACCACATTTCTATAGACACTGGCTTAAAAATCTGACATGCTTGCACATTTGCATATATTTAAAGTTATTCCCTGATGGATTCATAATTACATTTTCAGACACAACTTAATAAGAGTTCCTACAAACTAAAAAGTTGAGCGCATAAGGACATGATCCTACCTTCCAGCAGTACAATGAAATATGCTTTGTTCAGCCAGCAGTTTCCAAAACACTGCTCCTTTTGATGTTCTGCCTTGTGTTTTCAAATCTGTTATAAGTGATCAAGTCTATAGAATATACCATGTTTTATTTTAAACACACTTTCAATATAAATCAAAAGGTGAATAATTAAAAGCCGACAACCACGTAGCATCAGATTAGAGTCTGGCAGTGAATAAAACATCCTGTTTTCGTCAAAAGCATCCCAGGGTGAAGTGGGAATGGGGAATGATGAAATTCTTTGAAAGACTTGGAGTCCAAGCTCAGATAGGCAGGGACAGTGATACAAATTAGTCTATATGACATTCAATATGTATTGGCTTCCCATACTGTTTATATTCCTTACTAGCTGTGCGATCATATGATATTAAACCTTTCAATTCTCTCATCTGTAAATGGATGATAATATTTATGAGGATTAATTGAAACAATAAATACTGAGGATCTAGGACAGGACCTGGCACATCTCAGCCATTGATAATAGTTATTATAGTCTATCCCCAAGGTAGCAGCTAAACCAAATTATTTTCATGAAGAAGAGGAATCAAAGAGCCTTCATAATACCACAGAGATTTAATGATGAAGCTTAAAGAATAGTTTTTAATTTTTGTATTTTGCAGTTATTGCAATAATTTACTTATGATTAATTATATGTTTACCGACTAACCAAACAAAGACTAATGTTTCTTAACATCATATAATTTATTGATTTCTTTATACTTGACAATAACCCTTTGGAAAAAAATAGCAAGACCCTACCTAATTTTACTGACATGAAGTTCAGTCAAATTAAATATTTAATTGCTGAAAATAAAAGTAGACCTAAAGAATGGGAGAATGCATGCATATATTTTTTAAAATAATTTTTTAGTAAAGACAGTTTTGTTATGTAGGTCATAATGTCTAGACACCTCAAATAGATTGATAAATGGGAAAACGTAAAATTTTTTAAATGTCTATTTATACTGCATAAAATAAATCTAAACTCAGGTAACAAAATGGGAACACTGGGCAGCATATACGGTATGACAAGAAAGTGGCAATTAGTACACAAAGAGCTCTTACAAACCAATAGAAAAATACCAACTTAACTTCAAAATTGGCAAAAAATATGAACAGACCTCATAAAAAACAAATTCAAATAGATAATGGATATTAAAATGAAAGTTCACCCTCATTCATAATTTTGAAAATGCAAATTCAAACAATATGATGTTTTAAACTATCAAAATGTCAGACATTTTGATAGTTTATATTTCATAATTTATATTTCAACATTTATATTTCATAATTTTGATGTACGTGTGGTAAAGCAGGCTCATCCATTCACTCTGGCTTGGAATGTAAATTGCTAGAATGAAATTTGAAATACGTATATCAAAATTCAAAATGAACATACCCACTCCTAGTCATTTATTTGCTGAATATGCTGACACACAGTGCAAAGCTCTATGCAGAGTGTTTAAGAACTTTTATTGTAGGATTAGCTATATAGTGTTTTGGTGTGTTTTTTAATCCTGGATAAATCTAAAAGTGCATGGTAAGGAAATAGTAAAATAAATAAGGTAAGCTATATACTTAATATGGTATGTTCTTAGCTATTAAAAATGAGGAGAACTACAAAGTGCATTTTGGAATAGTTTACAAGTTATTATAATGTAAAAAAAATAATATGTAAGAATTTATTATAAACTTCCATTTATGTAAAAATTAAATGTAGATACAGGATATATATTAGATATTTTTCTGGGGGAAATAAAAACATATTGGGAGCAGAATTTGGGGTATGAGTAAGAAATAATAGGGAAAAAAAGAGGTGAAAATTTCTTAATACCTTAATAGTTTTCTGAAACTTTTAAAAAGTTTCTCTATGCTCATGTATGTTCTACTTTTACTTTAAAAACTAGTGCAATTATTATGCTCATTAAAATATATCAATTATAAAGGACTAAAATTTTAAATGTCAGTAGAAGCCTTGTGCTCTTGAAAGGGAACTGTCTAAACTTGACATTCTTGAGATGAAATGATGTATTTATTTGGTGCTTAATGAGTTTTATTTTCCCCTAGACAAAGCCAAAGGAAGATCAAGAGCAGGGACCCACTTCGACTCAGCCCGGAGACGGAGTCGAGCGGTCCTTTATCACATCTCTGGGCACCTGCAAAGAAGAGAGAAGAACAAATTGAAAATAAATAATGTAGGTGGATATGTGTGTACACTCTGAATGCTAGACTTTCCCCTGGTGGCAATGTTTGATTCCCTAAAGAAAGGCTCCATTTACTCCTTTATTGGCTTTCCTAGATTTTTTTTTTTCCACTTTGGCTTGTGCTTTCCTATAAAGAACAAACTGGAAAAGGTCAGTAGTCATGAGGCATTTCTGTAATAAAAGTGCTTAATCATTGTGTTATCACAGCAGAGAGATTAGAATATTGCGGTCAGTACAATAGGATACTAGAGGCACTGTAAATGGAGAGACACTGGCTATATTTTCTGGACAGGAGGATGCAGCAAGTCCTATTACACATTCACAGCATGTTGGTTAAAATTTCTCAAATTAAATTTTAGCGGCATCTACTTTGCACTTTATCTAATTTCATGTACTGATTTTATCCAGGGGGTCCATGAAAAAATCAAGATCATAACTCCTCTTTAAAAAATTACGTTTTATACAAAACACAGTTGGAAATTGCACACAGGAGAACATTGAATTTGAAATTTCATGCCATACATTATTCAACTTTGTAAAAAGTTGCACTCTTAGTAACAGTAGAGCTACTTTCTGAAACCTGGTGCTTATCTGTCAAAAAGCCATGGCGAATAACTGTGCCTGTAAAAGGTAATTCTACAGAGTTTTACATGACACATATCCGCCAGGATTTCACTATTGGTTCTTAGCACTAACAGACCTCACTAAGAAGGCCAAAACTATGTCTGTTTGGTGGTAGATACTTAAGGGTAATTTTTCAAACAATAACAATGACCTTAATTTGCACTGTGGAATCTCTAGAGCATACACTTTTTGGGGGGTGTCTGACTAGGGGTGGCAGATATAAATACTAAGGTTCTAACTTGCCAGTGACATTAGACAAAGTTACATCAAACAACCAGAACTATTTGGGAATCAATCTAAGATCCATAAGTTCTGGGAGTTAGGGACACAAGAGGATTCTCTGGCATCTTACTTTGTACGGGGGAGCTAGAGATGACCTAATCTGACATACAATTGCTCTGATAAAATCGAGTCATGCATCAGATATACAAAATAGCCACTTCTCTGAGTGTGACCAACAAAGGAGGATGCATTTGCCCAGGTGTGGAGGGAGATCTGACAGTAAAATGCTGCAAACCTGGTTCTGCTTCAGGGTGACTCCCTCTGGAAGCCAGAACAAGTTGTTGGGTCCATTTATGCTCCAGAGCCATTGGCCATGCTGGGGTTGACCTGCCATGCACCACTGTTTTTTGTTTGTTTTAAATTGATTTTTTTCACAGAGAGAAAGAGACAGGGATAGAGAGTTAGAAACATCTATGAGAGAGAAACATCAATCAGCTGCCCCCTGCACACTCCCTACTGGGGATGTGCCCGCAACCAAGGTACATACTCTTGACCAGAATCGAACCTTGGACCCTTCAGTCTACAGACCAGCGCTCTATCCACTAAGCCAAACCAGTTAGGGCAATGTACCTAACTGCAATGCACCTAACTAATCTCTGCTGTGATAACTAATCAACAGTGTTGAGAGTCAAACACTGTTTACCATATTTTGTCTTGTCTTAAAGATTTTCTGAGGATATCTGTGCCCCAGTGTCACATGGATTTCCTGAGAGTCTAGGGATAGACTTGAGAGAGGGCACCCAACTTGATCTGTGGATCCTACTCAGGTTCCTATTTACATCTCCCTCCAGTTACCAAGTCAGCCTTAGTGACAGTAAACAAGTTCTGGGGAGAAACAATGGTAACCACATTTGGGTTTGATTCTATTCAAGTCACCCAGCAAAGCACCTAAACAAATATTAGCCCAAGATTCGGCAACGCTGAAAGCTGACACTGTCTTCTAGCCTTACCCTGAGAATCATTTGAACATAGCAAGTAGTACTGATCTTTAAAACGCAATTGCTGAACATGCTGTTTTCCCCTTTAGAGTCAACAAAGTACAGAACACTACTTAAAAAACTCATTTTAAAAAATCATAATTCCCACCACTTAGCTAATTAGCTAAACTGCCATTCATTTAAGAAGTACAGACATCAAGATGGAGCATAAAAATAATACACGGTAATAAAGGACATCTAATCCACAAGGTGATTTAACAACTCGGGTAATTCTTCTGGAAACAAAGTACAGAATTACGAATGGCCCTGTCCATTATCACCTTTCCAGAAGAACAGGGTATACTAGTTATAAGAGTAGGAAGAGAGAAGGAAGAAGAGGAAAAAAGATCTGGCCAGTTTATTAGCTAAACAATCAATCTTTGGGAAATCTTTGGCTATTCACACACACACACACACACACACACACACAGAAAGACTCCTTAATATTTGTGTAGCTCTCTATTTCCAAATTCCTTTTACATACATCGTATTATTTTATTCTTACACTAAGCCAGTACCAAAGGTGATGTTTATTAGTGATGTTTGAATGATGGAAAAGAACAACCTAGGGAGATGTCCAAAGTAGAGCAGTGGACGTGGGATCCAGCTGTGAATCCTCTGACTCAAAGGCCCTGTGCCTCTGGCCTTATCCTGCTGCCTCTCTGATGCAGTTCTGTGGACGAATAATACATGATCCAGCCACAGATAGATCTCAGCAGGCCCTTAGCAAGGTTCCATCCCAATCAAGATGCAACACCTTTTAGTCACGGCTCTTACTCTGCCGGAAACATCTTGGAAAAGGTGTTTCATTTCTGCTCTCCTTGATTTGTTACTCCATTAAACAGCATTGGGATGATACAAGTGTCTCCAACATGAGCACCTTGGGGACTTGAAAGGAGGGTGCTTTAAATGGTCGAGTATTACCAGCAGGCTACTACTAATGGTCATCAAAGGTACACTCCGCCAGGATTACTCTGTGTAGTGACTGTAGAAACATTTTCTTCTCTGTCTGCTCATTGAGAAGTTAGTTTTAAAGAAATACTGGAAAAATAGTTTTGGAAGCAGTTAGCATAACTAGATGTTAGTCTTAACCATTGTGTTTCAATAATTTATGGGGTACAGGTTAATTAGCTAAAACACCATCGATACTAAAGAATAGGCTTCAAAATTAATGAACAATATTTGAGAATAGTTGCTTGTATTATACTTTAGGCAAGCTCCATGTTTCAGGGTTACAAATAAGGTATTTTTCTCCCTACTTGCTAAAAGAATACTTTTTAATTATAAGAAACCTTCTTCCAAAAAGATTTTTGATAAAACTTAACAAATGCAGTGGTGGGAAGAGAGAAGCATCTGGGTGTGTGTGTTTTTTTTCCACTCAGGTGATTGTGTCAAGATGTATACAGGATTTGAGTTTAAATCTAAACTCAATGCTTAAATCTAACCTGAGATGTGTTAGATTGTCAGTATCCTTTAAAATTAACTACTACATTTTAAGTAGCCTATAAAAATGAAATCTTGTGATTTATTTTGTGGATACATTGCTGACCTTTTGCTTCAGCATCACCTGTGATTCATATAATCAATATAATCCAAAGAAAATACTTTAATTCTTGGCCTTTCCTGACCCTCCTCCCTAGGGTCGGCTTCTCCCACAAACAAGATAACATTTTTTATTTTGAAACACTATCGGAAAAGACTTACTTGGATAGAAATTAAGATAGTCCTTTATGGTTTATGGTGATGTCTGACTGTAGTAAATATTTTAAAAAGAATTCTATTAGAAAGCATCGTGTCCTATTGCAAAGTAGATGCAGTGCTTATCAACCTTGAGGAGGTTAATACCTATGGAGCCTAACTCTCTCCTCTGCACCAACCTAAGCTTTGAGAAGCCCAAGAGTTGTACTTCCTTCTCCTCAATTTTATGCCAAAATCTGTCTTTGGAATCTGATCCTGGAAAACTAGAGGAGATGAAGGAAAAGGGTCAAGTACCGATTATTCTCAATTTTAGACATATATTACTGATTCATTTTGAAGTGTATTCTCTAGTGCCAATGGTGTTTCAGTAGGCGCAGTGGCAGATGGGCATTAAAAAGCAATCTGAAAGTGGTGAAGGCATTTCTCACCATGAAACCCTAACAATGCGAGCTTCCTGTGTTGGTTAAGTAAAAATACTAACAGGAAATAAGGTTTGCCTACCAAGAAAAGATGTGAAATGAAGGGTGCCTTCTTATTAAGGTAGTAGAAATATTTCATTGCTGAAATATTTCAAGACTATAGAGCTGAGTCTTCCGATCACTCTGAACCTTCCTGGAGTTCGAGTGTCTCAGGGCTTCCCTGAACAAAATACATTAATTGGTTCTTTCTTCAATGACTGAAATGAGAAAACACATTGTGACCCCGTAAGTAACATGCATTCCAGAACTTTTAACTGTTCCGTTCATTCAGCTTCACTTTGACATTTCAGCTTCCATTCCCAGTCTTGTATTTCTCATTAATTGAGGTTAAACGGGGTCGACGAGTATCTGGCCATAGGCTTGTCAAACTTCCACACACGCTATTGTTGCACCTCCCTTTGTCTCACAGCAGCGAGGAGAGCTGTGCATCAATCCTGACTGCTTTCAGAGTGAAGTGCTTTTGCAGCTGTAAAAACTCCAGCTCTTCTTCCGCATTTAATCAGCTGCAGGGTGAACATTGCCTTTCTCCTCCCATGATTTGAATAGTGACTCTAACGTGATCATGTCTCCCTTCCAACCTCAACCAGAGCTGGCTAGTGTCAAAATGAATCCATATCAATCAAGGTTATGAAATCTGGGTTCCCAACTTGAAACTTCACAAAAAAAAAAAACAAAAAACAAAAAAAACACAACAACACACAACTCAAAAATGCAAGTGGTTAGCAGATCTTGGGTATATTTTGAAAGAAAGATACACAGCTGTTTAAAATAAAATATTGATCATATTGTCTCTATCTAGAAGGGGAAATTGTATCTTCGTTATCAGAAGAATTTCAGGTCCAATATATTCTTTAGCTAAGGACTGTCACCTCAAAATTATAATTACATGCAGTGATCCCATGACAATAGGAATATAAGTGTATCATTGTGTTTTAAAATGTTATAGGATTATATTTACAACTGTGGAAGTTATAGGCAATATTTTAGGTAATGATCTTTTCATTTTTTAATGAACAAAATCTGGATTGCTCAGTTAACATTCATAACTAAACTCTGCCTATTTCTATTACCTATAACAAAGACCTCTGCTCAGTTTTAGTTTATACATCTCTACTTTTTGCATCACCACCTTCTAAAATCCACTTTTCAGATAGACTGACATTGTATGTCTAAATGATCCTCCTCAACAGACATGTGTCTAAGGCTGTGTGATCCAGGTTTCTAATGTTGTGTCTCCCTTCTCCCCTTTTTGTCTTTATCCACAGAATGTTTTTGTAGATAAACCGGCGTTTCCGGAGTATAAAGTTTCCGATGCAAAAAAGTCCAAATTCATACTTTTGCATTTCAGCACTTTTAAAGCCGGCTGGGACTGGCTTATTCTCTTGGCGACGTTTTATGTTGCCGTGACCGTACCTTACAACGTTTGCTTCATTGGCAACGACGACCTGTCCACCACTCGGAGCACAACAGTGAGCGACATTGCAGTGGAGATTCTTTTTATTATAGGTAAGAACCAGCGCCCGCTTTCCTAGGAGATTTGCATAGGGGAAGCGAGTGTGTTCCAGACTTTTCCGACACAAATTGGAACTAAGAACCATTTGCATGGGCATGGCTCGGCCTCTGATGCAAATGTTGGAGATGCAGATATTTGAATGTCTGAAAATTACCTCTTCCTTCCAACTTTCTCTCTATTCCTTTACTGCAAACCAATATGAACCCATGCGTTGTGCTTTCATCTTTATTTTGTCAAAAAAAAAAAAATGGGCTTTAAAAAAAGAAAGAGAGTTAGTGACTGTTGCGTTTGTACTCACCCATCCATCATGATCTTATTAAATGAGTCAGAGGTGGGGCGTGGCAAGAACTCATCAGTGATGTTCTGACAATGGTCCCATGTGATGTTCTGACAATGGTTCTCCATGCCCTTCCGTGTTCTCTCAACACACTGACGGTGGTCGCAATAAGAGACCTGTTGCAGAAGCAGAGGATTACATAAGCCTTCCAGTAAATCAGGAGGAGCAGTGAGTACCTAATTTTAACTAAAAAAAAAAAGGCCGCCAGGGATGTTTGCTAAGAGTGTTTATCTTTAGAATAGCGGGAGTGTCAGGTGAAGCTGCATCTCTTCACTCTTATAAGCCTTTTTCCTACATTCTATGCCTTAAATCTTTGTCTTGTTTAGACCAAAGCCTAGCTCTGGCTTGCTCATTTTTGGGCAAATACTAGATCTCTGCTATGGTTTAGACTAACTCCCTGTGGAGTTCCCTGTACCTTTAATTCATTCCTATGGAGTTCTTGGCCTTCATTAGCAACCTATGCCTACTTCTCTGCCTCATTATGGTGATGTAAGGCAACATCCTTATTGTAAATATAAGAGAATGTTTGGAAATATTTTCAGACAGTTTGTGAACAAAGGGATGAGAAATGGATTTTAAACTTCAAAGGAAAGGAAATGGGGCAGATCAAAACCTTGTTTCAATAGTGGTGGTACTCTCCATGGAGCTGGTCAAGCTTTGGGAGAGGGAGTCTTCCAACTGAATGAGCGTGTTTGTTCTGGATGAGTTTGTATGGCCTATGTGTGGCTTTGGTGTCACTGTTAGCATTGCATCTGCTGGACACGCCCCTCAGAGCTATCTTAGTACCCCTGCCCCCACCCCAAAAACATTGGCTGTGGTATGTTTAGGCCACTAGATGGCACTGTTGTCTAGTTGGGTAGCTTGGGAAGGCTACAGATTCAAGGAAAATAATTTTTTTTAACTTAACTTATGCATTATTGGAAATAATGGTAAAGGGATATTAAATCACTATTAAATGGCAAATAACAACATTCTTGTTTGTGAAGGAATTTAAAATGAAAATTGTAATCAAATTAGTTGTGTCCATGTACCAATCCATTGTGGTTTTAGAACCTTTTACTTGCTAACTCTTAATGTCTTTTCCCGCCCAAGACATACACACAAATGAGCACTCTAAACAGACTACTCCTAACCTGGTCAAAGTACTCAAGAACTTGAGAGGTCATTTAACATGTATAAGCTTAAGAATATCCTTAACAAATATTTTATATAATAATTATTATTACTATTATATAACCTTGCTTATAGGGACAAGGTTACATCCTAGACTTTCTTTTCCACTATCTCTGGTTCTCAGATATTTGAAATTCCAAGGGCTTAGAAGCCACTTCTGATACTACATGCTCATTGGCAGATGATGACATGTTTATACTCAGAATTGACACTTGTGAGAAATTTGTTTTTGGTTGCTTTCCTCTGTTAAAACAATAGAGTCTGGCTTGCCCTCCATACTTGCCTCTAAATCTTCTGTGTTCTTTTTTTATGCCATTTCAACCATGTTTCAGGGAGCAAGATGTTTCTCTAGGAAGACAATACAGTAGTCTCTCCTTATCTACAGTTTCTCTTCGCTCTTCCATGGTTTCAGCTGTCTCTCCTTATCTATAGTTTCTCTTCGCTCTTCCATGGTTTCAGCTATCTGTGGTCAACCACGGTCTAAAAATATTAAATGGAAAATTCCAGAAATAAACAATTCATACGTTTTAAATTGAATGCCATTCTGAGTAGCATGATGAAATCTTGCACCATCCCTCACCACTCTGGATGTGAATCATCCCTTTGTCCTTCATATCCAGGGTGTGTACACACCTGCCTGTCAGTCACTTTGTAGCCATCTTGGTTGTCAGATGGACTGTCTGTCATGGTATCTCAGGGCTTGTGTATAAGTTGGGAGGTAACATATTTCTTTTGGAGAGTCACAATGAACTTTATAGCATTATAAATCCTCTGGGAAATCCAGTGGTCAAGAAATCTTTTTAACTGTGATTAGTACAGCATCTTCTATAGTTACTTTTACCTCAGAACTCACTCCTCCCCAGACCACTTGGTAACACTCTTTTGGGAAAACTGAGTTTAAAACATTCTTCCCTGATAGATCCACTATAAATAAGGTATCTGGATATAATTATGCTAGTCAAAATATAGATAGGAATCATGATCTTGAATCTCTATTCTCTTCCCCTTAAAATGAAATGTTTGTAAGCCATATTCTTTTTTTAAAAATATATATATATTTTTTTATTTCAGAGAGGAAGAGAGAGGGAGAGAGAAATAGAAACATCAACGATGAGAGAGAATCATTGACTGGCTGCCTCCTGCATGCCCCCTACTGGGAACTGAGCCCACAACCCAGGCATGTGCCCTTAACTGGAATTGAACCCCAGGACCTTTTAGTCCATAGGTGGGCACGCTATCCACTGAGCCAAACCAGCTAGGGCCATCTTAGTCCTTTAGAATCATCAAGACACAAGACTTAGCTTTAAGTTACAAAATAGTTATAAAATTACTTTTAGTTTGAAAACCATCCTACATAACTTAGCTGTTGATTCAAAGCCTTTGGGAAACATAAAATGAGAAGTGAACTACCAGTGATTTATAGAACCTAATCGTTCTTACTTTACAGGTGGGAAACTGAGCCCTAGCAATATGCCAAGGCCCCATAGCTAACCGATGGCAGACTCAGGTCTCCTAGCTGTTGGAAAATGTTTCGTAAGAGTTTATAATCAATATGATTCCATTTTCTGAAAAATTCCACTCAACTTAATTTCTTTTATTGAAAGCAATGAGGTGGAAAATGAGAGAAAGAGGTGCCAACTTCTTTCTCTTTCTTCCATGAATGCAGGAATTAATAGCTTGAATCTGAAATCTTGGTACTTAAAACTGTAGTATACCCATAGGTCCAACAATCACTTCTCCCATTTCCTTGTTAAAAACCCAAAGAACCCAGTTTTGTGCAGGCAGTAGTATGCCCAGACAGACACAGAGAATGAATTATGAGTATTCTAAGCCAGTGGTTAAATTCCTTTCCCTTTAGCCAATTTCAGGAGTAGGAGTAAAGGTGTGGCCAATTCTGTCCAATAAGATATAAAAAGATCATTTCTGAGGGCTTCTTGGAAATAACTTTTTCCTTGAAGAGAAGCATGAGGGGGAAATATTTGTGTTCCTGCTCCTTCTTTTCCCCCGGGGGTTGGATATGATGGGAGGATATGAAATGTGTAACTTCTGCAGCCATCCTTAATCATCAGGAGAGGCATAGGAAAGAAGATGTGGATGGCAGAGCAAAAAGTTGAGATGTTGCACCTTTTGGACTCCTCGCCAGATGAGGTAATAATGTTCCCATTATTGGAGCCAGGTAATCAGATATCCTGTGACTGATTATCATTCTAATAACACCAAAATAAGTAAGAAAAATTCTCTAGCACCTTGACCCCTTGCACTGAGTCATTTCATAAGTTCTATGATATGGCCTTTCAAAGGAACAGAATGCTCTTCTGTCTTGTCTTTCCACTCTGAGACAGGCTATCTAGGAAGTGGTCTGTACATTCTTTGTATCTGAGGTTATTACCACCATAGCTTCATAGGCTACACCATAAAACTATAACTCTGATTGACTTGGTCTCTCTGAGAGCCCCGCAGAAAGTAAAGGTCAAAGGAAAGTAGATGTGCAATTCTATTTCCGATTTGCTACATTCACCTTAGTCACAAAAGGGCAGTTGAGAGTCATGTGAGATAAAGGGCAATTATACACTGTGTGGACGATCCTTAGCCACTACTCACCAGCAATGCTCTCCAACTATTATGACAATCCCAAAGGAATTTTTCCCAATATTATATATTTTTAAGATAATACTCTGTTGATCTAAGTAGTTTTAGGTCACTGGTTCTCCGTATCATAATAGAAAACATTCCAGAAACATGTGGGTTTGACTTTAATTCGTTAATCAGCACTACCATCATTTAGTGTTCCTTTTGTGCTTTTAGGTCACAATTTACAAGTGATTTTACCCCAACTAAGGAACAGAATTCTTATAAATGCAGTATTTTTTTAATACATTTTTATTGATTTCAGAGAGGAAGGAAGAGGGAGCGGTAGAAACATCAATGATGAGAGAGAATCGTTGATTGGCTGCCTCCTACACAGCCCCTACTGGGGATCAAGCCTGCAATCCGGGCATGTGCCCTTGACCAAAATCGAACCTGGGACCCTTCAGTCTGCAGGTGGATGCTCTACCCACTGAGCCAAGCCAGCTAGGACTAAATGCAGTATATCATATGAACATATGTCTAAATTTTTGTCATTTCTGATTATTTTATTTTTTTCTCCTTTTGTCTGCAATACTTTATTAACCAATGCTTTTTATTCACTTGTATGTCAACAAATTTTGCTATTTCAGAGTTTATTCTCATTTAATTTTTAATATAACCTTGTGACATAATCATGGCAAGTATATCTATTCATACTTAGAGAGAAAGGGGAAAAATAGAAAGCAATTAATTTATCCACGATCTAGCTAACTGCTGACCAAGCTAGAATTACAGCCCTAAACTTAATTATAAAATGGGCAAAATAGTATCAATCTTGTCAGGTTTTAATGAAGTAATTTTATTTTTAAAAAATAATCTCATTCACTGCTTAATCAGTAATAATGAGTATTGTCAATAATGTTACCAAGACCTTATCTCTTTGATTTGTTTTAATTATCCACTATTTTCAGAAAATCAGCCCTCTTCAATTCATACTGAAAATCCAACCTGAACACAAGCCCTGAGATACCACAACAGTCCATCTGATAACCAAGAACATTCCAATTCCCTCAGCTTTCAGGAACACAAGTGTCTGGAGACTCATTTACCACTTCAAGGATCTGAGGCTTTTACAGCTTCTTCTACAGACTTGCCTCAGCATTCTTTTAGAAAAGCCCAAAGTAGATCTTACATCTCCTCTAGTCCTGCATTCTTTATTTGCAGCACTTCAGGATCTGGTGTGCATTAAATGATCCCAAATAACATTTTAGGCAATTATTGCAGTGTCTTCTTCCATCCAGTCTTCCATCACCTCTTCTAGGAACAAGAAAATAAGCTGATCTGCATTTCAACTCTTCCCCTTTTTTCTTCCTATCTCTGATGGGGCCTAAAAGGCACAAGCTGGGCTTCCAGTAACAGTCTAGAACAGTGGTCGGCAAACTCATTAGTCAACAGAGCCAAATATCAAAAGTACAATGATTTGAAATTTCTTTGGAGAGCCAAATTTTTTAAACTTAAACTATATAGGTAGGTACATTGTTATTCACTTAATTAGGATACTCCTAAGCTGGCCTTTCCTAAAAACTCAAGGGGCCAAAGAGCCGCATGTGGCTCATGAGCTGCAGTTTGTCGAACACTAGTCTAGAAGTTTTAATCATCAGCTTCAGAGTAACTGGGACTTGTCTCTAGTCAACAACTTCATCATTTTACTGAGTCTGTGTTCAATTTCTAATAGTTTTTTTAAATACATGTTTGTCTTGTACATCTTTCCCCATATCCCGTATAAATATGCCTTTTCCCACTTAACATAGAACTGAGAAGTAATGTTCTTATACTATTCAACTCCAGTTCAAAAACTCTCCAATAGAAATCCAAGGTTCAAAAGAAATTCTTTCAGCATTCTTGTTTTTCTTTTAATATTTTTATTGATTTCAGAGAGAAAGGGAGAGGGGGAGAGAGATAGAAACATCAGTGATGAGAGAGACTCATCATGCCCCAACTGGGGATCAAGCCCACACCCAGGCATGTACCCTGACTGGGAATTGAACCCAGGACCTCTTTGTCCAGGGGATGACACTCAATTCACTGAGCCACTACAGCCAGGCCTTTCAACATTCTTGAGTGCCTTTTTCTGTTAGGGTAAAATATATAAATCTCACTGGAATGTGAAAGAGTAGAGACATTTTATTATACAAGAAAACCTGAACTTATAGTTCTTTTCCTGAGATGTACAAACCAAGACATGTCCTTTCCCCCCTTAGATAAATGACTAAAATTAAAGATAAAAACTTGGATACTGGAAAGGAAGACTTATAACAAGAATTGGGGTTGAAATGTCATGATGATAAGGGAATTAAAATAAACTTTACTGTTACATGCTTTGAGCATTCTAGTATTCCTCTACTACATATTTAGAAGCGTTGATTGGTTAGCATTCATTTATCTCTTAGTGTTTGAGTCCCACTCTCCCTCCCTTTCTTTCTCATCCATTTTTTTTTCCTAACTCTCATAATCACAGTCTCCCTCCTCTCTGCTGTTCAAACATAGGATAGTAACGAAAGTCCACACATAACACCCCATATTTGCACATCTGCACTCCCACTAAGAGTAATTCATAGCCATACTTCAGATTTGATCTTTGTCTCATGTGCCATTTTTCACCCAAGTATGAGAACATTCCCCGTGCCCACACTCCCAGTAAATACAACTAGAGTCTCAAATAAATGGAATGTATTGCATTGAGCATCAACCTTTCGCTAGAAATGAATCACTGCCCACTTGGCTATTTACCAGCTATTGTCTGCTAAAGAAGTCTAAGCCTGAGGACAAGAACAAACAGACAAAAAGCAGAAAATTACCCTGCCACCTGAGATTTCCGGAGAAGTGGCACATACCCAGTGTCTTAAGAGTGAAGAGATTTTGTATGTCAGAGTGCCTTGAGGGGGGAAAACAGTGCATTGTAAAGTAAGGTACTATTTCATTATTTCTATTAAGAGCTCCCTTATAAGTTGGCTTAAAAGTACCTACATAAGCCCTTGAGCAAAGACTGGAATTGCATTTATTTTACAAATATATTATCAGTTTAATTATTGTTTCTTTAGGCTTCTCAGAGTTTCTCCTGGGAAGATGAAATGCTATGATAAATGAGCTATTGAATGGATACCCAGGATACGTGACCACTGTATTTTTCTTAACCATGTGAAACTGCAGAGCAGAGTTTTCATTTCATTTGTTCAAAATTTGCAATTAGTAGTTTCCTTACACTAGAATAATCCTAATATATAAAAAGCCAGGGGCTGTCATGACCAAAACAACTCAACAGACAACTGAACGGCAGGCTGTATGGGGTAATCAGGCCAGCAGGGGGGTTAGTGAGGGTCGACCAACAGCAGGCTGCATGAGGCAACCAGGCTAGCCAGGGGGAGTTGGTGATGACCAGGCCAGCAGAGGGGCATTTGGAGATAACCAGGCCAGTGGGGTGGGGGGTAGTTATGGGCAATCAGGCAGGTGAGCAAATAGGAGCCAGTGGTCCTGGATTGTGAGAGGAATGTCCAACTGCCAGTTTAGGCCCAATATCCAGGATTAGATCTAAACTGGCAGTAGGACATCCCACGAAGGGTCTTGGATTAGAGGGCTGAGGGGACACACCACCCCCCCCAGTGCACCAATTTCATGCACCAGGCCTCTAGTGGATTGATGCTTGATTAGAAAAAGTGCTTTATTGGACATCATTTCCTATTAGACAAGTAAATTTTTAGAAATATTTCCACTATTCTTTGCTATGAACAAAAACCACTAAATGGCAATGTTCTACCAAACCAACAAATTACATTCTCCAGGCATTTTCTTTTGATTAGTTTAATGTCTCCTCTGTGAATATACCATGCTAATTACATAAGGTTTAAAATAGAAATAGTGGCGAGAAACAAATGGCCTTCAGCAACATCGATTCCAACACAACTACTGCCTCCCTGTGAAATGTTTCTGGTATTGTTTCCTCTACTTCTCTTCATGTGGCTGTGATCACAGTCTGTGCAAATTAGGTGCCTCTGTGTTTTATAAATATTTATAGACATTTAATATTTGCATAACATCCCTTCATGTAAAGGAGCTTTTCTGTTTAGTTAACCAGGTCTTAATTGTTGCATATTTCAGGTGATATATCTTGCCACTTACATAAAAAAATAATGAGGAATACCTCTGTGAAAAAATATATTTATTCATTGACAGAACAAATATATATTGAATGCCATTGTTTGCTCTGCACTGTTTTAGATGTTAGAAATAGAACAATGAAATAAATAGAGATACTTGCCCTCAAAGGTTTTATAACCCAGTAGGAGATAAACAGGAAACAAAACAAATTTTAAAAAAAATGGATAGCATGTTAGATAGTGATGAGTTGCACAGAGAAGTAAAGCAGAGAAAGGAAAAAGATTAGCTGCAATGGGAAGCTAATGGTAAACATGACATGTAGATAAAAATGGGGGGGGGGGGGAGAGCAAGAGGACAAGGAGCTATATGAACTACATGTCTTGATGAAGAACATTCCAAAGAAAGGGAACATCAAATGCAAAAGACTCTACTTTGATATTTCGAATTCTTTTAAGGAGTGGAATTACTAGGCCAAAAATACTAAGAGATACAGCTTATAGCATTTTCAGAGTGTCATTTTTTTAATCACATTACCCCTAGAGCATTTATTTGTCAAAGTTCTGGTTGAAAAGCAATTTGTTCCTGCTAATATATATTTTTTTACAGTAATGGCTATTGTGAGAAGTTCTAGGTGCATGTTGCTTTCTGAATTTCTTTAATGCCAAGAAGCATTTCATTTAATGGAATATATCAGCTAAAATAATGTTATCAATATTGTACTACTGTGATTAACTACTATTTTCCTCCTTAGGAGATTAGATTATACATAGAAAATGAGTTGTATTTGCCTGACAAGCACAACAGTTATTTCACAATGTACCTGAACTCACTATGTTTAAATATGAAACATTTGTGAGATGACAAATTTGGTGGAAAATTGTCTTCACTGCCCTGAAACTTATTTATTATTGTAAATAGACTACAGGAAGGAGCACATACTCATAAAATATGAAACAATAGTGCTTGTTTTGTACAAGACAAGGAAATTAAGAATGGAATATTACTAAATTTAGAAACCCAGAGGAAAATTGAGTTCTTGATTTAGAAACGTATTGCACAGTAATGAGGTGGGGTTTTTGTTTTTTGTTTTCTTTTTTCATTTTCCTCTTAGCAAACATGAACTCTGCTATGTCATTCTCTCCTCTTCCCACATTTTCAAGTACATTTCCTTGCAGCATATAAAAATACTGTATTCTGTAAGTTAATGCAAAAAAATTGCATTATTTATGTGGCTTATACTACTCAGTTCAATCCATGCATTTAGCATTTAACCATTGAAATAATCTCCTCCCCCACTACCCCAATAATTTAAAGATAAATAGATAATTTTTAATATATTTTATTGATTTTTTACAGAGAGGAATAGAGAGGGATAGTGAGAAACATCGATGAGAATCATCGATCAGCTGCCTATTGCACACCCTCTCCTGGGGATGTGCTCTCAACCAAGGTACATGCCCCTGACCGGAATTGAACCCGGGACCTTTCAGTCCACAGGCCGACGCTCTATCCACTGAGCCAAACCGGTCCCGGCAAATAGGTAATTTTTAAAAACCAAATATATTTTAAATATATTGAAAAGTTGTTTAATTTAGGTAACAAAAAAATTATGACCACCTGTCCCTAGATGTTATTCATTATGTGTTATTCAATTCATTAAATATTTGTTGAAGGTCAAAATACTGTCACCCAAGTGATTGCACATGGCAATTCTCCACCATGCCATAGAAGACCCTTTATGATCTGGACTCTATCTTTTTACTTATCACCACTTGCTTCTCCTTTCTGTGGCTCCAGCCATATGAGAGCCCTTGCATCCTTGGTATTTCCATATCCTTTTTATTTTCTACTCTCAGGAAAAAAAGTAGCAAGATAGCTCTTTACCCAATCAAATTCTCCTTATCCTTGAAGTACCATCTTTGATCTCTTCTACAAAGTCTTTTTTTTAACTCTTCTTACTCCTGTCACCATGAGTCTGGGTTAGACTTCCCCTCTCACATTTTTCAACCCTATTTCATAATTGTTTATTTATCACCACACACATGCCTTAAATAAACTATGAGCTCCCAGAGAAAATGGACTGAATAATATATTTTTCTCTAGTTCCTTCAACTATAATAGTATAGTTTCTGACCCATAAAAGGCAGGAAACTAATGTTTACCACTACCATAATTCAGATTAAAAAAATCAAAAGTTAAGCTTATTGAGTTAAACAATGGTCTTATTTTTAAAGGCAGGCCTGTATGGTTATTCATGTGGTCCCACAGGTATTAGTTATTCTTTCTTGATGCACTCATCATATAATTTTTTAATTTCCAGCTAATATCCCCTACTAAACTAATTTCTTTGAATGCAGGAAGAGAGGGTCAATCTTAGTACAACCCAAACCCAGCCAATATATGTACATACTAGGTGATCAATAAATATTGGTTAAGTAAATAGATGAGAAGCAATCATTTATTAGCTCTATTTTACTTAAATAGAAATTGGAACTTTGGAAAGATTTTTCTTTTTTGGTAACCTTTTCTAAGGACACTGCTACTTGTGGGAAAGCCAAAATTAGGACTCAGTTGTATTTTGGCTCATAACATTTTATTATATCACCACATTTAACTGGACTAGCATTATAATTTTAAAGAAAAAAATCCAAAAAATGTATATGTATTTCAAAATTGCTAATGTTGTGCCCATGATATGATTATTATTACCGTTTCCATGGAAACGAGTAATTTTGGTGATATTCCTCTGGAGAGACTCCAAACAGTTCAATTTACATTGGATAATCCGAATAGCATACTAAAAAGTGTAGAAGAACTGAAAATACACTGGAATGAAACAAATGTATAGGTTTCTGAAGAAGCAGTTCATCTCTTTGGGAAACCAGTTGTTTGTTTCTAAACAAAGAGGAGATGCCCACAATCAGAAACTCTTCCAAAACATAGGTGTGAAGACCTGGAAAGGTCACTTCATAAGGAGCACAGCCATGCTGTGTACATACAAGGCAGGGTGTGAGAATGCACAACCATAAGAGCAAATGGGAAAAGGTGAGTGGAATGATCCTTGCTGTGCTTGAGTTAGTGGTAGAAGTAACGGTCTAGAATGTACGTTGTATAAGTTTTATAAAACAGAAATTGCAAGGAGGTTAATTGCTGTTGCAGACAACAAAGGTTTGTTTTGTTTTGTTTTCAAAGAATGGAAACAAGAGATAGTAGTGCAGAGAAACAAATGAAGATGTGCTGTTTCTGGTTGAAACATGTTTCTCCTGTATAATTCACTTCCCCATCAGGATCCATCTGGTGGCACATACATACACCACACTTAAGTTCCTGGCAAGGACATTAGGTAGATTTACGCATGTATGTTGGTGAGATGAGGAGAGCTGATCAATTTTCAGATCATCTTGTTTTCTCCTGAGAGGCTTACTAGCCCAAGGATACTTACAGCAATAAAAGGACCTTTTCTTTTTATAGGACATATTTCTGCCAAAGAATTGTTCATTCTTTGTTTGAAATCCAAATTTAACTAGCTGTCCTGTTTGCTGAAATTGCAAGTATATATTGGGGTGACCTCAATGGATCATATTAATGCCTCGCCTTTAGCAACACCAAGGAGGTTAAACTCCCAGGAGCTGCCACAGGAAAGGTTTATATCGAAATGAGACTGACCAATTTTTTGCTAGATATTGGGGGGGTGGGGGGGAATACAACCCTGCAGCTGCCATTCTTAGTAGAGTCTAGAGAACTGGATCTATCACTTGCCCATTATGAAAACAGGTCACATTTTGATTGGACTGTCAAGACCAGCCACCAAAGCACTATTTTATGGGACTAGGGACTGTTAAATTGCTAAGTTAATGAAAGGATGAGAGCTGCGGTCTTTGCTTTGAGTATTACAGGTTTGACCAGCTACTGCAACACGAACTGCAATAATAATTCAGTGGCTTATGAGACTTAGAAATGTATTTCTCACCTAATGTTCTGGGGAATACATTGAAGGCTGGCAGGGAGAAATAGGAGGAGGTGGTTCTCTTACATAATTATTTAAGGACTGAGACTGACAATGGCTCTACTAGCTTTAATGGGTGGCTCCTACGGTCACTTTGTTATTAATTCCAGCCAGCAGAAACGAAAATCAAAGAGCATGCCAAAGCAAATCTGCATAACTTCAGCTAATAGTAATGCAAGATTCTTTTTAAAGATACCCAACAAATTGTTAAGGCTGTATTCCTAGAAGTAAAACCAATTCTAAAAGCATTACTAGAAGTATAATATACCTGCCCAATTGGCAAAGTCTAATATCAAGTGTCAATGAGACTGTGGAGGAATAAGAACTGAAAACTCTGCTGGCTGGAGTGTGTATATTTGCTAATGTCTTCCACCCTGGACAGGCTGTGTCTGGAGATTAGCTTTTGTCTTTCCTGGTACAGAGAGGAGGAGGGTGCTTTTGAAAAGTATGTCCTGCTTTTAAGCAAATAGGGGCAGAGCAGGTAGCTTTTCAGGTTTCTGCTTCTCAGTTGCCTTCAGCTCAAAATAATTCTAATGGCAAATTGGCATATTTTTGGATGGCATATACTGCTACCTTTTCCATATCTTACTTCCAAAATGATAGTATTCAACTATGTAAGTGTGATTTTTTTTTCTTTATTATGCTAGCACTTGAAAATTCCTTTATTTATTTATAAAAACTGATAGGGAAGCTCACTATGTAAAATGAATAAAAGCTCGGCCTGAAAATAGAAAGAGGGAAATGAGGGGTGAAAACCCAAAGTCATGAGACTTGTGGAACTAGAGAAAATCGCCAGGACTGGGACAAGGAAACCCTATCAGCTGGAGACAGTAGGAAGAAATTGATATACATATTCATCCTGGGTACAGAGTCAACTTGGTGACTGATCTTGAGTATATATGGAAAGGGCTTTGGGGTGGGAGAGGACAGCGTGTTCTGTGTTGCTGCTCAGGGTGAAACTAGAGCCAAGGAAAGGGTGCTACAGGGAGGAAGGCATCTTGAGGAAAGGTAGAACAACTTAGTGATGGGCACATCAAACTAAGGGCTCTCAAAAGGCAGGGAGCTTACCAATGCTGGGGGCATTTGAAGTCTGGTTGGCCATATCCTTATGAAGGATGACATGGATGGAGTGCCTGTGTTTGAAAACATTAGGATAGAGGACTTGTAGGTCTCTTCCCTCCTATGTGGGTTAATGGGATGCTGATATTGATGGTCAAACTCATATAAGAGTACACCATGGTACCATTGGCCAATAAAACAGAAGCCAATACCAGCTTCAGCCACCCCTCAATCCACCTGGTTGACTCTTTTAGCTTCACCTTTTCTTCTAAATGCAATTGCTCTTGTTCCATTTCTCACTAAGTCTGCTGCTCTTAAATGCTATTTCTCACTGAGTCTGCTGCCCTTTCTTTTTCTTTAAATTTTTCACTCTAAGGTAAACAAAAGGGACAAATGCTGACAAGATAAGTAAGGGTTGAGTGGTCTGAAAATGTCATCTGCTAATATTGGCAATTGATTACAGTCATTCTTAGGATTATTAGTCCCGCAAGCCTCTTCATTAATCAGCTCTCTATTATTCATTCTTCCCACATCTTATAGCTCAAATTTGTAGACATCATATAGTGTTGAAAGGAGAACCTCACAAGCCATCTTTAGAACATTAGTCTGGCAGCTGGTTTAGTGAACTATCTCTTCACCCGCACTGTACTACATTGATTAATTTTTAAAGGAATAGCTAAATGAAGATATTAATTATTTGTATGTGGTGCATATGCTCTCATGCACACAATTATATTTTAATTTACTTTTTAATGAGTAAGCCAATATGATTTTAAAATTATTTCCCATCTGGCATGCATGCTAATAAAGAAAAGAAATCTACTCATTTGTGCCATATTGAATTTAACCTTTTTTTTTTGTACTTCCTAATTACATAGTTCTCAAGGAAATCAAACTATAAAAAATGGGTTTAACCTTTCTGATTTTTAGTCCACAAACATAGCCATTTAGTGTGGGAGAGAGAGGAAGCACTGATTTTTAGAGGTCCTTAACAATATGAAAACAGAACATGCATGTATTTGTCTGTTATTTGTCTTGGCTTTAATTATGTTTTTGTAAAAATGAAATACAAGACAAAATGATTACCCTTCAAAACCATTAAGTGGCACCTGAATCACCATATAATTCAATTCAAAGACTGCCTCATTTGGGTGGGGTATATTGTGATCGATTTTTTGAAAATTCTATAAATCGTATAAAGAATGGGTAATAATAGTCTTTCTGATTCAAACTCTGTATATACTTCTGGACAGTTGCACACATTAATAAGTGGAATTAATAAAATCACACAAAAAATTGGATATGAGTACACTTTTACGTACTTCTCAACATAAAAGTTGAAAAACATCATACTTAGATCTTTCCATATGCCTCAAAATGAAAATTATACTGCTACCTTTCAGATAAATTGTGGATTGTCTGCAGGAGACCACATTCTTGCTGTAACATTTTAATGAGTTCCTGATTTAATTTGCCAAAAATGCAAAATCTCATGTGAAATGAGACAACTATGAGGAACAGCTGTCCCAATATTCTTGAGCCTCCACTTTGCTCCCATGATTCACATGAGGGACAACGTATCTGACAGCTCTTTGCTTTCTCATCACAATCATTTTGTCCTATGCTCCCTTCACTCTTAAAGAACTTGTACTAGTCGCCTCTGCCCTTCCATTTAAGGGAATATTTACAAACATGGAGTTCTGTTTCTAGACACCACATCCATTTCAGTAGAGAGAAAGCAGAGTGAATTCTCAGTGATCCCTAGACAAAAAATTAGTTCTCTTATTTCCAGAATCAAAAACAGTTCATTTCCTCACATTCAATTCTGTGACTCTGATTTAAGTTTATATTTTTTTAACCTGAGGGGTACTGATGTTGAATGTGATCTAACAGCTACATATCAGGACTGCATTTTCCTGCACTAACCCATTGTTATTCTCTCTAAAATATACTTAAGATAATGATAAGAAAATGGGACTGAGTATCTAAAAATGCTGTCTCTTTGTTGCTCATGACTTTAAAGATATAAAATCTCCTTCATAAATTTAAGATTTCATTAAATCTCCTGAGTCATTGGTAAAATGACAGTAATAGTATTATACATGAGAGAGTTGGCATGGAAACCACACTAAGAAATGTGAAAAGTTTTATAAATCACAATACACTAGAACTTTCTATGCTTATCATGTGACATAACTGGGTTTTTTTTAGAAATTAGTGTTCAAAAATGATACTGATCGTTTGCACAACAATAGTACCATAACCCTGAAAATGTTAGAATATAATATATATCTAGGTTACCCCCCAAAAAAATATCTAAAGTATTTACATATTTCAAAAATAGATTTATATCCATAGATTTTTAAATAGATTTAAAAAATAGCTTTTATTCTTTTATGATTATCACTATTTGTGTATATTTTTAATGACTACTTCTGAAACCTAAAATTAGCATAACTTCATTTAACAAATTATTTTTTTAAGTTTTCTAAACTTTGTAATGACTTATTCAACAGAATATATTTTATCTATTTAGAAGTCTGCACTTCTCTTTACTTTATAATAAATCACATGATTAACCCCATAGCTTTATAAATGCTTGCAGCACCCATCAACCAAAGGGCAGTCCATTCATTCCTCCACTTAGGGAGTGCCTCACATATGTTAATGGTGGCAGTGGGTTTTCTGTGAAATGTGTGGTAGACCTGGCAATCAGTTAATAAACATGCAAGAAATGTATCCCTTCAATTTTAGAATGAATTTCTAAACTTACCTTAGTTTCTGTTTTAGAAACCAAAGCTTGGTAAACAACATTTGGATCGCTCACTCCTAAGATGAAAACCTAAATGCCTACCCTGAGTTTTCTTTTGGAAAACATTAAGTTGAAATCTCTGCTTGATTTCTGCAGCTGGTGGTCTGGCTTGTTAAATTGCTTTGCTAATGCAGAGTCTAGAAAGTTAAAGGGAAAGGAAAAAAAAAAAGTTCATGTACTACCATAACAACCTCATGGCATTCCACTGTGCTCGTTAGAGGAGCCATGCTTCACTGATGCTTTGGTACTTGGCCATCATAGCATTTTTACTCTGCAGTGGAAATCATTTTGGGATTATCTTCCAAGCTTTGTGAGTAGTTTATCCACTGGCTTCATCCTTTCATATCCTCAATATTAACAATGGAAGAATTTTGATAATTTTAGGTTTTGACAAAAAAATAATTTTTTAACAATATTGTTTTTTGAAGTTAGTACTCACAATGGACTAGAGCGATTTTTGTTTTGTTTTGAGTTACCTGGAACAAGCTTCCAGACCAGTGATGTGATTGGTCTGGAATACCCAGAGTGCTGAATCAGAATTTAGGTGGCTTGGGGTTGAGTCTGTCTCTTTCACCAACTAGCTGGGGGGTTTAATCCTGTTCTTTGGTTACATCATCTGTGTGACCCTGAGCAAGTCACTTGACCTCTTAGGTGCTTCACTTTTCTCATCTGTAAAAGAGTTGATGGAACTGACTACTTCTTAGCATTCCTGAAAGGAGTCAATGAGATTTATGATTCTCAAGGGCCTAGAATACTACTGAGTTCATGCTAAGAACAAAAGTGTTTATCTATAATACATAACAGTAATCAGTCTTGTCATAATCCCTAGATCAGGGGTCCTCAAACTTTTTAAAGTGGGGGCCAGATCACGGTCCCTCAGAGAGCTGGAGGGCCGGACTATATGAACTACTAATTCCTACTGTAACACCTCGGCTGTGCTCACTGCCCAAAAAACCTGGCGGGCAGGATCAGACTCCTCTGCGGGCCGCATGTGGCCCGCGGGCCGTAGTTTGAAGACCCCTGCCCTAGATTATCTCACCTCAAATTCTATAAAAGTCAATTAACATAATAAATGTTGTATTAGTTTGTTATTGCTGCAGAGCAAATCATCACAAACTTGTCTTAAAACAACACCCAATTGTTATCTCATAATTTCTACAGGTCAGAAGTCCAGTTATGGCCTAGCTTAATTCTCTGCTCAGAATTACACGTGGCTGAAATCAAGATGTCAGCTCAGCTGTGTTCTTTCTGGAACTCTGAATCCCATTCCAAGCTCATGTGACTGTTGGAAGAATTAATTTCCTAATGGTTGTAGGACTGAGGTTCCCATTTCTCACTTAATGTCACCTAAGGGCTGTTCTTAGCAACTGGAGGACTGCCTACTGTTCTCTGCCAGGTAGCTCTTTTCACCCAGATAGTTGCCTTCTTCCTATCAAGCAAGAGTATGTCTCACTGGCTTCTAATCCCTTCCCATCAGCTGAAAAAAACCTCTGCTTATAATGGTACCCGACCAGCAATGGTAACCTTTAGTCATATACTGCAACATGATCATGGCTGCATATCTCCTCATGCTCACAGGTTTCACCCTCACTCAAGGAAAAAGATAATATGAGGGTGAGGATCCTGGAAGGTCATCTTGGAATTCTGTCTTCCACAAATGTGAATATGAAGTGAAAAGTAAAAAATTATATACATAAAGTGCACACTATTGTATGATTTATCCTTGTCCTCATCATGCTCATGATATCAACAAATTTCTAACCTCATACAACACTATTCCACTTATGTTCAATGATTTAAATTAGCTTCAATTCATCTAATATGTAACTCAGGACTTAGCATTCACTTCATAATGTCTGGAATGTATTAAGTGCTCAGAAAATATTACTATTTTCACCCTTCTTAATACACGTTTAAGTTCTACTGCATCTGCCAAGATTATTTTGAATGTTTATCAATCTGAAAAATGCTAAGAGGTAACCATTTGTCTAACTTTACTTAATTTTATACTATTTTCTGTCTTCCTCCCTTCCTCCATGCCTGTCTCCTTTTTGTCCTTCCACTGTTCCCCTTTGTCTTTCCTTATTCTCTCTCTCTCTCTTCCTTCCTCTTCTTCTCTACCATTTTTCTTTCCAAGCAGATATTATTTTAAATTTCCGAACAACCTATGTCAGCAAGTCTGGCCAAGTTATCTTTGAAGCAAGATCAATTTGCATCCACTATGTCACCACTTGGTTCATCATTGATTTAATCGCTGCTCTGCCTTTTGATCTCCTGTATGCTTTCAACGTCACAGTGGTGAGTAAGGAAAGACCTCCCTTGCACATGACCCTGAAGGCTGGTTTACCCCTTTGTTTGTTTTTCACATGTTCAGGTTTTAAACGTTTGTGGCAATTTGGCAACCAGGGTTTTATGCCCTTGTTAATAACGACACCAAGGTGCCCAATGATATGCAGGTCAGATTCTCCACTCGAGGAAGAATCTCCTCTTGAAATTTGTATTACCTGCTTCTCGTTATTTAAATACCAAGAACAAGGATATACAAAATGGCTAAATATATCAGCAATACAGAGTCACTACACAAACACTTTGATAAGGAAGCCATCTATAAAACTATAGCATAACTTTATCTTGCTTGGGCAGATATTTGCCTCTAGAGATTGGTGGAGAGTTTGAAGATTTCCTTTACTTTTATGAGCTTTATTCTTACTTCTTGAGTATTTTATTACTCATTGGCAAAACAAACAGAAGACCAATCAAGATAGAGAAAAACGCTAAAATTAAAATAAAAAAATTTAGCTGCTTTTTTGAAGTCTTTGTAAAAATGTTGCATGAGGCAGCAACCTAAATGACACAATGACCGACTTGAGCTCTCTTTGTTATTAATCTAACATGTCTCAAAATAATGTGTACACAATTTGGACAATTCTTAATTCCAATGGGTTAAATCTGAAAAGAAACATCAATTGAGCTATCAGCTATTAAATGTGTATGCATTTTTGGGGGGACATCCTATATTTGTAATGTCTCTTCATCAAAAGCCTTTATCCTATGTCTCCTCACAGAGAAAAACATATTTCCTACTTGTAGTAATAGCAATTTTTACTATTTAATGATTGATATCCTTATAAGATTAAGTGCTATCTAATATATAGAATTTTGGGGAGGTATAATAGCATTTTTGGACCAGTAATGCAATTTGGTGCTAGCATAAACAATTTTTACTGGAAAAAAAATTTATTAACCATTAATTCTAATTAAATATATTTCCTATGCAGTTAGCAAACTCCTGTAGAAATGTTTCCTATCAAGAATGTAAAAGCATAGTTTTCAGTATTAAACAAAGTGATCAATATTTCAAATACAATTGGTATCAACTTCAAAATGAAGATTGAACTGTAATCCTTACTATTTAGTACACTTTTGTCATTTGTTAATTTCATGTACAATAGTATTTTTTTTTCTTTTTCTTTTCTTAAGTTGGGAAGTAAGGGTGTCAAAGTCTTTAAGAGGTTTATAACTCAACTGAAATAACGCTCTGGGGGAATATAGTGTGTAATATCAATCAGTGCTACATGAGTTATTACCGAGGCTTCTTAAAGTGCTTTTTAAGGTTGAATTTGACTAGATGCGTGTACTATAATGAAAGTATACCAGGTATACCAGTTAAGAACGCGGATTTTTTTTCAATAGATGGGAGTTACTCATATGTTGATATATATGCGATTTGATATGTATGCTATTTTGTTGTATCGACAGCAAATTTCATATGCCAAATTTGCTGAAAGTGTTAACATCATAGATATTTTTACACTTAAAAATGTCAAAATTTGTGCCAAAAAAAAAAAGACCATTTGCAGGAAGTTTTAATTAACTTATTTTGGAGAAAAGAGCTGCTGAAAGTTATCATATACTACGGGAAGCTTATGGTGAACATGCTCCATCTCAAGATACTTGTGAGTGCTGGTTTAAATGCTTTAAAAGTGATGATTTCAATGTGAAAGACAAAGAACGTCCAGGTCAAACAAAAAAGTTTGAAGACCAACAATTACAAGCATTGTTGGATGAAGATGTGTGTCAAACTCAAAAACAACTTGAGAAAGATTAAGTGTTGCTCAGCAAACAATTTCCGATCATTTACAAGCAATGGGAAAGATTTCAAAGGAAGGAAAATGGATGCCACATCAATTGAACAAAAGACAAATGGAAAACTGAAAAGTCATTAAGTAAAATGTTGCTTTAACGGCATGAAAGAAAGTCTTTTTTTGCATTGAATTGTGACTGGCAATAAAAAGTGGATTTATTTTGAGAATCCCAAATGCACAAAATTATGGGTTGATCCAGGTCAACCATCAACATCGACTGCAAGGCCAAATTGCTTTGGAAAGAAGACAATGCTCTGCGTTTGGTGAGATCAGGAAGGTGTGGTGTACTATGAGCTTCTAAAACAAAGTGAAACTATTAATACTGATCACTACCAACAACAAATAATCAATTTGAACCACACTTTGATTGGGAAATGACAAGAATGGGCAAGAAGATGAGGCAAAGTAATTTTGCTTCATGATGACACACCATAAAACACTTCAAAACCAGTTAAAGACACGTTAAAAGATCTTGCCTGGGAAGTATTAACCCACCCGCCTATTCACCAGACCTTGCTCCTTCAGATTACCACTTGTCCTGATAAATGGCACATGCACTTTCTGAGCAGCACTTCAAATCATACTAAGAAGTGGAAATTTGGGTCTCTGAATGGTTTGCCTCAAAACATGAAAAGTTCTATTGGGATGGTATCCACAAATTACCTAAAAGATGGGGGAATGTGTAGCTAGCGATGGACATTACTTTGAATAAATTTTAATGTGTCTTTCACATTACTTTTGATGTTTCTCTTGAAATTATTGTGTTTTATTTAATTACAAAATCCACATTATCAACTGGTTAACAGTTAATCCAAATGTGTAACCGGTTAAGAGTTAATCCACATTAATAATGAATAAAACCAGGCTTTTGCTATACTGAAAAAAATATATATACAAAGGAGTATATTACTCACAAAATACTAATAAAATGTTTCCAAATCCTCCTGAAAGATTGTTAAATAAATGCTGTTTAATAGACTGTACTCTAGATTAACTAGCTTCTTTGCTACTAAATACTAATAATATTTTTATATTCCATTTCTCTTTGGACACTGGACAAATAAAACAATTTTAAATATATAATATAAAATATAAATATAAACATTCACATATCAACATCCTTGTTACCTAAAATTAACAGAAATAAAAGATTTATTAAAAAGTTTAAATCTCCTGATGAATTTTAAATACCTGTACACTTTCACTGCACTCCTGTACCCTTCTGTTACTCATTCTGACTTGTTAAATCTGGTACGAATGCTTTAGAAATAATGCAAGTTGTAGATTAACATCTGAGTCAGAAAGAAAAAGAGGAAGGAATGAAGAAATCTTTCTTATCAGTGATAATTTATTTTTATTTTTTTTTGCTTTTTACTGGAGTAAATAAGTAAATATTTAACAAATTGATACATAAATTTAATATTCCCCCAAATAATCAGATTGAAATATTCTAGTTTGAATAAGCTGTTCAACATATTTACTTCCCAAGAAACATAAATATGATCTGCCATTGTTATACTTCACAGCCATATTAAAAAAAAAAAATGGAAGAAACAGACAAAGGTGTTGTCTTCCAGATCTGAAATGTGTCCAGTTAATGTATCTCTATAGATGACACTGAAAAACACTACCATAAAAATATGTTTTAGCTTTGGTTCTGCCTACAATTGCTAATGGCAAATGTTTTATATATAGCTCACACATTTATTATTAAAGCCTACTATATACACGCCCTATGAAAGCACTAGGATAGATAAAGTTATGAATGAGATATAGAAGTATGATAGAGTAAAAAAGGCAATAGTACACATCCTAGTTTATCACTTATCATATAGATTACTTCCTTGGGAAAGTTATCAAAATAGGTCTAAAATAAGCATAAAAATCCCTTCAGGGTTTTTGAGCAGCCTCAAAATATGCTATTTATCACCCCCTGCCTCCAAAAACTTAGATAAAGTAAAAAAAAAAAAAAATAGTCAAACTCTATTTGCATGAGTTAATATTTTATCTTTTTTATTTTCGGAGGCTGTTTGAAGGTGTGAAGGGAGTATATATTAGGGCATCACCAACGTTGTTAATAGTGACAGGGACCATTCTGGTGAATGCCAATGGTACACATTTGTCAGTTGGGCCCTAAAGTCAGGAAAATAACCTTTAGCTCCAAGTCTAATGCTTTAGTGCATGCAAAGGCAGAACCTAGGAGATTTTTTTAAACTATTTTGTTCCCTTTGATTTTGGTTCACTGGATATATCTGAGAATTGTATCGCTCGGACAAACGTTTTCTTTCTTGATATTGTTAGAAGGAAGAAGGTTTAGCACATCGAATGGGAGGTACTACTCTACTTGTGAGCAGAACTTAGTCGAGTTTTACAGTTCTAATTATTTTTCAAACTCCTAAGTTACCTGCATTACCACTTTACAGGCTTTTACTTCAGTCTATATGAATTATTGCTGTAAAGAATTCCCTTCCACAGAGGAGGGGATGTGGAATTGATAGAAAATGTATCTAAAGATATGAGATGTCCAGTGTACAATCCCTGGTTGCATAATGTGTTTCAGTTGTGTATCAGAATAAATAAAATTACATTCAATCAAACAGGTAGAGAAAAAAAAATAAATCTTAATTAAGGAAGATAAGTATTTACTCAAAGGAAAAAAAAAATCATCCTTCTTCCTCTTTTCATTTTCTAATACATGCCAAGAGATGATATAGAAATGGTCATACAGATGGAATCATGATTATACTTTATTTCAAGAACTTTCCAGAATGCTTGTAAGTTCAAGAACTTGTCTCGGCATGAGGAGAACCCCTGAGCCAAGTTGTGTTGCCCTGTCTCCCACCACAGGTTTCCCTTGTGCATCTCCTGAAGACCGTTCGGCTGCTGCGTCTTTTGCGTCTCCTGCAGAAGCTGGACCGTTATTCCCAACATAGCACCATCGTCCTGACTCTGCTCATGTCCATGTTTGCGCTCCTTGCACACTGGATGGCGTGTATCTGGTATGTCATTGGAAAAATGGAGAGGGAAGACAACAGCCTTCTGAAGTGGGAAGTTGGTAAGGGTTTACATTTGTCGCATTTTCCATTTATAAGTGAAAAGGAAGATAGTCTAGAACTTGGAGGAAGTGAAAGATGAGTCTATAATATATGTCCTCTATCCATTTGTCACGTCTTTTTTACAAGTTAATTTCTTTTGAGAAGGTTTTCTACAACAACTTTTTTCCCCCCAAAGTTTTGGATTAAGAACTCAATTGGTTTGGTGATTTAAATGACCAGCAAATATGTAGATGTGTGTGGATAAGTTTAGATAAGTAATGTGTGATCTTATCTTGGCATACCCAATGCAGGGCTGGTAATAGCAAGTCACTAAGCAACTGGCCTATGGCCGACATTATAATCATAAGAAAATGATCATTTGGATTTTAGGTGGCAAGTTAATAGAAAAAAAATCCATTTTTTCCTTTAAGAGAGGAAAAGCTATCATAGTGAAAATCTTTCCACATTTAGTATATACCTTGAGAATTTGTGATATTTATTCTGGATAAATACAAATATAATTTATAAGGACTGTGTATTTAAAATATTTGTAAAATTTTGTGTCCTCATCAAACAGAGTTTAAGGGAAAATTTCCAAGTGTTATATAATTCTGCATAAATGAATTTGAAATGTTGACACATAAACTTTTTTTTTAATTTATGTCATCTACAACAATTTTCAAAAATGAAAATTTGTGAAGACTATAACCCTCTATCCTAAAATATCTGCATTCTTCTCACAGTCATTTCCTGAGTTGTCTGGTTGTTAAGATTAGGGACATTAATATGTTTCTGGCTCACAGAGTGCCAAGTGCTACTGTTCTTAAATGAGTTCAAAGTTGGAGACGTATCTCACACAGAAAGCACTAATTTTAGGGTAGCCCAAAAGGTAATGTGAGCATCCAAAAGAAAAGAGGTTCACTTTTGGTGATCAGAGGGAGGAGCTAACCTTACACATGTATGTATGTAAGAATGTAGATAGGTAGGTAGGTAGGTATTCCTACCTACCTTCCTATCTACAAAAATGCCTTCCTCGTTTTCCAGTATCATTTATCATTATTCCATTTATTACCACTAATTAAATATGGCATTTTAATCATAATTATTATGCATACAGATGACTGTTACTAGGTTTCATTTCTCTTCACTGACAGTCTAATTTTATGCCAGTGTTGCAGAATTTTAATTATTGTACTGTTTCGATTTTGGTACAAAAAGCAGAGCAGGCCATTCTAGCCATTTACTCAGATCAATATAAGAAAAACTACACCCTTTCTCCAAATCTAAATGGCTTTTTAATTGCAGTTCATTTCAGAAATTAACTTTGGGAAATTAATGCTTTTGTAACACAAAGATATTTTTATCATCCAAAGTTATAATAGTTGATCTCCTTACTTAAATTTTTAAAAATATAATTAAGATTAATTATATCCTTTTATTCACATGGGTTACACATATTTCTTATTAAATTTATTTCTAAGTACTATACATTTTTGTGCTTATGGATTTCTATATATTTTTCATTAACTTTGTTCCAGTTATTGGTATAAGAAAATCTGGTGACTTGAAAATAATATTTTATAGAAATCTCAAATGTGTCTACTAAATTTTAATTAATTTGAGTTTTTAAGAAGATAATCATATAACTTAAAGTACTAATAAATTTCTCCCTGACTTATCTAAGTCTATGCTATTTTTTGGCTACTGGTTTGAGAAAATTATTTTATTAAATATTTACTCTAACTTCATTAAATTTTACTGAAAATATATTTTATAAATCACTGACATTATTTTTTTATTCTTGGTACTCCACTGAGTCAAACCAAACTTTAAATCATAGCCCTCAAAAATATTTTTCATAAAAGAACATGTTGTAATAGAGAAATTCTTAGCTAGTAAGTTAGGAACCTCTATTCTAACCACAGTCCTACTACTAATTAGCTGTATTATCTAGGAAATTTTATCAAGCCATATTTGTCCCAATTATCTCTGAAATGAGATACTTGACTGATTCTTAGTGAGTCTCAACCCTTCTTGAGTCACAGCCCTTTTGGAAAGTGAATGGGAGCTGTAGATCGCTCATGATAAATCCATATGCCCACATACAACTGGTTTGCATAAACTTATGATTGTGTATTCCATGATGTTCTTTCCTGGACTCCTTGTAAGCAAAACAAAGGAAAACATCTTCGTGCTAAGATGACTCTAAGATTATGTTCAACTTGGAGAGGATTTAGCTAACAATTCCTTTAAGAAAACTGTCTTACTCTTGAAGCATAGATATGCTGAAGAAATAATATCTGAGTCTGTTGACATGTCTTTCATAATATTAAGTTAAAACTGGGTCAGAGCTGCCCTAACTCAAAAGTAAAACATGTTTTACCCGTGAAATCCCTTTTGTTTAATCCACTTCATCCTAAAACTCCTAACCATTGGAGGATTTTAGCCACAGCCATCACACTTCCAATTTTATGATGCAAACAAGCTCACTAAATAATTTCACTTCAAATGTAACTTTTAAGAAATGTAATGACTTCTTAAATTGAGAAAAAGCAATACCACTCTTTAAATGGGAGGGAGAAAGTGTGATTAAAATGTTCAAAATTTTATTTCCGATTCAGTTTCTTATTTTATCTGAAGAAGGGGAAACAAAGACTTTTTACTTCTAAGGTATTTCTGAACATAACTATTTCTGAAGAGAGTTCTTTTACTCTAAGGTATTTCTGCATAAAAATGCACAGTTCTACTTCCAAAAATATGCAAACTGGGTTTTGTAGCTTCTGGCCTCTGTTTTAAAGAGTGAGTAGAGTTGACCTGATACGCCTTTTTAAAAATTACTTTTTAGTTTATATATTTCTTTTCACAAATCCGAACATAAAGCTTTTAATTCCCCATGCTGAGTAAACATTTTAAAGAAATAATAGAAAATAAATTGTGCTTCAGGAAAAATGACCAGAATGTCAGTATTTTTAAGTTAGTTACGTTTACCTATTTCCTTCCCTCACTAAATTTAAGAATATTGGATCCGGATTAAAAAATGTTTTTAATAACAACCTTTAATGAAGCCTCTTCCATCTACCCAATAACTTTCATATGAAGGGCAGGATAAAGACATAATGTTACATCTTAACCTTCACTGAAAATTAAGACCAACCATTTATTTATCATTACAAGAAATGAAAGCACTAAAAGACCGGTAAATAGAATTAGATTTTTAAATATAATTAACAGACAACTTGAGTTTTTTAAGAGAACCACTCTAATGGAAGCCCTTTTTCCCATACTCACACTATGTTCTTTGATTCAGAGAGATTTGGTATCTGAGAAAATGGAACAATTTTTTTCTCTACTGCAAAGACATTGCTTTAAAACAGAATGGTAGTCCCCTCAGGCCCATTAGCTTTTTTATTCCAACCAAGAATATCAGAGTCTTTAAACTGTGCAAAATTTCCCACCTTGGAGATGAAGGTAGGGAAAGGAGGTATATATGCAGAACCCATGGACACAGACAACAGTGTGGTGATGACCAGAGGGGGCAGGGGCTGACTGGAGATGGGCAAAGGGGAGGGTGGGGGAGCAATGGGGGTATCTGTAATAGTATCAACAATAAAAATAAAGTTATAAAAAAGGACAAAAGGGTAAAATAGTTGTAGTTTTTAAAAATCTTCTTGGATTTATTTTAGTTCTGTATATCATTAAAGATTTTTTTTTCAAGGTTGTTTAAAAAAATTTAATGAATAAAATGGTAGGGGAAATTATCGATATTGACTAATAAGTAGAAAACTATAAGTTAAATGGGCTTTTTAAAATTTAAATGACACCATCAAATTGTAGTTAAAGTAGCACATATACCTTATAAATCACACCAACTATGAAGCACAGAGAAAAGGACAGAAAAAGGGTTCTCCAAAAACCACAAATGTAAGAAATAATAGATCATTAAGCATCTTGATTTTAATGACTATTTAATGACATGGAAGTAAGTTCAGGCTATTTCAGGTGAAGAGCTGAAGCTGCAGATTTCTATATATTACCTGATTCCTATTTAGGACAAAAAGGAAAATGCACACAGAGAGAGAGTGGAAATAAGTTCAATAAGAAGTGGAATTACTTGTGAAGTTATTTTTTCTTTTTACATTGTTAAAAATAATTTATATCAAATAAATATCTAGCTTAACATTTATTAAGCACAAACTACATGAATGGTGCAACACTTAACATATTTGTGTGCCCTATCTCAGCTGATCTTTTTTTGTTAATATGTTTTTTATTGATTTCAGAGAGGAAAGGAGAGGGAAAGATAGAAATATTGATTGGCTGCCTCCTGCACGCGAAACACTGGGGATTGAGCCCACAACCCAGCATGTGCCCTTGACCAGAATCAAACCCAGGACCCTTCAGTTCAAAAGCCAATGTTCTATCCACTGACCCAAACCAGCTAGGGTTCAACTGATCTTTATTGCAAAATTGAGGCAGATCCTTTCAACCCCATTTCACAAAAAAGGGAACTAAGTTTGGAAAGTTTATTCCCTGGAGATTTGTTTTATAAGTTAGTAAATATTTTTAATATATAAAAATGTTTAGAAAGAATATAATAGACATCTTTGGGAAATTATATATTTATAACAGTTTTCTATATTTGCTTAATTTCTATTTTCAAGTCAATGCAATATTACAGATAAAGTCAAAGTCCCACTAAAATATAATTCCCACTTGCACCTTCTTCCTTACTATTCTTAGATGCTTTTACTACATAAATGTATTAGTAAAACAACTTGCTATTATTGTGTTCCTTTAACCTTCACATAAATCACTACAAATGGGAGTAGTAGTGGTAATAATAATACTGATGATAATAGTAGGCATACACAGAACTTTTTCTTAGTACCAGACACTGTTCCAGGTACATTACATGAATTAATTCATTTAATCCTGCTATAATTCTATGAGCTCAAAACTATTAGCCCAATACTCAGAAAACTGAGGCATATGATTAAATAACTTGTCCTAGATCACACAAATAGTTTACACCAGAGCTGGGATTTCTTGCTTTCTTTAACTTTTTACATCCCACAGAGTTTAAAATAAATAAATAAATAAATAAATAAATAAATAAATAAATAAATAAATAAATACTATAATAATGTATGTAAATCCTATATATTTATTTTTAACTACTTAATAGAATTCTATTTGACAATAAGCTAGTTTGCTCATCCTTTGGGTTTATTTATCTATTTCCTTACTGAGCTGTTTTGCACTGCTCACTATTACAATTGGTAAGCAATCAGCAATCAAATACAAGTTTTGTGCACATATGCAAGATTTTCTCTGGATAAGATGCATAGAAGTACACTTGCTCAAAGAGCATGTGTATCTGCAGCTGTAGTAATTTATTATTTGGCAGTATTATATGCCTTTTTGCCCCAGATTTTCATCAGCAACCATTACCGGTGTCTTAAAAATTGTGAAAATTGGGTGTGGGGAGGAGAGTGGAGGGTATGAAATAGTGTCTAATTTTTATTTTCATTTCCACTTTCCTAAGTAAGATAGAATATACTTTCACAGTTTTAGGGGCCACTCTATCTAGTTTCCTCTTTGGAAAATTAGACATTTAGCTCGCTAATTTGCAATTCTCTTTGTTCATAAATAAACTATTTAATGTTGTATATTTTTAAATGTTGAAGTCTTTAAAAATTAATATTTAGATTACTATATGGGACTTTTAAAGTTAACTCTTCATTATTGATTTCTAATTATATTCTTGCTTGTCGCAGAATTTAGTCTATATAATACTGATTCTTTTGTGCTTGTTAAGGCTCGATTTGAAATACATTCTCTGTATGTTTAAACAGAATAATTTCTTGCATATTATCTGTAGTTCAAGGTTTTACATATACCCATTAGATGAAACTGCTGAAGTTAATTATACACGTATTATAGATCTTTATTAACTATTAGAGGCCCAGTGCATGAAAATGCATGCACTGGAGGGGGAGTCCCTCAGCCTGCCCTGCCCCCTCACAGTCCAGGAGCCCTTAAGGACGGGAGGCCACCTGGCGATCAGGGGAAGGTGATGCCCCATCACACCTCTGCTGCTGCCACTACCGGCAGTGCAAGCCTCAGCCAGCCCTGGTTACCTGAGCCTCCGGCAGCCCTGGGTGGATGGGCAGCCTCCATCTGAGGCTTGCCTGCACCTCAGGCCAGCTTTGGGTGGCTAGGGGGGCTGAGGAGACTGGGGGACTTCAGAGGCAGGTGTGGAGCCTTGCCACACCTGTCACCCCAGCAGGGGCATCGCCATCTTGTGGCTCTGGGTGCTGCCATCTTTGAGAGTGGGGCAGCCAATTAGCATATTCCCTCCTTATTGGCTATGGGCACCACCATCTTTGTGATCACATGAGGATCAATTAGCATATTCCCTCTTTATTAAATAGGATTTTATATCAAACATATATAGAAATTTTATTTGGTGCTTTTTCAGATTTCCATTCATTTTCCATAGTGTTTAATTTCTTTTTTATAATTCCAATTCCTTATTTTTTGTCTATTAGATCAAATTTCTGAATTGAATTTAAATATTTTAAATATACTCTTATTGTATTTCCATTTATTAACGTAAGTTCATCATGTACTAATTTTCTGTTCATCTAACTCTTGCAAAAGGTAAGTTATTTTCTCATGTATTTTGTAATATTTTTTAAATTTTTGTCATGAACTCCTCTTCAATGGATCTTTTAAAAAAAAAATTCTGTGCAGATTAAAGTATGAGAATAGCCAGAATTTTTCAGTTGTTTGGTATTTTCTTGTTGTCAAGTACAGCAGACATATCCCTTGCCTGAGGATCAAATTTTTTTTTCATTTCTTAGCTTCAGGGTTCTTGTGCTTCATGAATAGTGTAGCATCAGACACCAATGCATACAAGGCACAAATTTGAAATTTAAAAACTCTCAAGAGACTACTTTATTCAAACTCAAATTTCCTTGTCATCTTGTAAGGTTTGGGCCAATTATTTTCTACCCTTCTTCCTGCAGGTACCACACTTTCACTATCCCTGTTGTATACAGGCATCAATTCCAGTATTTGTAGGATTTAACTGTTCTCTCTTGTGCATATACAGGCAGGAAAATAAGCCCACAGACATTATCACTCTAATGAGCTGCCCATCCTTGTCTCCCAACCAACAGCACACCAGCACCACCAGCACCACCACCACCACCACCACCATAGTCTAAGCTAACAAACCTGCTACTTCTCAGTTTTACATATTTCCAGGTGTTTATGTCAGAGAAGCTTGCACATTATCTAAGTTCAAAATCTTGCCAGAACCACATTAAAAATTTCTGAAGCCCTTCCCCGCCCCCCAAAAAACATAGCCTAAATTCCAGTGCGATTTTGTTATGTTTTGTTTGAAATATAAGAATAATTGTAATTCAACCCATAAAAGGCGAGTTGAATATGACTTAATTACTCAACACCTTATTTGCACTTGGAATGTCTTTCTGAGGGAAAATCATTTAGACTTAAGACTCCCAATCTCTAACTCTTCAAACAAAATTGTCCAATTACCAGGAAAATAAATTATGCTTCTGTCTTAAGAAGACATCACTAAATGTGCTTAATATGCAATTATTTCTTCCGAGTTACTGTATTAATCATAGTAACTCTTTTAAAAGAGGTGACAATTTAATGAACGGCAGATTATTTTCCTAAGAGTTTATAGATAAAGAGAAAAATAGAAGAGGAAAGGAACTGTCTTTGAGGTTGTTTCATTTAAACCCTACAAAGTTTCTAATACTTACTATAAAATAAATACTTGTTGAGGCCTTAAGGACGAGGTTATGAGCAATAGAAAGAATATAAATTAGAGTCTGCCTTTTAGAAGTGTACTCTGTTGTTAGAGGTGATTAGAGCATCAGCATAAGCACTGAAGAATAGCAGGTTCGATTCATGGTCAAAGGAATTGTACCTGGGTTGCAGGCTTGATCTCAGCCCTGGTCAGGGCAAATGTGGGAGACAACCAATGTGTCTCTCTCACATCAATGTTTCTCTTTCTCTCTCTCTGGTTCTCTCTCACACACCCACATCAGTGTTTCTCTCTCTCACCCTCCTCTTCCTCTCTCCCTTCCACTCTCTCTAAAAGTCAATTGAGCCGAAGCCGGTTTCGCTCAGCGGTAGAGCATCGGTCTGCGGACTGAAAGGTCCCAGGTTCGATTCCGGTCAAGGACATGTACCTTGGTTGCGGGCACATCCCCAGTAGGGGGTGTGCAGGAGGCAGCTGGTCGATGTTTCTCTCTCATCGACGTTTCTAGCTATCTCTCTCCATTTCTCTCTGTTTAAAATCAATAAAATATATGTTTAAAAAAATAAAAATAAATAAAAGTCAATGGAAAAAAATATCCTCAGCTGAGGATTAACAAAAAAAAAAGTCACAAGGTGGGCACAGAATTTTTTTTTTTTTTAATACTAGAAAATAGAAGTGATTCTAACTGAATCTCTGTGAAGATAGTATTTGAACTGGGTTTCAAAATGTCAGTACTATTTTGGAAGAAGATTCATCAGAGAGCAATTAGGTGGGGGGTACAGTGTGAACAAATGCACGGAAGTAGAAAATTTCACAATGTACGTGAGGATCAGTGTGAGTGGAGGAGATGCATTTGTTTAGAGTAGAACAGCGTTTTTCAACCGCTGTTCCGCGGCACACTAGTGTGCCGCGAGATGTTGCCTGGTGTGCCGTAGGTGCAGACAAGACAAGAATTTTATAATTTTTCACTATTTTGTTTACTTAATATTTCATAATAAAGTAATTATAAAATACTTTCTTTGTGTTTATTTGATTCCTATTCAAGAGAATTACTTTATATATAGTCAATATAGGCACAGAGTTAAATTTTTTAACATTTTCTAATGGTGGTGTGCCTCGTGATTTTTTTCATGAAACAAGTGTGCCTTTGCCCAAAAAAGGTTGAAAAACACTGGAGTAGAAAGTTCTTAAACAGCCAGGGTCACAAACTAAAAAGTCCAAAGGAGAAAGAGGAGAGCACATGGGCTGAAGTGGGGCAGGTATTGAAGTAAAGGTCAGTGAAGTTATGTTCTGAAGGAAGTGGAGAACCCAAGTCCCATCTGCGGGAACCAGCCAGGACCTGACTCTGGCACCATCGTTGGTAAAGTGTGACATCTGCTTTTTTCTAGAGAATTTGGGAATCAGAACTTTTTGGTCAGTTGCCATTTCTTTGGTAAATACTTGTGACATTTAAAGATTGGCAAACAATTCAGAACTTGAAAAGCATAGTGTAAACCAAACAAAATGCCTGTGGGCCTAAGCCCACAAACTTAGGTTGCCTGTTTGCTATCCCAGAGGCAGAGAGACTAAAGAGAGGGATAAAACCAAAATGATGGGTTGGAAGCCTCGCAGAGATGTGCTGACGTAACCCCCAAGACAACAAGGCCAGAGAAGGCACGGCCTCGTTCATACAGAATTTTGGGAATTTCATTACAAACTCAAAGGGAGAAACACAGAAAATACTTTTCATGATATTTGCCACATGATTTAGTCCTCATGAAAAGGAGTGCACGTGCAATTTGTAGGAAATTGGTCTCACACGCTATAGACTTGCACTAATGAAAAGTTTTCCTGTTTATTATCCTGATTATGTGAATTATAAAGGGGTATCAAATTTATAAATTTCCACTAGGATACTTCCCCATTTGAGATTTTTTAAAAATATATATTTTATTGATTTTTTAGAGATGAAGAGAGGGATAGAGAGTTAGAAGCATTGATAAGAGAGAATCATGGATCAGCTGCCTCTTGCACACCCACTCCTGGAGATGTGCCCGCAACCAAGGTACATGCCCTTGACAGGAATCAAAACCTGGGACCCTTCAGTCCGCAGGCTGATGCTCTATCCACTGAGCCAAACCGGTTTCGGCCCCAGTTGAGATTTTTATAAACATGAATATAACTCAGAGATACATAATAAGAAATACAAGATAATTAAACATTTCATTAAACTAATTAGATATCTGGCCTAAAAATTTGCAATATCTCTTCTCTCCTCTTTTGTCATGTGTGAACATGTCGGTGTTTGCTTTGTATTTGTTATTTCTACAACTAGCCACAAACAGAAGAAATAATTAAGATTGTGTTTCATAGTCTAAGACTCCACGGAGGCTATTGACGAAATCTCTTTGTTGATAAATCTTCTTTATATGGACAGAAGAGTCATTTTGGTTTGTTTTTTTTGCCATTGAGACTAGTCAGAAAAGACGAAGACAAAACCTAATTTCATTTCCTCAGACACTGAGAGCCCATAACTCCATTCCAGATACAAGTGATTAATGAGGGCCCTCTTCTTAAAAACTGGATTTGTATCCCAGGATATGGGTCCATGCCCCTGCTCCCTACACCAAAATTAAACAGGCTGGCATTGGATGCCAGAAAATTCCTTCCATTGAAATACTAAAGACAGAAATAAAAGTTAATGTAGCTTTTGAACTCTATGTCCGTTCTCTCTTACGAAGGTATCGGAAATTAACCTTCAGCTTGACAGCTCCCTGTGAACCCGTAGATGGTCTCACAGGGTACGATTCTCTATGACAGTTCTAACGAATGTGAGTTCTAGGTTCAGTCTTCAAAGTCTGCCTCCTCTACTTTGCGTCTGTCAGTTTGCATGTATTAATTACCTCTCTGCTACGGTGCTATCTCCCTGCCTGCAAAAGACAGATAGGATTAGGCACTTCCTGGGGTTGTTGTGTGAGTTAAATACGAAGGCTCCGTACATGTCAACTGTTAACTGATGCCACTGCTCCTGTTGTTTTAGCTGTCATTATTGTTGTTATTGGCGTGCAATGGGCTATTAAAATCTCTTCCACAGCAGCTGATTTTATTGCCAGGAGTCTGTATTTACAATATTGAAGCCAGTGCCCAAACTGCCTGCAAGTCTTTACTGAAAACCTGTTACTGCTGGTCAGGGATTACAGGCTTATTTTTAGCAATCTTTCTAGTTTAAAATGGAATTCTGTCAAGGTTGGCTTTTTTGAATGTGACACACAAAAAGGAGGGCAGTATTTCTAATTTTATCACCTGCCCATAAAATCATGTTTTAGTACTGGGCTAATTCCATTCATTTAAAAAAAAAAAAAAAAAAAAAAGTACCGGCTTAGGTATACAAATTGCAAAGCTATTCAGAGGCTGAAATGGTATATTTGGGAATAAGCAGTGACTCTTTCTGACCCACTCAGGAGTAACCTATAAAATGATTTCAAAGAGAGTCGATTAGCATGTGATTTATATTAGAGTATACCATAAGTGAGGGTAATGGTTCCTGTCTCCATAACAGTATTTTATAGGTTTCATTAAAAAAAAATGTTTTGTTTAGCACTAGCCAGTTTGGCTCAGTGGATAGAGCACCGGCCTGTGGACTGAAGGGTCTCGGGTTTCAATTCTTGTCAAGGGCACATGCCCAGTGGGGTGCATACAGGAGGCAGCCAATTAATGATTTTCATCATTGATGTTTCTGTCTCTCTCTTCCTCTCCCTTCCTCTCTGAAATCAATAACAATACATTAAAATGTTTTTTTCGTAACAGTGCAAATATATTTTCAAAAATCCAAAAAATAATAGGATTTTATTATTGGTGTAATAGGATTCTGAAGAGTTAGATATTTTTTAATGCATAACCAAGCATGATTTTGTTGACAACTGAGCATATGTAACTCTGTGACTTCTCTATCAACCACATACCTGGTGAATGATGTAAGCAAGGCATGTTATGGTAGTCGTGATTTACAAATGTTATGGCCAGATTGAGTGTGTGTGAGAGAGAGAGAAATTCATTGCCACTGTCAAATTTTAGAACTTAGTATTCTTTCAAGTTAGTAATCAAACTCTTTTTATTCTTTAGAGGGGAAGGATTCCATATTTGAGTGGAATTATTTTAGCAAAATTTTCTGAGTCAATAATTATATTCAGAAATAGCAATCTATTGAAAATCTTTATTTAATCAAATATTGAATTACTTTTGGTAAGTAGAAGATGTTCTGATCCTACCATTTTGAACTTAAAGAAATTTCCATTGTATGTTCAGCAATTTGGGCATTCTCATTGGAATAACAGCAACATTTCTGAGTTCTCAGCTAGAGGGTGCTTGCTAGAACTTCATTATCCTAATACTAGAGGCCTGGTGCACGACATTGTGAATTGGGGGCTGCAGGGTTGGGGGGGGGGGTCCCTCAGCCTGGCTTGAGCCCTTTTGCAGTCCAGGAGCTGGCAGGGAGACATCCTTAGCGCAGGAGAGGCTCCCACCATAGCCACTGGCGCAGCTGTCAGCCCAGCTTCTGGCTGAGTGGTGCTCCCCCTGTGGGAGTGCACTGACCACCAAGGGACAGTTCCTGCATTGAGCATCTGCCGCCTAGTGGTCAGTGCGCATCATAGCAATGGTTCGTTCTGTCATTAGGTCGATTTGCATGCTACCTTTTATTATATAGAATAATTTTTGGATCAAATACATATACAGCAGGTTAAAACAATTATTTTGTATTGCCTTTTCAAATTTCTATTAGAATTATTTTTATCAAGACAACTTCTTTTCTACATAAATATTACACCTAAAGTTTAATTCATCAATATGCTTTTTAATCCAGAATCTGAAAAGATGTGTTCTTTTATAAGATTTTTACCAAACCAAATTTTCTCAGTTTAAGGTTTCAAGATCTAATTTTTCAAAATTTAGTCCTCCATCATTTTTTGGTCAGCAACAAATTTTACTTTGTGCAATTTGAGATATTATGATTATTTCTGTGTTGAATTTCCCTCTAATCAATGTTTCCTGTTTTCAGTGTTTCTAAAGAATGTTTATTTTCAATCAGGTTGTTTTGGGAACTAACCAATTTTAACATGCTCAGTTTTAAATACTGTCATCTGTATTTATCTCATATTTCTACAAATCATGTTTTATTGATTGGACAAAATAATTTAAATATGTGTTTATTTCTTTGAACAAGAAGCCAAAGAGTATAAGAAAAAACAAAAGATGGTATCCAGATTGGGGGAGGGGGGTCCAAATGGCATTGCAGTCACAATAGTGAGTCAAAATATCCTCCTTTAAATTTTTAGACACCTTGGTGGAATCATTCAGGAGACATGATTTTGCTAAGTGACAGTGATACCTTTGAGATATTCAATATATTTCATCCTCTGTCTACATTTATGGGTCATTTGATTCTAACAACTAAATTTCCTCACTGACATGTTCATTTTTAGTTATATAAATGATATATGATGAAAATTGTCAACTTATCTTCTAAGTTAGAAAACTAATTTATTTTTGAATAATATGGTTATTTATGAGAAGTGATAGAAGATTACAGAAGAGGTGAAAAGAAGGCAGCATTTTAAGCAGTAATCACACCCTAGGCACCATGACAGATGTTTTACACAACTGTCTTTTTCAATCCTCTCAACAACAAAAGAGGTATTTTTAACTTCACTGCTTAGTTGAAAAAGTTGGGCTAGCTTACCTGAAGTCAAAAAGTTTAGTAGTAATGTGGCTGCAGCTCAAGACATTCTGCAAACCCAAAGCCTGTTTTATATACATGGCAAGAGCATCTATTTAGAAAGTTATGCTTTACCACTTAACAAATACACTGAGTGGCCAGATTATAATGATCTCTGAATGCATAATAATATGGCCACTCAGTGTATGTGTATTTGTGTATGAATTCATGGATGGGTGGTGAATGAATTTGTGCATGGTTAGGGTCTGACCAGGATGCGGGGACAAGAGCGATTGGCTGGCCTGCCTGCTGGTCAAACTCCTGGTCGAGAGGACAATTTGCATATTAGTCTTTTATTATATAGGATATACACTGAGTGGCCAAATTAATATGCATTCAGAGATCATAATAATCTGGCCATTGAATGTATGTATTGAGTGTATGTTCAGTAATTTGGACATTCTCATTGGAATGAGGTGCTATACCCTGAGCTAGGCTTGGGAATCAAGTCTAGCTCAGGATATAGCAAAGTATAAAGAGATCATAATCTCACAAAGCAGCCTGTCTAATGGGAGCTACAGGCAAATAATCAAATGAGATTAAAGTGGGAAATAAAAGAGCAGAGGGCTAAAAGATTGATCAATGAAAATGAAAAAATAGAGCACATGCATACTGAAAAGTGACTGGGGATAAAAAATACTCTCTAAATAAATGCAGCTGAGAAAATTTTGCAATATCCTGAAAGATCCTTAAAAATATTTATGTGATACATCATATTGTTAATTTATAATGATTATAAATTATTACTTATGTTGACAGTAGTTATAAATATTGTAAATGCTGTCATTTTATGGAGGAAGAGAGTAGAAATAGGTCTAAAGGATAACGAACCAGGAAAGGCAGATTAGGTTTCCAGACTTAGAGAGAGAAAGAGAGCCAAACCCGTGACAACAGATAAATCATGTGTTCCTGAAACCTCAGCAGTTGGAACTGGGTTCTCCACCAAGACCTGGGCTTATCAGGGCCCTAAGTGCTGAGTTTTTTCCTGAGAGCCCTACCATTGCCCGGTCATGCTACTCCTGTTTCCATTCATTTTTGCCCAACATATTGCTGTTCATGGATTTCCCTGTTCCCATTATTGTGTGCCTCTTGACACCTCTCGTATGCACCCAAAGTTGCTCAGCATTCTCACTGAATGACCTACCAAAGCTGCCCCATGGAATTTGAAACATGTTTTCCAGAAACTGGACTAAAAAGATACCATCTGATAGAAACCTAAACATATTTTCTTCCCAAATTTTTAGGGCAAGGCTTAGGCAAATATGTAAATAAACTATATACTGTACATGGATTGCACTGTGAGTTAAACCAGCTTTTGTGGACCTGGTTGAAGATTAAACCATTTCCATTGGTTCAAATCCATGAAAAGCGCATTATGGTTGCCAAGTAATGGATTTGTCAGCCGAGAGTTGGTGTCTATAGATGAAATTAAAAATCAAATGTGAGTTAATGGAATGGTTAAAACATGTTTCAGAGTCAATATTTAGTTTGTCAATATTTTTAAGGTCTAAGAAATTACATAGGAGAGTGGATTCTTGTAAGAAAAACAAAAGCTATGGAGTCTTGAATTTCTTCACACCATAGGTCTGACCTATATAAAGTCTTCTGCAAAGTCCACAAGAGGGTAACCAAAGAGTTCTATTCTTGGAAAACGAAGCGTTGGGATGTTTGTGAGAGTTCAGTCTGTGGTTCCAAAAAGCTCTTATATTACCCAACCTTTTGCATGCTCAGACCATTAACACATCAATTTCCCCCAAATACCTTGGCAATCATGACTAGAATTTCTATGAGGGGTTGTGGGGTGATGATGAAGAACATCACAAAAGCTTTCATGCTCAAAATAAAAATAACACCAAGTCTCCAGACAATGTGTCCTAGATGAAGGTGGCTGTGAGCAGAAGACAATGTGGGAAATTTCCACTTGCAGGTGGAGGGAAGAGTAATTACAGAGAAAAGCCCACTGGGCAGCCATTGCTCTGAAAGAGACGAAGTCAATAAGGAGTGCACTGACCGACAAGAAGGATGCGGAGGTGACACAGCATATTAAAAAGAGATACCAGAACACTTGTTCATGAAAAATTGCCCATGTTGAGACACAGATCTGAAAGCACTGTGGATTGCATGAGCATTTTATATAGAAAGGTTAAGTGCAAATAGTTCATAATTTATGTTCTTTTAACATAACCACAAGCATAATCTTTGTTAGAATTTTCTCTTTTTTTAGCTAAAATTTGAGAGGCATTTGGAAGTTCCCTCATTGGCTGGAAACAGATGGCCTGTCCTGCCTTTTCTTAGGATCAATCAGAGAATCTACAGAAGCTGCTCTGTGGTTTTTGGGTCACTGCACATTTCTCATTCTTTCTTGTGTATTTTTATTTAGGTTTGGGTTTTTTGGGGGGTTTTTTGGGTTTTTGGTGGTGGTGGTGGTGGGTTTTTTTGTGTGTTTTTTTGTTTGTTTGTTTGTTTGTTTGTTTGGTATGTATGTCCTAATTCGGCAGTTTGCAATAGTGTATAATCTTTCAATTAATCATTGCTTAAGTGAAATGCCATACTTTAGTAATCAATATTCAGGAAGTTTCTATTATATACACTTCAAGTTTAAGTAGAGTTTGAAGAACTGGCAAACTCTGGACTGGTTTTCGCACAAGTGGCACCTTTTTTTCTTGACAGTACTAATAGCACATAATATTTCTTGCTCTGAAAAATTGTTCAGCATTGGAAATAGAGCAGAAGTAATACATGCGTCCAAATGTGAAAACCTTCCATCCTTATCCCATCAATATTTGCTGATGGGCCATCACTCAAATAATTAAAAACAAATAAAAGATGAAGCCACAGAATCATGGATTATTACACAAACATTTTGCCTTAAAAAACCAACCACTTGTGAAGAAACATTACAGAATCTTATTTCATAAAATAAGATCTGAAAAAGAACCGAGAGATTGCTCGGTCCAATCATGTTTGTTCAAGTCATGCTCAAGTTTGAAAAATGAAAGACCAAAAAGACTACTTGATGCATAAAGGATCTACATCTACTTAATGTTAGGACCCCTATTTCCTACTCAAAGTCCAATCTCTACTATTTTATGACTTTTTTTTTTTTGCTTCAGACTTTTGCCTCAAAAGTAGATTATACCATTTCAGAAATGTAAGACACCTCTTAATTTAAGAGAATCAAAGTGTGAGTTAGCAGGAACTTTAATGAAGTTTCTGTCCAAATGAGACTTCAGATTTTCTGATGCCTCCTTCTTGTGGAATCAATATCAACTACAGCCTTGTGCCCTTCAGCTCTTATCCTTGATCCTGTAAAATGGGGACAGGGTGGGAGGTTGGGAGTAGGTTTTGGAATCTAAGTCTCCAAATTTCTCCTTAATTCTGTTTCTTAAATTATAAAATAGATAGTTCAGTTTAGTTTGTAGTAATGTACCGATGTTTATTTCATAGTTTTGACAGATGTTAAGATATTAACATTAGTGGTGAGTGAGTGAAAGATATATAGGGATTCTCTGTATCTTTGCAATTTTTGCATTAATCTAAAATTAACTCAAAATAAAGTTTATTTAAATAAAAAGCAAAGAAAAACAAAAAACAGGTGGCAGGCACTAGGTGAACCTTAAAAAATGGAAATAAGTATATTACTTGAATACTATAAAGTATAGATATTTTAAGAGAAAATAGAGATGAAATCTCAAGATCTTTAATATTTTGTTCAGAGTTACAACTCTTTTTGAGTAATAGTAACAGTAAATACAATACCTCACAAATGCTTTGGTTCTTCATTGCCACATCATTGCGACCCCCTGCCACACACACACGAACACGTGCACACATGCACACACACTCACACTTCTGACACTTATCTTGAAATCTTTCAATCACTTCTGCAACTGAGCGGTCCACACTTCAGCCCCTTGGTACGAAGACTGAAGAGACCTAAGGTGTGCCCCACCCACAGCAATCATTGTCTCCCACTGCCTGGCCAGCCTTATGATTCACAGGAATCACAGTGCTTTTCCATGCCTTACCTTAATAAAGTCCAAGAGGATTAAGCAGTTCTTCAGAATTATAGAGGGAGAGGAAGAAAATATTAACCATAGTATTTCCCATGCTTTTAGGATTTACATTAGAAACTTCTTAATCGTTGTTGAAGTAATATTCACATTCTAATTAATGTCATCTCATGTCTACATTGTGGATTATGTTTGGGTAGTTTTTCTCTTTTCTCTCATGCAATCTGTGAGCACTGGAAAAGCAAACTTATTTAATAATGGCTTCAATAAGCACAATTAAAATGATAATTTTAAATGATTACCACTTTATCAGCAGTGTAATATAATAGAACGATCATGAATGTCTAAGTTAGAGAGTTATGGATTTTCCTCTGAGTTCTAATAGCTTCTAAAAGAAGAGAGAAAACTGCTCAACCTCTCTGTGGGAGTCCATCAGTTAAAACTAAACAAAACAAAATAAAAAATACTAGAGTTATTGTGAGGATTGGATGAAAATAATGTTATATGAAAGTCTAGCAAAATACCTGGCATTTGGTTAGTTTTGGCTGCTGTTGCGAATGTTGTTGGTACTCCACCATGTCCTTTCAATCAGTATGATTCTCAGCCTTAAGATCTGTGTCTATGCCTGAGGCATTGTCCCACGCTGTGGAGGGCTCCCCTGCTAGCAGGAATGGCACTGGTGGGAAATCAATACTTCCTAGAAGCAGTAATCAATCACTGATTCCCCTGCTCCAAAAGGGTGTATGTTCTCTGCTGGTCCCAGAGGTTCCCAATGGGATAAAGTTCCAATTCCTTTACTGGGAACCTGACTAAGCATACTTCATTGCCTGCCTACCATTTCCTATGTCCTTGCCCCACTCTCTCCTAAAGATATTTACTTAAATAAATTACTCATAAATTACTTAAAACCTTGTCTCAACATCTGCTTCTGGGGAGCCTTCGCTAAGACTGCATCTTTCTTCACCAAGTATGTATACCATAAAAATAAATGGCACCTCATTTGCAAAGGCATTTAGTTAGACTGCAACACCAGCGACCTGGGGTCTATTAGCTTAGCATGTGAAGCACTATGACATAGCGGTCAAGAACTTGGATTCCAACAGCATACAGATCGAAATTCAAATCCTGGCACTGTTACTGTGAACAAGTCATTCAATCTCTCAGGGATGATAATTTCTAAATTGTTGTAATGACTAAGGAAGTAATGAGTTAAAATATGGGTGATAATTGTACCTATTCCATAGGGTTAGTGCACATAAATGAGATGAAAGATGTGTCATCCTAACAGAGAGTCTGGAACACAGGAAGAACTCAGTAAAGTGTTATCTGTATGCCAACCTAAACGAGAAAACCCTAACATGGGCTCCATTCTTGTTTCTAATTAAACCCTATGACAACTTGGTTCATTCATACCAAATTAAGTAAAACACTATTTTGAATTATAGATGTTATTATGCATGTGCTGATGCTTTCCTTTTTCCCTATTCATACAATCACGACTTTATATACACATATACATCTGATTTAAGAAGCTTATATTTTACCGGATGGTTTCTCATATTACTGAAGTATCTTGTATGACCAAAGAGATTCAATCAGGGGCTTTCCCTAAATAACCTGCTTCTGTTTCTTTCATTAATCCTAAAATATCTGTTCGTTTACTGACTGCTAATACAAACTAAATTTTTCAGGGACATTTCTGTTGTAGAAAGCAGGTTATGCCTATAGAAACGGCACACACACACATGCACAGTAAAAGTAAGTATATTATTGTAGGAAGCCTAATGAGTAAAATAAGGCTTATTTTACTCAACTTATTTTAGAGTTAAAGTAGGTAATTTAGCAAAATACTGAGCTCAGGATAACTATGCAATGGATTGAATTATCATGCCAATTATACAGGCTCTTCTAGACATGGTCATTTAAGAATCATTGTATCTTTGAAATTGATATTTATTTCACAAATCTTCTCTTTTATTCACTTAATCTATTTTAGTAATGATGGGACTCTTTTATATCTTTTTTTTTTCAGATGGCAGTGTATTCAGTATATTTAGATTCTACTTTATGTTGTGTGTGCTTTTTTTCCTTCAAAATGTTCTGTAGGAAAAAAAAATTTGAACAGGAGCAGACAGAGGGATGTTCTAGGACATCCCTTCATTTAGAGATGAGTTTCTTCAGCATTTAAAAAAAAAAAAAAAAAGAGCGACTTCCAAATTGGTTAAATTGCTTCTTTTGTACAGTACAGTGACATGTTGTCTTGTGACAGTGGAACATGTGTTCTCATTTCAGACGAGCTGTTCTGTGAAGAAGTTTTATTTAGCCCACAGAGCCAGGCCCCGGATTTGTGGGTGTTACCTCCTTTCCATGTCACCAGATTTTTTTAGCAGCATTATTGCTCTGCTCCATCAGTTATAACACAGTTTAGTAGCAACCATTCTTAAAAAACAAGATGTTTCTAAAAATAGAACAGTTGACTAGAAATAAAAGATATCAACAAAAGTAGGTCTGCTATTTGTCTATGTTTTGCTCCCTGAATCACTTCTGAGACAGTTTCACAGATATGTAAATGAACAGGGATGGAGGAGTGAGAATATTATCTGTATGTCCTAACATGAACTCTTATCCTATTTAATTAAGGAGATCAAATTATATAAAAACTGATTTGATTCAAAAATTTCTTAAATGTGTCACTTTTATTCCAACTAAGGAGTTTAACCAAATGTGCTGGCTAAATAATTTTATTATTTAAATGAGAAAAGCTTGGATTCCAGAAGTAAGAACAATTTAATTCAGCTCAACATCAATAGATGGGTCCAGCCGGGACCAGTTTGGCTCAATGGATAGAGCGTCGGCTTGGGGACTGAAAGGTCCTGGGTTCGATTCCGGTCAAGGGCATGTACCTTGGTTGCGGGCATATCCCCAGTAGGGGGTGTGCAAGAGGCAGCTGATCGATGACTCTCTCTCATCGATGTTTCTAACTCTCTATCTCTCTCCCTTCCTCTCTTTACAAAATCAATAAAATATATTTTAAAAAAAAAAAAATAGATGGGTCCAGTTGGTAATTCATGGTCTAATTGTAAAGCTGACTCAACTGAGAGGAAGCAGTGGCTTTATCATGGGGTTTTGTTCCTCTCTATGCATCAACTAAAACAAAAATTAGGTCGTGCAATATTTACTCTCTGGGCAAAATAACATTTTTCAGCTGCTCAGGCTACCCACTGATTAGCAGGAATGACCAATATGGGACAAAGAGACAGCTCCTCTAATCACTTCTTTGTCTAGCAGAAATGTGACACCCTTCTAGAGCACAACTCAAAAGACACATGAGAAATAGCCAATGCACAGCCATTCGGCATCCCACAGTTGTCCATACTTGACAATGCTTAGGTCAAGTGCATAGAAGAGCACTGCTCTGCAGAAATCTCCATCCTGAGTACAATGATATATTCAGATGTCATCTCTGCTTCTTGATTTTACCTGTGTCTCGTCTTTCTTCCCACAGTGCATGTATACACATCTATATCTCAGTAATGCTTTTAATGCACACCGTTGATTTGCTTTTGTGATCTCTCTTTAATCTTGACTGTTGCCTTTATTTCCAAATCTTTTTCCATAAAAGATTAAACTAAGTTACCAAATCACACTTTATCACTTCCTCCATCCCCTCACTTAAAATTCTAGAGCAGAGCTTTCTACTCTGAATCTTTGGTCAAGACATTTATGAAAGGACTTCAAGAGGCCTTGAAAAATACACAAAATCATGCCTGTGTTGTCCCATGTACTTTGTCCTAAGAAAAAGACCAGGTTTTCTTCAGATTCACCAATGGGCGTAAAATTTTCCAAATTTTAAGAACTGCTGTCACCTGGATTTTCTCCCTCTCATTTCTATTAGTTAGATATGCCAGCTTGTATCACATGCCACCCCGAGGTTCTACCAAATACATTACATTTAGTCAGCACCTTCTTTTTCCATTCTAATGCACTGCTAGTCTCATATTTTCTCTTGCCTTTCTGAAATCGGTGCTTTCTCTGTTCTAATTTAAGTATCAGAAGAAAGGAGGAAGAGAGATATCATGCACTAAACCTCTGCCAGTAACAGTGGTTTAAATAGTGACTCTGTACAAATGAGAAAAATGAAACTAAAAGAAGTTAGACAGTCCTACATCCTATAAGTGGAAGTGTCCATATGTAAATCTGTATTTGAATCTAGACTTTATCCTTTCATAAAACATTAACAGTCAACATAAATGGTCATGGGTTACTAATGGCTTTATCTTTTATAATGTATAACTGAACATTTTATAATTTTTCTCTATCATCCAAACATATAGTCATTATACTTTATGAATAAATCTAGTACAAATTTAAAAATCCACATGTGTTGCTACATTACATCAATATTGTCCTATTACTTGCACTACACAGAGGGCAAGAACCATTTTATCCATTCATTAATTCTTTCACTTTTAAAAATAACATTTACTAAATTCTACTCTTGTCAGGCGTTTTACTGAGTACTGGAATAGAGGTTCTAAATTCTCTCTTCATGTTCTAAGAAAAAGACCCAGAGTGTATTGGGGAACTTAAAAAAGAAGAAGAAAAGTGTAGGCCACTGGGAATTTTTATTCAATTAATAGAGGTGGCACTTGAGCAGTGGATTTTTTTTAAAGCTGTTCTAGCTGCAGTCAATACTGAGAACCATTGTTCTAGAGCAGTAGTTTTTGACACGTGATCTCCTAAATCTGCAAAATCAACATCATGTGGGAAATTCTCAGCCCATCTCCCCACCCTCCCCATGTACTGGGCCAGAAACTCCAGGCATGGGACCTGGCTAGCTGGCTCTGTTCAACAAGCCCATTAGATGTTTCTAAGGCAAGATTAAGGCTGAGAATCACTTCTCTGGGGATGCAGGATGAATAGGACACAGTACAAGCATTTTTCCTTGGTCTCAAGAAATTCCTAGTGTTTCAAATTTGCATTTTAATTACCAGTTCCATAATTTCTACCTTTAGTTGATAATGACAACATTATTACTACTGAATAAGTGTAATGACTTCATCTCTTCTTGGGCATCCATTAAATGAAGGGTTTATAAGAAAGTAGTGGTCAGTGAGTAGCATCCTTTAACAAAAGTCTTATGAATCCTATAGATAGAGCTGAAATGTCATAGTGTTTTGTAACATACACATACAGAAAGAGAAAAGAAGAGTAAGAGTACTATAAAATATAAAATCTTAGAAGGCAAAATATTCCTAATTATAAAGTAATATTTGTGTTGTGTTTACATTCTATTATTAATATCATACTTACTATTTCCCACCTTTATTAATGTAGCTTTTTACAGATTTATGACACTATAATTTACATGCAATAAACTGCACATATTTAAATCATTCAATTTGACAGATTTTGACACATACACCCAGATGTAGGGAGAGGCATCCAGTACTATATAGGTGCCTCTTATTTGTGCAGTTTTCCTATCTACCCCCAAACAGTAGGATGAAATTGCAGAAAAGGCTTCCTTAGAAAGGTTAACATGAGCTGACACTTGTAAGACAACTACATATCAGCCCAAACAAAAATAAACAAACAATGGAACTATATCAAACTAAAAAGTTTTTTTTCACAGCAAAGGAAACCATCAACAAAATGAAAAGACAACCCACAGAATAGGAGGACATATTTGCCAATGCTATATCTTATAAGGGGATTAATATCCAAAATTCATAAAGAACTTAAACAACTCAACACCAAAAAAAAAAAATCCAATTTAAAAATGGGCAAAGGATCTAAATAGACACTTCTCCAAAAAGGACAGACAGATGGCCAATTGACATAAGAAAAGATGCTCAATGTCACTAATCATCAGAGAAATGCAAATTAAAAACCACAATGAGATACCACCTCACACCTGTCAGAATGGCTATCAGCAATAAATTAACAAACAATAAATATTGGATAAAAGAGAACCCTGTGTGTTGCTGGTGGGAATACAGATGGCCCAGCCACTGTGAAAGCAGTATGGAGTTACCTCAAAAATTAAAACTGAAACTGCCTTCAGACTCAACAATTTCACTTCTGGGAATACTAGTATATCTGAAGAAACTCAAACACTGATTGAAAAGAATGTATGCGCCCCTATGTTCATTGAAACACTATTTACAATAGCGAAGATTTGGAAGCAGGCCAAGTGCCCATCAGTAGATGAGTGGATAAAAAAGCTGTGGTACATTTACACTACGGAATGCTACTCAGCCATAAAAAAGAAAATCTTACCTTTTGCAACAGCATGGATGGACCTGGAAATCATTATGCTAAGTGAAATAAGCCAGTCAAAGAAAGACAAATATCATATGATCTCATTTGCATGTGGAATCTAATCAACAAAATAGTTTAAATAAAACAGAACAGGTTGGTGGCTGTCATAGGGGAGGGTGGTTGGAGGGCTGGGTGAAAAAATGGTGAAGGAACTAAGCAAAAAATTATAATATTATATACATACACACACACACACACACACAGACACACATATATATGAATGACACAGTGACTGAGACAAAAGTATGGTGATAGCCAGAGAGAAAGAGTGTGGGGTAGGTGAAAGTGAGCAAAGGGGGAATAAATGGGAACAAAAAGAGACTTTGGGTGTGAAGCACATGATGCAATATGCAGACATTATATTATTGAGCTGTACTTCTGAAACCTATATGGTTGTATTAACTGATGTCACACCAATAAATTTAATAAAATTTTAAAATTTTGAAAAAGCACGTACTTGACCTTCTTGTCTCTTAAAATTCCAATTGAGAAATTAGCTTTAACACTAGTGAAATATACAACAGTTACTGAGAGTAGCAATGCTATTTGCAGTCTCCACAGATCGTCTCTTACATTAAAGTCACCTGTTTAGCTTTGACCATGGATCCACTCTTGAATGCGTATTTCTCTGCTTTATTACATATAACAGTTTAATAAAGTGATGTTTTTGCTGTTATAGCAATGAAATCTAATTCCTTACCTTTAACTTCCTTCTCCTCAGCAAATCCGTGCATCCCCTAAATGTTCATTATCATTAGGCCAGGTGTTAATACTGACACTTTACCTTTTGAGTTTCAGTTCTCATTGTTTCTTCTGTTGCAGGCTGGCTCCATGAGTTGGGAAAGAGACTGGAGTCTCCGTACTATGGCAACGGCAACAACACGTTGGGGGGCCCGTCGATCCGAAGTGCCTATATTGCAGCCCTGTACTTCACGCTCAGCAGCCTCACCAGCGTTGGGTTCGGGAACGTCTCTGCCAATACCGATGCAGAAAAGATCTTCTCCATCTGCACCATGCTGATCGGTGGTAAGGGAAACTCTTCGTTTAGGCCAAGGAATCAATGAGTGTCCGCCAAACTGCTGCTCTGTCCTAAAACACAAAGAAATATCTTGGTTCACATCGGGAGAGTCTAAAAGCAATTAAATGTCACTATTTAAGCAATCAGTGACAAACATTAATAATACACGTAGAGATTAGCAATGAAAGTCTGTGATGTCAAAGAGTTCCATTTTCTGGGCAAAATGAAGAAGAAACCATGTACCTGATGCTGATTTCAGAAGGGCAGGCACTCTGTTTTCTCCATGCTCTTTACCCCCTGTGTTTGTGAATGACCTAAGTTTAAATTACAGGGAACTCCATTTTATAGTCCCAAACAGATCCATCTTATAAAATTTTATTAATACTAATAGAATAAGTTAAGGATGTTTGGTAGATCACTTAACTAAAAATAAAAACAACATGAAAAACACCAATGTAATAATAATTAGTTAACATTTATTGTTTCTGTGCTGCATTCTCTGTGCTAAATGCTTCAACCACATATGCTAAGTAGTTATTAAGGCAAATCTAAGGGTTGAGCACTATTATTATCCCATTTATGAAATAAACAGTAGGTGCAACAGAATGTACTTTCTGTACTCTGCTTTGTATGCTGGGATTTGGACTCAAACTTCATCCTTCTTTGCCAGCCAATTTTAGTTACTTCTGCCAGTAGGGGGAGCCAGAGGGAGACTGAAAAGCAGGAGGAAGGGAGAAGGGGCCTCTGGATTCTGATGTGTATGATGAACCTGGTGGAAGGTCTCTCAATCAGCAGCGAAAGTTTCCAACCATACGCCTTTTCAAATACTCCCCCACCCCCGTGTCATTGGGCCTTCTCAGAGACCCCGGCATCTGGTGGGAGTGCCCCGACATCCAAAGTCAGAGCCCTGGTTCTTGTGGCTCCTCACAGTTCTTCCTCTGGGCTTCTACATTCCAATGACCCCATTTGATCCGTTTGTTTACCCAGCTCCAAGGTCAGACGCCCCGTTCTTCAGTTATAGCCATGTTTCCCCTCCACTCTTTTTGCTCATTCAGCCTTTCAACACCAGGGAACACAACCTCTCTACAGTAAATTCCCTCTTGTTGAAGTATTCAGTATCATTCTCTTTTCTGAACCTCCTAAATAATACAGGAGTGATACTCTTATTATCCACAATTTTTCAGATGACAAAGCTTGGAGAAATAAAGTAACTTTCCCAATGCTTTTCAACCAGTAAGTAACAAAGGCAAGGTGTGTGAACCCAGAAGAATACTTATCTGTGTCTTTAAATACATAAATGGAAAATAACTGAATTATAAGACTGCTGTCACAGAGCAGTAGGAGATGTGGATGTCTATCTAGAAGAAGCAAGCAATCCTCTTAGACCAGTGTTCTATTACTATGTATTGTCCCACAGTATTCTCCCCAAAGCCTGTTAATTTATATTCTCTTCCTGGCTTTAATCCCATTTTTCACTTTGCGTTTTGAACCTTATAATCAAGGATGGCTCCTACCAGCTTCCTTATTCTAAATAGAGTGATCCAACTTATGGTGAAATAAAAAATGCATAAAACAGACCCTTCAAGAATCTTATGATCCAGTTTGGAAGAGAGAGGCTGAAATGTGTAGAAAGAGTTTTGGGGGTTTTTTTATGTGTAGAAAGAGTTTTGGGGTTTTTTTTAAATATATTTTTATTTATTCAGAGAGGAAAGAGAGGGAGAAAGAGATAGAAACATCAATGGTGAGAAAGAATCATTAATCAGCTGCCTCCTATGTGCCCCACACTAGGGATCAAGCCCACAACCCAGGCATGTGCCCTGACTGGGAATTGAACCATGACCTCCTGGGCCATGCCAACTGGGCTGTGGAAAGAATGTTAAGGATACCAGGCAGTGATTGCTAAGTGCCAAATCACTTAGGAAGTTCAGAAGCAGTGAGAAACGAGGGCCATGGATCAGAAGAATTTCCTGGAAAGGCAGTACTTGCTGAAGTAGCATTTTGAGACCGCAGTGATTGTCACAGGCTCTTGACTGATGTGTGGTAGTAATAGTCTGGGGAGCAGAGAACAGGAATTCTCATTTTCTGAAGAGCTACCCTGTGCCAGACCCGCTGGCGGCTGTTTAATACCCAGCATTACGACATTCATAATTGCCATGCTTCATGGCCCATCTTTCAGCCTAGAAAAATGACAATCATTTTTCAAATAAACACAGTCTATATTTATTCAATATTTGCCCATGTTTCTTCTATTCCTGGTGGAAATTTTGGGAAATGCTCAAATGCTTAAGGCTTAACCTACTAATTTGACATTCAAAGGACCTGTTAAATAATTAAAGTTATTCTCTATTGATCCACCTACCTTATTGTGAGTGACTTTGAGTCATAAATTGTTAAGGGATAAAGTATTCCTGCTGTTCACTAAAAACAGGCGCTATGCTGACCACAAAGCCTAAAGATATGGGGAATAATTGGATAACCCCACTTTGTCATTTGTTAAACGCTTATTGAACAAATTATCCGGGTGCAAAACCAGTGCTCAATTGTAAGTGGCAAAACTAATAGTTATAAGATTTTAAAGGATTATAAAAAATCAAAGTAGGAATAAATGCTTAAAATGTGCAATACTACCTACATAGGAAACTACAAAACATTAATGAGAAAATTTATAAATGGTATAAAATAATGGGAGGATATGCAATGGTGATAGCTTTAAGACTCAATATTACAAAGATACTAGTTGTACCCAATTAATCTAAAGATTCACTGCAATCCCAATAAAGATCTCAGGAAATGTGTGTTTGTATATATGAGTGTATATATATATATATATATATATATATATATATATATATATAATATATATATATATATATGTGTGTGTGTGTGTGTGTATGAACAGTGACAAGCTGTTCCTAAAAATCAGTAGTAATGCAAAGCTAAAATTAGTCAACACAATTATAAAGAACAAATGAAGATCTGTGCTACAGATATCAAGATCTATTAGAAAGTTACAGTAATAAACAACATATGGTGTTGGCTCAGGAATTGACAAATAGGCCAGTGGAATACAAGATAGTGTAGAAACAGGCCCATGCTTTATTTATAGCACAGGAGACACTGCAATGGAAAGGGGAAATGATGATACTCTCAAGGAATGTTACTGGGTCAAATTTACATGAAACTCTAAAACCTGTACTATAAAATTATGTCCAGATAAGTTTTTATCTAAATGTAAAAGAGAAAACAATAAGGTTTCTTAAACTTAAGAGAATAATTTTTATGACTTTGGATTTGACAAAGTCATAAAAATTATTTATGATACAAAATTATTTATGATACAAAAAAAATTATGATACAAAAAGCCCTTAATCATAAGAGAAAGATTGCTAAATTGAACTTCTGTTTATCAAAACACTTTAGTAAGAGTGTGAAGAGGCAAACCACTGGATGGATGATATTTGCAAACATCTGACAGGAATCTTATATCTTAGCTATCACATTAGAGAACTTTTGCAAGTCAACAAGAAAAGAGCAGACAATCCAAAAATGCATAAAAATTGTAAAAGCAGCTTTAAAATAGAACTCCACTTGTGTAGCTATCTAGAAGAGGGTTTATAAAATTTATTAATTGAAATTATGTAAGTATCTACAGAGAAACTGGGATGGCAGAGAATATTCATATTTTTTATATATTTGGATTTTTATATATTTTTATATATTAGGACGCCTCTATTTTCTCAGACATTTTTATATATTAGGATGCCTCTATTTTCTCAGACATTTATCTCAATTATGCATGTTTGCCACCAAACAAAATATATGGAGAACATTTTTCCATGCCTTTAAAAGTCCTTTCATTATACTTAGTAATGGTTGCCTAATAGTCATAAAATAAGTTAGCCCCAATCAATGAGACCATTGACTCAACCTCTGAGGTTAGATAAAGCTTCTTAGTGAAGATGACTCATCACTGAGAACTTGTCCAGTTGAGATGAGGCATTGTTGCTACGAATAAAGTAGAGTGAAACTCTTAAGTCAAGGCTTTCCTCAAGTCGGCTCATCCTATATATGCTCATCCTGAAATCGTTTTATTGGGCCCATATGGGTTATGGTGTTCACAAACTCAGGTTGTTGTTAAGATGTCTTTACATTGCCATTTAAATTCATCATTTAGGAAATTGTTCTCACTCTTGTTTTCTCTCCCATCTGCCACCATAATCCAGTGTACTTGTAGCAAAGAGTGGAAAATTCCAGGGCAATGAGTAGGTGGGAGAGAAAAGGAGGGCAGCTAAGATTACCCAAAGGCTGAACTCTGGTCTCTTTTTATAACAGCAGAAAACAAGTTCCATGTAGAATCTGAAGACACTGGCAAGTATTTGGCTAAAAAAAAAATCAGCAACAAGGGCTATAAATAGTTTGCGTTGAACTATTCTATAGGGTATATATGCAAATTTCACCAGTTGTTTTAATCGTGTCCTTTAGAGCTATCCTCTCACCTCCAATCCAATCCAGTTTCCTGCACTGCATTGAATTATCATGTATCTTTAATCTAGAACACATGTGTCAAACACAAGGCCCGCGGGCCAAATCCAGCCCGCCAGGCCTTGCAATGTGGCCCGCACCGCGCTGTCATCACTGCACTCCGCTGTCAGTTTATGACATTGTCAGTTTATGACTGTTCAGTAAACCATTCGGCCCGCGATTTAGGCTGGATTTTAGATTTTGGCCCCTTCTCTGATTGAGTTCGCCCCCCCTATTCTAGAACATCAATTCCTTAGTCTTTGCCTGACTTCCATGACCTGAACACTTTTGAAGATGATAAACTAGTTCTTTTGTAGAAGGTCCTTCAATTTGGGATTGTCTGATGGTTTCTCATAAATAAATCCAGGTTATGCATTTCTATCAGGATACCAGAGAAGTGATGATCTGTCCTTTTCAATGAGTAATATGAAAATAATATGTATGTCTGATTACTGGCGATATTGACTTAGACAATTCGTCTGTCAGGCTTTTCCCACTGCAAAGTTACCTTTCTCTGCTTCAGTAAAGAATTTGTGAAGAGGGGGGAAAAATAAAATAAAATCAGCAATGACATTATACCTCAGGAAAGCAATATTGCCCCAAATCCAGAGAAGTAGAAAGAAATAAGGGAAGAAGACGAAGGGAACAAATGGGGAAAGGGAGAGCAGCTGGGGGAAGGAACAGAGAAAAAGAGAGAAGAATCTTCATGATCCCAATTAATGGGGTTCCTTCAAAGACCTGCTATTAAGATGAGATTTTATAAAATACATTTTATGTAAAACTCCTACAAAAAGAAAAAGAGCCTCCCACAGACTCAGCAGCAGGCCTAGCATCCTACTTAAAGAATCATATGCATCAACTCTGCCAGGAGTAAAAAGAAAATCTTTCCCAAACTGACCTGGATAGAGAAGTTAGTTCGAGTCAAACTTTCATAGCAGATGGAATGATTTGGCCTGACACTTTCACACACTCTTTGCCAATGTGAAAATTATAACCAGTGACAAAGAGGCAATAATAACTTTGGAAACTGAAAAACTGAGAGCTAGGGTTTTCTTTTTTAACTACTTAAATTAGAAGCATTTTTCTACGTTGAAATGAGACTTTGAAATTATGGTGACTCAGACGAGTACTTACCCACAACACTTATGAATGCTACAATTAATCCAGTAATTCATTTTATTGATAGTGTACAATTAAGATGCTAAATGATCTGAACATATTACTTCTTTTACTTTAAGTGCTTTACACACATTATAATTAAGCAAAGCAAAGTTAAAATCATACACATAATTAAGGAAAGCAATGTTAAAATAAATGAAATAAAGTTGTTCTCAGTATTCAGTTTAATCTCCATAAAAGACAATTACATATTTTTACAGATGGCAGGGCTTCCAAACCCTTAGCTCGTAAGTATTAACAGAGCCTGAAATCGGTGTTTGATTTCTTTGACTTGGAACAGAATCAGTTCTTTTCTTTACTGAGTATTTATCATAAATAGGAGTTTCTTCTTTCAAGTAAAATATTTAAGCATCAAAACTCTTGTGTTTCTAAAACCATATGGAATAAAACTCTATTTAGGATTCACTAAGAACCATTCCACAGTAAATTGTTAAGTGATAAAACACTTTTCATGATACTTTTATGGCCTGTTGGAAGGCATTCCATTTTTTGAAAATTTAGAAAGAGTATAAATAGACTTATTTTTTAAGTGTGTTTGTTATTACAATAAAGAACTATTAAACTATAACTTTAAAGCTAATTTTATGAATTATTAAACTTCCATCATAGTTATTACACTATACATAACTAAAGTAATACAGATGTGAATCAAGTACAAAATAAAATATATGTCACAGCCAGAATGGCAGATAACAGATGAAGTGTGGGTCAAAGGGGCTTATTTTTCTCTTTCTTTTTCTTTCTTTCTTCTTCTTTTTTTTTTAATCATTCAGTCTTCAGAGATGTTGCAGTGCGTTTTTTGTTGTTGTTATTTGTGTTTTTTTTAATATATTTTATTGATTTTTTACAGAGAGAAAAAGAGAGAGATAGAGAGTTAGAAACATCAAGGAGAGAAAATTATCGATCACAACCAAGGTACATGCCCTTGACCGGAATCAAACCCGGGACCTTTCAGTCTGCAGATTGACGCTCTATCCACTGAGCCAAACCGGTTTTGGCTTATTTTTCATATTATTTTTTTTAATACTTTTAGTCTGATCAAGCCATATAGAATCAAAATGACTGCATCAGGATGCACCTCATGACCAATATGTTTGTATCAAAAGGCTGTATCAATGTGGCCACATAAGCAAACTCTGCTCTAACATAGGATATACAAACAGTAAATATAGACGTAAGGGATTAGCTCCTCCTCCATATTTATCTCCCTTTCTATGTGGCATTTTTCTCTTCAGCCTTGATGCATGCCTTGGTGTTTGGAAATGTGACGGCGATCATACAGAGGATGTACTCCAGATGGTCCCTCTATCACACTAGAACTAAGGATCTGAAGGACTTCATACGTGTCCATCACCTGCCCCAGCAGCTCAAGCAGAGGATGCTCGAATATTTCCAAACAACCTGGTCAGTCAACAATGGAATAGATTCCAATGAGGTAATGTTCATTTCTCATGTTGACATTTTCAGGCAGAAGGAAAAGGCAAGGTGCTCTCGGCTAGGTCTCAGAAGTGAAAGACACACCTACCAACTTCTTTATCTCTTTATTTTTTAAATCCTCTAAAAACCCAATCCATCTTCTTCCATCTGCCTTGGCTTATGTTTCCATGATGCTATTTTAGATTGACCAGTGACTTATATTAATTTGCTAGTTTAGTCAACAAGGTGGATTTATTTTCATTCTTTTTAACCTGCTTTGAAAGGAACCAATTCTTATGGCAGTTGAATGGTGTAATTTGGAATACAGGGTGGGACAAAAGTAGGTTTGAAGTTGTTTATATAAAAAATAATATAATAATTAATAAATAGTACATAATAAACTTTGTATTTTATATACTCCCAACTGTAAACCTATTCCACCCTGTATTAGATTAATTAAATGAATGTTTGCATTTAAAACCAACAAAGTAAAAAAAAAAAAAAAAAAAAAAACATGCTTTTCAGCAAAGGTGTTAGCTGTGGACATCCAGAAATACCCAAGACCACCACTGTATATATAAAAAAAAAAAGTCATATAAATTAAGCAAACATTCCACCAATTACCCACCACCATCACCACCACACCAGTAATCAACATTTTTATGTGATTATTTTATTTCTTCTCTCTTCCTATAATCGTGACACCATATTCCATAACTTCTGCCTGGAGTTGAGTCTTTGTGAGAAGCAAGTCACAATGAGCTGTATGATTTCATTCTAGAATCTTTTATTTATTCGTTTATTGTGTTTCTCTAATCTTCTTATCAGCTTGTAATTCAGGAGCACATAAACTGGGGTCACAGTCATTGAAAATTCTCTCCAGGACTATACATATTGATATTTCCTCTTCTGCATTCTGGTTGGTCAAACAATGGGAAGAACATCCCTATTGACTTGCAAAGCAAATAAGTTAGACTTACCCCAACTTGATTTTTCTCTTTCATCTTTTTTGGCAGCTTCTGAAAGACTTTCCAGATGAGCTGCGTTCTGACATCACTATGCACTTGAACAAGGAAATCTTACAGTTGTCCCTCTTTGAGTGTGCCAGCCGGGGCTGTCTCAGATCTCTGTCTCTACACATTAAAACCTCTTTCTGTGCTCCGGGCGAGTATCTGCTGCGTCAAGGGGATGCTCTGCAGGCCATCTACTTTGTATGCTCGGGCTCCATGGAAGTTCTTAAAGACAGCATGGTGCTCGCTATTCTTGGTAGGTCCAAAGTTGAAAGTTCCATAAAATTCTACTCTGGATCATAAGTTAGAGATGAAATGAGGGTTGGAGGAGGGAGGGATTGCATAAATTAAGAAAATTGTGGCTGCATAGGTAGACTCAGGATTTTCCTTCATATGGGTTTAAACCACATATTGAGTTTATACTATGTTAAGTGTTATATCCAACATATTATTTGAATCTTGCTAAAAATCCAGCTCCCATTTACAAATGAATAAATAGTACTTTAGTATCACAAGTAGTAAATAGTCCCCGTTACCCAAGGGGATATGTTCCAAGACCCCCAGTGGATGCCTACAGAAATACACATACAGTATATTTCTATTCATGTCTTTCCCCACAAATTTGATGCCTTTTTCATCTTAACTAAGCATTTATCACACTCCGTGGCCATAACTTTTACAGTTTGAGGTGTAACAGCAAAACTAGCACAAATTTCCTTTTCTTCTTTTACAATTCCATAGAAAGAAGATTCCTTCTTACCAAAGAGTTTAGCAATATTAGCATATAATTTCCCCCACCTTGTTGAGTGGAGAACTTCTACTGTTTCACTTTAAGGCTTGTCTTTGGTGTATCCAAATTGCCAGCATCATTACTGTTGCACGTTGGGGTCATTATTAAAATAAGGGTTACTTCAACACAAGCCCTGGGAAACAGTGACAGTCAATCTAATCATGAAGACAGCCATAATTTACTAACAGGCAGGGAGCATATACAGCATGGATATGCTGGATGAAGGAATGATTCTCATCCTGGGTGGGAGAGAATGAGACTTCATCTTGCTACTCAGACCGGCACACAGTTTAAAGCTTAATATCAGCTTATTTCTGGAAATTTCCATTTAATTTTTTCAGACCACAGTTGATCGCATGTAACTGCAACTGCACAAGGCAAAACCTCAAATAAGGGCGCGGGACAGGGATACTGTGATAAGAAAAATAATATAATTCTTTCTGACTCCTGAAGCCAGGTTATTAATCATGATGCATAACTGCCCCTTGGTAAATGGCTGGTCAGTTTTTAGAGGCCATTCAAGTATCTTTGTGGAGAAATATTTCAGAGAAGAACATGAACATTAAGTTTTATCTGTGCTAGAAGTAGCTCAAAAGTGATTACGCATTAAGCCAAAACCGGTTTGGCTCAGTGGATAGATCGTCGACCTGCGCAGTGAAAGGTCCCAGGTTCAATTCCGGTCAAGCGCATGTACCTTGGTTTCGGGCACATACCCAGTAGGCGGTGTGCAGGAGGCAGCTGATCGATGATTCTCTCATCGATGTTTCTAACTCTCTATCCTTCTCCCTTCCTCTCTGTAAAAAAGAGTAAGCTCTCAGACCTTAGCTCTCTTTCCCAACTTGCAAGATGGTGGGTGAAAAGAAAACTGAGAAGCCAGATATTAAGGAGAAGAAGCCTGAAGCCAAGAAGGCTAATGATGGCCACAAAGTTAAGGGACCTAAGAAGGGGAAGCCCCGCTGCAGCCAAAATCCCTTCCTCAGCAGAGGAATTGGCAGATATTACCGACGATGTGTTCCCGAAAGGCCATGTACAAGAGGAAGTATTCAGCAGTTAAATCCAGGATTGAAAAGAAAAAGAAAGTTCTTGCTACTGTCACAAAACCAGTTGGTGGCGACAAGAATGATGGTACCCGAGTGGTTCAACTCCACAAAATGCCTAGATGTGATCCTACTGAAGATGTGCCTCGAACGCTATTGAGCCATGGCAAGAAACCCATTAGTCAGCACGTAAGGAGATTTCGGGCCAGCATCCCTCCTGGGACCATTCTGATCATCCTCACTGGGCACCACAGAGGCAAGAAGGTGGTTTCCTGCAGCAGCTACAGAACCGCACAAGGTGTAGATTCACAGATTCTGCCAGAAATCAAAGATGATCCTCTCTTCGCTCTCACCAATGGGCTTTATCCTCACAAACTGGTGTTCTGAATTTCTTATAAGAACCCGATTAAACAACAACAACAACAATAACAACAAAGAATAAGATCTCATTGCCCAGCTGGTATAGTTCAGTGGTTGAGTATTAACTTATGAACCAAGAAGTCACAATTCGATTCTCAGTCAGGGTACATGCCTGGGTGGTGGGCTCAATCACGGGTAGAGGGCTCAGCTGGTCAATGTTTCTATCTCCCTCTCCCTTCTTCTCTCTATAAAAATATTTTTTAAAAGAATAAGCCCTCATAAAAGTTATTATGCTTGGTTTTTCTACCTCTAACTAATGCCTCTTTTTCTCTACAATCATTGTAAACCTGCAGACTCTGGATTCTAGCCAGTAAGCTTCAAGGTAGAATAGAATTTGGAAGAAAGAAAAATACTAATACTTATTTAATTCTTAATGTGAGCTGGGTGTTTTATGTCTATTACCCAACTTAAACCTTGCAACCCTCTTAGGTTGGTGTGATTCTCCCCAGTTAGGTGAAGAGATGGAGGGTAGTAAATGGTGAATACCCATGTTTTTCTTACACTTCCTGTTAACTTCAGTTTACCTCTTAGCAGAAGAAATGTAGGGCTTGCCTTTCAAAATTCTAGCTCAATTCTTGACTCACCATGTTTTATTCCTTCATACAAAGACATGGAATAGCAACTCAAAGAATTGATTAACAGCCTGGCCAGTTCATTATCACTGCTAGAGCGAGGCTCAGTATGGGTGTGTTTTACTTAAGAGAAAATTTAACACTTTTCCTGCCCACTTCTCAACTTTGTGAAGTTAAAGGCCAGTCATTCTATCATTCTGTGAATCTAAATAAAAAGTGACAGTTATTTTTAAATTTGCTTCAAACACTTAACTTTAATCATAAAATACTTTTCCCTGTACTTCCTTAGTGCCACTAAAACTTTTATAGCCTGCCTTTTGACATAGCCTGCTTTGAAAAGGATCTATATAGGATGGGACAAAAGTAGGTTTACAGTTGTCCATATGAAGAAAAAAAACACCTATCTAATAAAAGAGTAATATGCAAATTAAGCCATCACTTGCTACACCCAGAAGCCGCACGCACTAGCCAATCAGGAGTGAGTATGCAAATTAGTCCAACCAAGATGGTTGCAGCCACAGAAAGAGCAGGAAGGAGGTTTGGGATTCCCTGGCAATGGAGGAAGCCAAGCTTTCCACCTGCCCTTGCCAGCCCAGGCCTCCACTCAATGATATGAAGTTTCAATAATAGAAAATAAATAAATAATAATAGAAAATAAATAAATCCCAACAAAAATGATGGCAGCCATGGAGCTGGAGAGAGCAGGAGGCTTGAGTTTCCCTCAGAGATGGAGGAAGCCAAGCTTTCCACCTGCCCTGGCTGGCCCAGACGTCCTCTCCAAGCTACAAAGTTTCAATTATAGAAGATAAATAAATCCCAATAAAAATGGCTGCCGCCACAGAGCAAGCAGAAGGCTTGACTCCACTCCAGGCCCTCACCTTGGCTGCCCCACACCCCAAGGGAACCCCCACCCTGAGCTAGGACACCCTTCAGGGCAAATCAGCTAGCCTTCACCCATGTACCAGGCCTCTATCCTATCTAATAAAAGAGTAATATGCAGATTGACAATTTCTCCAACACACAAGATGGCTGTCCCCATGTGGTCAAAGATCCTGCCCCCATGTTAACACAAGAGGGCCTCCACAAGATGGCCAGCAGGGGAGGGCAGCTGGGAGGCACCAGGCCTGCAAGGGAGGACAGTTGTGGGTGATCAGGTCAGCAAGGGAGGGCAGTTAGGAGTGACCAGGCTGGCAGAGGAGGAAGTTGGGGGCAAACAGGCTGGCAGAGAAGCAGTTAGACATCAATCAGGCTGGCAGGGGAGTGGTTAGGGGCTGATCAGGCTGGCAGGCAGAAGCAGTTAGGGGCAATCAGGAAGGCAGGCAGGCGAGCAGTTGGGAGCCAGCAGTCCTGGATTGTGAGAGGGATTTCAACTGCCTGGTGGGATCGGGCCTAAACAGTCGGACATCCCTCGAGGGGTCCCAGATTAAAAAGAATGCAGGCTGGACAATCCCTGCCCCCTCCCCTGTGCAAATTCCATGCACCAGTCCTCTAGTACAATAAATAACAAGTAATATAAGAATAAACTCTGTTTCACATACTCACAACTGTAAATCTACTTTTGCCCTACCCTGTGTTTTTCCAAAACCTATGGTTTGCTATACATGTAAGCCAAAACAATACACCATTTTAAAACATATGTGGACTTCCATGATTGCAGTTGTTTTGTTTTTTGTGTTTTTTTTTTTTTAATTTAGTAACTAGCAACAATTCTAGTAATGGAATATGAATGTATCATCCATAACATTAGGGCACAATAGCACAGATTTGATGGCTTCTATATAATTATCATTATTCATAAGACATAATTCAATTGAATTTTCTTATTTTTTTAAAAATCTACTTACAGCTAAAAGACTTCATTCACTGTCTCTTCCTTCTGGCCCCAATTTCTTCCAAAAATTATGTTTTTCATGATTAACATTTTCACATATTTGCTGCTACCATGTAACTATCAAAAGTGTTTTAAATGCAAATTGCCACATGATCATTCTAAGCAATAGTATGTGATACTGGAACTAAACCCAAAGAAAGATAATAAGTGATTAATATTCTGTGTGGTTAACATTATTTCACTAGAGGTTAATTCTTTTACTTTACCTATGGGAATATTGTCTTATAGGGCCAATTCAAATCAATACTGACTTTGATAAACTTAGACACAGGACTTCACATTTGATCTGTCAACATTTAATACATGTTCACTCTGCCAACAAAATGAATATATAATGTAGGGAAGAAGTTATCACCAAACAGCTGTCAAGCCATAACTTATTCAAACAACTCACTATCCAAACAATACACAAAGGCATTTCTTAATCTGAAGCCTGGGAGGCAGCTGACACAAAGGCAGGGATTCTTTATGGGGATAGAATTTGTTTGCCTTGTACACCATTTCATGTCCCGTTAATTGTGTTTTCCCACCAATTTCTTCATTGTTGTTTAAAAGAAAATAACAAAGCACTGATAAATGTGCTCTTCACAGGTGGCATTAGTCTGCCTAATTATAATTAAACATAAGTTACTGCTCTTACCTGGATGATTTGTAAATGCATCTCATCAACTCTTTTTCCCCAATGAAAGAATAACTGATTAGCAAACATCAATAATGGAATTCTGAAAAATGTAGACTGTAATGGGACCATCGATATCTTTCTCTTCTTTTAGAAATAAGGATAACAAAACCCAGAACAATTAAGAAACTTATATCTGGGTCCTGAATCTAGACAGTGAGAAATCCACAAGACATTAAACTTGTTGAGAGGGAGAATCATGTTGTTAATTACCAGTGCGCCTGTGTGCCAGGGCTCAACCTGAGGCCCCACACATATGTCAATTATTTCATAAACATTGAGTGACTAAATAAACTGGAATCTTTCTTAAACTGCCACATTAAGCAAGATGATGGTATTGTTTTTATAACTGGTCATTGTGGCTGAAAGACTGATCCTGTGGTAGCTCAAGGTATGAAAGTATGATAACCCTAAAGATTCTATAGATAACAATTGCTTAAAAGAATATGTCAATGCTCGTTGTAGCAAGATAAGTATATCATGATCAATTTTCCTTATAGATTCAGAACTTAAATTGTTTCTGTATTCAAGGCATCCTGGCTGTATTTATATCTGGCATCAGTACCCAACGTTGAGTTTTTAGATTTCTAAAGAAAATGTGAAAGAAACGAAATGTCCAAGTTTAGCAGTATTGGTGATGGCAATGAATCAAACTGGAATTCTTCAACACCATGTGGCTGTTCATTCCCTACTGTCTATAAACAGAGATTTTAGTCTTTTTTCTTTTGCCATGTAGTCTCAATTTCAAGGTTTAAATCTAACATTAATTTGAAGATAATACTTAAATGGAATTCAATTATTTTTAAATGCTCAGCTTTTCACTGCTGTACATATTTTTTATTATCTTAGGTATTCGTGGTTAATTTTGCATTGCTTCCTTTTACTGTCAAATTCTGTAAAACAGACTTTTGTTGAAGCAAGCCTACTGCCTTCCAGGGACGTGGCTTCCAGAACTTCTGAACACACACACACACAAAAAAAATAACAATTTTAAAGTTAAAAATTAATTGAATGGGAGGCAGAGGGGGACAGTTTGTGCTATGACATTCTGAAGGTGTTATTTTCTTGGTGGGTTTTGGTTGGTCAGTTGTTGGTTATTGTTTCCATTTGAAATGGAGAAGCAAAGTGACCACAAAAAGTGAAAGTTAAAGTCTAGGCAAGATGCTATGTGAGGACAAAGCAAAGATGCAGAAACTCCTAAGTTAATGCCACTGTCCTCTGTGAACTTGGTCATATCACCTCAGCTTGTTACCTAAGTTTGTCTGAGAACTGAATGGATTTTTTTTTCCTATTTCTCATGTGGATGCCAAGTGAATGAACAGTTATCTAAAAGAAATCTGAAGCGGTAATCAGTTTTTTGTTAGCATTTACAGCCATGCTCACCTTCCTGCTAAATTAAACCGAGTCAATTCAAGCCAAAGATTTTAAAGGTTCAAATAAATTGCTCAGTATACTAGTATCTAATCAACAAATTCAAGGAAGCAAGCTAGTTCTAGTCAGGTAAATTTTGATAGGCTGGGGTATTGTAGACAAAATAGCAAAGGTTGGGGGAGTGAGGGGCAGAGAGAGCACAGATAACTTGGGAAAATTGCATTAGATCCTCCCTCTCTGAGTGGCACAAATGAGGAGCTTCTGTTTTTCATGACGAAAATTGAGTTTACACACTGCCATGGAGCATTAGAACTAAGAATTGTGTTTTACATTTCTATGCAGTAAGTTTCATTGTCTATAATGTCCAATGGTTATCTTGCCTCCCAACTCTGAGAAGCAGGATGGAGGGCTCCTCCTCCAACATCACTTGTCTGGTAGACACATTTATAGATAAATAAAGTAAACTGAATATGCTAGAAAGCTGATGGTAATACTTATATTATTTTCCAAAGTGCTGGAATCAAAATTACTAATACACCTCTTGATAGTCTACCTCAGAATCACAGAGACTTTCTACACTCAGAAAAATCTCAGCTATTATTTCCTTTGAATGGGTAAAGCAACTGAGACAAAAATGCCAAATGGTTTGTCTAAAGTCACTTACTGAATCCTGAGAGGAGCCTGTCTTAAGCCATCTATGACCTACAATTCCTAACTCTTGGTCTCCTGGTCTTTATCCTCCACAACAGAAATCTCAACTAGAACCAGTTTTTCCCACCAGGAAACATTTGTCTGAAGATATCTTGGGTTGTCACCACTGAGGATGGGGAATGTGAGGTGTTGCTAAACATTCTACTATGTGCAGAATACCCCCCCAACAAAAAATTATTAGACCCCAAGTCCCAACACTACTGAGATTGAGAAATCCCCCACCAGATAAAGGTTCCACTTCTCCTTTTTGTGTAATCTCAGAGAAATGAAGTTACTAGTCTGAAGCTTGTTTTCTTTGAAGTGATATATCTCTTTTTTTCACTGTTTCAAGGGAAAGGGGATTTAATTGGAGCAAATCTATCAATTAAAGACCAAGTGATCAAGACCAATGCAGATGTGAAGGCTTTAACCTACTGTGATCTCCAGTGTATCATCCTCAAAGGACTCTTTGAAGTGCTAGACCTTTACCCAGAATATGCTCACAAATTCGTGGAAGACATTCAGCATGACCTCACATACAACCTTCGAGAAGGTCATGAGAGTGATGTAAGTCTCACTTCTAATTAATGCTGAGACCTAGTAACATGGGGCCTGGGTCATTTACAACAGTAAAGGCACATGTCAGGATAATCTCTGAATGTATAAGGTATGACTAGTTAGCCACTGGGTGAGCAATTAAATAATGAGCTACAAGTCCAACCTGGCATTCTAGAAAGCACAATGACTTCTCTTTAACTCAGTTTCTTTCTTATTTTCATGTGCTTATAACTGGAATCGATTTTAATAATATACTATTGAGCTAGAAATGTGTGATTTCTGAAGTTTTGGATAGAGTATTTGGAAATTTATCTGAAATAGATGGTTCAGAGTTTGCTGACTTTGTAATTGTTCAACACTACACTTGCTAGAAATGAATTTTGCCTAAAAGTCCTTATTTTGTTAACCGCTACCGAAAGTCTATCTTAAAATGACTAAATATGCATAAAAGGATTCAAGCCAAAGATTGTCACACTCAAGACACAATGAACTTTTCCTAAAATTATATATTTGAGGAATGTTTCAGTTTATACAGTTTTCCTGTCTAAATGTGTACTCTACGACATCCTGTCATTAATCTGATCATGAACATGACCTCATTAGACGTGTGTGAGAGAGAAAAATGATTTCATAGCAATGATTGTTGAAAAGCAAGCTGGAGCATGCATAGCATGTAACAACAAAGGCTTTGATCTGATGTCTTGAGCTTTGTCCCAGATATTTGCAATACTCGATTGCTTTCCTAAAGGCTTAAGAAGCTATTGTTTTTGACTAACCTCTATTGTGCAGACATTTTGTTAGTCATTAAAATCTTCCACTTTGAAAAGTAGAGAAAAAATCCTAACTGTGTATTAGTTCATCTGGGTTAAGGATGTCCAGTGACAGTCAATACACTGAAGTTCAAGATTGCGTGTTTTGAATGTGTGCTTCTCTCCACTGATGATAGCAAACAGCAAAGGAGGCATCATATTTATTGGGAACCTATTTATGCTAAGCCCTCTACCTGCCTAGAGCATTTCATTTAGAGCTTAAAATTACTTTTTAAGGTAAGAGTAAATCCATTTTTATGGAACAGAAAACTGATGCAGAATGGTTAATAACTGGTATGAGAACACAGAAATGTGTAGGTGGCAGAGACAGTGTATTCTGTCATTTTAAAATCTGTACAGTTTCTACTAGTTATGTCGTCTCTCCTTCTTGAAGGTACTTTTCATCTCTTCCCATTCAATAGATCCAGTTTTAAAGTTACAGGTTCCCTTTGTGCTCTCCATGACAGCCTAATGTGAAAACTATTTTTGAAGAGTGGAGGTGAGCTAGGGGATAGAAGCAACCAAATGGCAAAGAAGAAATGAGAGAATAACCAACACTCCTCCACTCAGACAAATGTGACATTGGATATCAGCACCTGCTTTCTTTTTATGTGATTACTTTTGAAGGATCCTTACTTTTGATCAAATTTTTTATCCTTTTTTTCCTATTTGCTGAGACATGAATCACATTTGATTTTAAAACTTTAATATCTGAATCGCTTATGGGATTATTTTCATTATTTGTTACTTTCTTTGGATTTTGTTATTGTTGTTTTGTCATTTGATCCCTTTTTATTGGCAGATGCCATAACTTTGTTTAACTGTAGATGTGGCTTATGAAAGAATGTATATATTGTTTTCTGCCAAATAGGGTAGGTTTTCTTTTGACTGGAGGATAGGGTACCAGCAAATCACTTTCATTCTGTTCATGGTTTCTCTTCTGCTTTGTTAGGCTCTTCAGTTTTGCTCCTATTCCCTGGGTGTAGCCCTCACTCCCAAATCATGGTTTTTCCAGGATATCCGCCAAGAGCCTGGAACCACATGACTGCTGAAATCTCTGTTCTGCCTCCCAGTTGCTTCTCCATTTCTCAGAGCCCTACCCTGTGCACACTTAACTCAGGAGCTGGCTAATGCCTCATGGACCACATTGATGAGCTGCCTCCTCTTTGGAATTTTACTCCTCAAATCCCAGATACTTTGGTATACCTGAACTTCAACCTCTATCTCCTCAACAACTACTATTGCTCCTTTCTATTCTACTCTGTTCCACTTCACAATGAAATAGTGAATTCCCTCAGATATGAGCACCATATCTACCCAGGCATTTTTCTGAGGGAATTCACTATTTCAATGCCTGGATAGATATGATGTTCATGTTAGTGCTTCTCTTTCTCAGGGATCACAGCTCTTCCAGTCTTACCTAGATGCTTAGGGTTAGGGTTAGGGTTAGAGTTAGGGTTAGAGTTAGCACGGCTCTCCAGTGCTTTCCAACAGTTATTTTATGTACTTCATCCAGCTTTATAATTATTTTTCCCTGAAGGGTTAGTTCAATGTACGTTACTTCAATATGGGTGGAACCAAAAGTGTAGCTTCTTTTCAGAGGGCTCCTACGAGCTACATATTTAATGGAACTGAAACTTGTCTCTTTATTGTTTTGCATTTCCTAATCTTTTATCACTTGAAACTTCCATGTACATGGCAGTGTCCCAAAAAGATGTTATACACACTTTGAATATTTACAAAATCAGTGTCTATAAACATACAGTTCATTTTCAAAATTTAAAGGAATCTACAGAAATAATTTTTTTAAAGCAGTGGTTTTATTGTTCATATTATTATAAATGTTCCTTCCCCCCCCTCCATTGCTCTCCTCCACCAGGTTCCCATCCCACCCTCTGCCCTTTCCCCACCCCCATTGTCCTCATCCATAGGTGCACAGTTTATGTTCAGTCTCTTCCCACATCCCCCTCTCCACTTTTCCCCAAGAATCATCAGTTCACTCCCCTTCCATACCTCTGATTCTATTGTTCATCAGATTTTTTTTTAATTTCCTTGGTTTTTAGATTCACTTGTTGATAGTTATGTATTTGTTGTTCATAATTTTTATCTTTATTTATTTTCTTTTCCGAAAGAACCCCCTTCAGCAATTCATATAATTCTGGTTTGGTGGTGATGAACTCCTTTAGCTTTTTTTTAATTGGTGAAGCTCTTTATCTGGCCTTCGATTCTGAGTGATAGCTTTGCTGGGTACATTATCTTTGGCTGTAGGTTCTTACTATTCATCACCTTGAATATTTCTTGCCATTCCCGTCTGGCCTGCATGGTTTCTGTTGAGAAATCAGCTGACAATCGTATAGGTGCTCCTTTATAGGTAACTACCTGCTTTGCTCTTGCTGCTTTTAATATTCTCTCTTTGTCTTTTGCTCTTGGAATTTTAATTATGATTTGGCTTGGTGTGGTCCTCTTTGGATTCCTTTTGTTTGGAGTTCTGTGCACTTCCTGGACTTGTAAGTCTAATTCTTTCACCAGGTGGGGGAAGTTTTCTGTCACTATTAGAAATGAATAATTTTTTGGTCAATGCCTGTTTTCATATTGATGAACGTTTTGGTCCAGGCACAGCTGATAATGCAAAGGGAATCGCAAACATCAAGAATCATTTCATTGGTTATTTGTGTGCCCTCAATTCATTGACTGCTAGTTTTGTACTATAAACTTCATTTTTTATGTATCCCCATTAAAAAAAGTCCAGTGGCACTCTAGGATAAATTTTATTTGTTCAAAGTTTAGTCTGGCTTCACCCATAATTTAAAATCAGTTAAATCTGAAAAGGAATAGAAATTGAATTATCAGCTGTTAAAGTATGCATACATTATTCTGGGAGACCCTATATATTCAAGATCCTGGGATGCCAATCCTTCAAAAGACTAGGTAAACTTGGACCACCCTTCCCCATAATCTGTGGGGGGAAGTCTTGCTCTTCCTAAGCATAACATCACTATTAGAGGAGGTTATATCCTCTCTGTCTGCAACTCTGACCTGGTGTCAGACCACTGTGGAGCCCAGCTCTACTCCTTAATGTCCATGCACAACCAAACAAAAATATCCAGTCACACAGGGTTTGGGTGAGTGGAAGCCTTTGTTGAAGGTTGGTCAATGGATTCTAGAAGTAACATTTGCATAACATAAATGCAAATAATAATAAAAAATGTATATTTTACATGTATATATCCCTGTTCTTAAAAAGCATGGGGCCACTCTGTCACACTGTTTAGTTTCTTATTATTGTTCTTGCCTATCTCTTCTCCTCTCATCTATGCACTCTCTCCATCCCCAAATTCTCCATCATTTCTGATACATATTTGCTTAACTATGTCTTTGATTGTCCTGTATGTTTCTTAAATATATATATATATATATATATATATATATATATATATATATATAATTTTTTTTCAGAGAGGAAGAGAGAGAGGGATAGAAACTTCAATGATGAGAAAGAATCATTGATTGGCTGCCTCCTGCACACCCCACACTGGGGATTGAGCCCACAATCCAGACATGTGCCCTGACCAGGAATCGAACAGTGACTGCCTCATTCATAGGTTGACATTAAACCACTGAACCAGGCCAGCCAGGCTCTTTTGGCTTTATAATTTTGCCTTCTAGATGTCGCCTTTTACCACAAGTAGCATATAACCTACCAGATGACATAGAGAATTACCAGAATATTTTGGGTAAAAAGAAGACTGATAGTCCACCCATTTTGAAATAAATATCAAAAAACATTTTAAGAAATAGTCAAAACTAAAACATGCGTGAAACAGTGAGATATGACAACTAGAACTGTGATAAATTACATAACGTTAGAATGACAGCTCATCCAATTCTCTCAGGAAAAATCATTAAAATGCATAAAATATATTTTGAGTTTGTGAAAAGTCCAGCTAACACTGCTTTGGCCTCATGCTAATTATGCATATTGTGCACCCAGTGTATTTTCTATATTTGCCCTGATTTATATCTCCTGAATGGCCAATAATGACAGAATAATTTTGCATCTCTCTATGCAGTTTGAGAAATATGCTTCACTGCTTCTCATGGTAAACCCTTTAAAATGATTTTAGCAAAATGTTGATTGTAAAATTTTGTTTTCATTAACACAAGAATTTTGAATTTGTGATAAGCAAATAAAATGATTCAAGTGTATGTACAATATGTGATGTAAAAATTAATAACACTGGTGATCAGATATTGATATGGCTGCACATAAACATCCTATGTGCTTTGCACATGATAGACGCTGACTTAATAGTGGAGTGGTGTTTGTGGAGCAATGAATGGCAATCGTTGTTGAAAAAAAAAGATAAGTTTTCCAGTTTTACCTTACTGAGGGGTTTCTCAGTGATGAGAGCCATCATATTTTAACTGTGTTGACTTCCTTGTTTTTCCCCCTCAATTTTCCATTACTGTCATGTAATCTGATCAGCATAAGAAAATAAAGTCCCCTTCCTCAGTCTCTCCACCTCTTTAGTATGTGGAGGAATATTTCTTCAATTTCCTGAGGGTCAGTGAACTCTAGGTGAAGGTCTTTGAACTCCCATCTCCAAATATAGAGGGGTAGGTATCATGCATAGTCTCCCTGACCATGACAAGTGAAAAGTGATATAACAGTTCTCTTTGCCTCTATTCTTATTCCCTTGTCACCCACTTTCCTCAAGGCTAAGGATCCCTCTTTCCAAAAACATAAATTGGATCATGTCATTCTGTTACTTAAAATATTCCAATGGATCCCCCCATGGATTGTTAAAATCCATACATCTTACCATAACTTTCAAGATCCTATGCATCCCACCCTGCCTGCCTTTCAAACTCCTCTGATGCCATCCAGTGCCCAGCACCATGCTCCAGAAAACTCACCTACTTTCCCTTCCTTACGCATGCCAGGCTCCTATCTGCCTCTCCTGCCTTAGGGCCTTTGAATTGCTATTCTTTCTTCCAGCAATGCTACTCCCCTATTCTTACCTCTCCCAGTTATCCTCTGTCGTATCACTTTATTTATCCTTTCCATAGCATTTAGCAAAATCTGAAGTTATTTTATATGTATATTTTCTTTTTTGTGGTCAGTTTCTCCTACCAGAATGTCTATTGTATAAAGGCTTTGTCATGCTCCATTTTATACCCTCCATGCCTAAGTCAACTCCTAGTGCAGAATTAATCTTTAATACATATTTGATGCTTGAATAAATAAATGTCAAAAAGTTTACTTGGCCTTGGTACCTATATGAAATTTTGAGAAAATGAATAAAGTCCTCAGGGCAGCAGCCTAGAATGCCAGTAAATGGAGTCTAAAATGAAAAGCTAAGGGAATTTAGAATTATATTTCTTAGACCTAACAACGCCAAAAGAGTGTCAATAGTAGAATTTGAAAGAACAGCTAAATTGAAAAACAGCCATTTTTTACTTCCCCTAAGTTCAGGACAAGAGGTTTTCAAAAGCCACAGGACAAATTTAAGCTGAAAAATAGGGAGAAAGCTTTACAATATAGATAGTGTAATTCTGACTGTTTGATATAGTAGGATGTATTTAGATGAAAAAAAATCTACTTTCAAACCTAAGCTAACACTCCTTTTTGGTAGAAATAGATGGACTATTACAACACTAATAACCCCAGAAAGTAGTGAATCAATACTGTCAGCCATTGAATTGGGTTGAAGGCAAAAAAAAAAAAAAAAAAAAAAGGCCAGCCTGAGAATACTGGTAAGTTTTGGAGCAATTCAGAATGAGGACACTAACTGCAGGCAATAGAAATCCAATTCAGAAATTAGAGGCAAAGATTTCTTGAAAGAATTCCAAGTATCTCAGCAACACTTTCTTAGAAACCAAATCACAAACACACGAGAAGAGAGGGAGGGAGGGAGAGAGAACACAAAAAGCATTGAGCATCATGAATGAGCTCACGTTTCATCTCTGGGTTCTCCTCTGTGTAACCTTTTGTCCATCAAATAGCATGATGTATGCATTGCAAAGAGGTCAGCCACATTTTGGAGATATCAGAGCATTTCAGCTTGTGCTTACAAGTTAACATTGAGCAGTTAGCTTTTTAAACTCCTTGTGGGGAGAGAGGGGTTAGCTGAGTTGGGAAAGTCAAAGGATAAAAGGCTCCCTGCCACCCAATGAACAAGACAAAAAGTCTTTCCCTATTTCCCTGATTGCTTCCATCCTGCAGGGAACCACCTCTTCCCCCACCTCCCCCACCCAGTGCACAAATGTCATGCACTACACTTCTAGTATACATATAAGTTCCTTGAACACAATAATTATAGTTTATTCATGTTTGTAATGCTTTTGCTAGTGAAATTGATGGCAGATAGTATATGCCTGATGAACCATTATCGGGATTTAATTCATTTACTTATATATATTTTTATAGTCACAGAATAATAGAACTTTACGACTAGAAGGAACCATATGTACCATCCAATAAAACTCAACTTTTATTTTGATTACAAAGTGTCTTAAGGGGAGAGGAAAAAATTTATTCACTCACAGAACTAAAAAATCCAACCATTGGTTAGTTACGTAACTTGAGGGAATTATATGCCTAAAAGAGGCAGCCTATTCCCTGCGCACAGTCAAAACAGACTTTCACTTTTGGGTAACATCTTCCATCAGCCACACCAAGCATATGTTTCAAATAAGATTCAATCAAAAACATCAACATGTATCTCATCGAGTTTTCATTTCTCTTGTCAACCAAATAGTAGCATATCTACTGGCTAATGTTTATTAAGTATGATTATGAACAAGGCAATTTACTTATATTACCTCATTTAAATTTTAATTCTTACATTATCCTGAGAGATTGGATTATGTCTTTTATTTACAAATGGAAGAATTGGGGTGTACTGAGTGTCTTAGCAGTCCACTGCCTTAGATTACAGAATTGGTAAAAGAATCAAACAGAATAAAATTGAGTCAAACTTGCTCCGGCCAGGTGGCTCAGTTGGTTGGAGCACTGTCCTGTACACCAAAAGGCTGTGGGGTTCAATTCCCAGTTAGGATACATACCTAGGTTGCAGGTTCAATCCCCAGTTGGGCATATACAGGAGGCACCTCTCACATCTCTCTCTCTCTCTCTCTCTCTCTCTCTCTCTCTCTCTCTCTCTCTCTCTCTCTCTCTCTCTCTCTCTCCTCTCTCTCTCTCTCTCAAATTAAAAAAGAAGAAGAAGCCTGTCCTCAGATAAGGATGGAAAAATAAATAAATTGAGTCAAACTCTGGTATTCTGAATCCCAACCAACACATTTGTCCACTAAAGCACTGTACCACAAATGAAAACATGACTCTCCTAATACAGGCTGATTCTCAGGCATTTGGATTCACAGCAGAAGCTAGACTGAGTCCTCAGAATCACACTGACTTTAATCTTATTAACCTTAACACTATTACTTGTCATGTCTCATCAAAAATCCATGGTGCCTCACTACCATTTCAGGAAAGATATTTCATTAAACAACAATTCAGACAACAGAGCTATTGTAGTTTGGCCATTCAGCTTATCCTCTGTCCAGTATTAGTGTTTTTATTTGCTCATAAATCCATCCTTTTATTAAATAACCCTGTGGTCATGGACTAACTCAGGAAGAATTTCTTCCCATTCAAGTATGTGCTTTTTAGTCTGCTATACACATCATTGCTCTTCATCCTTCCCTTGCTCCATGTTTAAGAATAAATTTGTGAAATCTCCACTGCATCATGATTTCAGTTTCGTCGTTGTAAGAAAGTGAAGATCTTCTTACTTATTGAAATAAAAATCTCTTTAGAATATGAATATATAACATTTGCCAACAAATAAATTCCCAGCACTTCCTGTATGTACACACAGCACACTCATACACAGACATATAATTATGAAAAGGGGTAAAGAATATAAGGGGAAGAATCGATATTTTTAGAGTTTTGTTCAAAATACTTCATCTGAGAATATGTTTCAGAAAAGTTTCAATATCCTTTTTATACTGTTATTTTTTTTTGTGTTCAAAATTTTGATTTCCTGGGACTTGGAATAATCCTGAACATTTTACTGCAGAAAACATTGCACTGTTTGGGCTCTGCCGGTCTGATAATGTTTCACAGGTCATCCTTGGGCATGTGGGACATTCCTTCAGTTAGCCCTCTAATCCCCAATACAGACTCAACTGTTACAGTATTGATTCAGTGGGTAGCATGATTAAAAGCTTTTGTAAAGGAGCAAAGTTGGTGAAAATTAAATTTTTAAAAAAAAAATTAATTACAACATCCCAGGATAAACATCTTTAATAGTGCTTTTCCTGTGAAATTCCCCAGAAGGGTGTAGACAGCAAGGAGGGTGACATATGGCGGCGACAGTCTGCTTACACCGCAAGCACAGTCTGTGCTCAACAGGCAGATCTGGAGGCCTCCACTCTCATCAGATTCGAAGCATCTTTTGGTTCAGCATTTAATCCTGCGTTCTAGGACACCAAAAGAGCTGCAGCTTTGACAGAAGGAAATAGCCAGGCAGTCAGAAATCTGAAGCCAAGAAGATGCCAAGTTTCGGGGATAACTGAAGTACTACCTCCAAACTGTAAATTGGCAGGCCCGCGTGCGGTGAGAATGACTCTGTACAGGTGGAGGGAACCAGGGAGCCGCATCTCTGGCCAGTGAGTTGGGATTTACAGGATTTGGTTTCCATGTCATGGAGGAGAATGATTGAGGAAGATTCTGAGATAAACATCTGCAAGATGCTAAGCTTTTAGTGATGTGGTAATCCCACTTACATTTTTCTACCCTGAAGATTAAGGTCTTTAAAAACAGAGCATATGGTGACCGATCTGTGTCACTGCCTCGTGCCAGCATTCATAAACAGTCTCAAGTCTGACAAGTGCTAAGGAAGCATATTTATATTCCAGATTATACAGTTTATATATTTCCTTGAGGCTATTAGTCACCCTTCCATCTTGAAAGTACCAAATGTTAGCATCCAACATGGAAAAACAACAACGAGATTCTGCCAAAAAGAGCAATGAATGCTAGGTATCGGACTCACCACGCACACACGTTGAATGGCTTGGGACAAGTTGCTTTCCTTCAATGGACCTCCAGTTTCTCATCTCTAACCTAGGTGATCGCTAAAGAATTTTATCAGTTGGGTCAGACAACCCCAAGTCTCAGTGACTTAATACAATAGGTAGAATAAAAGACTTATGAGTTCTGTCTCATTCATATCACCATGTACAGCTGGTGGACAGATAGAGGTGATTAAGGGAACCAGGCTTCCTCTACTTGGTGGCTCCATCATCCCTTAAGCCAAAGATTCCTCTGGAACTCAAATCTGTCCACTAGATCTCCTGAAGATCTAATGGCAATTTATGGGGTGGGGAGGGGAGTGCATGACTTCTGTGGGACTCCACATGCCTTATTTTGGAAGGATATTTGTTATTTTAAAAAAATGTGGTGTGCCTACGCAGTTCACTAAGGCCAGATATATTCCTTCAAGCATCCAACATCACCAGTTTCCTGCAGTCCCCAAAAAAGCAGACTTATCAAGCAAAGTTCAATCCAGTAAATTGGACACATGAAGGGCCAGATTTGGTTAGCACAAACAAATGTAAAAAGTTATGAAAGCATCATCCTTCTAATAGAGTCACTTACGCATATTTGTGATCTTAGAAATAAATTGGAAAGGAAAGGTTGTACTGAATAGAATCATGTGTATACATTTCATGTATATAACTAAAAGAACAATGTCTTTATATGAATCTATAAATGAGTTAGACAGTTCTATAAATTCAGAATGACTTCACTCTAAATAGATATGCCTTATTCACTATTTAAAGTTCATGAAGAGCCGAAACCGGTTTGGCTCAATGGATAGAGCGTCGGCTTGGGGACTAAAGGGTCCTGGGTTCGATTCCGGTCAAGGGCATATCCCCAGTAGGGGGTGTGCAAGAGGCAGCTGATCGATGACTCTCTCTCATTGATGTTTCTAACTATCTCTCTCCCTTCCTCTCTGTACAAAATAAAAAAATAAATAAATAAAATAAAGTTCATGAAGAGAAGTCCCTCAATGGATATCACTGTGATTTTCTTTTTCCTTAAAATATTTTATTGATTTAGGGAAGAAAGGAGAGGAAAAGAGAAAGAGAGAGAAACATCAATGACAAAAGAGAATCATTGGTTGGCTGCCTCCTGCATGCCTCCCACTGGGGATCAAGCTCACAACTCAGGCACGTGCCCTGACTGGGAACCGAACTGTGACCTCCCAGTTCATAGGTCAACACTCAACCAGTGATCCAACCAAATGATCACTGTGATTTTTCCCCAAACTTGGGAACAGCCACTTTGTGACTAGGCTGCCATGTGAAAACTGTAAAAGCTTAGCCACATGATGTAATTTCAGGAAAGGGCTCATTGCTTTATCTCTCCCCACAAACCTCTTCCCTAAATTTTTAAAGGATACAGAAAAGTGTATTCTATGATAAAAGCTCCAACTCAAAAATTGAAATTTAAGAAAACAAATATAAAATACACACACTGTATAAATAAGTAGAGAATGAGAGAGAGAGAGAGAAAGAGAGAGAGAGAGAGAGAGAGAGAGAGAGAGAGAGAGAGAGAGAGAGAGAGAGAGAGAGAGAAGCAGTTCTCTCTTTAGGTGAGAACATTATTAGGAAAGAGACCCAGAGAAGGAAATGAGATATATCATACATATCTTATCTGTGACAATATTTGTTCTGGGAACTTCTTAGAGCACCACTGAGGCAGCAAATATGCCAAATCAGACACATTTCTTCCTAAATTTCAATGGCTTGTAATCCCATTGTGAAATTTCACAAAGACTTGTTTTTAGTCGATATATAATTAGGCAATAGGATCTTCCTTACAGTGTTCCACACCTCACCTTCTAATACAACAAAGCTAACATAAGAAGCTTGGCCTCACATCTACTCACTGTGAGACAGTCTTCCTCACCTAGAAATCATTGAATATTTGGTAGAAGTATGAATATTATGATGAGTAATATTCTTCATGTTCAAGTTTCAAAGGTTTTTCAATTAAAAAAAAATACATTCATTTGGTGGCACAGAAGCTGCCTGTGACTCCACTATTGTGGTTCCGTTTCGGGCCTCTTAATTCTGTGACAGTGTGAGCATAACGGAAGCTCAGATGAGAGAAGTAGCTCGCTCATTACATTATTCCGGTTCAAACACTGCCTTTGACATGGAGGGCTGTCCAGCTTTTTTGTTACAGTTTGTATAATCCACAATGGACTTCCTAGACTGCAAATTAGGCATTTCACATTATCTTTAAAAGTGGCATCAAGAGTTGTGATGCACAAGCCACTCACACCAAATTAGGCACCTTTCTTCACCGGCCTGCTTTGGAACCAAAGTACTCAGCATGTATTCTGAAGATCGTATGAAACCAGCTATTGTGTTTCCTTACAATTACAGAGTAGCTGTTTCTATAGGCTAACCGGGAGCTATTGTCCCCTCATCAGAAGCAGGTCATTGAGGGGCATGGGATCCCAGCTCAATATAATGAGTTTAAACTGCAAATTCTTTTAGCATGATTACCTGCTGACCTCCCAAATCATTGATTTGGTACATGGCTCCTTAGGCCTGAAATCTGTAAACTGTGTGTCACTGCCAAGAGACTTCTGGTTAGATTGCTTCATGTGATAGGGTGCGTTTCTTTCTAGATTGACATGAACCACATATTAGCAAGTAACTCTCTCATCCCTCTAAGTCATCCTGCATTTTTCAAGTGTTAAAGTAGTAATGAACTCTTTGGAGTTTTCTTTTCATTCCAAAACCTTGATATTCGTGCCTTTGAATTCAGAATAGAAAGTTATAATTGTACTTGAGTGCATTTGTATATATTGTCAATGTCTTATTGGCCGTATTCATACCCATAGAAAACTTAAAAATGTCTTATTTAAAAGGAGTAGATAAAGAAATTGAGAGAGAAAAGAACAGAATGTCAAATGATGACTTTCCACCTACTTTTGTGCAAAGAAAATTGTGTTTCTGTGGCCCTTCTGCTAGGAGAGAAGTTTGAGAAAAACTGGTGTTTCAGAAGTTTATGGCCTCTTTGGTGAAAGTCTTCCACATCTTTTAGTTTCAAGTTGTACAAACCCATTTTTATGAAAGTTTAGATATTCATGACCTAGCTAAGAATGCCCTATTCCCCACTGACTCAATTAAAAGAAAACTTTTCTCTGTAATCATGATAGCAATAATAACATAATTATCACTTATGAAGATGAATTGCCCTTTATTCCTGACACTGGAATTAACAAATGTAATAATGTGAGGACTAGATGCAAAGCACCAGGCCTACCGCGGGAGCTCCAGAGAAATGATGAATTCCATGTAGAAGTATCTTTGAGCTCGCTTGGACACTGAGCAAAGCTCACCCTCCCAAGTTAAATATATATATATATATATATATATATATATATATATATATATATATATATATATATGAACTAGAAGTTATCGTTGAAATTAAGTGGTGGCAGCCATGTCCAAGGAATATTGAGGGGATTTGATCCCTTTAGGAATCTTGTGATAGATGAATGTGTGGAGATGGCAACTGGTGGGCAACAGAACAATATTGGAAGGTGGTAATACAAGGAAATAGTGTCATCATGTTAGAAGCCTTGGAATGAGTATAAAGAATGGCTGTAACCGAAACCGGTTTGGCTCAGTGGATAGAGCATCGGCCTATGGACTGAAGGGTCCCAGGTTCGATTCCGGTCAAGGGCATGTACCTTGGTTGCGGGCACATCCCCAGTAGGGGTTGTGCAAAAAGCAGCTGATTGATGATTCTCTCTCATCGATGTTTCTAACTCTCTATCCCTCTCTCTTCCTCTTTGTAAAAAATCAATAAAATATATATATTTTTTTAAAAGAATGGCTGAAGTTATCAGAGAAATCAACTGCTTCCACAAGTCCCCTCTCCACAGCACAGTTTACTACAATATAAAAATTGAGTCCTGTCCATTTTCACATTGAACTTTTGTTAAATAAACTTTTACATTTCTCAAAAAATAATAGTAATAATGTGAGGACTTTTTTCACTATAAATTCTATGTGAGAATTCTGGATGGATAATTAACTTGAAGTGATGGGACACACTGCCCAGCAGGCTCCAAGTGCCTTCTCTCCCTGGAGAAACAAGAGAGTCCCGAAAGTCATGGCACCACCTAGTGGTTACATCTGGTAGAAATGTCCTGCTTTATGGTCAGATATTATATTATAGAAGCAGGAAGATAGGTGTGAACAGAAAGGATGGGGACAGTTTCAATGAGACAATTGAGAGACAAGGGCCTTTATTACTGATAATAAATTGGAAAAGGATGGGTAGTTTTTGAAAAGTCTTACTATGGGTTATTAAATATATTACTTTTAGGGTTCTTGAGAGACAGACAAAAAGATAAATATTTGTAATGCTTTTGATTGCTATATTGCATTACTCTTAATGTGCCACAATGCCAAATGTGGCCAACTGAGCTTCCAAGATTTGTTCAATTTGCACACGTATATCTAATTTAATGTTCAAAATAACTCTAGATCTTATCATCATTATTAAGAGAAAGAAAGGAAACTCACAGAATTTTGATTGACAGTAACCAGGACATGGTTCCAGCTAGTAGAACAGCTAAGGTAGTCAGTCACATGCCCAATTTACCTTCCCCATCCTCTCCCTCTCATGCTGTCAACAGGAGGATGCCAGGACAAACCTGAGGCCATAATGACAGGACCACAAAATAGAAGCCTGTGTCCCTGAATCACTACTTAAGAGGAGAACTGCTTGACATACATCAAACATGAGTGAGAAATAAAATTTGTTTTAAGCCAAGGAAATTTAGCACATTACTTGTTACCTCGGTATTATCTATCCTATCCTGAATAATAGGCCTCCCAAGTTTACAAAGCTAACAAGTGATAGGACCAGGAAAATCCCGACTCCTAACCACTATGCTATACAACCTCCTAAGTGGGTCCCCGCCCCCAGCACACAGGCCTTTGATTATAATGCACATGGAAGAAGAGTGTTTTTGGTGATTCCTACACTATAGCTCAGTAGCTGATTCTGCAGCTCTAAAAGTGAGTAAATGTTAAATTCAGGACTCAACTACTTGGTTGGTGCTTTCTACATCAGAGTGATAGTATTTACCTGGGGGAAGAAAATTCTCCTTTAAGTCTTAATAGTTTGTCATGACCTCAAGGCTCAGTGTGAAACTGGGCAATGTCAAATTCAGCAGTTTTTTTCATTGACGTCTCATTTCGGTTTCTAAGTTATATAACCAACAGAGCAGACAGCAGAAACTATATTATCCGCGTAGGATTTCTGACCAGCTTCAAAAATCTCCTCTTTAGATTAGATGGTGGTGAGCCCTCAGACTTGTTCAGTGGAAAATGAATTTCCCCTGTTCAAAGCCTAAACTTTTCCCAAAGGTTTCTAGTTATTCCTCCCATCTGCCACCCGCCCTTGGTGTTGTTCATTACATATTGGCACCTTCACGTGGGTCTAAAAGATAAAGAAGTAGATCAGAAACAAAAATGAGATCTATTCATTTTCTACTTGCTTGTATTAGATGCCAATTACGTATGGTTTTTATAAGAGTAGACATTTTAACTATGTGAGTTATGGGGTTATGTGTGAATATCCTTCATTCATATTATCTTTATCCCGAACAGCCACCAATACTGCTTATGTTGCTGCCCAGTGAACAAGATAAAATACGTGCTGATCCCCTTTTTGTCAATGAGGACATAGTATATTCCTTCGATCTATTTTGTGACTGAATCAATGTGGCATTATTAACAAAGCAGAGGATACCATGAATCAGCCAGAAAGAAGAGCCTTGTAATTCCCGTCTCATTTCCCAACTGAGCAATCAGCTATAGATAACATGCCTACTAGAGCCCCTTAGTATCTTATGAGATTCCACAGTTGAGAGGACATTTGCAGACTCACACAGGGACTATAATTCTGACCTGTGAGGCAAGCAAAAAATGGAAATAGACTTCCTCCCTTCGTGTGGGTGGGACTCAAAATTGGGCAAGACTTCCTTCCTAAAAACTTTCAAAAACTTTGAGTCTTATTCTAGTGGCTGGAACAAGAAACTACAATTGATAAACATATTCCATCCAAAGGTTATATCCAGAACTGCCCACTCACCCCCTGCCTGGGGAGAGAATACCTAGAACTCATCAGATTTCCTGAAAGATCTGGGACTCAGAGAAGGTTAAAGAGGTGGTTGAGTAACTCAGTGGTTGAGTCTGCTTTGTGGCAATCATCAAACCCTGTGCTTAAGTAAAATCCACAGTACATCAAGCATTTAATCTTTCAGCCTAAGTAACAGCATTAACAGCTGGAGAAGGTACCTGAGAAAACTATGATTCTGTCTACGATTCACTGAGAGTCAGGACACATGGCTTCTGGTACAAGTTCTGCCACTAACATGATGCATGAATTAGGCAAGTTATTTCATCTTCCTGGGCTGCAGTTTCCATATCTCTAATTAGGGAGTTGGACTACCTCAGAGGTTATAAATCTCACCTGGAGACCTGGACCCCACCCACCAACAATTGGAAGAGACTTGCTGGAGTTGGTGCCCTGGAATCTGATTTTTTTAGGAAGCGTCTCAAAACATTCTGTTATCTGCCAGGTGTGCAAAGGATTGTAGCAGACATTCCTTACGGTCACTTCTGGCTTTAAAAATTAAACTCATATTCTCTGCACTTGGCAGACTCTGAATCAGCATGAAGTGTTAAGTCAACAGAGTGAATATATTGTGATATTCTTCTTAAATGCAAATGGTTAATACTATATGTAAATGAAATAATTTATTTAGAGAACCTACCACAATAGTGTTCACCAAACAATGCACACTTACTTCATATAATTGCACTGAAAATTAATGGACGGGAAGCATTTGTTAAGGTGCTTATCCCATAATGAAAACTTTATGTATCCTATGCACATAGTGACTATAGCAACAATCATGATTCTCACTCACATCTAACTTCACAATTTAAAAAGGTTTGTTAATATAAATTATGTATTCAAGGTAAAAATAAATAAATAAAATGTAATGAATTGATAGATAATAGGATGATGATGACAGGGACATTGGTTTGATGACTGCCACAAAGCAGACCCAACCACTAACCGTTAGAGAACTTGTTACTCAAAGTGTGCCCCAAGGGTCAGCAGCATCAGTCTTACCTGGGGAGAGTTTCAGGCCCTATCCTGGACCTCCCCAATCAGAGCCTGACTTTAATGAGAGCCCATGTGATCTGCATTACACACATAAGTTTGAGAAGCACTGATTCAGAAAAAAAACAAAAAACAAAAAAATGGGATTCAACAACAGAATGCAAACCAAGGAGCTGGGAATCACACCAAATCAGAGGGTGCTAAGGCCAGTGCCTTACACCTCAGGGGGCATCTCTGACCTGCAGCTGTTCAGGGCCCTGCATCCACTCTTTTGCCCATCTGAGCTATAACCCAAAGCCTTTCGTGTCTACCACAGTAGCAACAGCACCAGAACTTTGTTTTATTTTCACTTCTTTAATCATTCAGCTGTTGTAAATGTCACCATTTGGTGCATTATTACAAACCTTATGTCTATAATATTTCTGATCAATGACTATCTAGGCACCTAAACAGATATAAAATAGGTTGACTGTTTTGATAACATTCAACATTGATGAAACATACTATATTTTCACAACAATAATGGTTCCAACATTTGTATAAACAGCAACAGATCTATTTCCCTAATTGTCTAGGAAAATAAAAGCAACAGTGAGCGGGTGACAGAAATACCAAATAAGTCTCACTTACTAGGTGGATCATTTTCAACTGCAATGATTTTTGGGTTTTTTTATGTGAATAAAATTGTTAATTTATAGTGTGTAAAATGAAAAAGTCTTTTTAAGCACGAAACTATGTGAATGAGACCGGAAGCATGTTTTCAGATTATGTCATAATTTTCAGAGCTTTTTATACATCATGGATAGTGCATGTTCTTTAATGTGCTTCTCCACAGATAGTATCACATAGTTTGATTTTATATGTCCTGAGATCCAAGCTTAAGTGATTCTACATTACACATTTGTTTTCACATTTTAGTATCTTTGAAATCAAGATCTGTCTTTCAACTGATGGCATGTCACTGTGATTGGCAGCATTTTTTTTTATCTTTTACAATCAATGTGATCTTTTTCTTTCTTTCATTTTAATAAATTAATTGGGGTGGCATTGGTTAATAAGATTATATAGGTTCTGACTGTACATTTCTATGCTCCATGATCTTCCATTTCATTGTGTCTGTTTCAATCCCTTTTTTTAAAAAATATATTTGTATTGATTTTGTTGAGAGAGGAAGGGAGAGATATAGAGAGTTAGAAACATCGATGAGAGAGAGTCATCGATCAGCTGCCTCTTGCACACCCCCCACTGGGGATGCGCCTGCAACCAAGGTACATGCCCTTGACCGGAATCGAACCCGGGACCCTTCAGTCCCCAAGCTGACGCTCTATCCACTGAGCCAAACCGGTTTCAGCCAATCCCTTTTAATAGTGCTTTGTAGTTTTCAGTATATAGGTCTTTCATGTCCTTTTTAAGCTTATTCCTATATACTTTATACTTTTTGTTACAATTGCAAAAGGAATTTTTTTCTTTCATTTCTTTTTCTGAAATCTCATTGTTAGTATATAGGAATGCAGTGGGTTCAATGGGATCTTAAATTCAATTAAATAAGGGATTTGGATCCCCAGTAAACCTAATCCCAGTTTACAAGGAACATCATAATGAGTAAAACAAGTGGGACAGAAAGAATACATGACTCCCACCTGTATTCAAGTAAGAAGGAGAGATGGTTAAACAAAAAGAAATGAGACTGAATAAGTTTCCATGGATTTCTATTTTCACAGAGCCAGAGGAAAAAATCGTGGAAGATGAAAGAATTTAGCAAAAGGGTAGCAAAGTGGAATAAGAGAGATGGAAAACAAAGGAGAGTGAATGAAGTATCAAGATGGAAAATGTAGGCAATAAGCCACGATTCTGATCATTGTTCCCTAGGTGCGGTGTCCTATACCAGACATTCCATTTTCTGCTCCCCATCTCCTTTTTTTCTTTTTATTTTTATTTTTTTAGTAACACACACTGGCCAATAGAGCTCCTTGAGTGTGGATTGTAGGAGGTGTTTTCAGCATCTTTCAAGATGCATTTTCTGTTCTCTGGCCTACACAGGTGGATCAATCAACCCCAACACTCTCTGAACCCCCATCTCTTTCCTCTCCTCCTACATTTCACCCAGTCCCTAAACCACCTGCTAAGGTTTAAATCAGCAATTTTCACCCAATGTGCCACAATAATTTTTAAAACATGCAATACCTGACTATTTAGTCAGCAGCACTGACCTCCTTTTCCCTTAGATTGTCCAATTAAAAAAAAAAAAAGACAACAGCCAACACAATGAGAGCCAATAGTGTGAATGAATAAAAATTATACCTATTTTTTTGTCAGATCAGCAAAAAAATATATATTTCTTGGTGTGCTGAAGAATTTTAGTAATTAGTTTTTGTGTGCCATTAGATGAAAAATGTTGAAAATTTTTATGAAGATGCAAGTTTGAATGATTGTTACAACTTCTACTTTGTTTGTTGTTTCAGGTGATATCAAAATTATCAAACAAATCTACAGTCTCACAGGTATGGCTTTTCTCTAAGAGAAAAATATGTATATAAGATCTGTAGGATTCCCACTAAACCTGTTCCCTAATACACTTCTCAACATGAGATGTGGTGACAGACTTTCTTCAGTTTGCAAATAGAGAAGCATTGAAACTCATCTATTTAAGGGGTTTTGTTTGTTATTGTTGAAGAGTAGGTTGTTACCAAAACCTGACAAAAGTAGCAAAGTCGTGAGTTAGTAATCTTAGAGACACTTTCATTGTGTTTGAAATTAGTAGCCAAATGTTTTCTTATGAACATCCCATGGAGGGCACATGTGATTACCCATAATGTAAAAAGTATGGTTCAGAGGTATTTTGGAAGTAGTCTCACATGGTCTCTTAAGAGATTCCAAACTTTTAAGAATCCTCTAATTTCAAAGAAAACTTTCCCAAGAAATAGTTATTTGCCAGATCTATTATCTAATAGAAACAGACTCATAAATATAAAGAACAAACTGATTATGGCTAACCGAGGGGAGAGTGAAAAGGTAAAGAGACAGAAAAGTACACATTGGCAGTTACAAAACAGTCATGGGGATGTAGCATACAGCATAGGGAATATAGTTAATAATACTGTAATAACTATATATGGTGCCAGATGGGTTCTGGAAATATTAGGGGGATTGCTTCATGGAGTATATGATTGTCTAGCTACTATACTGTACATCTGAAATTAATACAAAATCATATTGAATGTAAACTGTAATTGAAAAAAATTTGAATAATAATCCTTTGACAACAACCCTGTAAACAGCTTTTTTTCTTGTTCTGTCCTCTCCTTGAAACAGAATCCAAATTTCACACACTTGCATACACACACAGACACACAGAGGCACACAAATACATCCAATCACAAAACACATCACATTTTTTTTTTCTTTGTTTCATCATCCTCAATGTACGACTTCATTCTTTAAGATGTCCTTATTTTCTAAAATGACCACTGGTGAGCCATTCATTTCATCAATATTTTTCAGTCTAGAAAGTAAAGGAATGTGAAAGAGCAGGATAGAAGCTCCCCTCTTTCTAGACATCTTCCTAAAAGTTCTTTATAACCTGTTCATTTACATGCTATCATCCCAGAACCTAGCCTCATTGCCAAACCACGCAGCAAGGGCAACTGGAAACAGTGACCTCTGGTCAGTGGAACAATTATGTAACAAAGGGGTAACAGTACTCTCTGGAGCACCTGCCCTGATATAAATACTGTTTTTATTTTCTTCATGATTATCATCGTCTCAAGGGCAAGCATTTACTAAACACTTGCAATGCATATGGCTAAGTGTTTAACTTCCATTGTCCAATATCTAATTTTTCTCTCATACCATTCCCAATTCACATGCTTTATACAATTCTATTACTTGACCAAGGTTATAGGTAATAAGTCACAGGTTATAGGTAATAGGCTTCTAGGGCTGGAATTCAACCACTGGACTTTATTCTGCTTTTCCTTTAGTCAAGAATAGGTTCAATGAAATTTAGTCATTTTTGAGTGTGAAATGACTATCCAAGCAAAATGTCATGAGCTAAATTAGAGGTTCCTTTCACTAGGGAAATAAAAACCTTACTGCCCTCATAAGAGCATTTGTCAGGGAAAGATGAAGGGGAGGGTCAGAAGAGAAGGAAGAGGTCTACCCTGACCAGGAATTGAGCCTGAAACTTTTGGTGTATAGGATAATAACCCCAACCAAGCCACACCAGCCAGGGTTCTACGGTTGAACTTTATGGCAGTGTATGCATAGGTGGATCCAGCTACACAAGGTAAGTGGGAGTTTCTACAGTAGATAGATACTGAAGAAAGTAACTGGTATTCCTGCAGAGCGATTGCATGTAGCTCTGAGTATCTAAAAATCTAATAAATATGTGCCCTGTCTGTAATGATGGTAGTTGGGAGAATTACCTCTTGATTTAAGAAATGTCAGATGCCTTGTTCACAAGAGTCAGTATCTAAGCAACTTTTTCAAGGCATCAAGCCTCTGTGACAAAATGGATGAAATTTAAACTTGTAGAAGAACAAACACGATAGGTTATTAGTCAGACAATTCTAGTATAGCCACTAGAGCCTCCTAGAAACAAAGGAATAAATTGCCAGTGCAAATGTAAACAGAAGTCCAATTAGAGAATGCACTCATTGTTTTTCATTTCTTTGATAAGTTTGCCCTGTTGTGTCTTTAGCTGGGTGAGCTAGTTTTTCTATTCTACAATACTAGTATACAAATGTTCACCTGCAATTCATGTGGAGCTTTTGTTAAAAGTGCAGCATTTTTTAATGCTGTGAAGAACAAAAAAACAAACAAACAAATAAAAGCAATACCATGACTATTCCAATAAATAACTTATGGCTTCACCATCAATTAAAATAACCATACGTAGTTGGAAAGATGAGTCTAATACCATATCCTCAAGAAATTTTGAGGCACTAAGAATAAAAAAATACAAATATATATATATATATATATATATATATATATATATATATGTAAATTAACCATTTATTTCACTTAGCACTTAAACTAAATAGGCTATTGCCTTTAAGATTCAAATTCATTCTTTTATTATATCTATTGTTATAAGATAGCAAAATCTATATACATCAATAAACCAACTATTTAGCCAAAACCGGTTTGGCTCAATGGATAGAGCATTGGCCTGTGGACTCAAGGGTCCCTGGTTAGATTCCGGTCAAGGGCATGTACCTTGGTTGTGGGCACATCCCCAGTAGGGGTTGTGCAGGAGGCAGCTGATTGATGTTTCTAACTTTCTATCCCTCTCCCTTCCTCTCTATAAAAAAATCAATAAAATATTTTTTTAAAAAACTATTTATTAAAATGAAGTAATAATGAGAACTTGTTGAGATTTAAATAGTACTAGTAGGTCTTTTCAGTTTCTCTCATTTTTATTGAAAATTATTGATGGGTAGGTATACTAGTAAGTGATTGTATCTTCAAAAGAAAACAAGGCACAGAAAAATGAATTGAGCTTTTGGAGCAAGGAAGCCATGTCTGGGGCAGAGCTATAAATATTTACAGTTAACTCTACCCACAGCTACTAGTTTAGCCTTTGCCCTCTCTACCCTGACCCTCCATCATCACCTCAATTGTCCTTTCCCCTTCTCTCCCTTACTTCTTCTTAGCCTATAAGGTTTAATGACCCCAGTCAAGAGCCCAGTGGTACTAGGATGAGGCATGGCAAGACTTTCTCCTTCCTTTCCCAAGGCTCTTCAAGGGAGCAGATGGAATGGTTTTCTCCATTTCCTACCAACCAACTCAGAAAAGGGAAAGCAGGAAACAGTAGCTGAGGACACTGCTGATCTTCTTCCATCTATGAGATCCAAATAGGAAAGATTTTCATTCTCAAGGATATTTTAATTTTGCTAGCTGATCTCCACATAATGTTCTACTGAAGACCTTGTATATTTAAAATAACAAAGGCCAAGAACTTCCAGTAAAATTTAAAACGTCTTTATTCCTAATAGCATGCCATTATATACTATCATAAGTGGCAGGTTGATTAAAATCTAGGTGCAAACTTTGGTAAAGTACACCTTTCACACTGCTCTCCAACAAGAGAGTTTAAAAGACCAAGAGAAGAGTTGGTGGGCTAATCCCAGGAAAGCAGAGAGGTTAGGCTAGGAAAAGTCATAAGTGGAGACACTTTTTTTTTTTCCTAGAACCATTTCTCAATGGGGGAACTTTTAACACCTGGATAACATATAGCAAAATCTTGAAAGTCTTTCATTTTGATGAGAAGTAAGTCTCTAAGAGATTGGACTCAGTTCTGACAGAATCTCCAATGTAAATGATATACCTCTCAAGAGGTCTTTGCAATTCATACTAATCTATATTATCCACTGATTTAGTCAGAGCCCAAGGGAAATGGCAGCATCAACAGGAGACTGCCGTCCATTGTGGAAGATGAGGAAGATGAGGAGGAGGAGGAAGAGGAGACCGCCTCCCTCTCTCCTATCTACACGAGGGGATCCTCCTCAACACGAAACAAGAAGGTGGGAAGCAATAAAAGCTATCTAGGTTTAAGCTTGAAGCAGCTGGCCTCAGGAACAGTGCCATTTCACTCGCCTATCAGAGTCTCCAGTTCAAGTTCCCCAAAAAGCAAACAGGAAGCTGACCCACCTAATCACAGTAAAAAGAAAGAGAAGAACTTGAAATTGCAACTTTCAACCTTGAATAGTGCTGCACCCCCAGACCTCAGTCCAAGGTAAGAATCCACATCATCTAATTCTTTCCCAGGTAAAAATGGCTGCCTTTTATTCAGACCAGAACCTGGCTAGTAAATTATTCAGCCTTCTGGGTCTTTCTAGTGCACAAGATTCTAGCCTGGATGTTTCAGCTTTCCTGAGTTTTTTGTGTAATTTTTCCTCTATATGGAGGTATGTGCAGATATGAGAAAAAATAAGAATTTTGGTAGGTTTGGGGTTTTTTTAGAATAAATAGTTTTAATCATATTCTCAAAAGGATTCAATACAATACAATCTGAACTAAAAGTGTGAACCAAATAATTTTACATTTTCTAGTAGACATATTTTTAAAGTAAAAATAAAAAAGTGGCCGGGACCGATTTGGCTCAGTGGATAGAGTGTCAGCCTGCGGACTGAAAGGTCCTGGGTTCGATTCCGGTCAAGGGCATGTACCTTGGTTGCGGGCACATCCCCAGTAGGGGGTGTGCAAGAGGCAGCTGATCGATGATTCTCTCTCATCAATGTTTCTAACTGTCTATCCCTCTCTCTTCCTCTCTGTGGAAAATCAATAAAATATATTTTTTAAAAAGAAAGAAAAGAAAAGCCGAGACCGGTTTGGCTCAATGGATAGAGCGTCAGCGTGGGGATTGAAGGGTCCCGGGTTCGATTCCGGTCAAGGGCATGTACCTTGGTTGCGGGCATATCCCCAGTAGGGGGTGTGCAAGAGGCAGCTGATCGATGACTCTCTCTCATCGATGTTTCTAGCTCTCTATCTCTCTCCCTTCTTTGTACAAAATCAATAAAATATATTTAAAAAATAAAGAAAGAAAGAAAAATAAAGAAAAAAAAGAAAGTCCTCAAAAAAAAGTGAAATTAACTTTAATAATATATTTTATTTAAAACAATATGCCCCAAATATATGGTCATTTCAAATGTAAACAATATAAAAATTACCAATAAAATAATTTACTTTTTTTACTGAAATCTTCAAAATTCCGTGTGTATTTTATACATACAGCATATCTCAATTTTCACCTGCCACATTTCAGGTGCTCAATAATCTTATAAAGCTAATGGCTGCCATATTGAATAGCATAGCTCTATAATATCTAGAATTTAGAAATTTAACAGAATATTTTTAAGTCTTTTAGAAACTTTGGAACCCATGAATATAAATTCACAATTAACCAATTTCCTTTATCTTAAACAGGATTGTTGACGGAATTGAAGATGGAAACAGTAGTGAAGAAAGCCAGACTTTTGACTTTGGCTCTGAACGAATCAGATCAGAACCCAGAATTTCTCCTCCTCTTGGAGGTAAAGATATTTAGCCTTCTCTCAAGGGGAAATATTTCTTTTTAATTTCTAATGTTTGGCATTAGAAGTTAAAAAGAATATTTTCCATGTCATAGGACTGACCAATGCCATGGAATAATTTGACTTGAGTCTGTGTTATCTCCAAGTTATTAAAACACCATTTGTAATTGCTCCTCTGTCCAGGTTAGATGTCCTGACATTTACCAGCCAAGGTAACTGATGTTGTTAGAAGACTCAATTTTCTGAGTTTCCTAACACACCATCAGAGGATGACCATGTTTTCCTATTATAAATGTAGACTAATCCACAAAAACACTACCCAGAGGAAATGCTGTGTTGGTTGCGCACTGTAGGAACATTGGTTATATTTAACCAATTTATTTGGTGAGAGGTTATGTACTTGCATTTTGTCAGAAGATAAACAACTTCAGAAGTATGTAAACATTTTAGAAATGATGAAAAACTGTTTGAAGTGCTAACCTCTAGTGATGGTGAATTAATGTAAGGGGTAGCCCCAAACATAGCTCAGACTCCTCTCTCTCCCTTTCATTCTTGAGTTCATTGGCCATAAAAAATGAATCTAACAACATAAAAGAGGCCAGAAAGGACAAATAAATTATAAAGAAGACACCCCTATAGTTAAGCATAATAAAGAAGTATTAAATAGGTATAAACTATCTAAAACAATTACCAGCAAACTACCAGATGCAAGGCCAGCAATCCCCTGCCAACCCTCTCCTCTCCTTCATGCCCAGCTGATATCTCCTCCTGCTAATTGGTAAATCCCACCATGAACAAAGCCAAGCCTAAGAAGAACTTTTGAATGTACAGTTCTGAGGGTATGTCTTGGTTGGTAGAATACCAATATTCTATCTCAATCAACAGTTGTTTTTCCCAACACTCATCATCTTCTAGGGTAGGGGTGTCGAACTCAATCAGAGAAGGGGCCAAAATCTAAAATCCAGCCTAAATCGCGGGCCGAATGGTTTACTGAACAGTCATAAACTGACAATGTCATAAACTGACAGCGGAGTGCAGTGATGACAGCGCGGTGCGGGCCACATTGCAAGGCCTGGCGGGCTGGATTTGGCCCGCGGGCTTTGTGTTTGATACATGTGTTCTAGGGAAATGGGAGGGTCCTTGTAAGACTCACTGATTGGGAGGGGAAGGGTAATGCAGATGTCAGTCAACAATCCTGATTAGTGTATTATTTTGACTTACATGTGCTGCTATTACTCTGCTTAGGGCAAGGGGCACAGAAATCATAGTTATAGTCAAATTGGTGCATTTGCCATGAAAGCTGTTTGTGGGGCTCATTTGGAAGTTTTCTTTGTTGGCTCACCTGGGTCTGGAGATTCTGCACAGAACCTTACTGTGTCCATCCACCTATTCCCACTAACTTCTTAGCTTCCTCTTCCCCCTTTTCCCATCATCGATCCCTACACTCATTCATTCAAGCAACACATTTTCTTGATTCTATATCCTACATCTCTCTCAGTTGTAGGACTTTCTATCCTTACTGCCTCCACCCTTTTCCTTGCCACATTTATCTCTTGCCTGCATTGCTACCAAAGTCTCTTCTCTTATCTCATACTTTTCTTTATATAAACATTTTTAAAATATAAATTGATTCCGATTACTCCCTATTTCCCTTAGTATGAAATTCAAAACTATTGCATAATTACTTTTCAAATGTCTCTTTTCCCTGCTAGATTCTAAGCTTCATGAAGGTCAATTATATTTTATTTATTCATTGCTATCATCTCTAAAGGAGGCCTCGCCTGTGGTATATGATCTCTCATCATTCATTCATTTTGCATAGCTTTGCAAATTATCTCTGCAAAGTGAGTCCTTACTACTCTGCCACTTCTGGTTGTTTTGAATGAAATGTTCTCCCACAAACAAGTTTTCTACCTGCAATTGACCAAAATTAGAATATTAGAATGATCATAGCATAATATACATATATCCTTTCTACTGAAGCCAACAATGATTCATCTGTACTTTTGTCCCTGACAGAAATAAATGCATTTGGAAGATTAAGGTAGAAAAAATAGAGATGAGAGAACCAGGAAATTGGAGAAATTATCTTTTAGCACGACATGGGAGGAGACGGAAAACCTGCAGTGGAGATTAGGAATAGAGGTGGGAGGAGAATACTCACATGGGCAGAGAAATCAATATTTAGTGGGGAGGGGGGGGAATAAAAAGGGAAAAAAAAGAACATCCCTTTTCTATGGCTTGGGCAGTGGCTGTAATATATATATTTAGAGAACTGTTAAAGAAGAGAAAATGTGACCTCTTGCAACATAGTGGTGATTATATTCAGACAAAAGGGAGGATTGCCATGTTTATACTCAGTCACTACAGTCACAGTCACCACCCTGATGTGTGCCTGGTTCCAAAGAGTGTATCGTGTACCATGCAGAGGAGTACTAGACACTTTCCCAATCTCAGGGAGACAGAAACTACAGTACACAGACATCAGAAATCTCTAAAGGCAGTAACTCAGGCTTCTTTCCCTAATACTATTGACCCAACTCTCAAATGTGATATTTATTCCTAAAGGACTCATTCTGTGTGTGTGTATGTGTGTCACTTTTCAGACCCAGAGATTGGAGCCGCTGTTCTCTTCATCAAGGCAGAGGAGACCAAGCAGCAGATAAAGAAACTCAACAGTGAGGTATGGAGCTCTCATTTCTTTTAGTCATGCTGGAATGGTAAGAGGAGAAATGTTGTAATATTGTCATTACAAATAGGGGCTCTGCTGTCAGACCACCATGGATAAACTCCCACTAAGACTCATATGAGCCGGCACTGGTTTGGCTCAGTGGATAGAGCGTTGGCCTGCGGAGTGAAAGGTCCCGGGTTCGATTCCGGTCAAGGGCATGTACCTTGGTTGTGGGCACATCTCCAGTAGGAGGTGTGCAAGAGACAGCTGGTCGATGATTCTCTCTCATCGACGTTTCTAGCTCTCTATCCCTCTCTCTTCCTCTCTGTGAAAAATCAATAAAATATATATTTTTTTTAAAAAAAGACTCATATGAGTTATGTGACCTTTGATAAATCACTTTCCCACTCTCAAGCTCTGATTCCCCATGAGTAGAAGGGGATAATAATTATGCTTATCTTGTAGTGCACTATGAAATGGAGATTATAATTAGCATATTAAATATATTGATATTTGGTTTAATTGGGGCTTTTTCACTTCTTTCGTGTACTTTAGTTTTTAATGGGTTAAAGCAAGATATTAGTCCCCAGATGAATCAAAAGTAATGAGTCATAGCAATCAAATGTCCTGAAACTTTGTTCCTTTCTCTGACACATATCTGCTGTGTAACTCTGAACAATTTAACTCTGTGAATCTTATCACCTATCCTTATAAAATAGGTAATTTTTTTAAACAACCCTATTGAGATATATTTCACCTAATATAAAATTCACCCATTTCAAGTGTACAATTCAATGATTTTTAGTATCTTTATTGAGTGGATCAACCTACACCATAAATTAGTTTTAGAATACTTTTACCTTCTCAACAAGATCTCTCATACTCATTTATAATTAATCCTGTTCCTACATCCAGCTCTAGAAGCACATTTATCTACTTTCTGGACCTTCTGTATAAGTAGAGAAAGTAATTTCTGAATTACTGTCTTAATTTATGCTACCCAATCCCCAATATAATAAAATTTGGAGAAGGGGAAAAAACAGATTTTGAAATAATGATTTGGATGCAAATAGCTTATTAGGGATGTGATTCAGGAAGCAAGATGAAGGAGTAGAGAAGCAAGGCAGAAAAGAAATGAAAGCAAAAATATACAGGTGTGTTAATGAGATAATTAACTCTGTGGGCAACTGGGGTGCAATCCTGCTGAGAAGCACTAAAAGATGGTAGGACAACTCAAAAGTGTACCATCATGAGGCAAGGAAAAGTAGAGTTGAGGGTGGTTCCTGGGGGATTAACTCTCCAGGCTTCACTGCAGAGAACACTGGAAAGACTCCTCAGACAGGAATATGGTGACCTTCAGGATGGACCTGGGGTAAGGACATGTGGGCAGGCACAGAGAGTATAACAGAATCCCTTGCAAGGACTCAAGTTTTTTATTACATGATGAAATTTTAGCAGAAAATGTAACCAGTTGATATTGATGAGATTTGAGAGCAATTAAATTCATATCATTATAATCATTTTCCAATTATCTGTAATAATGGAAGGCTGGGTAGCTGGTCATCAAGTTCAAAGGTTTTTCTTAAACCTGTATTTCTTCAGCTTAGTGAAAGTTTATGTTTTACTGCCATCTCTCCTTCTGAACCTATCTTCTCTGAGACTGTCACTAACAAGAAGTTAGATGACCCAAGGGCAGATTAACAAAATAGGCAAAGAAAAACTAAATAGTGGGGAGATGGAGGGGATAATGGGGGGATAAGGACACATATGTAATACCTTAATCAATAAAGAAATTTTTTTTAAAAAATTAACTAGAATGAAAGTTCTTCAATTACAAGGGCTTGCTCAAACACTGAATCACCCCCCCAAAAAAATCTCTGGCTAAAAACGCACCCCCAAAAGAACGCAAAACTAAAACTAAACACCCTGTTGGAAAATTGGTCATTAACCTTCTACCCAACAATTTCTTTTCAGATACTGTTCTTGACTAAAACCACCCATTAATACTATTTGAATTCTTTGCCCTCACATTTGAGATCATTTGATGGTTTAAGAACTGATTGACCCAAATCTTAGCTCAAGTATTGGACTTAGTGATTATTCTTGAGGGGAGGGAGGGAGCGTTTATATCTTCACTCATTGGAATGTAGGTAATTTCCCCAATTACAGCTGTAAATCTAAGTGCTACATGATTTTCCTTTGATAATGTGAGCCAGTGGTAGGTGTGTTAAAACAGAAAACTACTTGAAAAACAAAGTATTTCCCCAATGTGATTCTGTATTCATGATTGCTTTTCCAGTGAGATGGAATAAATCTTTCTTATCTTGTCATATATTGAAATAAAAAGAGCAAGATAAAATACCAATGATCCAATTTTCCTTCCCTAGAGAATTAGTGTTTCTTTATAGAAAAATATCTGATTTCATCATGGCTGAAACTTAAGTTAAAAAAAAATCTTATCCTTTACACATAATTTAATTTATACATAGCCTTGACCCTTTGGGTAGTGCATTAAAACCCACTAAGACAGGCAGAATGAAAAAAACAAATGGCCTTCCCTCTGTAAAATTATTCTCTATTAAAACTTCCTACTTGTCTTTTCTTCCTATCTCTTACAAAGTAATGTTTACATAGCAAAAAAAAAAAGTCCAAGCCTCATTTTTTTTCCATTTCACCTATTGTCTACTGCACACATATGTGGTCATTTAATTGCTCTGTTGTTTATTCTATTCTTTTAGGAGTAAACAAGAGAAGAAATGACAATAAATGTGGGATGTACTGCATGACAGTAACTGCAGCCAAAAGGTCAATCCCCAGTATCTGTGAGGCATGCTGAGCATTGTGCACAGCTAAGAGCATTGCAGAAACCCCACTTTGGTATTTGCCAAACAGCTTAGGTGTAACACAATTGTTCACTGACATGTAGATTTCAAAATCGGCTGGTTAAACATTGAACAAAAATCAGAAAAGAAACACTATTGGTAATAACCTACTTTTCCAGAACAGTTAGGACAGTTTAAAAGATGTAGGACAGCTGCTAATATTAGAACACTTTAGAAAACATTACCATTATTTTACAGCAGAGGGGGGAAAAGAGTGCCATTCGTAGAGAATTGTTTAAGAATAACAACAAAACATCACTGTGGGGGCCATGGGCTGTGCAGATCAAATGCTCCATTTCTGAAAGGGTTTGTAGAGAAGGGTTAGTGCTTTCTCACTTCTGAAACCTGGCTGGTCCAGACAGACACTGTGGCAAAGCCTGCCAGGGGAACCTGCACGCTCTGCTCCGGCAGGCGCAAGGCATAAAACACACCGGGAGAGGAAGGAGAATAAGCTTTGACACTTAGGTCCCTGTGACTTCAGCAAAGTGTTCGTCTTTCCCAAGATTCCTCCTCTCTGAAATGGTAATAAAACCTGTAGTGGAGGATTGTTATGAGAGCTTAATACCAAATTCAGAAAGTTATTTGTCTTACCCTTTACAACTCCATATATTGTAAATTAACTTATGTTTAGCCTGCATTGACTAAATACATTTTCTTTTCTTTTTTTTTATGTTTTTATTGATTTCAAAGAGGAAGGAAAAGGGAGAGAGAGAGAGAAACATCAATGATGACAGAGAATCATTGATCGGCTGCCTCCTGCATGCCCCTTACTGGGGACTGAGCTTGCATTCTGGGCATTTGCCCTGACTGAGAATTGAACTGTGGCTTCCTGATTCATAGATCTACACTCAGTTGCTGAGCCACACTGGCCTGAGCTATATGCATTTTCTTATGGACCGCTTTAATGACAAAACAGCTATTAACATGTTGTGGAACCATATGGAAAGGACTGGGCACCTTTCAGATGTTATCTAAATCCTTATCTTCCTTTTTTAGTTTATGCTACTCTGAATCACTGCTTGGTTTTTCCCCCAGTTTATATATCAGGAATTTATTCACTTTCTTATTTCAGGTTCCTTCTTGATAGTCTCACAAAATTCTTGATTTTTGCTTTTACAAACTGCTTAAAGTTTATTTCAAGTACAAGGAATTGGCTCCAACAATTATGGAGGCTGAGGAGTTGCAAAATCTGCCTTTGGCAAGCTGGAGACTCGGGAGGGACACTGGTATCGTTCCAGTTCAAATCCAAAAGTCTGAGAACCAGGAGAGCCAGTGGTAGAATTCCAGTCCAAAAGTCAGTAGGCTCCAAACCAAAGAACAGCTGGGGCTTCAGTCTGAGTCAGAAAGCCGGAGACCACCTCCCAGCTTAACAGTCAGTCAGGAGGAATTCTGTCAACCTTTTCGTTCTAGCAGGCCTTCCACTGATTTGGATGAGCCCGCCCGAATTACAGAGGGAACTGCTTTAGTCAGTGTTACTGACTCAGATGTTAACCTCATCCAGAAAAAGCCTCACCAGCACACTCAGAATAATGTCCCGTCACCCCATGACCCAGTCAAGTTGACAAACTGGCAAATACAGTTAATCATCACATCCATCAAATGCCTTCAGTTTGTCAATCCAGTGGCCTGTTACAATGTTCAAACTGCTTTGGTAGAAATAATCCTTTCCAGAATTGACTTAATTTTTTTTTAAGAAATAGATTCCTCTGTGGCAAAGATGCCATGGCTCTTTTTGTGGGACAAAATAAAACTTTTTTTTTTTTCAAACTCCAGAATTCTTCCAGAAGGTTATTTCAGTCTTACGCTTTATACCTTCGTGTAAGTTATATGTTTGTGTGATGAGAACCAAAATTTGGAAGAGCTCTATTCTATTTTGGCACCCATTACTTTGCTGAAAGTCTCATTAAGTGATCTGAAGCCCTTTGTTTCATATGACACTTGAGCGCATTGTTAACTTAAGAGATATGAAAAATCTATTCTTATCAACTTGGCCTCTGGTATCTTACAGCCCAAACTCTTGTTGCTATTGAGACCAATAGAAAAGCATCTGTTTTTCAGAGACGACTGTGTTTGCACTGCACTTCATAATTTGATCATGCCCTTTAAAAATAGCTATGCCACTCATCAATCTTTTTCTAAGGCTTTAAATGAACATTTTATATCGTCACTAAGACTACAAGCCGAATTTCAATTTTTATTTTGTGCCATTAACATCTTTTAATTTTTCTTTCCTCATTTTCAACCTCCTCAAAAAAGTCTAGTGAATGTTTATGAAATATTGAAGAGTCCCATCTTTCAGATAGGCCCTGTCATAGGATAAATTATACTGATGTAACAAACTCGGAATCTCATTGCTTAGCATTCATTTCTTGTTCAAGCAAAATGCCTAGCACTGGTCAGCACAAGGGGGTACCACCACCCAAACTGTTACTGATTGGCTATGTTGGCAATCATTTGGCTCAAAATATATACACATAACCAGAACTAATTTCATGGATACAATTAATTTCAAGAATCAAGAAATTATAATCTTCTGTGACCCCAGAAGAAATGAAGAACTGGAAATTGGCAAACACTAGTAACAGATAACAGCAGCATTCAAAAATTAACAGGGAAACAATCTCTTTTCATTTTGCTCAAAGTTGTATGCCAAAATATCCCCAATTAAATGTATCATACAATATCCAAGCAAACAGATACAGATAATGAAAAGCCTTCTGCTCAAAAACAGTGAGAATCTGTTGTCAAGATTATACTTAAGAAAGTAGTAAATAAGTTTTATTTTTGTATCACTAGATCAGTTCAATGAAGCTGCCTTGAGTCAAAGAAATTAAATGACAGGTTTTTCTTTAATTAAGAGTTGCTTTACTACTTTTCTAAATAGCTTTGAGATACCAGGGTTCTATCACTTCACATAAGGAAATCTGCGTAAGTAACAGCTTATGGTAAAGTTCATTCCTTGGTTCTCTGATTAGTGTTATCACTGTATATTCCCTTGACAAATAGTTCAAATGTAACACACTAATAGAATTGCCAGAACACCTCAAGTTCTGAATATACAGTCTCCTTTCTTCCTCATCATGGTCATATATAGATCTTGACCATCAATTCTCAAAAGCAAAATATAAACAAAGGCAATACGTTCACTTTTTGACATAGAAAAACAAAATCAATTTAATTGCTGGAAAACCATTCTGCTTTTTTCATTTTAATACATACACATTATTGATGTTAAATGCTATATTTTGTGGACACGGGTTTCTAAACTGGAACATATCAAACTAATTTATGATTTTTAGAATGCTTTTTGGTGATTTTCCAGTTCTCAAGCCTCTTTGCATAGGCAGATTTGTAGCTCTCACGAGGGTTTCACTGATAATAAATAAATCTCTTAAAAGAAAAGAAAAAAGAAAAAACAACTGGCCCAATAACCATAAATATCTCTATGCCTATATTATGGTCTTGAAATACAATTTCCCACTAAAATATACCAGAGTGTCTTGGATAAGTGACAGCCACTATGAGGTCTGATATATGCATGATGAGTCTGGTGAACACCTTGGTATACCAGATAGCAATAAAGCTATCAAACACACTAGGATGATGTCAAAAGAACTCGGGAGCAAATGTGGAGAGTCTTCCATTGGCCAAACTTGGGATAATTTGAGATTCAATAATGATAATAAATACAATGGATTAAAATACATAAAACAGATATCAAATACTCCAAGATGGCAACTGAAGAAACTGATTTCTCTCCTCTGATGGACACACTGAGTGTGCACCTGTACACAGAGCAATTCCCTCTGAAATACAGAAACTAGCTAAGTGATGCCTGCACATTAGGCCAGTGTTTTTCTACCTTTTTTGGGCAAAGGCACACTTGTTTCATGAAAAAAGTCACGAGGCACACCACCATTAGAAAATGTTAAAAAATTTAACTCTGTGCCTATATTGACTATATATAAAGTAATTCTCTTGAATAGGAATCAAATAAACACAAAGAAAGTATTTTATAATTACTTTATTATGAAATATTAAGTAAACAAAATAGTGAAAAATTATAAAATTCTTGTCTTGTCTGCACCTACGGCACACCAGGCAACATCTCGCGGCACACTAGTGTGCCGCGGAACAGCGGTTGAAAAACGCTGCATTAGGCAAATGAGAAAATAACCACATGGAAACAGGAAAGGCTGATACAAACTCATGCCATAAACTCCACCCCTGGCACATTGCCGTATAATCAGGAGGGAACCCCCAATGCCCAGCCTCTCCCTAAGAGTGAAGGATATGGACCACATATAGAGTGGCCCCAATTTTTAAGGCTCCTGAGGAGTGGGCCACAAAATACCTAGCTTTAGAAACCAAAGGGGCTTACAGGTTCACAGGACTGTAGCAAAAAATAAGTGGTTTTTAAATGGGTGCAGTTAGCACCCCTGTGGCTGTATACCCAGGCTCAGCACAGAAGGAGCAAGCAAAAATGCCTAACTCCCAGTTTCTTGTTGATAGGGTTTGACTGCATATTTTCCCACCCGCTGCAAGCTTACATGTAGGTACTTGCTGAGATCCTACCTTTTTGGAGAAAGATGGGTGTTGGCACACCCTCAAATACTGAGTGCCACCAAGAACAAAGACAGCAGCTTTGACAATCACAAACACCATACATCCTCAAGACTCTACATAAGAAAAAAAGCAAAACCTCAGAATTAATTCTGTGAAGTTGCAGGATACAAAATCAATATAGAAAATCAGTTGTATTTCTAAACGCTAACAGTGAAAGACAAATTAAGAAAACAATTCCAATTACGATAACATCAAAAAGAATAAAATGCTTAGGAATAAATTTAACCAAGGAGGCGCAAGACTTGTACACTGAAACTACACAAATATTGCTGAAAGAAATTAAAGAAAATCAAAACAGATGGGAAAACTCAACTATAGACTTGCCAAAGGACTTGAAAAAAGCTGGTTATACTAAACTTGAAACTCTTACTGAAGGGTCAGTACAGGAAGACTTAACCAAAGGGGCTACATAGATCATAAAGAATAGAAACTAATCACGTGACCCCACGGAGTGCAGACCGGCAGCATTGGCACCTCCTGGGAACTTGTTAGAAATGCAAAAATCCCAGGTTCCACCCACACCTACTGAATCTGAATATATACGTGTGTCAAGATCGCCAGGTGATCCGTATATGCACCAAATCTTTACAAGCACTGTCCTATACAGTTGGTATTCCAGAGGAGACGGACTTTGTTTGGTGCTCACTGATAGCAGGGAGGATCCCTTAGCGAGCCAGACAGCAATTTGGATACCAATCAAACTTTATCACAGGAAGCAGGAAAATAGATGAGAAAAGCAAAGAGTTGATAAATAATGGATTACCATAGTACAACTCAAGTAATAAAGTTGTATGTCCAAAGGCCTGGGCTTGCAGAAATTCAGTGAAAACACTGGAGTAATCACTTTCAAGACTCTAATTGGTCATTTTGTATTGGTAATGCTAGACTTGTAATTCTTCTCTTGTTATCATTTAAGAGGCATCCGATGCACCTGCAAAAGTAAAACCCTGGGTACACTATTCCTGTGTGACCTCAGATAAGCCGCTTCACCTCCCAACAGTCTAGTCTCTCCAGCTGTAGACAAGATTTACAACTTGAGTTAGTAATGGGATTGACATCCCTCATCTGGATAAAATTTATGCAAGCGCCGACTATAATTATTATTTTAGCTGACAGATAAGAAGACTGTCACTTGTGTTTGAATGCTTTGTGAAGCAAAAGACACAAGGATGAAATTATGCCGATCATCCTTTTTGTTTTGCCTGCTTGTGGAGTTTGATTGAACTTGTCTGAATCCTATGATAAATATGCAACATAACAAAGGATTGAATGAGACACCATTTAATTACCTTGTGAAAATGTATATGTGTTCGTGGCAGGGGAAGAGAGTTGGTGTAATTAACACCCCAGAATTTAGGAAAATTGTGTCTAGCAGAAAAATGTGTACATGTTTGGCAAAAACTGAGTGATGGGTCAAGAACTCTTCAAGCTAAGAAGATTATATTAACAGATGCGTTCCCCATCTGCTCGCTGAATGCACAAAAATGGAAATCACATTTTCTTCCCTATCAACACAAGTTCCAGTTATACTCAGAGTTCATGATTCATACCACTCCAATAGGCAAGACTGAGAAGTGTAAAACCTGAATAATATAATATGAAAGGAAGCTATTTTCTCTGCGAAATGAAAGGTACTGTCAAAGACACATTCTGGTCTTCTTTATGAAACTCACACTCCTATTTCCAAAAGGCACATTGTAAACAGAACAGCGAATTGCTGTTTGCGCCTAATGCACACAGTCTCCCTCCTAAAAGCTGGTAGTGCAATGTTCCCGGGACAATAGGTCACCAGCGCCGCAGATGGATTCTTTACACCATGTACTAACACAATGTTTTCCAATCTCTCCCCGTTTGAAGTGGTGGGGACTCCCATAAGACACCGAGCTCATGGGAAATTACCTGCTAGAGTTACAGAGACCCTTACTTCTGTGTCTTGCAGTGCTATTTAGGGGAGACTGGCAAAAGTTAACTTCAAAGAAAAATAACAGAAACTCATACTAAGAAATTAACCAAGCAAGTTATTATTCATTAAATTATTCCCGTGTCAACAAAGATAGATAGATGGCAGGGTATGTGCAGAGCCTTGGGCTGTTTATAAAGAACAATGAAGACCAGTCAGACCTGCCCCCAGCCCAGATCCACATTGGTCCTTATTCAATTCTAATCAACACCAAACTGCACTTTCGTCCTTTATCTAGAATTCTCACTTCATCTGAATGCAATTACTCAAACCTTGGATTATAAATACAAGAACTTAATCACATTCTTCAAAGGTTTTGGTTATTGCTATTACTATAGGGTGTCCCAAAAAATGTATGCACACATTTTGAATAATTATAAAAGTGTTTATTAATATACATTTCATTTTCAAAATTGAGCTATCAGCTGTCATAAGTGAGTATACATTTTGGGGGGACACCCTGTATTTACTACTTCAAAGATCCATGCAACGCAATGCTAAAACTTGGGGACTGTTTCTTGTAATATATTTATGCTAAAGTGTTAACAGGACGGGTTTACTTCCCCGTGCTGAGGCTAAAGAAGAGTTGTACAGATAACTGCCTTTGATTTTCTTTGATCAAATTATTCCTAGGTTAGCATTTCCTACCAGGACAAAGCTTTCAACTAAACTTAGCACCTGTGTTACCTTATCAAATTAAGACACCTGGAATTCTGACATAATACCAATTATATGGGGACTACACTTTATCACCCATTATATTATTTCATTCTCGACAAAGCCCTCATGGAAATATGACTCATAGAAGGGTGAGAGGTAAATCACATCAATGGAGTACATTAAACACAAAAGGAGAAAACCAGATATTCTGGAACCATAGCAACAATGACTATTTCTAAGCCAATGGAAGTTCTGAGGAACCTGCTGGCAGTTTAGTGATTCCCTTCTTAGAGGCAGGGAACGATCGGTGTGTGAGTTATTATGGACAGATGATAAGTCTGTGGTCACACGGGTGCTTCTAGTCATGACAGGAGGTGGTGGTCAATAAGAGCAAGTGCACTGCCTGAAAAACCTGCTACATGCCTAACGATTTGTATGGTTAAGTGCATGATGCTGGGAGAACAGACAAGAATCCTTAGGTACTCGAAAGTGTTGGATAGAAAACTGAACCTCTTGGAAGCACAGATGGTGTTTTCGTCACTTCTAACAGTTGGGACATTGGAAGGGATAGAGACATCTTGGATGTGAACACTTGGCTATGCAGATGGTGATGGTGAACTGGTTTGGCCAACAGTTCCAGGCTGATTGATTCTTATCCAAAGAAGAATGAGAAGGTGGAAGAGAAGAAAGAGGAAGTGGAAAAAATAGATTTTTTAAAATGCAACTTAATACACAAGTATGAGAACAGTGCGTTATGTTCTAGTTTCTTTATCTATTATCTTTATAAATAATTATTGTAGAAGACCTAAATAGCCATTCAGGACAGCAAATAAGGATGCAAAAGGTTTTCCAAATTTGCAACTGGTAAAAATAATTCTGACAATTAATTGAATTTGTTTATTGATACTCATATTGCAGTCATGAGATACTAAGAATCAATTAATAGGGTGGGAAATTCCAGGGAATTTAAATTATCCATGAAAATCAAGTTTATGTGGGACCAAGTGTCAAAGCAGTAAAATAAATGAAGTCTAGCAGAAGTTTTGGTCAAAGGAGATCTATGTCCCCAATTATGAAAGAAACACAATAAAAGGGATTCTTCTTAACAGTGGGAAAGCCACCTGCTCCTAAAATCTAGAGGATACTCAAGGATTTGGGTTGGGAAATTTATATTAAAAAACTTAATAGTCAAAATACATATTCTTAATATATTTACTTGAAAGAAAGGATCAATGACAGATATCCCAATATAATTTTATAGTAGTCAGCTTTCCCCTAGGACTGTGGTCGGCAAACTGCAGCTTGCGAGCCACACACGGCTCTTTGGTCCCTTGAGTGTGGCTCTTCCAAAAAATACCACAGCCTGGGCGAGTCTATTTTGAAGAAGTGGTGTTAGAAGTTTAAAATTTTTGGCTCTCAAAAGAAATTTCAGTCATTGTACTGTTGATATTTGTCTCTATTGACTAATGAGTTTGTCAACCACTGCCCTAGGATAAAATCATGAGATAAACTAAGTACAAAATCAAAGGCCATATGAGAACCAGGTATTCAAAGTCGCAGAAATAGAATTAATTTATGCATTTGAGAGTTACTGGGTGCATGACTAGGCATTGCTCAGCATCCAGGAGATCTGAGATAAGTAACAATTTATCCTCAAAAAACTCATAGCCTCATTAGGGACACATAGTCCTATATGATGCTCAAATTGCTCTGTATCAATGAGTTGCCAGGAAAAAGCTCTGCAAAGAAGATGCGGGATTAAAAGTTTGGAGAGAGAGCCCTAACTGGTTTGGCTCAATGGACAGAGCGCCAGCCTGTGGACTGAAGGGTCCCATGTTGGATTCTGGTCAAGGGCACATGTGTGTGTTGTGGGCTTGATCCCCAGTGGGGTACATGCAGGAGGCAACCAATAAATGGTTCTCTATCATTATTGATGTTTCTATCTCTCTTTCCCTCTCCCTTCTCTGAAATCAATAAAGATATATTAAAAAAAAAAAAAAAAGTTTGGAGAGAGAGAAAAAACTTACCCAACAGAAATGGACCGAAAGCACCCAGAGAGAACAACACATGCAATAACAGGGAGCTGAGACTCCCACTGTAGTCATTTCTGATGGAAAAATGTAGGAAATGGGCCCCTAAAAAATGAGGTGGGGCTTGTGAAGGGCCTTATTATATCTGCTAAAAAATTGTACTTTCTAATATGAGTGTCAGAAAACATTTATAGATTTAAGGAACTGTTAAGTGGGAAAACTTTGGTTCATTTGATCTGAAGGATGTTTGTGTATGTGTGTTTTTAATTATATTTTTACTGGTTTTAGAGAGAAAGGAAGAGGGTGAGGGATAGAAGCATCAATGATGAGAGAATCATTGACTGGCTGCCTCCTGCACATCCCACACTGGGGATCGAGCCCACAACTGGGCACAGGCCCTGACCAAGAATAGAATCTTGACTTCCTGGTTCATTCAACCAGCTATACCAGTAGTTTCAGTGTACAAGTTGCTTTTGTTTTTAATGAACTAACTCCACATTACCATGGCTTTAAGTTGTATTCTGAAGACATTTCTCCTTGAGTGGATGGAGCCTTGTTCACAAAGTAGCCTCAACAGCCTTTTTTTAGCAAACGTGTATCTTCTGACTGTGCTGTGAAAAAGCAGTTCGCCTCCCCAGCACACATACAAGTAGAGATGCTGCCTTCTTGGTTTTCTATATTTGATTATGACCAAGGTTTTTCCTGTTTCAGAATGAATTTTTTTAGCAAGCCTGGCTGGAAGCAGTCAACAAAAGTACAATGAAACTTCACAGCAATTCCCGGTGGCAGTATGTTGTCACCTTGAGTGTCACTGGAGTCTCCACCTCCAGGAGATGCCATCTCTCCTGTGACAGCTGGCTTTGTCCTGGGAAGGGAGAGAATCCTTAGCTATCAGGGATTCGTTTCCTCGTGTAACTTTAATAAGGGCAGGGGTGGGTCCCCAGTGACACGGCAACAGGAATCTTCACTAACGTAAATGATCGTTACCCCCTAGAGCTAAAGAAAGCTCCGTTTCCTTGGGTTCTTGGCTTCTTTTAGTGCAAGCTAAAATAGCAATTTTGTTTTCTGAAAATGTTAATGCTTATTTACATTCCGGGAGCCAGTTAAGACTCTGGATTCCCATTCAACGTTCATGGCCTCAAAGTTGTGGCAAAGGCACAAGAAAAGTTAGATGTCAAGAACATGGCCATGCAAAGGTATATCAACCATAGGGAAATATCTGGGCATTTTAGACGCTTGAAATATAGTTCATCAAAAATCTATCTAGTTCAGTCAGTGTGGCTCAGTGGTTGAGCATCAACCTATGAACCAAGGAGTCACCAGTTCGATTTCCAGTCAGGACACATGCACAGGTTGTGGGGCTTAATCCCCTGTAGGAGATGTGCAGGAGGCAGCTAATAGATAATGTTTCTCTCTTGTCAATGTTTCTCTCTATTCCTTGCCCTTCCTCTCTCTCTCTCAAGATCAATAAAAGCATATTTAAAAAAAAAAAAAAAAAGGAAAAAAACCTATTGTTTGGTTTAAGATTTTTCTTTATTACAAACCCCTTTTGTTGTTGTTGCATTCATATAATTTGCTGTGAAGAGCTCTTACTGTTCAGATGCCTAGGGTTTTTTTGTTTTGTTTTGTTTTTTTAAATATATTTTATTGATTTTTTTTATAAAGAGAGGAAGGGAGAGAGATAGAGAGTTAGAAACATCGATGAGAGAGAGAGTCATCGATAAGCTGCCTCTTGCACACCCCCTCCTGGGGATATGCCTGCAACCAAGGTATATGCCCTTGACCGGAATCGAACCCGGGACCCTTCAGTCCCCAAGCCGACGCTCTATCCATTGAGCCAAACCGGTTTCGACAGATGCCTAGGGTTTTTAGAGATGACACTATTTACTTACTTGATGTTGAATTAACATTTCTAGCAGCTTTTATACATGGGCTACTTTTTTGTATCATCTATGCTCTTCACAAATTCTCACCACATTGTCTTTTTCCATGTATAATGTACTATTAACAGAAAGAGCACCAAACTTACATGTCTTGAATTGTAAACCAAAGACTGTCACTCAACCAATAAAGGACCTTAAAAATGACAATTAACCTCTGGATCTTAGTGTCCCCATCTCACAAGTGGGATAATAATAATATACCCCTATCAACTATTTTAGATCTGATAGAGAAAATGTACCTGAAAGCAGGTTGTATTATAAATTTACTCAAACATTTATTAAACAACATAATCATTGATGTATCTAAAATGCAAATTGTTCTTCAAGGACTGTGTCTTTATTCAATCTACATAAAAGGCTGATCAAAAGTATTTGGGGGGGGGGGGGTCCTGAGCTTATACAGCCCCAGTGAATGTGGTACAGGAATTAAACTTAGCCTGCAGGAAAGAATGGTTATTATGTCCCTTCCAACATCTCATTGTCAGTCTTTTCCTCTGAAATATTGATAGAAAAGCTAATCAATTCAGGATAGAACCCAAGGGTGCAAGTCTACAGTGCTGAGATCCAGACACTGATTTAAGACTAGTCCATACACTTTAGGATTGAGACTTGGCCAGGTATGAAATGCTCCACCTGCAGTGGACATTTCAAAACACATAGAATTGTTCTCACATTCACTGTCTCACTTCTTAACTGTGAGGTTGAGAGGTATCTCTTTGTTGCCAGAAGTTTTAGATCCACTGAAAAGCCTGGACAAGTATTCCATTGGGTCCCTCAAGTTCCATGCCAGCAGCAAGGCAGAAATAGTTTTGGCCTGGCAATTTCAAGGCAGGTGTTGCCAGTGGGTTGCCTGAACCATGGAAGATCCTCCTTCTGGCCTTTTTTTAAATGCCTGCTTTGAGAGGCACTACCTCCTGATGGGCCTGCCAGGGAGAATTAGTTTCAGAATCCATTCAGAGGAAGTGGACTGAATTAAGTTACTGGATAAACTAGGAATGTCTACTTAAAAAGTCTGCCCAAAACAATCTTGGTTTTGGCATCGTTGAAATTGAACTGCTCATTTGCTTTATTTTGTTTTCCGATGGTATTCATCCATTGGGTCCAGTTGCTTATATTGGAGTTTTGTGGTTCGTGATAGTGAAATCAACTCAGAGAGAAAATACTTTATAAAAGGTGTCAATGTTATGAATCTAACCACAGGCTAGAAAAAATATATATACCCATGCCCTGCTTTCTGAAATACAGGTCCTCCACATTGTGGAATATAAACTCTCCAGGATTTAAAATCCAATTCAAACTTCTGGTGGTCTTCATGCTTAAAAAACGTCATGTGGTTGTTAGAAAAATAACAGTGAATTTTATTATTGCTTTTTTAAGTGTAAAATGAATAATGAAGACTCTTCAGTGGTTCTTAATTGTTCAAAAATCATGTGTCCTTTCGAACTCTTCGTAAAAGCTGATGTCTAACCTGGAAAAGTGAATGTAAGCCCATACCACACAATTTGGGTTGTAATTTCACGAGGTTCTGGGCTCACAGATGGATCCCAGCACACACACAGTGGTTATCTGTACTCACCTACCTTGAAGGTCTATTTCTTTCTCACATTTTGCAGCTTTCCCTTTTTCCACAGACTTGCTCCCTGGCACATCTGGTTGGGTTCTTGCTCACCGCCCACATCACTGAAGGCGGTTTGTCACTGGATCTATCATGATCTTGATCAGAAAGGACCCAAGGGAGCACTCATTCACAGTCCGCTCTGGAAGGTGATGTGCAGAGTGCTGTACATGCAATGCCCCTCACTCAACATGTTGTGAGGTCTCTGAGGAAATTAGTGTGAACCTCTGTGCACCCAGTAACTCAGAGAAGGTACAAGATACTATCAGTATCTAAGAGATACAGGTACAGTTGGGTGGGGCTCAGTGGTGGAGCATCAGCCCATTGAGACAGGAGGTCACGGTTCGATTCCTGGCCAGGGCACATGCCCAGGTTGCAGGCTCAACTCCCAGTCGGGGGTGTGCAAGAGGCAGCTGATGAATCATTCTCTCTAATGTTTCTCTCTCTCTCTCTCTCCCTGCCTCTCCCTGAAATCAATAAAAAAACATTTTTTTAAAAAATAAGAGATACAGGAGATGATGGGCCCACATTTCAAATGTTTTTCAAGAACCTCAGAAACATGGATCAAGGATGCCAGGCTATGTCTCTCTAAGCTCCCTCAGAATGAGGACGGCTTTAGGTCAGGTTCTCAGTTTCCCCTTCAGCCTTTGGACTTGACTGGCATGGAGGCCGAGCAGCCTCTCAGACCTTCTTACTAGAGATCTCACTTCCCTGCCTCACTGCTCTGAAATCACTGCCATGCACTTCTCACTGTTGCCTTTGCTTTGCTTTATCCAAACAGGTAACAACGCTGGCTCAGGAGGTCTCCCAGTTAGGGAAGGACATGAGGAGTGTGATGCAACTTCTAGAAAACATTATGCCACCCCGGCAGCCGGCGCGGTTTTGCTCTCTGCACACCGTCTCTGCGCACCCCTCCAGGGACGGCTTCCAGAGCAGGATGGCCTGGAGTGCTCGCCAACCCTGCCTGCACTTGCAAGCAGGCGGGGCTGCCTCCACCCAAGCACAACTTTGTCACGCGAATGTCACCTCGGACATCTGGAGTGTGGATCCCTCCTCTGTGGAGACCAGCCCCCAGCGAACTGGAGCTCCGGAGCCAAACCCTGCAGGCAGTGACCTCGATCCTTCTTCTCCAAACCTTGATTTTCCACCCGCCCGCTACCCGGTGGTCCAGGAAGGTCATTTGCAATTTCTAAGGTGCGTCTCGCCGCAGTCTGATTCGACGCTGACGCCTCTGCAGTCCATTTCGGCGACTCTCTCGTCCTCTGTCTGCTCCTCCTCTGAAACGTCCCTGCACCTGGTTCTCCCAAGCAGGTCGGAAGTGGGCAGCTTCGGCCAGGGGGCTGTGAGCTCCTTCAGCCTGGAGAACCTGCCAGGGTCTTGGGACCGGGAAGGACTGACACCCATCTCTACCAAACCCTTGGAGAACTTTCCACTGCAAGTCGTCACAAGCACAGCCGCCGCCGACGTGAAAGATAACAAAGCCATCAACGTATGACCTTAGTGCACGGGAGGCAGCTGCCAACTTCCAACCCGCCAGTGCATGGCTGCTTTGGCTGCCTTTTGTGCCTCTGGCAGACGTGAGGACCGAGCAGAGCAGGGAGTCCTGCGGGAGAGAGCCAGCCGAGGGGCCAGGGCAAGGCACAGGCGCCACCTATAGCCGCTTTCTAGATCCTAGACACACAAGAGGATCACTTTTCCTGGACAGGTATTAGCTTACCGGTCTGTTTGACGGACTTTGGTAAAAATGCAAAGGCCCTGAGCAGCTAGAAGTCCCGGACAAAGAATGTGTGGACTCGTCTTGTCCCAGGTGACTTTTGTGAAGGCCAAGCAAAGGTTCCTCCCGAGCGTCTGTCTGTCATCCTTGAACAATATCCGTAGCACTGTTGGCCTGCAGCGGCGCGCAGCTCCTGCTGACCTGTGTTCCTTTTTTGTGAAGGCAAAGGGACAAACATCACTGCATGTCATCTCCTAGACAATCAGTCAAGTAGAGCTGTTGGCCAGCGGTTAGCGATTGCACGTTATTTGCCATGTAAATGATGATGTCTTTATTTATCAAAACAAAAGAGAGAGCCTATTTTTATATCCTTGGTATGAAATATGTATTTAATCTATTTAAACTATTTATAAAGAAATGAATGTTTTCATTTTGGTATATAAAAAAAAAAAGCTTGCCACTTTAACAAGAAATGCACTACTGCTATGTATAGTAGATCGAAAATTATTTATGATTAAGAGGATGCCGTTTCAAAAGGCACCCCTCGCCCCCTTTTATCTGCATGCAGTTTGCCACAGATGTATCCTCACGCTTCTGGATGATGAGAGAAAAGCGAGGTCAGACCTTCTCATTAGAGATCTCATTTCCCCGGCTCACTGCTCTGAGATCACTACCATGCACCTGGTGAAATGAAATGAAAGCGTGGACTCGGTGTCAAGTTCACAAGCTCCAGCCCATGGTAGGGGCTCCACCTACTCTGCTGACTAGAGGCTGCTCCTGGTGCCAGCATAAATGCCCCTTCTCTAGGCATCACACTGGGTTGTGCAGGAACCCAAAGGCAGTCTGTAGGATATGAAATCACAACGACATTGGGCCGTTTTGGCCTCAAAATGAGGGAGAAGACCTTGGGTGTCTCCCTGTGCTGTCCCTTCAGGAGAGGTTGCAGGCTAGTGCAAATTCCAAAATTGAGCCAAGACTTCTGATTTGTGATTTGTGAGGGAAATGCCAACTTGCATGGGATCAGCACTTTAATTTTTTTTTAAAGCCCTCAACAATGCTCTAAGTGAAGTGGAGCAGGTGTTTTCCTTCTCATTTAGAGAGAGAGAGAAAGAAAGTCCCAGAGATTACACAGCAAGGAGGCTGGAGAAAGTCTGGAACGTATAATGCTCCCTGCACCCTCCCTCCTCCCACCACCACCACCTCCCCTACACCTCAACCAGCACGCAAATTCAGGTGCTGGCTTGGTAAGGATTTAAACGCCTTCTTTTAAATTTTATTTTATGTTTAAGAACATTTAGGACCCAATCGTCCCAGACGTTCTTAGAAAACCTATTGAATTCACATTCTGGGGTCCCCCTGATCTTATTTCCCACCATAGAGAATCAGCAATCCGAGAATTGTGTCATTAAAAACATCTAAACAAGCAAGACTTCTGATGTGTGAATCTTATAACCTAAAATAGGCTAGAATAACAGAAAGAAAAGAAAATGTGGAAACAGAACATGTATATGAGGCAGGTCACTCAAAAATCAATGCTTTCTACTCTCCCACTTCCATATTGAATCTCTCCCTACTTAAGTGAATGGGAAAACTGAGGCAAAGGGAACAGTCTAATGCAAACTCATTAGTCAACAGAGCAAACTCATTAGTCAACAGAGCCAAATATCAACAGTACAACGATTGATTTTTTTTTTTTTTTGAGAGCCAAATTTTTTAAACTTAAACTTCTAACACCACTTCTTTAAAATAGACTCTCCCAGGCCATGGTATTTTGTGGAAGAGCCACACTCAAGGGGCCAAGGGGCCACATGTGGATTGAGAGCCGTAGTTTAATTAGACCATGGGTCTAATATAATCATTCATATTCCCTATTTTGCTCCCTGACCTATGTCATCATTTGAAGTACCATTCAGAAAGAATTCACTAGTGTTGGATGGTAAAATAGCCTCCTGGAAAACCAGCACTACAATAATGCTACTAATAATGATTGACATTCTGTTTTTTGAATACTGACAGCATACCAAATGTTTAGGAACTAACATGCTTCCACATATACTCATCAAACAATGCTAAAAGCTACTTGTTATGATTCATCTTTATTTTGTAAATGAATAATTGGCTCAGGGATTTTGTTTAACTTGCCCCATCACATTGTTTTAAGTGATAGACCCAACACCCGCATGGCCATTCTGGGTACTCCTCCTTCCTCATTCTTGCTGACTTTTAAAATTAATTTCTTCTGAAATCTGCAAATAAAATATTTGCTTTATTTTATTTTTTTTAAGTAAGCATACAAACGGGGTAAATTAGTGCAGCTCTGATGATTTGGGGGAGACCAGTGAGATACCTAGAAACATGCCCACATTTTTCCAGCCCGTCACCTTCGCTGTATCTATTCCACACAACTGATGTTAGCGGGTGTAAGAACCAGCTCCCTACCCCAGGTCCATCTGTAACGGGATGAGAATGAGCGAGCCCCTGGGAGAAGAAAGGGTTCCCACATTTTTCTTACAGGAGGGTTCATGCCTCATCTGAATCAGCCATGCCTCCTCTTCCTTGGTCTTTCCTCTCATCATTATTCTGATAAACAGGACTCTCCCTTATCGTAGGCAGCTTAGAATGACATGTTTTGGGTTTCTGTTTGTTTTTGCATGTTGTGATATTATTCTAGGAAATGAGAATCCCAAGCTGTTCTAGATGTTTGGTTTTCTAACCAATGTTGCTATGCAAGGCCCTTGTCTTCTGATCAGGGATGCTTTTCTGGAGCCCTGTGCTCTCGTTTTCCTCATCTACCTGTGCTCAGCTGAAGGAGCCAGGCAGAGGAAAGAGAAGCACTTAGTGTATTTTTTTGGTCAAGTATATTTTCTTAAAAATAATATGGGGGACTAAAGTCTTCTGTGTAGTTCTAATTAAGAGTACCAGACTAACATTATATAAGACTTTATTTTAATTCAACATAGGAAGAAGTTTCTGGCAATTAAAGCTACTTATAAATGAAGTGGATTGCCTTGAGCGTTGGTATAAAATAACAAGGTATCCTTTCAGAGATGAATAACTCTTTGAGAGGAATATTGTTTTCCAGAATACCTGCTTCAGAATCACATGGGTACTTGTTTAAATTATGGGAAATCTGGCAACAGCCTAGCCCCTTTGGGTGGGGCCTGGGTCTCTCCCATGTACCACATTCCTGGGGTGACTCAGATACACTAAAGATTAGGAAATGTTGGTCTACAATCTGTAGTAGGACAAGACTGAGTCCTAGCTAATTTATACATAAATGGACTAGCATCTACATTCTATTAAAGACATCCCTGGGCCTATAATTATATTAGTAGTTAGGCGGGGTTAACCCCCGTATCAGTAGTCTCAAGCTCTAGTTTGAATAACGTATTTCCAGGGGATCTTAATGAAGTAGAGATTTCAGGGTCCTGACCTCCATGATGTGAGCTGGGTTCTGATATGGATGTTACCGGAAACAAACCCCAGAAACACTGTCCTAAGTGGTGTAATTATCCCTTCGATAATGTAATCATCCCTTAGTTGGTTCTGTGGGAGGTGGGCCCACTAGAATCAAACCAATTCAAACTGACAATTGTGTGCAATTCTATTTCTTTACAGTTGCTAACACATCAATGATTTTTTTCATAAAAATTATTGATCACTTTCTCCAAGAAACCTTCCAACATTTATTCATTATTTCCACTAAGTACCTACTATGTGCCCTCTACTAGTACCTCTTGTTTATTGTAGGTCTCTGTCTTGTTTTATTTGGATTTTCTAGAAGGAAGAAAAAAAAAGTGCCTGCTGAAGTCTCATAATCTGATCATTTCTTCAGAGATAGGGAGGAATCCTATTTGGATGCGAAGCAAGCCAACTATTTAGTTTAAAAATAACAATTGCCCCCCTATTGTCTGTGTTGAAAGCCAGGGCTGGGAGGGGACAATGAGGGGAAAAGGGGAACATATGTAATACTTTCAAAAAATAAAGATTTTTTTTTTTAAAAAAAGTACAAAGAAAAATGAGAATTGCTGTGGAAGGGCCTTGTGTGGACTCGAATCAATAATGTCAAGATTATGACATTAATCTTCTCATGGAGTATGTAAGTTAGATCATAGAATTTACTATAGAATTCTATGATACTCCAAACATAGCCCACCCTAAGTCACCATCATCAATAAAGACAGAACCTCAGCACGCGTGCTCCTCAATTAAAGGCTATTCCAAAGCGCTGTCCGTTGCCTCCTTCTTTCAGGTCACCCAAAGACAAGTACTTCAAATAAACATGATACTGAGAAAGAAGAAGTTTTAGGGGGACACCTAGGAGTGTTTGTTTCCAACCATTTTTCTTTGCTCTGCGACCCCGGATGAGTTAACACTTCTGAGTCTCGATTTCTTCACCTAAAAATTGGAGATTGAAAGGTATCTAACTTGCAGAATGTTGGAAAGGTTGAATGAGGTAATTTATGTGAAAGCACACTGCCTGGAATCTAATGAATGCTAAGCAAATGTCACTGGTCTCCCCTGACTCTCTCCTGCTTCTTTATCCTCCTCCCCTCCTCTCTCCCACCTCCTCTTCCCAACTTTCTCCTTCGCTCTCCCTCCCCCAGCCCTTTTCCTTTCCCCTCCAGCTTCTCTGTGCCCTTCTACTCCCTCCTTCTTCCCCCTCCCCTACCTGTCCCAGGCTAACTTTTGGAAAATGAGTCCCTTTGACATCTTCTCTGCACAGGTCCCAATCTACTTATATACTATGACCCCAACCGTCTATTCGTCACAGTGTTAATAATCAAGTCAACATTAAACAGTCCTTGAAGAGACAACAGGGTAAAAATGGGCTGTCTCTGCTCCCAGCTATCTTAGCCCCAACCCATGTGGCTTCTGATTCATCTTTATCCGAATTTTAGTAATTAAAGTCTTAAACTTTGTAATTACGAAAGGGCCCAGGAAATGTAGTCACTGACATGAATATACTGCATAAACATATATATATATATATATATATATATATATATATATATATGCAAAATTTCTCTATGGAAATTTGCTATTACTTCAGAAATGACACACGTGGTGTGGGCCACGCCCACCACCACAGGCCACAGACCTGAGCTAGTGGGCCAACAGCCTCAGAATTTTCTCTGTGGGGAGTGGCTTTGTCCTCCTGCCTGCAGCTCCTCTGGCTGGAGGCAGCCCTGGAGAAATGCCTGCTACTTCACAGGAATGCTGGCAGAGCTTCCCCTTGGGATCCCTCCCACCCAGAGAACAGGTCCCACCAGAGGAAGCAGCTGAAATGTCACTCCCTGCAGCCTGTGTCCTCAGAGAATCTGTGTCCTTGGGTTGTGCCATTTAACAGAGCCCCGAGGACAGCCAGGGAGGCAGAGACCAGCACACCGTACCTCTTGTTCCAGGAAATTAAACAAGCTGTCCATTCCAGGAAAAAATAAATAAAATAAACAAAAACAGCTGGGTGGACAATACTACGCCTTCTCAGATGCTCTCCTCCTGGCTGAGGTTTCTCCCCTGCGGAGATGAGAAGCTGGGAAGGGGATGGAATTGAATCCTGGGTCTAAGGCGTTGTTTTGAGGTTTTCGTGGGGGTTGTTGACAGTTGGCTTGATAAAAATAAAACATGCGTATGCGATATAATTGAGGACAACAGAGGGTAAAAGTGGAGGAAGTGAGACTTAACAGAGTGTCTGGGCTTTTCATTTTTGTAAGAATCCAGTACACTAACTCGAGGGGACTGCACTCAAGTAAGCATTCCCTCTGGGATAAAGAGTGCCCTATGAGTTTGGCATTCTTGCTTTTAGTAGTAAACTTTATACCACCCCTGAGACTCCTGAGCTCCAGCTGGCAGTTTATTGTTCACTGCGGCTTATGTGTCCTGAGGAAGAGTTATTTCTGAACTCGGCATGGGGGCCAATGTTAACTGCTGCTTGAGGAAGAGGCCTGAACTGGGCTGCATCCCTCAGGGAACTCAGCCCTCTGAGTGGCGGCAGCCACTTGGCTAAGCCTCTGAGTGTCGTTCGGGTCCTTTGTCATGATTGGCAGTGATGTCCAGGAGCCCCCAGGTTGAACGCATATTTCTGAAAGTTGCCATGGTAACCCACAACCCACAAAGAGTCATGATTGCTCCTCCTCCTCTAATCAGGCAACCCCGGAGAGCGAAATCAAATTGTCATCTCTGGCTTCTGGCATCCATGAGATATTTGAGCCCTAGACCTGAATCACTTAATATGTCTCTGGTTTAATTTATAGCAAAACCACATGCAGAGAAAAAAAGGGGCTCTATCCTTGTTTCCTGACTCTTGATTCTCAAAGTGTGGCCCATGGAACAGCAGCAGCAGCTTCGTGTGGGAGCTTCCTAAAAATGCAAAATCTTGGATCCCATCCCAGAGCTACAGAATCAGTCTGCACTTAACAAGATCCTCACATGTACACGTTATAGTTAAGTTTTATTTGTTTTGTTAATATATTTTTGTTGATTTCAGAGAGGATGGGAGAGGGATAACGAGATAGAAGCATCAATGATGAGAAAGAAACATCAAATGGTAAGATATATATGCATATAATACCTTAATAAAAAAAAAAAAAAGAATCATCAATCAGCTGCTTCCTTCAGGCATGTGTCCATGACCAGAATCGAACTCCAGACCCTTCAATCCACAGGCCAACGCTCTATCCACTGAGACAATCCAGCCAGGACCGTATTGGGGTGTTTTATTTTTTTGTTTTGGATTTTTTTTTAATAAACACTGGTCTTGACTCTGGCCACCCTTGAGAATCATCTTTTAAAACCAGACTCCTGGCCCTACCCTTAGAGATTCTGATTTAGTTTATCTGAGTGAGAAAAAAAGTATCAGTAATGTTTAAAACTCCCCCAGAGACTCCAGTAGGCGCCCAGGATTGAAAAAGCACTGCAATTCTAGAACAGCAATTCTCAAAATGTGGTTCCCTGACCAGCAGCATCAGCATCACCAGAAACTCATCCAAAATGCAAATTCTCAGGCCCAGGCCGAGACCTACACGTCGGAATCTCTGGGGATGGCCCCAGTAATCTGTGGTGATACCTGCGCCTGATAACCTTTGAGACAGCTGCCCTGGTCTGGGAAACAAAGGAACCAGCATGGGCTGAAGTAGGTCTTCAGGAGAAAGGAGTTTCATATAGTAATAATAATAATAATAATAATAATAATAAATAATAATAATAATATATGTTCAATAAGATAATTAACATCAGCCTTCTTCCCCACACAATTTACTGCTCAAGGAATATAGCAGAAGCCAACCAAGAGGGCAGCCCAAGGAAACCAAAAGACCCTTTTTTCTGCGGTGTCTCTCCAGCACCCTCTACTGGCAAAGGGGAAATATTTACAAGTTCCAGTCCGATATCTGCATGGCAATGAAGCAGGGCAATGAAGGGTGGTTTTCCAAGTGAAAAGGCCATAATCTGACACAAGGGAATACTACTTAAATAAGATCGTTTACTATATGAAGCAAATGGAATGTGTCAAAATTACTTCTTAAACTGTGAGGTTCTTGATAGTATTTTAAATGAGTATTTTTACTCAAAGACATCATCAGAATTACTGCTTATAATAAAAATGTTTTTCACTGATACTACTTATTACTTTTTTCTTTTAAAAAAGTCTTTAGCATGTGGACTTCTTAACAGAATTTGTATTTTTTGCAAGAATGTTTTGAATTGACTCCTGTATCCAAAGATATTTTCTTTTGCTGCCTAAAATGCTTTTAATGGGAACCAAGTCTTTCTTCTACAACTAACAAGTGCAACAGATACATTTTAATCCATGAAATAGAAGGGCATATCTTTATTCCTTTTACTGAAAATGTTGGCAGACGGCGGTGAGAGTAAGGTGTAGGCTGGGTACAAGGTGAATAAGCTATCACTGAGCATCTGGATTGCCTCCTCTCAAAGACCCTCAGGAAACCACATATCCTCTCTCCCTGGTTAGTGCAGAGTCAAAGTACAACCCCAAACACCACGTTTAAATCCTCTGATATTGCACTCTTGTCTCTCTCAGCCTCCTCACCAGTGATCTGTCAATTACAATATCACCTTGAGATGTCTTTATCACACACACACATATATCCAATTAATTAGCCTTTCCACTAAATAAATTAATCTTCTGGCCCATCAATATGCTTTGGGATATTAATTCATTATTTCCTTTCAATTACAGTTAATGTTCTTAAAAATAGAAAAACAATCTGTTTTAGGGTCTGCTGGTAGGTCAGAGCATCCACTTCCTTCCTCCTTCCCCTCCTCCTCCTCCTCCTCCTCCTCCTCCTCCTCCTGCTCCTTCCTCATGAAGTTTCAACCACCATCAAAGGGATACATTCCCATTACAGCACAACTCACAGGACAAAAACACAAAAGGCAAGAGATGACCATAAATACATCACTTCATTTTTCCTAATCCTACCAGGTAGTTACTATTATCTTTATTTCATAGTTGAGGATAAAATGAGTTAAATAATATATCCAAAGTCACACCCCTAGTAAGTGGCTGAACTAGGATTTAAACCTATCCATATTGGTCCCAGAATCCAGTTTTGGGTGTGTTTATTTCAAGGTTGTAAGGTGTCCCAAGACAGCCTCCCTCTCTCTCTTCTCTCTTCTCTCTTCTCTCTTCTCTCTTCTCTTGTCTCTCTCTCTCTCTCTCTCTCTCTCTCTCTCTCTCTCTCTCTCTCTCACACACACACACACACACACACATACATACACACACACATACACACACACACACACACACACACACACAGCCTGTCTCTTTCAGATTTATTATTTCCTGCACAGCAGTCAAGCCTGGCACATGTGCTGCTGTGAAAATATGACTAGAAGGCCTTACTATCCAGACAATGATCATTATTTGCATGGGAATTAATAAAGGGCTGGTCATTATAAGGCTTCACATGACACTTTTGGCATTCAAAGCAAATAATTGAAATGACATTTAAATTAGCCACTCTGAAAGACCTACTCCCGTGCTTCCTGATCTCTCATCAACTGTGCAGCAAAGGTGGAAATTAGACAGAATTTAATATAATGTACTATCTGTATTGCAAGCTGGAACCCAGAGATGGGCAGGATCTCCAGTGAGTTCATTCCGTGCAATCTTCTCAACCATCCATGTAGCTCTCTTTGAAGAACCTGGTGAGGAGTATCAATTGTCCAGCAAATAATTAACCCAAGGACTTCCACAAAATATGGAGGTCAAATGAGATTGTATCATTTTTTTAGGGCTTAGGATTTCTAAATTTCCCAAGTCAATAGCTTGGATACTGCTAATAGTAAAAAGAACAGCAATACACAAAGGGTTTTATTCCTTTCTCCAAATCAAAATGGCAAGGCATTCACATACAAACATTCAAAATAGGCAGACGCCCTTCTCCTCAATCTCCCATTAACACAGGCACCACGTGACTCTTGTTGTCCACTTGCACTATTTTGAGTTAAACATGAACTCTTTATTGAGACCTCCAATTGCTTATGTTTGCTGCTAGAGTCTTTTTTTTAAAAAATCAAACCCTTTTTTATTTATAAAGCTTAAAAATAATGCTATTCCTTATCTGCCCTTCTTTCTTTCCCCTCTGCACATCCCTTCCTTGATGCCCTCTCCCCCGCCTCCCCTTAACTCATCCCCATTCGGTAAGTTGAAATATCAACACAAGAGAGTTGGTTTAAATGTGAGATAAAATATTTCCATCGTCTGCTCAGAGACCTCCGCCAAATGTCACGGTTATTGACCCACATGGAAGTGTAAATATACTTTGAAAACCGTCTGTCAAGGGACCTCGGCTTACATTATTCACTTGGTCCTGCTCGGAAAGTAAGCTGCTCAAAAACAGAGCTCTGCCGGAGAACACGGTAAGAGCAAGCCCACAGGGTGGTGGCTTTTTTATTGCCCTAACTAATGCCAGAGGCGATGATTCACTTGCTGTGATTCATTTATTAAAAAACAAACAAGCTACTTTGTTTCATCTACAGGGAGGAAATTTGACAGAGTAAAGAGGACTTCTGCTTTTTTTCTAAGAAATCATCTCTATTATTGTAGTTTGCAGTAATCATGATGGGCCCCTATCTTTGCTATAGTTTGTAGACAGCTAAGTGTGGTAGGAAGTGTGTAGATAGCCAAGTTTGACATGACTCTCAATGGGCCGTACTCTTAGTGTTAATGTCCTTGTGTGATCTCCTCCCCTAGAGTCTGAGCTGGACTGGATGACTTTCTTTTTGTAAATAGAATGCAGCAAAAGTAATGTGATCACTCCCATCATTAGGTAACAAAAGAGTGTGACCTCGTTCTTGCTAGCATTTTGTCTCTCTGGGTTCTTCTTACTGTGATGGAACGGGATAGAAAGTGCCACAAAGCAAGAGACTGAGGACAAGCTCTAGCCAACAACCAGCTAGGACCTGAGTCCTTCAACCCAGCAGCCCACAGAGAACCGAATCTTGCCAATTCCTACTGAATGAGCTTAAAAGTGAATCCTGCCCCAAGGGAACTCTGAGTTGAACCTTGCAGCCTCTGATCATAACGTGGTTACAGCCTAGTAATCAGCAAAGAACTCAGCTAAGCCATGCTCAGAATCTTGCCCCACACTACCAGAGATAATTTGCTAAATATCAATAGATGATCAATACAAAAAGAATGGGGCAATAAGCTCTTAAATTGAGCAGAAGCCCTAAAATCCCTTCTCAGTATAGAAGTCGCTACCAAAAAACACAAACCAACAAAAGACTTCTAACACTTCAAGGTCACAGGGTTGCTTGGTGAGCATGACATTAGGGAAAAAGAACTTCATTGGTTTTCAAAGCTTTTTCACCCAGAGTTGAACAGCTCTAAAAGCTAAAAAATAAAGTCATCTCCTTTGTATAGGATAGGAAAGCACTCGTGATTTTTCTGTTCTTTCCAGACAGTTTGGAGAAGGACTGTGTGGAATGAAAGAACAGAAAAATCACGAGAAAGTGGCTTTATCTCCTACAGTTCAATATGTTGCTATTGAGAGCATAGTAAACTACCTGGTGTTTATATTTAATATAAGTTTCTATCTTTTACCTATCAGGGGAAATTGAATAAGGACACTGTGGTTTAGAATAACTCAAAATTTCTCAGCTGCACCTTGGTATGCAGATATAATTAGAGGTGGGAATGAAAATTCCCCGCACTGAGAATTCTGACTTTATTGCTATTAAATCCTCTGCACAAAGGTTGGGCCAGAAGGTCTTGGAGCCACATTTTCCATTCCCCCTCCTACCCTGTCCCCATTTCTGCCACTGAGTAGATTTTCTCCAAGAACAAAACCATAAGATGCAAAATGGCACTTGTTGCCATAGCAGCTAAAATGTTCAGTTCTACCTTCTTCCTCTCAAAGAGACCTTAATGCATCCAGTTCTTTTCTTGGGGTTAGAACATTAGTTAGAAACTAGGCCAGGTTTGGCCTGATATTCTCTCAACCACTGGGATAAAGCATCTGTGGGAATTCAGTGATATTCCAAACATCATCAAATCATTTGCAGCATGAAAAAGAATCGACCATATGATTGATTGATGGCTCCGTATTAACACCATCTGTCTACCGGCTCTTCTAAGAGTCCTATGGTAAGGGAGAACAAGGAAAACTAATTGAGCCTGAACTTTCTGTAGCTTACAGAGTTGGTTACATCTCAAGTTAGATTCCCATGTTTGACTCCCTGCAGTTTAATTTAGCAAGCAATATCCTATTATGGTTGGGCCTCTCTCTGATTGTCAGATAATTACTTGCTTATACTACTCCCCAACTCTCACATCCCTTCCAATTTCTTTTGGTTTCGCGGTAGCAATAGCAATACTTTTGGTTTTTTTTGGTCTGCTAAGTTAATTGAAAGTATGAAATCCTAACTGGAAGAGAAGTGAGATTCTTTGAAGTAACTGCTCTCTGTGTCTCTGTAATAGTAACAGAAAAGGCAGGGAGTCCTACAAACACTGTCACCACATTTATGCTAAGTGTGTCCGTGTTTGTCCTTTTTAAGACATGGCTCTCTGAAGCTGCGGCAAATCAAACAGAAAGATTCTTTGGAAGGAAAACAAGAACAAATAGGCAAGCATATGTATACACAAAGACATACACAAATGTTCACAGCAGCTTTACTCATAACAGTTTCAAACTATGCCCAATCCAAATGTCTGTTAACATGAGATGAACAAAAGGCTACTCAGCAATAAAAAGGAATGATCTCTGATACATAAAACAAAATAGATGAATCTCAAAAGCATTATGCCAAATGGAAGAAGCATACTGTATGGTTATATTTATATGAAACTCTAGGAAAGACAAATCAAATCTAAAATGACTGGATGGAAGGAACACAAGGGACATTTGTGGGATGATAAAAAAAAACGTTCTGCATATTGATTGCAGTGTGGTTATATGAGTAAATAAGTATATAAATTAATGAAAACTCACTAGAACATTTACTATAATTTACATTTCTATATATATTTCTATATTATTCTTCACTTCTACCAAAGCCTTAGCAACACAGACACTGACTTTAACTTTACTTTGCTTTCAAATAGATAAACAGATTCGACATAAAAAATTGTTGTTTCATTGCATTAGGTGCTATATATCAGTAGTAGGCTGGATCATATCCCCACAAATATCAAGTGTTAACCCATGGAAACTGTAAATGGAAAAAGGATATTTGCAGATTTGCTTAAGTTAAGGATCTCATCCTAGACCAGTGGTCGGCAAACTCATTAGTCAACAGAGCCAAATACCAACAGTACAATGATTGAAATTTCTTTTGAGACCCAAATTTTTTAAACTTAAACTTCTTCTAACGCCACTTCTTCAAAATAGACTTATCCAGGCCATGGTATTTTGTGGAAGATCCACATTCAATGGGCCAAAGAGCCGCATGTGGCTCACAAGACGCAGTTTGCTGACCACAGGCCTAGATTATCCAAATAGGATCTAAAATGCTATCACGAGTTTTTACGAGAGAGCGGCAAAGGGAGATTGCCTCTGTGTGAGAAGGCAATGTGAAGACAGAGGCAGATGTTGGAGTAAAGGAGCTCCACACCAAGGAATGCCAGCAGCCACTAGGAGCTGGAAGAGATAAGCAACAGATTTTCCCCTAAGGTCTCCAGAAAGAGTGTGGTGCAGTGATACCGATTTCAGACTTCTGGCTTCCAAAACAGTGAGAGAATACTTTCTTGTTTGTTTGTTTTGTTTTAAGCCACCCCAAGTTTGTGGTAATTGACTACAACAGACACTGAAAACTAATACAATGATTTTCATAAAATCTCAAACATTTAGGATTTTTTAAATTCCATTCAATCAGGAAAACACTTAATGAGTATTATAAACAAGATCTCCAAAAGAACAGAGCTCAAGTCACTTACAGTCAAAGGGAGATGCTCAAATTCAGGGCAGAGAAGACAAGAACTATATCAGAGACTTCCTGGATGATGAGAAAACAGAGAAGAGAATAATGATATTTGACCAAAGAACTGGAGAATGCTTTTGCAAAATGTTGCCTTCAAAGTTGGCCTTGAAATTGTATAAGACTTCAGCAAAAGTTAGCAGGAAACTTAAATGAAGTTGAGAGTCACTAGTACAAGTTTACTCATTATTAAGCTTCCTTGGGACTCTTGATACCATAGACACAGCTAACTTGCAGTTCACATACTCTGTGAAATCTTAGTACCACACTCGCTCACTACAGAAAATATATAATTTTGCATTATAAGAACTCTTACCTCCACCATGGTTCAGCGAAATGCATTGTGCCATTCACTGTGCTTCCACAACCCTAGGATCTAGCAGATAATTGGATACCGGGGGTGGGGATGAGGGGGAATAGTCTCGCCCTGGCTGGTTTGGCCCAGTGGATAGAGCATGGGCCTGCGGACTGAAGGGTCCCTGGTTCGATTCTAGCCAAGGGCACATGCCTGGATTGAGTGTTCAATCCCCAGTAGGGGACAGGCAGGAGGCGGGCGATCAATGATTCTCTCTCTCTCTCCCCCTTCCTCTCTGAAATCAGTCAAGATATTAAAAAAAGAAAAAAAAAACAGTCTTATTTTCTAGGTTTCTCATCTACTGTGCACAAAGATTAGCTGTCCCATCATCCAGGGACCACACAGAGTCTGAAATTTCAAATGCATCAGAGTGGCTGTGTCTCTGGTGGTTGGAAATTGTCATTGACATTCTGACAGTCTCCTTTTTAGCATTTCCTTTCTTTTCTTTATTCTTTACTTTCAGTATAACTGCCATTGCTCAAAGGAACTAGGAAAAGAAAAAGGATGAGGCTAAAGAATGACAGCATGGCAGCAAAAATGTGAGCCAAGCAATCAGAGCATGACTTTCCATGATGTCTGAAAGGTTATAATGCAGTCATCTTCCAGAATCATTTTCTGTATATAACAAATTGACTGCATGTCATTGAGTAGAGGTTTCACCTATTTTATATTTTTTTCTCAATTTGCTTACATGAATTCATTATTTCGCATCCATCATATAACTTAGAGAGACTTTTCTGTGTCAGAAATAGTACAAGGAATGAAGAAGGGTAAAGATTCAGAGACAAAGGAAAGAAAGAAAAAACAAAACTTAGGATGCATGGAATTCGGACAGTGCCAACCAAAACCGAGGAGGGTGGGGAGGGTGGCTGGGCGATTAAGCACTGGAACCCAATCTGAGATAAAACTTCATCCAGTGAGTTCAGGGAATCAAAATCCAATCAATGTTATTGAAATGGGTTAAACGCCTTGTTTAAACAGGATGGAAGTGACTCATTTGAGTGATGAAGGTAAAGCAGAGAATGATATGCAGAATCGTGGTGTCTACTGCCTCTAGGATGATGTCATGGCTGTAAAATAAAATTTATTGTGATTCTGTTTCTATTGCATTAAGGAGTCAAGAATGAGTTCAGAGCTCCCTCTAGCCTGCTGTATTTGTGTGTAACACAGGTCTAGGAGTCATGAAATTTCAATGTTGGAGATGTCACGTTGGATGTGAGCATCAAAGGTTTCTATGGGTTACATTAGTGTTAAATGGATGGGCACATCCCTTTGGGTGACAGTGACAATGCTATAGCAATGAAGGAAGAAGTCCTTCCAGACATGTCTTTTAAGGTCATCTCTCTATATATAATGTTTCTGAATCTCAGCATTTTTATCACAGTTCCTATAGAAATACTCAAACCCAGAGGTCCACATAAGGATACATTTACCAAGTAACCCTAGCAGGAGATCTGTAGTATAACCTCATATAGATGTAAGCTTTTTTAAAATATATATATATATTTTATTGATTTTTTTTTTTTTTACAGAGAGGAGGGGAGAGGGACAGAAAGTCAGAAACATCGATGAGAGAGAAGCATCAATCAGCTGCCTCCTGCACACCCCTCAATGGGGATGTGCCTGCAACCATGGGTGATCCTGTCACCCAGTTCTGGCCTAATTGGGAACTTGGGCAAATTTTCCGAGTCATTCTTTCTCCTAATATAGGTACTGCCACTTCCTCTTTCCTGTTCTCGTTTCCTTTTAGGCTAGGACAGCAAACTCATTAGTCAACAGAGCCAAATATCAACAGTACAACGACTGAGATTTCTTTTGAGAGTCAAATTTTTTAGCCTTAAACTTTTTCTAACACCACTCTTCAAAATAGACTCGCCCAGGCCATGGTATTTTGTGGAAGAGCCACACTTGAGGGGCCAAAGAGCTGCATGTAGCTTGCGAGCCGCAGTTTGCTAGAAGATGGACTTGACACTTGAAGGTGCAGAAGCCATCCAGTGACAATAAGAGAGATCCCACACCCTGAAGATGGTAGAGTGGGAAGATGGAAGAAACCTGAGTCCCTGGAAGCTTTAGAGCCCTGCTGAAGGACTTCTGTACTTTGTGTAAGGGGAAAATCCTTTTTTGTTTAAGCCATTGATTGGTAGATTTTCTCCTACCTTCATCAGAGTACATATAAGTATGAATGAATACCGATTTTATATGTCATAGTTCACATTTAGTGAATTAAAAACTCTTCTTCCCTAACTCTTATTGTAATAAGGTCTTCCCTGGTAGTAGGCACTTCTAGACTCACATACAATTCCTCCTAAACTTTAAACTTTTTGCACATGCCTCTCATCATGGTAAAAAGCAAAAAATACCATGTCCCAAGCACATTCCAGCTTTGGTGCTGCAAACTAATTAGTCAAACTAAATTACTGGGGGAATAAATATTGTGATAGCTACTGCTGCTCTCCAGCCAATTTGCATATGTATCTAGAATTATTATAGATGTTATTATCACCCACATACCTGCTGCTTTGTAGGCATGAAAACAAGCCAAAAGCAAGTGAAGAAGCAAAACATAGCAAGTTTTTTTAAAACTGGGTATAATCCTTAAGCATAGGATAAAATCAGACCTTCAAATATGAGGGCCAGTATGCCTGGTTACTAACCAGTCTCTAACTACTCTAAATGTCCTAGTCCAGATAAGGAGAAAAATAATCCAGATAATTTCTATGTTTTCTCTTCTTTTCATTTATGCTTTCTGTAAAATGGGGGAGGGGAGAGAATACTTCAGATGGTATCTCTGTTCCTCTTTTTTTTTTTTTTTTTTCCAAAGAGGAAGGAGAGAGATTGAAACATCAATGATGAGAGAGAATCATTGATCGGCTGCCTCCTGCACGCTCCCTACTGAGGATCAAGCCAGCAATCCGGGCATGACTAGAATTGAATGGGGTTCTTCAGTCCACAGGCCAACACACCATCCACTGAGCCAAATAGGCTAAGGCTGTTCCTCTTTTTCTTTTTTTTCTTTTTTTTTTTTTTTTTAGCAAACTCAAGTGTTACTTATCTTACATCAACATTTTTTGCCCCAAATATCTTTTAAGTTTCTTTACTCAAAAAGCACACAGATAGCCAGTTGGTGTGGCTCAGTGGTTGAGTGTTGACCCATGAACCAGGAGGTTATGGTTCAATTCCTGAACAGGGCACATCCCCATGCTACAGGTTCAATCCCTAGTGGGGTGTGTGCAGGAGATAGCCAATCAATGATTCTCTCTCATCATTGAAGTATCTCTCTCTCCCCCTCTCCCTTCCTCTCTGAAACCAATAAAAACATGTTGCTTAAAAACACACACATAAAAATAGTAAGTAGTGGAGAAGAAATTTTGATATTAAATATAACTTTTGTGATTTGAACATTGAAATTTTATATTTTAGCTCTTCCCACCAACTATCAGGTGTATTTCCATACTAGTAATTACAAAAATATGTGAGAGGAAGACTCAGACACCAAAGTATTTAGGAAAGAGATTTACTTATTAAAAAGTTGGCAAAAGTCAGACTTCAGAAAGATTAGCTTCTCAATAAAAAAAAAAATACAATATAAATTTAAAGGGGAAAAACTGTGAAAATACCAAGATCACACAGTTGCATTAATCTATTAATAATAAAAAAAACAGCTTCTTTACATAATTATCATATTCACATAGGATAGAATTATCATCTTTAGAAATTAAGTCAAGGTTATTATAATTACTTTGCTAGGAAGTGAATAACTTAGAGGAGATGCTCAAAGTTTCATTTATTTTAAAGGCCACAACTAGACAGGGTGACCATGTTGGTTTATCTCCTTCTGGGACATCATACATATCTTGATATATAATGGTGGCAGATCAAAGTGTTCATATTGCTTCCACATTGGCAATGATTGGCATAGATAGGATAGCCCTAGACAACAGTGAGGTCATCTAAGTAACTGGAGGATAATGAAAATACCTTGTGTCTGACTCAGAAACTATGTCATTGACAAAATACTTATTACTATTAACAATTTGTGGAAGGGAGTGTTAAAGGGAAGGCATTTTAATGACCTCAGACACTTCTGTTTTTCTTAACTTCAAAGAAGACAACATATTCCTGCTGGGGAAAAAAAATATGGACTCAGAGCTAGTGGACCTGAATCCTGACTCCATAAATTATCAGGACATTGACCCCAATCAAATCACTGTGCTGTGGATGATATGAAACACAATGATTGCACTTCTTTTGTTAATGGGGGTTTTGTGCAAGAACATGTGGAAAATAATTGTATTAGTCAGGGACCAATCAGAGAAGCAAAACCCCTGGGAGATATAGACAAAAGATTTATTGTAGGGATCTGACCTTGCATAATCATGAGGCTGTTTAAGAAGTCTATTTAAAGCATCCATTCTGTGTCTGGTTCCAGAAATTGAAGTATATAGGGAGGACAATCAGAAACAGAAAATAGACCGCAGCCAGTATTATGCTTAATGGGCAAAAACTAAAAGTGTTTCCCTTAAGATCAGGAATAAGACCTGGATATCTGCTGTCACCACTCTTATTCAACATAGTACAGGAAGTCCTTGCCACAGCAATCAGAGAAGAAGGAGAAATAAAAGGCATTCAAATTGGAAATAAAGAAGTAAAACTGTCATTATTTGCAGATGAGATATACTGTATATAGGGAACCCTAAAATTTCCTCAAAAAAATATATATGTATACTAGAACTGATAAATGAATTCAGTAAACTAGGATACAAAATAGATATCCAGTACTCAGTTGCATTTCTATACACCAATAATGAACTATCAAAAAGGGAAACTAAGAAAACAGTCCCATTTATAATTACATTAAGAAAATAAAATACTTAGAAATAAATTTAACCAAAGATGTAAAAGACTGTATTCAAAAAATCATGACACTGAAGAAAGAAACAGAAGAAGATACAAATAAGTGGAAGCATATACCATGTTCATGAATAGAAAGAATTAACACCATTAAAATGTCCATACTATCCAATGCAATCTGCACAATTCCTATTAAGATACCAATGGCATATTTCATAGAACCAGAACAAATATTCCAAAAATTTATATAGAAGCAAAAAGACCCCAAATAGCAACAGCAATCTTGACAAAGAAGAACAAAGTTGGAGGAATCACACTGCCTCATATCAAACTATATACTACAAGGCCATAGTAATCAAAACAGTATGGTATTGGCATAAAAACAGACATATAGATCAATTAAACTGAATAGAGAGCCCAGAAATAAAGCCATGCCTTTATGGTCAGTTAGTATTTTACAAAGGAAGCAAGAACATACAATGGGGTAAAGACAGTCTATTCAATAACTGGTTTGGGAATGTAAAGTATGAGAAGCAATAGAGAATATATATTTAGAACTCCTACAATTCAGCAACAACAACAAAACACAACCTGACTCAACAATGGGAAAGGTCTTGAAGAGACTTTTTTTAATGTATTTTTTATTGATTTCAAAGGAGAGAGAGAGAGAAAGAGAGAGAGAGAGAGAGAGAGAGAAGAGAGAGAGAGAGAGAGAGAGAGAGAGAGAGAGAGAGAGAGAGAGAGAGAGAGAAACATCAATGATGAGAGAGAACCACTGGTTGGTTGGTTGCCTCCTGCAAAGCCCTACTGGGGATCAAGCCCGCAACCTGGGCATGTGCCCCAACTAGGAATCAAACCATGACCTTCTGGTTCATAGGTTGATGCTCAACCACTGAGCAACAGTGGTCAGGCTATCTATTATGATTTACTGCATTAACAAATTAATCAAAAATATATACTAATCAACTCAATACATACATAAAATGCATTTAATAAAATATAACACAGAATTATTTTTTAACCCTTTGCACTCTGAACCATTCTGGACATTGGCTACCAGCTACTCGACGCTACTTTGCGAAACGTGAGTTGAATTAACTCAATTCCCCGTAATCACTAGTGAACTGCAATGTCCCCTGAGAGGGGACATCCGAGTGATATGCTAGAATTCCGATATCCCCTGAGAGGGGACAGCAGAGTGCAATTAAAATATATTTTTATTGATTTTGTACAGAGAGGAAGGGAGAGAGAGAGTTAGAAACACCGATGAGAGAGAGTCATCAATCAGCTGCCTCTTGCACACCCCCTACTGGGGATATGCCCACAACCAAGGTACATGCCCTTGACCGGAATCGAACTCGGGACCTTTCAGTCCCCAAGCCGACGCTCTATTCATTGAGCGAAACCAGTTTCAGTATAACACAGAATTATTGTAACATTTAGCAAATGTTGTTTAAATTAAAACTCTACTTCAAACATCTTACTGAATAAAATTTTAAAACAATTCCCATTAAGCTGGCTTTCATAGGAGAATATGAGATATCACTGGCACTATTTAACATGGTAGCTGAGTCTCTGCCCAATATGATAGGCAAAATAATAAAAAGTATAAAGATAAAGAAGATAGGGTCAGAGGGAGTTGTTGGTCTTTTTTTTTTTTTTACATTTTTTAAATGAGGATGTATTTATATACTTTGCATAATTAATTTCTATAATTATCATTATTTTTTTAATTTAAATAACTCAATTTTTTAAATATTAAGATTATTTGCTGTTTTCATTATCTTTTTATATATTTTATTGATTTTTTAGAGAAAGGAAGAGAGAGGGATAGACAAAAACATCGATGAGAGAATCATCGATCAGCTGCCTCTTGCACACCCCCTACTGGGGATGTGCCCACAACCAAGGTATATGCCCTTGACTGGAATTGAACCAGTCCGCAGGCCGATACTCTATCCACTGAGCCAAACTGGTCTCGGCAAATAACCCAATTTTTAAAAAATATCTATGGTATCAATTTAATGTTCAGTGATCATTTGTTGAGCCTTTACTCTATGCCAAGGTGGCAGAAGTATATATTAAAATAAAATAAATGTAATTTATGTTCTTCATTCTAGGATTGCACCCAAGCCTCAGTGAAAGTTTGTATTATAGAGCAGAAAGCAGAAGTTGATACCATGAAATATTCACTAAAAATTGCACTTTATGATTCCTATGTTGTGGTGGCAGATGAGGTGAAAAGTAGAAAGGTCATGACTAAGAAATCCTTAAAGTTAGCCTACAGAGAAAACAGAGTGGTCCATGAACTAAATCCACATTCAGGTTATGTTTTGCATTACAAAGATATAAACAAAAATACAAGAAGAAGAGATCGCATTCAAAACTGATAATATGCATCACCTATGGATACAAACAATAGGGTGGTGGAAGCCTGGGGCAGGGGCAGGGGCAAGCTTTAAGGGGTCAATGGGAGAAAAAGGGGTCATATGTAATACTTTCAACAACAGAAAATTTTAAAATCTATATAATATATATATAAAGCCAGAGATCAGAAAGCTGGAACAACCAGAACAACCAGTCACTATGACACCTACTGCAGCCAGCGAACTACTGATCAGAGGGTGGAACCAGTTGGCCAACCTCCTGTGGCCCTTCTCCCTGGCCAGCCCTACCCCTGATCAGCCTCTCCCACCCACACTGAGGGCAAGGCAGCCGGCCAACACCTCCCCTCCCCCGCCACAGTCCTTCTCTCTGGCCAACCCCAGCCCTGATTGGCCCCACAGCCCAATAGGGGGCGGGCTGGCCAGCCAACCTTCTGCAGCCCCTCCCTCCAGCTGGCCCACCTTCCATGGGCCCCCACCACCCATATCAGCCTGCAGACCCTCCCTTCAGCCAGCTCAGCCCCCATCAGTCCTCCACTCCAATCTGGGCAGGGCCGACCAGCCAACCACCTATGGCTCCACTTATGGCCACTGGCTTCTGATCGCCCCACCCCACCCCATTCAGGGGCTGGTCCAGCCAACCCACTGCCCACAGCCCCACCCCATGGCCAGTCTGGCCCTGATTGGGCCCCATCAGGGCAGGCCAGCCAGCCAACCTCCCACTGTCTCCTCCTCCTGATTGGCTCAGCCCCTATCTGCCCCCATTGGGGCCAGCCAGCCAGACCCCACCCATGCACAAATTCATGCATTGGGCCTCCAGTAAATAAATAAAAAATTGTAATAATGAAATAAAACATATGACATTTATCAGAAGATGGGTAAGATTTTAATTCATAGTTAAGGGGGAGAGAAAAAGAGTTTCAAAACACACAGTAAACATGGGTCATATTGTATCACTATTCATGTTCTCACATAGGTATTTCCTCAAACAAGATTAAAGTACTGTGTCTCTATTTAGCCTACTTGAGTTTTAATCATGACTGTAATTTAGTGACTTTGTGCTTCTGGGCCTTTAATAAACTGCTTCTTTACCTCTAAAGAGGATACAACAATAGTACAAATGCCATAGTGTTCATTGAGAGAATTGAAACAGTATCTGTAAAATGCTTAGAGTAGTACCTTGCATAAAAGCAAGCACTCAATCAATGCCACCTCATCATTATTAATTTGTAGCTGTACAATAATTGAAAGTTGAGACATAACTTATAAAGAAGTCTCAGTATGTAGTATTTGACTTAACCCTATATAATAAAAGCCTAATATGCTAAGTGTCCGGTCACCCAGTTGGCTGTTCAACCAATCAAAGCATAATATGCTAATGATATGCTAAGGTCGCTCAACCCCTCGCTATGATGTGTACTGACCATAGAGGACAGACGCTCCAACCTGGGGTCTGGACGATCGGGACTGAATGAGATGGACTGGATATGCCCTGAAACCCTTCAGCTGGCCAACCTCCTGCATCTTTTCCCAGCCCCAATCATGCACCACTGTGGTCCCTCAGCCTGGCCTGCATCCTCTTGCAAACCAGGACCCCTTGGGGGATGTCAAAGAACCAGTTTTGGCCCGATGATGGAATGACCGGTTGCTATGATGTGCAATGACCACCAGGGGGCAGACGCTCAATGCAGGAGCTGTCCCGATGGTCAGTGTGCTCCAGCAGTGGGAGCACCACTCAGCCAGAAGCCGGGCTCATGGCTGGCAAGTGCAGCGGCGGTGGCAGGAGCCTCTCCCATCTCCACAGCAGTGCTAAGGAGACTACGAGAGAGAACCCGCTGAGGGAACCCGCCCACAAGTGCATGAATTTCATGCACCAGGCCTCTAGTTAAAAATAGATGTGATAAAATGTTAACCATAAGCACACACCTTTACCAAACTTAATTATTATGACTTTAAGCCAGTCATGAACACTAGTAATATTTGTGAGTATTCAAATAGTTTCTCAAGAGAAAGACATTACATTTCCTCAATAATTTGTCATTCAATTAAATTTCTAATGTGTGAGAAGTCATTTCAATTGCCAGAAAAGCCATTCTGAGCAGCTTCATTTTAAAATCGTTGTCAGTGGTTAAAGACACTGTAGGTTTGCATTTCACTCTTACACGTAGATCACTTTGCTCGGAAAAGACATATCTACAGAAAGCTGCCTGTGAATCTAATTATTTTAAATCAAATAGTATTACCCCCTAGACTTTCATTATCATTTTAGAAACATAAAACCATTTTTATGGCTAATTAATTGACTCTTCTCTACTTAACGATTGAGCCTAAGCAAACATTTATCTGCCTAGAGAAAACTACATATAAATGGAAATCAGTGTGCATTCATTTTAAATTCAGGTCTTCCTAAATACAGCCATCTCTTAATAATTCAAGGTTCAGTTTTCATCTAATTTTTTTCTCTCTCCGTGTAACAAACACACTTATACCCTATTTTTAGACTTTGTTTTCCATTTCCAGGTTGGTAATGGCTCCCACAGCAGTGTTCCGATGTAGGGATCATTTCACACCACACGGAGAGCAGCCACCGGAACCACTATTTCACTTCCAAGAGAGGCTGAAGAATTTTCAATTGCACAAGCTGTCCTTTTTCCCAGTGGGGATTTAGTCAGGGCAGTGAAGTTCATGGATTTGGATAAACCTTGCTGAAGCTTTAACAGTGATCAAGACCTCAACTGCAGCGTCTTATATTAAGACCAGAAACAAGGTCAAGAAAAGGCTAGGTCATGGCAAATAGTCATCTCTAGAAAGGAGGTCTTGATAGAATTGCCATTTTGTAGCCCAGGTGTATTCTTAACTTCTTTACACTTAGAAGTATTGAGGAAATCCAAAAATATTTACTTTTATGGGTAAATCTATCAATTTTTGCAGTATTAGAAATTAAAATTAAGCCAAAACCTGTTTGGCTCTGTGGATAGAGCATTGGTCTGCGGACTGGAAGGTCCCAGGTTCACTTCCGGTCAAGGGCATGTACATTGGTTGCAGGCACATCCCCAGTAGGGGACGTGCAGGAGGCAGTTGGTTGATGTTTTTCTCTCATCAATGTTTCTAGCTCTCTATCCCTCTCTGTAAAAAAATCAATAAAATATATTTTTTAAAAGAAATTAAAATTAAGATATATTAGAAATATTTAAATAAATATTTAAAGCAAGTTTATTACATGTTAGCATAAACATATTTTATAAAAAATAACTGTTTTCCAAAACAAACAAAAAATACTAGAGAATTATTAATTTATTTTATTATTTTTTATATCTTTTTATTGATTTCAGAGAGGAAGGGAGAGGGAGAGAGAGAGAAATATCACTGATGAGAGAGAGTCATTGACCGGCTGCCTCCTCCATGCCCCACACTGGGTATTGAGCCCTCAACCTGGGCATGTGCCCTTGACTAGAATTGAACATGGGACCCTTCATTCCACTGGCCAATGCTCCATCCAAGAGCCAAACAAGCTTAGGTGAGAATTATTATTTTACATTTGTGCAAATCCCTTTAATGTGCAGCCCCATAAGAGATAGCTGAAGCTCATATTAGCTTAGGCATTCAGTAAAATGCTATTTATTTTTTGGATTAAAGTATATTGTAAAGACAGGAGTATTACAATAGCCTTTTCAGATATTCATGAATTTTCTTCTTTGTTGCTATGTCGAACTCAACAAGTGGTAGTTTCTTAGAGGTGAGTTGAAATAAGAAATCTGAAATATGCTCAGTGAATTGCGCATATTCTGACATTAAAATATAGCATTCTTGCACTCTGAATGAATTTTTTTTTAACATGAATGATTTTTATAACCATGAGATGGTCATTTGGAAAATATGGGTTCACCGAGTTATGCAGATCTTCAAAATGCTCACACATTTATTATACAACATCAAAAAATATTTGTTACTATTACCACTGACCTCATCAGAAAAGTCTTTGGGAAAATGTCAAGATCATGTATCAAATGCAAGTTTTCTAAAAGTCAAATTTTCACTGGAAAACTTGAGTGAAAGCTTACTCTATTTATTTTTGAGAAAATATATGCCCAATACCCACATCTAAGTAACTGTAATTTATCTGTCAATAGACGTGTCAGGTAAAAATGGAACTTCCAAGTGTCATGAAAACAGATTTAAACTCAAAGCACACAAGTGCTTTATGAATACATTATGTGACATTCCCATTATACCACTCTGAATATTTAAGAAGTGTACTCTAGGGTGATTTAATGTGATTAACAATTTTACTGCTTCATAAGGGGCATTCTTAAGTAAAATTGACTTTTCTGAGTCTGTAGCAGTGGGGAAGGCAATGACTACTAATACAGTTTGGTGGGGCTGCTTTGATTCATACGTAGGCACAAGTAGTTTTACACGCCATGAGCATAAGTAGCTTTTGTACCATGGGTACAAATGTCAACACAATGAAAAAAGCAAGTATTACATTATTATAAAAATATTTTTTTAACTTCACAGACTTCTTGAAAGGGTCTCCAGTACCCGAGGAACTTATGGGACCATATCGTGAGAATTGCTGTGTGCAACCTAAAGTGTGTTGCACTGACTGAGGTTCTTTTTAAATGTAGCATTCTTCTTTCTTACCTGTTTTCATAAGTTCTGGTCTTTTGATTTTAAAACTCTTGTGTTGCTATAAATATGCAAATTTTAACGTTTGGTCACATAGGACTATAATGAGTAATTTTATTAATTTTGCCTGTAGTTAGCAAATAGTCCCTTATCATTATTGGTTGTATTCCTACATAACCAGATTAATGGTATATTCCAGAAAATGGGGGTATATTTAATAGTATATGTTCTCCCACACTCCTCTGATAAAAAAGTTTATTCACACATTAACATGGGAGTCAATTTTACTCTCATTCAGAAAGGTAGAAGCAAAATCTGAGGCGACATTGGTGGTTCCTCCCAGGTAGAATTTCTTTCCCTTTCATTTACCCCAATTTTAAACTCCATTCTCCTAAAAGAGTTTATATTGTCAAAGCAATGGAATAAAAAGTTGGGAGCCAGAACAGCTGTAAATAACCATGCACAGTGCTGGTATCTGTGAAAACTCTTTTTAAAAATAAGATTTCTTCTACAGAATTATGAACTTGATCTGAAATCATTCCTTTTGTAATCTCTACTACATTGATCACTCCCTTCAGACTTCTTCTTTTTCCTGTAGTAAACATTATGTGATTTATTTTTTAATATGCCATCAGGTTTAAATACAAACTCAGGGAATATAAACGTCCATCAGAAGCCATCCTAGTGAGACTGAGCTGTTTTCATAATGAATAATGATCCCCTTCCAGGTGCAGCATGACAACATAAACTCAAGGGAAGCATCCAGATTGCCATAGAGATTAAGAAATACTGATCCAAGATTTCATTCAGCGGGTCTTCTATTCAGACTTGAGATCAGAGTTAGATGCCGTATCACTTACTTAACTTTTTTTTTACTTAACTTTCTTATAATTGTGATAATTCTAAGTATTATCAAACTGTGCTCTTTTCTTTAAAAAAAATGTTTTATTGATTTGAGAGAGAGGAATGGAGAGGGATAGAGAGTAATATCAAAGAGTGAAGCATCATCTATTGCACATATGTCAAACACAAGGCCCGCGGGCCAAATCCAGCCCGCCAGGCCTTGCAATGTGGCCCGCACCGCGCTGTCATCACTGCACTCCGCTGTCAGTTTATGACATTGTCAGTTTATGACTGTTCAGTAAACCATTCGGCCCACGATTTAGGCTGGATTTTAGATTTTGGCCCCTTCTCTGATTGAGTTCGACACCCCTAATCTATTGGCTGCATCCTGCACACCTCCCTACCGGAAATCCAGCCTGCAGCCCAGGCATGTATCTGACAGGAAATCAAACCAGTGACCCTCAACTACTGAGCCACAATGGCTGGGCCAAACTAGGTTATTTTCTACAATGATTATATCTGTAAGTAATACCATAATAGTTTTAGCTATTGGCAGCCAACCAAATGTGCCTACAACTGTATGTCAAGAGAATACTGAAGCTTCTTTAAAATCAGCTGAATGGGGAAGGTGGTCACGGCAGAAAGAACAAGAAAGATCATATATATTTACCTTCCCAATCTCCAGTTTCGCTCAATCAAATGTAAGTATAGGCAGAAGTTTTAATTAGCTAAGAAAAAACAATCCTTTTGGCTGGTTATAAGGAAGTCAATGAGGCTAACTTGCAAAAAGGGGCTAAAGGAAGACCCTCTTATCAAATTCAGTTCTGACCCACGAACTGGTTCCTTTTGTAATCTGTGGGAAAGCAAAAGGCCTTGGTGTACACTCCTCCTCCAAACAAACTTTCTTCTGAGTTCAGTTGCTGTGATATTCACCTACTTCACTAACACAAGGGGACTCTGGGAACTTCTAATTATTGTTGTCTTTGTCAGCCATACCTCTGAGTCCACAAAATATAATGTTGATGCCAGAATGATAGGTGCTTCATGGAAAATGCAGAAAGTTGCTTTGAAAAAAAATTCCTGTTTCTGGAACAGCTCAAAGAGAAAAGGAGTAAGCCTTTCACCATGTGGCCCCATCTAGAATAACTTCGAGCAAAGCAGGCTGCCTCAGGCAGGAGGGCAGCTCTGCTTCTTCAGAGCTGAGCGTCTAAAACAAGACTGAAAGCAAGCAAGGCACAGCCAGTGTCCTGTCTTCGTTTACACCTCCTTGGCTCCGAAGGCCTCCCCTGCTTGTGTTGGTGTGATGTTAGAGCCAGACTCGTCTCCCCGAAAGCTGGGCTCCCCACTTCTGATCCAAGAAGAGTGACTCTATGGATGCTCTATGGACACTGTTTGAAGCAGGACGTTTCATCTGATGCTACCAACTTATTTCCTATGATTAAGAAAAGAGAGAGCAAGGACAGGAAAGCTGCCACTGGGAGTCTCCTGCTGCTAAAGGTCCATGGCTTTTGAAGTGGCCTCACCCTGATGGGTTTGAGCAAGATTTTCGTATTTGGAAGCTCCTGTCACTCATTCTTCAATCTGAATCTACACATTGGAAAGAGAAAAAGCCCGAAAATGCCTGATAAAGATACAATTGGAACATTAAGGTTGATGTGTATCCGACCAATTTTGTGGATTCTAAAGTCCAGCTTGGAGAGGACAAAGGCATCAAACACAGGCACTCAGAGCTAGAAATAGTGAGTAGAGTAAGAAGTGAAAGGGAAAAGAAAAATTGAAACAGACAGAGATCGGAGCAATTCAGAAAGTGGTGAAGAGGTTGTAAGAGAAAGGGTGAGGAGGACAGAGATAGAAAGAAGGCAGAAAGAGAGTGAAAGAGTCAGAGGCAAACAGGGACATGGACAGACAGGAATTGAGAAGAGGAAAAAACAGAGCTACAAAGCAAAAGGACATTTGTAGTCAGCAAGAGGGGGGAAAAGACAAAGAATATTTCTTCAACAAGAATCTATTGAGGTTTCTGTGTTAGTAGGCATTGAGACTGTGCAGATAAATCAATTAAATAAGGCATTGCAGTGAAGAGCAATGATATGCAAAATAGCATGTTCTCTGAGAAGAATATAGCAGGAATACCCAATTACGTAAGTGATCTGGCACCTATTAGGAAAAATACAGATCTTTTCTTTCACTAAGTGTGTAAGAAAAAATAGTTCAGTCATTTACAATATTGGGTTCATTGATACTATTAAACTATTGCTTTTAAGCTGAATTTTATCTGATTTACAGCCTTCCTAAATACTCTCCTTTGAACTCACAACTTAATATAGCTGCCATTAGCCCATACAGGACCATTAAAAAATATTTCATTTCTTTAAGGCAATTTACTCCCATCTATTGAAAAATTATCATAATGTGTTGGCTTTCTTAGAACAAAACCCTACTATCTGCCAAAGAATTTATCTGAATAAATATGTATATCCTTCATGTGTGCAATGTCCATGATGACTCATGATATATGTGTTCTTACATGGTGCCCAGTCTATACAACTGTACTCAACAGCCCTACTTTGAATGACGATATATACCTCTTTCTTAAACCAGGATCTCAGAATTAAAGGAAAACTTTCTGCTTCATTTTTTTGTTCAGGGCTTCAACACTAGGCTGATGTGCCCCATGACTGTGCTTGCTTCTATGTGAAACTTTGAAGAATTAGAACAATTAGGATCAAAACTCAAATGTCTAGTTTCTCTTGAAAAATTAGCTCTGATAATACTTTGTTTCCTCATTGCAACAACTGGCTAGAGCAGAGTAACTCTGACCCCTGTAGCAAAGTCATACCCTCAGAAAAACACCCCTTCTCCCATTCTCCACTCCTCCTTATCAATCTCTGGAACGCTGCAGCGCAGGAGTCAATGTCACTCATAATAGTCCTTTCACTGCTATCTTGTTTGTATTTTGATCTGCTTCTCATATTTGTGTGTCCTGCCTGGACCCTGTAGGCAACTGATTTTGAAAACTTTGATCTAAAGCTGTGTTGTCCACACTAGTCACATGTGACTATTTACATTTAAATAAATTTATTTTTTAATATATTTTATTGATTGTTTTTGCAGAGAGGAAGGGAGAGGGATAAAGAGTTAGAAACATCAATGAGAGAGAATCATCAATCAGCTGCCTCCTGTATACCCTCTACTGGGGATGTGCCTGCAACTAAGGCACATGCCCTTGACCAGAATTGAGCCTGGGACCCTTCAGTCTCAGGCCAATGCTCTATCCACTGAGCCAAACTAGTTAGGGCAAATTTAAATGAATTTAAAGAAAATAAAATTTCAATTTTAATTCCTCAGTTGCATAAGCCACAATTCAGTGCTCAATAGTTACCTGTGGGTAGGGGTGACCATATTGGACAACACAGAATAAAGCATTTCCATCACTGAAGAAAGTACTGTTGGACCATGCTAATCTGAGAAAGAAGAACTAAGACCAGCAGTCCCCCGAGGCTGTTGTCCCCTCACAGAACACAAGATCCAGACGATATTAGTAGTCTATGATCATATAACATTGGAAAACACTGTGTATATTAGTGTTTTACGGCTGCTGTAACAACTCATTACAAACTTAGTGGCTTAAAACAACTTTTATTTTATAGTTTGGGTGGCCAGAAGTCCAAAGTGGATTTTTCTGGGTTAAAATCAAGGTGTCAGTAGGCTGTTTCTTTTGGAGGATCTAAGGAGGAATTATTTTCTGGCCTTTTCCAGCTCTAGAGGCTGCCCTTCCATCTTCAAAGCCAGCCATGCCCATTCAAGTCTTTCTCTAATTCTAAAAGTGACTCTTCTGCTTCCCTCTTCCATTTTTAAAGACATAGATATTACAAACTGAAACACTCATCAAAAGCATTTTTTTTTAATGAGCTACAATTTTGGAGTTAAAACTATTGGATGATATCTATAATATTAAAAGCATAACATGCTAATTAGACCGGAAAGCTAAACAACCTTCTGGACGTCCTTCCGGGAGACCTTTTGGACGAAAGCAGTGCTGCAAGGGCTCAGCCCTTTGCACAAATTTCGTGCATTAAGCCTCTAGTATTAGCATAAGAATAAACTACTTTGGGTGCCTCTGCATTATTTCTGATTTTCCAAAGATTTGGGGAACATGGGATAGTTGGTATCTGAGATATACAAGCAAAGGAGAGATGAAAAATTCTAATTCAGTAGAAGTTTTAGATGCTGTTGGGACCACTGCCTAACACATTTACTGGGTCCCAGGTACTGTGAGTGTTAGCTAAGAGCTCAAAATGCCCCTTTCTAAAAAAAACAAAACAAAAAAACAAACAAACAAAAAAAAAACTGGCCTTTGTTGATGGGAGCTAATGGTTGGAAACATTCACCAACCCCAGATAGCCTATAGTCAATCACTAATTAATATGATGGTACATGAGACTGGACCCCTTGTCTCATGAAAGGAAAGCTTTGTGGTGCCACTGATGCTCTAGAAATACCCAACCCACCATCAGGGAATCAGACTAAGATTTTTCCTAAGTTAACCTCATTCTTTCTTCTTTGCTGTCCTACCTCTCTCCCTCATAGGTTCTCTTAAGAGCATCTCCACCATAAACCAAGAGCAATTAATCCTTCCCTCAGTCTCTGCTTTTAAGAAACCCAATCTAAGATATCAGGGAGTAGCAAGCCATCATGGAGGAGATGATCTTTCAGCTAAACCTTGTTATGTGCATGGGCATTTAATGTTCAATGGGTGGGAAAAGATTTTTGCATTTCATGTGGACAGAATACCTTATTGGGTGCCTTCTTGAGGCTAATGTATAAAAAACTTAGAAGGTTAGGAAAAGTCATAATCCTTAGACATAAGAAGGACTTTAAAGGACCTGTTAGGAAGCCAGGACAGTAGCCTCATTTAGAGCTAGACTTCAGCCATAACAGCCAGAATCCACTCACAACACTTCAATAACTGACACTAAGTCTTGGAAAATTATATCGATTATGAAGTAAACACAGACTTAATGTGGCTAAAAATGTTTTTGTATGGCACAGAAAGAGACTGCTGGCTCAGATTTCAATGTAAAACATTCTAACCTGCAGCAAAACCACACTATTCATTACTGGAACTTAACCAAATGACAGTCAGAAAGACAAAGCATAAAATGAAAGTAAAGGAAGGAGAAGAACCTGCCAACTCAACAAGACTTGACAGGTGTTCAAAAATTTAGGTTAATTAATTGACCACATGGTTGATGAATTAAGACAGTTTCCTTGTTTGGAACTACACAGGCTATCAAATCTGGTAGTGGGGGAGGGGAGGGGGGTGTAGAGAAGGAGAAACAGGAGAGACATCATTGAAGTTGAGATAAAAAGTAATGAAACACATTAAAAAGAGGGATTGAAGACAGTAATAAATAAATAGGACATGAAGCAATTTAGAAAACCATCCCACAACAGAATACAATATGGATCTAAGAACTAGATGCTATATAAAGCTGGCAAAAAAAATGGCATGACCTTCAAGTCTTTTAAGAGAACTACTTGAAAATGATGATGAAAGCTGGAAGCTAATGGACTAAAGATATATTTACCACCTGCCACACCCTAAGCAAGTACTCAGAGAAACTCTACCTAAAGAAGCTAAAAATATTCCAAGGAAAGGTTATTACTTTAATAGCACAAATACCCTGTAATAGGCTTACTGAAACACCTTGATAATGGGTAGCAGAACACAGGGAGGAGCATTTAGCCCAGGAAACGTGGGACACGGGAAACCTGACTTGCTTTGAACATCTTGCACTTCTTTAGTCTCTCTGGCTTAGCAAAATAGAAACAATTCAACCATTTCAGTTTTCCCAGAGGTAAGACAGTGTCAGAGAAAGTACACCATCTTGAGAACACCATATTAGCTTTGGGACCTTGCAAAAATCAGAGCCTTTCTGGACCTCAGTTCTCTTATCTGTCAAATGAAAGGGCTGCACAAGAAGTTAAATCCAACTCTAGAATGCTATTCTTCTCTTTTGAAGCCTGCAGCTATGTGACAAAGAAGGATGGTTCAGTGTATATCTCATAGCAATCCGCTCTAATGATGGCTGTGTCAACTGGCTTGACTTGAAAGTATTTCATATAAACATGGTTTCTATTACTACTGAGAACTACTTATTTCCTTCTGGATCTGACTTGGCACTAGTCCTGCTAATGTGGGATCATTAGATTTTTTTTTTGCAAGTATTAAGTAATCATTTAACCTCTAAGGTTATGTAATCGAGTGGAAAGATTAGGGCATTGTGGGACAGAGGTCCTGAAATCTAATTCCTGCCATATTGCTATTGGATTTCATGGACATTGGCAAAGTCATTTAACTCTAAAAAGCAACCACAATTGATTTGTCTTCATAATATTATTAGGGTCACATGACATGTAAGACAATAAAGAGTGCTGTATGTTGGTAAACCTAAATCTCAGGTTACAATTTGCCAGCATATAATTTTATTTAGATGACTGAATTTAATTTCTAGTCTGAGCTCCCGTTCTTCTAGATGTGGAAAATTAACTCAGTGGATTCAGATCCTTTCCCCCTTCTGCTGCATTTGTGCCCATAGTCCTAGAAGAGCCACATAGTACCAAGGCATTGGAGCAATCTTCATTTATCACTTGTCCCTACTGACATCAGTCATGACGGCCACCCAACAACCCCAACTGGTCTCTGATTGTCAGTCCCTCCAAATCACTGCTGCATTCTCCCCTTAACTGCAAAGCTGCTCCAGGTCTGGCAATACTTGAAAATGAGAAAAAATAAAATAAAAGCCACCAGAGAGGGTAAAAGAACTAACATCAAGATGAGTTTTAGGCCCTGACCAGGTAGCTCAGTTTATTAGAGCATCATCCGGATATGCCGGATATGCCAATGTTGAGGGTTTGATTCCCCAGTCAGGGCACATACAAGAATCAATGAATGAATGCATCAGTGAGTGGAACAACAAGTCAATGTTTCTCTCTCTTCCTCTCCCTTCCTCCCTCTCTCTATAGTCAATTTTTAAAAAAAAAAAAAAATTATTTGTAGCAGCTAAGGGAGAAGAAAATGCCAAAACCAATGGTGGCCTGAGGCATTAAGTAACTCAGAGAAGTCTATGAGTAAAGAAAGACCAACATGGAGCTACAGATAACTTTTCCAAGAACAATTTCTTTTAATTGGTAGATATACCACTCTAATTGCAGAGGTGGAGAAGGAATACACTGACATATGACAATTTAAAAAATATATTTTTTCTTAAAAAACATGATTGCAATTATCTTTACTTTGAAAAGGAGTGAGAGTCATACTCAAAGTTTTAACTTAGAATGCCAACAATTTGAGTAAATGAAAGAAGATACTGGTCAGAAGATACACAAGAGTAATTCAAATCCAGTATTATCAAATTTTGTGGGTTGAAACTTGATATTCCCAAGTTATTTCTAACTCTTCATTTGTTTCTTCATTGCTTTCCTCTGTACACATCACCCATCATCCTTCCTGACACATATACACATGATATAGATATTAATATCACTTTAACTAGTGGCCCAATGTACTAAACTCATGCCCATTAAGAGGGAATTAATTAGAAGAAATATTTTAATATTGCTCTTTGCCCTTTCTCTATAATAGAAGTGTCAGAGATGAAAGAGAATTAGTAAAATGTATATAAAATCTCCCTCCTGTCAGAGTCTGGGGTGTACCATGGGACCTAGAGTCAAGTCCCTGCCCACCAACCACAGGCACTTCGAAAACACAGGAGACCCAGACCAGGCTGGCCCCATCCCCATCAAGCCTCTCCAGGTGGGGGGCGCAGCCTCATGTCCCCCACCCAATGCCAAGCCCTGCTGGGTGGGGGGTGCAGCCTGAGGTACTCTAGACCTGCTATGGGGTAGGGGGCATGGCCTGGGGGCAGAAGTCCCCACCCCAGTCCACACACACAGGCTGGTCGTGACTGGGACAATGTAATGGACAAGTTAGCATATTACCTCTTTATATGTATAGATTTATATATTTGGGAATCAATAAATGCAGAAGCTGTCACAATGCTAAAAAAAAAAAAAAAAAATCTTAAACTCCTTCATTTACAGTTAACAACAACAAAAAGAAAGTTTAAAAATTAAGATCATTGAACCAATCAAAGAGTTAATTTTAGGCACTCAAGCTAGCTATCAGATTAGGTATGACTAGAATTAAGGAAAAGGTAGGTCAAACACCTGTTCAAACTTTTTAGCAGCTGTGCTTCCCAAGGCCCTACCAACTTCAGGATGACAGAGTCACATTTATAGAAACACAGCACTTTTCTAATTCTTCCCTCACCTATCATGGAATATCTTCCAGATCCCCTCACACCCTCTCCCAAGCATTCCTGCATGGCCCCTGGAGACATCCCACTGCTATGGCAGAGTGAGGCCCCTCAGCTACCACTTCCTCCTCCTCTGCCCTGGCTTCAGCTCTGGCTCCGTGTGGCCATATCAGCAAGCCCCCAACCTCTGTGAAGCCTGGTGTGTGCAATTTCACCGATGCTGCCCCCGATGACATTTCTTATCAATGTCATCTGAAGTCATGCTGTGCTCATGTTGTGCTTTGCTGAAGCTGCCAAGTCTCCAATATGGCTGGCCCCCTCCCCTGCTGATTGCTCAGTGCCCTCAACAGAGCAGTGGCTTCCTATGTTCTCTGCTGCAGGGCACAAAACAAAGAGCCTCGCTATTGCTACTTCCCACTAAGTAAGCATACCTGTTAGCAGTTCAGGATGCCACAACATGCACAAAACAAATAAGAAATAAAGTCCGGATTTATTTACAGCGGGAATCTCAAAAATGCTGGGACTTTGGATAAGCAAGTCGGAGAGCACGGTTAGGAGGCCAAAGATGAGGAGTTGAGAACGGGAGGTAGCAGGTGTACCTCCCATTCTCAACCTACATCTTAGAGCCTGTAAGCTCAGGCATCCATAGAGAGACACAGCCGGGGCTGCAAACCTGACTTACATAAATAGTTCCACCATATCCACCCAGTTACACAGAGAACAGAGAGAGCTTGGAGAATGATGAAGGAAAACCGTTCATGATCATGACGGCTCTATGGAAGCCTTGCCTCAAAGATATAATAAGAAATAAACTTTTATAATAAGAAAGCATATATGGATAATACATCAAAACCATCATTCTAGGTAAACTAACTTGTCCATTTTCCTCCCACCTTGTATTCCTCCAACCTAGAGGATTCTTCACTTTGCATGGGCTGTTGAGACAAACCTTTTTGTACGTTTCCATGAGAAGCAAAGCTGCCTCAAAAATCAAGGTTGAATCAGAGGTATGGAAGGGGAGTGAACTGACGATTCTCGGAGAAAAGGGGTGTGGGGGGAGGGGGGTGCGGGAAGAGACTGAACATAAACTGTGCACCTATGGATGAGGACAATAGGGGGTGGGGAAAGGGCAGAGGGTGGAGTGGGAACCTGGTGGAGGGGAACAATGGAGGGGGGGGGTGGGAAATGAGGAACATTTGTAATAATATGAACAATAAAGATTTATTTTTTTAAAAAGAAGAGAAGAAAAAAAATAAAATAAATTTTAAAAAATCAAGGTTGTGGCGTCAGTGTGGACCATCAGATATCCTTAATGCCATGCGCATCCTTTCCATGGCTTGCTCACTGAAACCATAGTAAAGCAAAGCAATCCTAACTTGGACTAATTAAAGAAATCATCCCTGCTAATCCTAAATCTAGATCATTGATTATATGTGGAACTCTGAACAATTACCTCCCCCCCCCCGCCCCGCCCCCAATAAAATTGACAGGTTTATGACATACCAATAGCCTGGTCCTATCCTACAGATTTCCAAAGGAAGACTGCTGGAGGCTATGTCCAGCAGGGCATAATAAATGCAAGAAGTTCATCAGAAGGCTGATGGGCCTTTTCAGCAGGGCTAAAGATCTGCATTTTATTGCCTGCTGCCATACAGCTGAGGTCAGTTCCCCCAACCTGATAATCCTTTACTATTTACCAAACCTTACCTTTGATATGTATATCTGCTTTGCTAAAGGGAAAAATGTGTGCATAAAAAGCTCTGGGTCCAGACATTCAGAGAGCCCACTTCACTACAAAGTGGAGTCTCCCCTTGCTCTCCCATGCCTCACACATTTATATTTCATGTCTAGTCTCTTTATTCAATTACATGCAGCCCTTCTCCAGATTCCTAAACCCTTTAGCTGCAGAAAGACCCCAGCAGAAGACTGTTCACCTCACCAACATTCCACAGCATTCCATCTCTATATTACATAATCCAAGTGAATGTTCTAAAGGACATAGATATAGTGATAGGAACTAGACAGCTACTTTTAGCAATTTACATAAGTACCACCTTAATGCATGTGATCACTATCTAAAAATAGTTTTAATAAGAGAAAAAGAAGTCAATATCTATATTCTACTTTTTCTAACTATTTCCATAAACCTGTCATTAGCATTAATCAGTAAGAACTTCCTAGGTTAGTAAAATCTCTTGAAAGGGCAGAGCTTCATTAATACTAATTTCTTTCTTTTCGTGTTCTTGTCCAGATTGAAATGGCATCAGTCCCTAGGTCTCATGCTAACAAAAAATGTAAATGTATTTGTTTAAATTAACTCAAATTATTAAACCTTCATTTACCAACAAGGTGACTTTAATTAATTACTGAGTGTCAAAAACTATTAAGAAGGTGGTATTTCCTTGCTTTGTTTTAAATTATTGTAGATTCAGTGCTGTGTAGTGTTTTTTTTTTTAATATATTTTTTATTTTATTTTTTACTGAGAGGAGGGGAAAAGGATAGAGAGTTAGAAACATCGATGAGAGAAAAACATCCATCAGCTGCCTCCTACACACTCCCTACTGGGGATGTGCCCACAACCAAGGTACATCCCCTTGACCAGAATCAAACCTGGGACCCTTCAGGTTTGATTCTGTCCACTGAGCCAAACCGGATAGGGCTGTGTAGCTTATTAAGAAATTAAATCTTTATAAATATAAAATACATTTAGAAAAATAAAAGATGAGAAAACTATTTTGCATGCCAAGTAGCTGAAAATTTTTTATTTAAATTCATTAAAAGTAATCTGAAACATTCTAAACTCTGCATAATGTGACCATTCACTGAATCCTGTTTAAGAGTTAGAATTACACCGAGACCGGTTTGGCTCAGTGGATAGAGCATTGGCCTGCAAACTGAAAGGTCCCAGGTTCTATTCTGGTCAGGGGCATGTGCCTTGGTTGCGGGCACATCCCCAGGGGATATGCAGGAGGCAGCTGATCAATGTTTCTCTTTGATTGATGTTTCTAACTCTCTATCCCTCTCTCTTCCTCTCTGTGAAAAATCAATAAAATATTGAATATATATATTTTTTTTAAAGAGTTAGAATTACATACTGTGGCCTCATTTATTAGATATGATAGGAAGGTATATGTAAAATTTAATACAAACCTTCAAAAAACCTCTTTGCCCTTAAAAATATGTCTTCGAATCATTCATTCAAAAATACTTATTGAGCACATATTAGTTTAGGCATCTCAGCAGGGAACAGACAGCATACTCAGATTAGGATGGCCCAGCCGCCGTGGCTGTGGTTGAGCTTCGATCTATGAATCAGGAGATCACGGTTTAATTCCCGGGGAGGGCACATGCCCAGTTTGCAGACTCGATACCCAGTGGGAGATGTGCAGGAGGCAGCAAATCTGTGATTCTCACTCATCATTGATGTTTCTATCTCTCTCTCTCCTTCTCCCTTCCTCTTTGAGATCAATAAAAAATATATACTTTTTAAAAATTAGAATGTTTTCAGTAGGGACTCATTACAAAAATGTAGGCAGGCTGAAGGGAAGCCACAAAGAGTGGGACAGTAGCACTGGACTCAAAGCAACAGATCTGCAGGTTTCCGAAATCCACAGGTACAAAGGGATTAGGTACAGTTACCAGAAGTCAGAAGAAGAGTCCACTGACAGAGGTCTACATGAAGAGAAGCAGTGACTTTAGAGAACTCAGCTAGCTGGAGGCGACCAGAGGGTGGGAGCCAGCCGTCACAGCAATAGAAGTTCTCTTCCTCCCTCCCACTGGTGGTGGTGAATAAAAGGACAAAAATTGCTGCCATCATGAATGTGAAATTCTAGTCTAGTGAAGCAAACTAAGTGCTGTGGAGAAAAATAAAACTAGGTACAGTCACAGAGACTGCTAGTAGCAGAGGGAGGGATTCAACTTAAATAGATGGTCAAGAATGACAGTGTTGAAACAGTGGCATAGAAAAAAAGGCATGAGGGGGGTGCAGGGGTTACACATGCAGATATTTATGGAAGAACATGCCAGGCAGAGAAGAAAGCACAAAGGGGGAGGGGAGGTGCTTGGCTTGTGTGAGGGACGGCCAGAAGGCCAGTGTTCTTTTGCTGACTCTGACAAAATATATTGTTCACCATCTACAGTCTAACATAGACTGTCACCATTTTCTTACTACTTCTCTTCTAGTTCTTTCCCTACTTACTTCCTCTTGAAAAGTCCCTAAAATTTAACAATGTTTTTCACTATTTTTTAGTGTATTCAGTCCTCTCTGCTATTATTTCTAAAATTTGTTCTAAACCTACCTTATGTTGAGTGAGTCCCAAACTGATTATGTGTTAAACACAGCAAATGGCCTACCTATTCTCATGACAACACAGAAGACCAGCAGCAACCTGGTAAGGTTTCCTTTACCAGGATTTTCTCTCCTAAAAAATATCAAATTTTAAACAGTGACTTCACCTTGTTGCATAATATATAAGAAAAGTCACTGGAAAGTGAACCAAATAAAATAAAACCAAGAACAGAGTACACTATAATGAGGAAATGGTTCTTCAAAGGTTAGAATGGTGACCACAGAGAATATTCAATGGTCTCCTTCATTGAGACTCCCACGAAGAAATTTTTATGCCCCTTCCCCAATCTGACCTGCCATTTGAAATGTGGGCATTTTTTTTTTTTTTTTGCTCTTTAATACAGAAATATGCTTTCAAATTCTACTTATACCAGCACAGACCCTGAACAAGCAACACCTTAAAATCTTATGTAAAAGTAGAAATTAGTTTCAGCTATGTTGCTGGTCTGGTCTGAGGATGGTTTGTGTTGTTGTTTTTTTACCAGATTATTTGCATGGATAGAGTTCCTATTTCTCTGACCTACATTAGCCAACCTGACCAGCTACTTCTCTTTATTATCTTCATTTCCTACATATGCAAATATTTTCAGTCAAGGTTGATAGCCTAGGGCGGGTCATTCAATCTTAGTAAAATGACATCACATATTTTTAAAGGGATTGACTGGGCTACAATCCAAGGTTATTATTTCACTCTCCAGGGTCTATATATTATTCCCCTACTTCTAAGTCATTGGAGAAGCACCTCACTGTTATGACTCCCCTTACCTCTCACACAGTTAAAGAAATATGTTCAAAGAAGGAAATGTCAGCTTGCCTATTATACCACCATCCACTTCCTCTCCAAGGTGGAAATTCGCCTACACTTGTCTTGAAAAAAAAACTGGAGGGACCTCCCTCAGGCGCCAAAAAGCAGCCTAAGAATAGTCTTCCCCCCAATATCAGAAAGTCCCTGAGTAATAGCAAGGTATACATCTTAAAGACCTCTAGACGCTGGGTCTCCAGAGGTTAAAAATACAGTTTTAAGAAGTAGAGATAAAGGAACTAAGCTAAGGTTTTTTTAATTCTCCTAGTGCTCTCCTAACTTTGCTCAAGATATTTCAAAATGGCAAAACTTTTAATGAACACTATAGAAGCAGGAACATAGCGACCAATGTACATTTCTGGGTGCTTTCTACATGCCAATTCTTTCAGCAGGTGAGCAAGATTAAGTTAGGCCATGGTCAGAGCTCAAGGATTTACATCCAGGGTAGGAGACAGAAGAAATAAACCAATAATTATAATGGAAGATGAAAAGCACTTTTGAAAAGCAAGAATTGTGACTAGGCCTTCTGCTTATCCTACCCCTTGGGAGGGGCTCGACTGTACTCAGGAGCAGCAGGGTATAAAAATACAATCAAGGCAGTGGTCTCCATTCTTTTCCTGTCCTTGGGCTTTCTCTGATCTAGCACAACATAGGCACTGTAAATGCTCAAAATGCTTCTCCCCTCGACTGGGGATGTAGCTACAGCACAGGTTCACAACTTTGGCTGAATACTGGTATCACCCAGGGAGCTTTAAAAACTCTCAAAGTCCAGTTCCAAATAAAATCAGAATTCCTAGAAGTGGAACCCAGCAGTAGCTATTTTAAAATCTCCAGATGACTCCAATGTGCAACCAGAACTGAAAAACTCCTGAGCTTGTACATCACTATCATCCAAGAAATATCATTTATCTTTGGTATACATAGGCATCATCTAGAGACCTGTTGGTCCCAAAAACCACATGCCTCGTCCCAACTCCTGATTTTAGTAGGAGTGGGAAGAATCCCCACTTGTGTGTTTTTTTTTTAAATTCATAGAGCAAGCATGTCAAACTCACGGCCCACAGGCTGCATGCCTCATTTATTTGGCCCATGTCAGCCTTTGAGCTTGACATGCTTGCACCAGAGGATTCTACTAGATGCCAAAGTTTAAGCACCACATCTTTGGAAGGAAAACTGAGTTTTGAAAAATACTCAAGGTCACCTAAAGGCAATGGGTAGAGATCAGAAAAGAACTCTAGGGGCGGAGCTTGAAGATGGCGACCGAACAGACGGACTTGTTCTGACCCCGGTCCCAAAACAGATAGAAGCAACATCTGAGTCGCTCAGGGAATGTTGATTAGCAGCTAAGGGGCAGCGGATCACTCTAGGAAGGTAAGGAAGTGTCCGCTGGACAATTTTTCCTGACCAAGCGGCCAGCACTCCCGACTTCTCCCGGAGCTCCGGGCTCAGCGCAAAGGCGGCGCCACCCTACCAGGAAGGGAGCAGCTTCTCTGAGGCCTGGAAAACCCACAGCCGAGGAGTCCATCGAGCACCTGTGGCGCCCCGATCGGAGCAAGCGGGTGGATTCAAGGAAGCTCTTCAACCACCCACAGAAAGGTCAGAGTCTGCGTGGCTAGGCTGAGAGTTCAGGCTGCGATAGCGCCATTGCTCCAGCGAGGCCCCGCCCCCAGAGCGGCCCTGAGCGCGCCACCAGGAGCGCCGCGAGGCCCGGCCCCAGTGCGGCCCTGAGCTCCACGGCCCCGGAGCGCCACGAGGCCCCCGGCCCCAGTGCGGCCCAGAGCACCGCGGCCCGGAGCGCCGCGAGGCCCCGCCCCCAGAGCGGCCCTGAGCGCGCCACCAGGAGCGCCGCGAGGCCCCGCCCCCAGAGCAGCCCTGAGCTCCACGGCCCCGGAGCGCCACGAGGCCCCGGCCCCAGTGCGGCTCAGAGCACCGCGGCCCGGAGCGCCGCGAGGCCCCGCCCCCAGAGCGGCCCTGAGAGCGCCACCAGGAGCGCTGTGAGGCCCCGGCCCCAGAGCGGCCCAGAGCACCGCGGCCCGGAGCGCCGCGAGGCCCCGCCCCCAGAGCGGCCGTGGCCCCGCCTATATTGTAGCCCGGGAGAGCTGCGAGGGCCCGCCCCCAGAGAGAAAGAGGGCCAGAGCAACCAAAGTCTGGGAGGTCAAACCAGTAACACTGACACCTAAGGGCTGAACTACAAACTGCCTTTTTTTTTTTTTTTTCTTTTTTTTTTCTTTTTTCTTTTTCTTTTTCTTTTAATTAATCAAAAATAAATAAATGGACACAAATAACTAAGATATAGCCTGCCTAAAATTAAGGACTACCTTACAAAACTGAGGTGCAGTGGAAAGCTGGGAACTGCAAGACTCTCTGATCCAAGAACCAGGCATACCAAATACAATAACAGAGGAAGTGATTGAACTCTACTGGACAATTTTATGCTAATTATACTATTCTTTATTTTATTTTCATTTTTTACATTTTTTATTTAATTTTCATTTTTTACATCTTTTACTTCAGAAACGATTTTTTTTCTTTTTTCCTTACTTGATTTTACCTTTTCAATTATTACATTTTTCAATCTCTATCTTCACTATTACTACTGCTATTTTGCAATTTTTTTTTCTTTTTCTTTTCCTCCCCAGTACCATTTTACTTCGTCTTTATTTTACATTGGGAGTAACCTTCATTCTATTTTAATCTCTACTATAGCATCATTCAACCCTATCTCAATTCGACCTTTACCCCATCACTCTCTTACTAAACTTTAACCTTTTAGTCTCCAGTTTATCCTATCCCTTTCCGGCTTTAGTTTTTCCTCTATTCTTTCTGTATACCCCCTGCTAAAGCTCTCACTATACTCATAGATCTAAGTTCCAACCCCTGATACAAGTGTATAAATATCACTCTCTGCACTATATTAACTAGTTAAAAAAAAAAAAAAAAAAAAACACACAAAAAAAAAAACGGTTCTACTTTCTATCCTTTTCTCATTGTTTGAGTGAAGGTTGATTATTGTGAATATTGGTGCTTTTCAGTGAAATTGTTATGCTTATTCCAGTGTTGTTATTGTTGCTTTGTAATTTTTTTAAATCCTCTGTTTTTGTTTGTTTCTTTGACTTCTGTATATCATAACCTTACTTAATAATAGTGGATATTGTATTGTAGTTTGTATTAATCTCCAAGTATTGTTACCGGCATTGGCTGGGCTCACTGGTTGATCTATGGCAATTTTCTCCACATATATATAGTTTGTTTCCCATTTTTTTAGTTTGCTTCTTCTCTCTCTCTCTCTCTCTCTCTCTCTCTCTCTCTCTCTCTCTCTTTCTCTCTCTCTCTTCTTTTTCTCCCTGTTTTCTAACTTCATTTTGTCATTACTTTATTTCTTCTTTGACTTTTTTTTTTTTTTAATTTTTCTTTATTTTATTTTTACCTTCCTTCCTTCCTTCTCTCCTATACCCTAATTTGCCTATCGCTAGGGGTTACCTTTATTAGAGGTTATTAATATTGTAAATACATTCCTGTTAAGTGCCTCTCGTGTTGTACATGGTAGTGTTGTATTTTGCACCTATAAATTAACGCAAGAGAAAGAACACCACATAACCAGACATCCTGAAAAGAGATACCATGGGAAGACAAAGAAACACCCCACAAATGAAAGAAAAGCAGGCATCACCAGAAAAGGAAGTAAACGAGCCAGAGGCAAGCAGCCTACCAGAGCAAGAGTTCAGAATAATGATTATTGGTTGGCTAAAAAGAATGGAAGAGAAATTTGACAATAACCAAGAAGAAATGAGGAAGAACCATCAGGAATTGAGGAAGAACCAAGAAGAAATGAAAAATGACATCGCTACCATGAAGAACTCAATAGAAAGCATCAAGAGTAGACTAGATGAAGCGGAAGACCGCATCAGTGAGCTAGAAGACAAGATGGAAAAAAATACCCAATTAGAGCAGCTTCTAGAAAAAAAGATTAAAAAGCAGGAGGAGAGCCTACGGGAGCTTTGGGACATTACAAAACAAAATAATATTCGAATAATAGGGGTTCCAGAAGGAAAGGAAACTGAGGTAGACGTGGAAAAAGTATTTCAAGAAATAATGACAGAAAACTTTCCTGAGATAGAGAAGAAAAAACCCACACAAATCCAAGATGCTCGCAGAGTCCCAAGCAAAATGAATCCCAGAAGACAGACGCCAAGGCACATTATAATTAAAGTGGCAAACAACAACGACAAAGTAAGAATCTTAAAAGCAGCCAGAGAGAGACAGAAAGTTACTTACAAAGGAACCCCCATCAGACTAGCAACTGATTTCTCAACAGAAACATATCAGGCCAGAAGGGAATGGGATGAAATATACAAAGTCATGCAAAGGAAGGGTTTGAATCCAAGAATACTGTACCCAGCAAGACTATCAATCAAAATTGAAGGGGAAATCAGGAGCTTCACAGACAAAAAAAGACTGAAGGAATTTATCTCCACCAAACCAGCAATGCAAGAAATGCTAAAGGGTCTACTGTAAAAATAAAGAAATAGGAATTGAAGAAGGAACATGGGTATAGAATAAAAATGCCATCAAATGAGTACCTATCAATAATAACCTTAAATGTAAATGGATTAAATGCTCCAATCAAAAGACATAGGGTGTCAGATTGGATAAGAAAACAAGACCCTTACATCTGTTGCCTACAAGAAACCCACCTCAGAAAAAAAGATGCACACAGACTGAGGGTGAAGGGATGGAAAAAAGTTTTCCAGGCAAATGGAAAGGAAAGAAAAGCTGGGGTAGCAATACTTATATCTGACAAATTAGATCTCAGAGTGAAGGACATAACAAGAGATAATGAAGGTCACTTCATAATACTAAAGGGTACAATCCAACAAGAAGAAATAACCCTGGTAAATATATATGCACCCAATACAGGAGCACCCAAATACATAAAAAAACTGCTGGAGGACATTAAGGGAGAGATTAATAGCAATACAATCATAGTAGGAGATTTTAATACCCCACTGTCACCCTTCGACAAATCATCTAAACAAAAAAGCAGCAAAGAAATATCAATCCTAAACGACTCACTAGACCAGATGGAATTAATTGACATCTTTAGAACATTCCACCCCAAAGCCACAGAATATACATTCTTCTCAAGTGCACATGGGACATTCTCAAAGATAGACCACATTTTGGGACATAGGCAGAGTCTATTCAAATTCAAGAAGATAGAAATCATATCAAGCATCTTCTCAGACCATAGTGGCATAAAACTGGAAATTAATTACAATAAAAATAATCCAAAGAAATCAAATACATGGAGACTAAACAACATGCTATTAAACAAGGACTGGGTTACCAGAGAAATCAAGGAAGAAATTAAAAACATCCTGGCAACAAATGACAATGAAAACACAACAATCCAAAATCTATGGGACACAGCAAAAGCAGTTTTGAGAGGGAAGTTCATATCCTTACAAGCCTATTGCAAAAAACTAGAAAAAATGGTAACAGATGAACTAACTCTACAACTCAAAGAGTTAGAAAAAGAGCAACAAGAAAAGCCCAGTGTAAGCAGAAGGAAGGAAATAACAAAAATCAGAGCACAGATAAATGACATAGAGACCAAAGAAACAATACATAAGATCAACAAAACCAAGAGCTGGTTCTTCGAAAGGATAAACAAGATTGATGGACCTCTAGCCAGGCTAACCAAGAAACAAAGAGAGAGGACCCAAATAAACAAAATCAGAAATGAAAGAGGTGAAATAACAACAGACCCCACCGAAATACAACAGATTGTTACAAAATACTACGAACAACTCTATTCCAACAAACTAAACAACCTGGAGGAAATGGACATATTCCTAGAAAAATACAAACTGCCAAAACTCAATCAGGAAGAATCTAAAAATCTCAATAGACCAGTGACGTGGGAAGAAATTGAAACCGTCATCAAAAAGCTTCCAGCAAACAAAAGCCCAGGGCCAGATGGCTTCACAGGAGAGTTTTACCAAACATTCAAGGAAGAACTAAAACCTATCCTCCTCAGACTATTCCAAAAAATCCAAGAGGAAGGAACACTTCCGAACTCCTTCTATGAAGCCAACATCACCCTAATACCAAAACCAGATAAAGACAACTCAATGAAAGAAAATTACAGGCCAATATCCCTCATGAACATAGATGCCAAAATCCTCAACAAAATTCTAGCAAATCGACTCCAGAAGAACATCACAAAGATCATACACCATGACCAAGTAGGATTTATTCCAGGAATGCAAGGATGGTACAATATCCGCAAATCAATAAACGTGATACATCACATAAACAAATTGAAAGATAAAAATCATATAGTCATATCAATTGACGCAGAAAAAGCATTTGACAAAATCCAACACCCTTTCCTGTTAAAAACTCTTAAAAAAGTGGGAGTACAAGGATCATACCTCAACATAATAAAAGCTATATATGATAAACCCACAGCCAACATTATACTCAATGGGCAAAAACTAAAACCATTCCCTCTAAGAACAGGAACAAGACAGGGATGCCCACTCTCGCCACTCCTGTTTGACATAGTTCTGGAAGTACTAACCATTGCAATTAGACAAGAGGAGGAAATAAAAGGCATCCAAATTGGAAAAGAAGAAGTAAAGTTATCCTTATTTGCAGATGACATGATATTGTACATAAAAAACCCAAAAGACTCCATTAAAAAACTAATTGACTTAATAAATGAATTTGGCAACGTAGCAGGATATAAAATTAATGCCAAGAAATCCATGGCATTTCTATACACCAACAGTGAAACTACAGAAACAGAGGCTAAAAAAGCAATTCCATTCACCATCGCACCAAAAAAATTAAGATACCTAGGAATAAATTTAACTAAAGAAATAAAGGACCTATTTGCGGAAAACTACACGACACTGAAAAAAGAGATAGAGGAAGATGTAAGGAGATGGAAGAACATACCATGTTCATGGATTGGTAGGATCAACATCATCAAAATGTCCATACTTCCTAAAGCAATCTATAGGTTCAATGCACTCCCCATTAAAATACCAACGACATATTTCACTGACCTAGAAAGAACTCTCCAAAAGTTCATTTGGAACAATAAAAGACCCCGAATAGCCACAGCGATTCTGAGAAAGAAGAGTAAAGTAGGAGGGATCTCAATACCAGACTTCAAACTATACTACAAAGCCACTGTTCTCAAAACAGCCTGGTACTGGCACAAGAACAGACAAATAGATCAATGGAATAGAATTGAGAACCCAGATATCAACCCAAATCACTATGCTCAATTAATATTTGACAAAGGAGGCACGAATATACAATGGAGTCAAGACAGTCTCTTCAATAAATGGTGTTGGGAAAATTGGAAAGACACATGCAAAAGAATGAAACTAGATCACCAACTTACACCATTCACAAGGATAAACTCAAAATGGATACAGGACTTAAACATCAGACGGGAAACCATAAAAATACTAGAAGCATCCACAGGTAGCAAAATCTCAGACGTATGCCAAAATAACTTCTTCACTGATACGGCCCCTAGGGCAATGGAAGCTAAAGAGAAAATAAACAAATGGGACTACTTCAAAATAAAAAGCTTTTTTACAGCAAAAGAAACCATCAATAAAACAACAAGAAAGCCCACGGTGTGGGAGATCATATTTGCAAATATTACCACTGATAAAGGTTTAATCTCCAACATTTACAGACAGCTTATACAACTAAATAAAAGGAAGATGAATGATCCAATTAAAAAATGGGCAATGGACCTAAACAGAATATTTTCAAAAGAAGACAGAAGGAAGGCCAAAAGGCACATGAAAACATGCTCAAAGTCACTAAGTATCCGAGAGGTGCAAATCAAAACAACAATGCGGTACCATCTCACACCTGTCAGAATGGCCAACATCAACAAATCAACAAACGACAAGTGTTGGCGAGGTTGCGGAGAAAAAGGAACTCTCGTGCACTGCTGGTGGGAATGCAGACTGGTGCAACCACTGTGGAGAACAGTGTGGAGTTTCCTCAAAAAACTGAAAATGGAACTCCCATTTGACCCAGTAATCCCACTTCTAGGAATATATCCCAAGAAACTAGAAACACCAATCAGAAAGGATATATGCACCCCTATGTTCATAGCAGCACAATCTACAATAGCCAGAATTTGGAAACAGCCTAGGTGCCCGTCAGCAGATGATTGGATCCAAAAACTATGGTACATCTACACAATGGAATACTATGCTGCCATAAAGAAGAAGGAATTCTCATCATTTGCAGCAACCTGGATGGAATTGGAGAGCATCATGCTGAGTGAAATAAGCCAATCAACGAAAGAGAAACACCACATGACCTCACACATCGGTGGATGATAAAGATCTTTATAAACTGATGAACCAAGAGACAGATATAGAGAAAGTAAAGCAACAGGCAGACTGTCAAATTACAGTGGGGAGGGTAGGGATATCAGGGGGAGATAATAGATCAACCGAAGGACTTGTATAAATGCATATAAGTACAACCAATGGACATAAAACTATGGGGAGGGAGGGGATGTGTGGGAGGGAGGGAGGGGGGCAATAAAAAAAAAAATCAAGAAAATATGTAAAAAATAAATAAATAAATAAATAAATAAATTAAAAAAAAAAAAATAAAAAAAAATAAATCTGCAATAATGGCCAAAAAAAAAAAAAAAAAAAAAAAAAAAAGAAAAGAACTCTATCTTTTATCCTGAGCCAAGATACTGTCACTGCCAAGGAGAGACTATGCAGGAATGAAGAGCGAAGATACCACAAGACAAATGATTAAAAACACCTTTTCATTCAGAGAAATGACTTGCTTACCTCTCTAGGCATGTGACTTGTTTCCTGGGAAACACATCAAGAGCTATCTATTGGGCTTCGTATATAAGCCTAATAGTTGATCATCAGATTGACTTATCTACATCTGCTCATGGGCAGTGGTAAGAATGATTCCAAAGTCCTTCAATGAGGCTTCCAGGCAGTTTTATTCCCTCTGAGGCTATATTACAAATCACCTGCTCCTGCATTACTGACTGTGACTATTGTTCCTTCCTTAATTAATTCCCTTGAGAAAAAGGATCTTTCCAATCAAACAAATCTGGAATGCTCTGCAGAGGTAAGCAGATTAAAGAGAAGAAAAATAGGGTCAGCCAATTATTTGTTAAAGTAGTGGGAAGCAGGGACTCTTGTGTACCTCTTTTTAAAAAAGAACACAAATCAAGGACGCAAAAAAAAAAATCCTAAAAGTCATCTGCATTGTCTTTTCCACATGCAAAAGATTTTCTTACAATTTTTTTTCAAAAACTTTGAAGACAGAATCAATGAGCTTCATTGCAGCACAGAAACAAGTTTTTTAGATTGTCAAAAAAAAAAAGAAGTCAGCATTCATTAGTATTAAATTGAGCATTTTCTCTTATCAAAGTCAGTATGCATTCTCTTGTCGTTACAATACCGCACTTATTATCTTGTCTACTTCACTGTTATTGACTAAATGGAAGTGCATGCAGACCTAAAAATTAGGTTTTTTAAATAAAATCAATTCTCAGTTTCTCAGAGAAAATGAGTTGAGATGTGTTGCACTGCTCTTGTTATTATTTATAATAATAATTAATAAAATTTACCTTTTACAGCTATTTATTCAGTACCTTTAATCAAGCTGCTTTTTGAGTTCTTAGTTAGTCTTATGCTCAGAGGTTTTAGCCTGTCCCATAATAGAACATTAATGATTCTGTGATGCCTGTTACTTGCAGACATTTTTCTCAGAAGAAGGCGCTGTGACTTGCTGACGGCCCTCACAAGCACTTAATGTCTACTTCACATCACTTCTATTCCTAAGGCCAGTAATTCACACTTCCACCATATGTACAGCGCAGTATTTGGCAGAATGCTTAGTAGTCCTCGGTGTGCTCAGAACATGACATGTGAGTACTTTTGTACAGTGTCAACTTAGTGAAGCTCAAATAATGCTTCCCAGAATTCTGTCTCTGTAGGACTCTAGATTAGCATTGGCCACAAAAGAAATTCACACAAGGTTTGGAAGGTAGAAATGAAGCAGTAGTCATTGCACTCTGAAGAACAGTGTAGGACACCGGCGCTGTGGCAGCTCACACACATGGTCATTGACCTCTGACCCACCTGGTTGGTCCCTAGAAGGCATCCAAATCTACATACAGCTCTACCAGCTCCCACCAGCGCTTCTCCTTCAGCTTCTACAGGTCTGGGCCAAATGCATGTTGCAACTCGATAGTGAAGAACACCAAGCTTTTCTGCAAGTCAACCTCATTGTCAAGTTTGGAGGTGGTGAGAGCAGACCTGGGGTCTAATTCATCTTCATGGTTTCTCATTTGTCCTTACTGTCATCCACATTGTCTTCCTTCCTGTACATCTGGCTGAACTACAGACTTCCAACCAAATACCAGATGCAGAGACAATAGCCTGCACAGCCTGTCCCACCAGCTCTCACAATTATATAAGTTCTAACCCAATAATAAATCCCTCATTCTATGTCAAAACATGACTGATACATGGTAGTTTTGCGACAAGACGTTAAAATTACGCTATTACAGAATCCATTGTAACTAAGTGTACCAAAGATCAACCTTCAGAGAATAAAATGAGATGTCTGACATACAGGACAGATGACAACAAAAGTGATTATGTCATTCCTCCACTTATAATCCTTTATAGCTCTTCCATTGCCCTCAAGATAAAGTCTAAACTTGTTTATATAGCATACAAGGACTTTCATGCTCACAAACTTCACTACCCTTGAATTCCTTCAATTCCTCAATTCTTTCTCCTCTCTTTATCTACACTTTCCTCTCCCATCCTGCTCTCCCACCACACACACACACACACACACACACACACACACACACACTCACATACCCCTCTTTCACCTTACTAATCTTGACTTATACCTTACTTCTTTTTTTTAATTTAATTTAAAGCATTTATTTAGTTTTACTCACTTATTTCCTGGAATGGGAATATATACATTTTTCACCAGTATATACCTTACTTCTTTTAGGAGAACTAACCTTAAAAAATTTTGTTTGGAAGTAGTTTCCTAAGCATTCCTTATTTTCTCACCTCCTAGCTTTTCACTCTTTCCCCTTGCCACCACCTCTTATTTGTCTCCTTAACTCCCAGTGATCTCTCAAAACTTAGATGCTACTGCTTCCTAAAACTTTCCCTAATCCACATTAAGTTTCCCTCCTATGTGCACTTACTCGAATTATAGTCTTTACCACACATTATTGAAATTGAATCCTTATTCGGCTGTTGTCCCCTAGTAGACCATGAACTCTCGGGCTGCCCATTATGGTAGATGCTGTGATGTGCTGCCCAGATCTCCCTTCAAGAATAAAAGACTTAGTACTGCAGTTTCTGGGAGAGCTTCTGGCCGAGTCCTCTGCCGTCCGTTACTTTGGAGATTACAGAAAGCTAAAAACTGGAAAGAGCTATCTTGCCCAAAACTGCATCCACTTCCAAGGGTGACCAACTTTGATGCAGATGTACAAAGGCTCCGTCTTCTTGCCCCAGTGCAGGGCAGCTCTGTAGGGTCCTTCTTCAACATTCTCCCTAGGATAGGCCAGGCCTCTATGAAGACTACCTCAGAGTTCAACCTCTCCATCTGCCCAATCCAGTTTTTTCCTCCCCTTCCACAGATATTTATTCTAAGAACCCTCCCAAATATACCTCCTGCATTCTGATATCTGTCTCAGAGTCTGCTTGCCAAGGTACCCAATCTGCAGTACCCTGTCACCACCACCCTGTCGCACAGGGCCTACAAGGGGGCACTGTTCAGTGAATATTGGTTGATTAATTATAAGACATAGATGATGAAAAAGCAGAATATAAAACCAAGGAACCACTATTCAGTTGTCTGAACTACTTTATGTGATCTCTAAAAGTCTGAAAACTTGTGATTCCAGAGTTACACAGACCATTTACCCACAATAAACCTTCTGGATGTTGCTACATCCCCATCTGGTAGATCCTATGGGGTGATTTAGTTATATAAGGAACACACAGCCTGGTTGAAGAAACCAAATTCTGACCTGGTATCTTGTGTCTCTAAGAAATGACTAGCAAATTAACCAAAAATTCTATAGAAATTTATTCTTAAATAGCAACTGGTGAACACATTATAGGAAGAAAGATGTTGGCGAAGGAAGAACCAAAAAGAAAGCAAAAAAAAAAAAAGTATTTTTTTTTTATGGCTAGGAAGCAATAAGAAACTCAAGCTGTCTAGAATTCACAGTAGAAAGTGATGGAGGATGAGGTGGGGGCATAGGCAGGACTGAGTTATAGATGAAGAAGTTTTTTGAGTTCATAATGACATTTACTTACAAATCACATTAGTTACCTTTTAATTTTTATTCCATTTTCCAAAGAATAATTTTCCATTAAAATCATTAAATTCATGTTTCCTGTATCACTTCCTCTAAATCTAATCTGCTCCCAAAGATTGAATTATCACATTAGGCTAAGATACTTTTACTTGTCATTTAATGAAAGAAATTATGTCTATTAATAAACAAAAGATATGGAGTATGATAGACGGGTGAAGGCAAATTTCTTTTGTGATCCAAGAAATAAAAATAAAAATGAATTAGTCTGATTTCAAATATTATTTCTGTTGGAAGCAAAATGTTTGAAAAATAATTCCACATCCTTCTAAAACTGTAATGTACAGAGGCTTACATTGAAAATTTCCAGCATCTTGTCCATGTGATTGGATCTAATTAGATAAGGGCATTCATTTGATCTCCACCATAGCAGTAACTAGAGTCTAACATTAATTTGTGCTTTGGTTATTTATGTATCAACTAGAGGCCTGGTGCATGAAATTGTGCACTTGGGAGGGTCCCCTCAGCTCAGCCTGCACCCTCTCAGAGTCCAGGAGCCCTTGGGGGATGTCCCACTGACAGGGGGAGAGCGGGCCTAAGCTGGCAGCTGGACATCCTTAGCGCTGCTGCAGAGGCTCCCGCCACCACCTCTGCACTCACCAGCCATGAGCCTGGTTTCTGGCTGAGCAGTGCTCCTCCTGTGGGAACACACTGACCACCAGGGATAGCTCCTCCATTAAGCATCTGCCCCCTGGTGGTCAGTGCACATCATAGAGACCAGTCGTTCTGCCATTTGATTTGTATGTTAGCCTTTTCTTATAAAGGATCTATCTCCCTACCTGCATAGAATATTAACTCTAAGAAGGCAGAAATGAAGTTTGTTGTTGTTGTTTTCTCATTTTATTTGTATCACCTACTACAGCACCTTTCTCACAATTAATAATAATTAATAGGAGGATAAAAATGAATGATGAATAATTGCAAACTGAAGAAAAAGTCCTTTGGAGGACTTTCACTTTATTGCTAGCAACTATAGAGATACTGATGAAGCTATATTGGAACCCTTGAAACTTGGTTTTTAATTCTTGATCACGTGTATCAAGTGGACTGATGAAAAATTACATCCATTTAAATCTCACATGCTATTTGTGCTTATAACAAAATTTCATCAGGATAGAGTGAAAGACTGGATGATACATTAAACTATTTTATGAGTTATGATTATTTGTTGGCAAGTGACTAAAACCCAGTGGCTAGCTTAAGCAAAATAAAGTGGGCTACTAAAATGAAAATGAAATGAAACAAAACAAAAATCAAACAAACAAAATTTCCCACTGGGATTTTTATTGGAATGCACTGAATTTATAGACCAGTTTGAGGAAAGCCAGCATACTATATTGAAATTCTTATCTACAAAAATGTGTTATCTATTTAGAGACCTTTATATTTCAATACTTTTTAATATTTTTCTTTGTAATGGTATTGCACATCTTTTGTTAGATTTACTTCTAGTTTTGTTTCTACACATATATGCACACATAGACACAAGTATGTATTAGTATTTAAGTAATATTATTTAAAAATTATATATCCTAGCCCAGCTGGTATGGCTCAATAACTGAGCATTGGCTCATGAACCAGAAGGTCATGGTTTGATTCCCAATTAGGGCACATGCCCTGATTTCAGTCTCCAGTAGGGGGCATGCAGGAGGCAGCCAATAGATGTTTTTATCTCTTTATCCCTCTCCCTTCCTCTCTCTAAAATAAAAATATTTTTTTAAATTACATATTTTAGAGATCATTTGCTGTTTACATAAAAATTGAATGAAATAATGTATATTGATTCCTATTACAAACTCAAACATACACAGCCAAGGTTCCAGCCATCAGCCAGCACCAACATCCAGACATGTGAGTGAAGAAGCCATCTATAGAAATGGATTCTCTCGCTCTCAGCCATTAGAGTTTTCCCAGAGGGAGGCCCAGACATCACAAAGCAACCTATCCCTACTATGCCCTTACTGAATTGCCAACCCAAAGAATTTGGGAGCATAATAAAGTGGTTATTATATTTCAAACCACTTTATTTGCAATGGTTCACTGCAGAGCAATAATAAGTGAAACAGAGGTATAACCAAATATTTCTGTGAGCTCCACTAATTGGGGTGTAGAGCCTCATTTCTAAATCCCACTGGCAAAGTAAATCATGCCATAGCAAGTCTATGGAGACCGCTAGTATCGAAATCCCAGCCTACTTACTAGTCAAGGTTCAGAGGACTCATTTGTTCTCAGATTGATGCATAATTCAGAATCAGGGCTTCCCGCTGGGGTGAGGTCTTCTTTGAGGGTCTATATGTGTCTAATCAAGGTCATAACACCTTTCCATCTACTTTGAAGTACAAGATCAAGGGAGCCCACAGAAAAGACAAGCCATGCCTATTGCATCTCTGAAGAATTGGCACGAACTTCAGACCGAGTCTGCTTGTACTTTAGCTTTATTTTGTGTTTTCGGAAAATATGCTTTTCTCAGCTGTTTTTTGTAAATGTTTTTAACCAGGACAACTTGAAAAAGAAATGCACATGGGGTGGAGGGGAGAGGTTGTTGAAAACACCCATTGTGCTGAATAATTAATTGCTCCCCAAAATACAATTTAGCTGATACGAGCTGAACTGAACTCAAACCTCTACGGTCTTCCATGGTCTCATGTTGACTGCTCCTTTGCCCCGAAAGCTGCCTTTCTCCAACTTTCTTCTCTGACTGAAGCAGGGAGAAAAGAATCCACAAGTCTCCCCATTACATTTTCCTCTGTCAAGTGAGACAACCACCCCCAGGAAACTCAGAAGATTTCCTTTAGGGTGTTTTTCTTACTTCCAACATGAGTCAGTCACTCAACTACAAAAGCCCAGATCCTCATAAAAAATGATTGTGCGCTGAAAAAAGACATTATTTGATTGTAAAAATCTAAAGTTTGCTGAGAGGAGCATGGAAGGGAGCCAAATGTATCCTTTGAGGGCAAATGTCTTTTTCATCATTTCCTGAAATTGCTTGTTTTTCACTTTGGAAGGAAGATGCAAGTGTTTCAGCTTTGCAGTTGGAGGGACTTTCCCCTGGAGGCAGAAAATCTAGTTGTCAGAATCCCAGGATAGCAGCACTAATCAAAAGACCTCTCCTTGGGCACTCCAGTGCCAAGGAAGAGCACCAGTGCCCTGTGCAGCCTGCTAACAACCACATCTGCCTCCTTCCGGAATAAGATGCCATCCTAGGATTCCCAGAGGTCTGCTTATTTCTGAAAATCAAACCGGGGTCACTTCTTTTCATGGGAATGTTCCGGCAGCTTACATCTTTGCTTTCAATGACTTTTCATCTCTCGGATGGATATTCTCAGGTGAGATCATCAGAAGGAACCATCGCACTGGGAAACTCAGACCCTAGAAAGATGGTTCCATGGGACAGCTAGTCTCTGGCAATCTCTGACTCTGTTTGCACACACTACTCCTGAAGTCTTATACCACCATCCAGGGAGTCTGTGCTGGATTTTCTATGGCTCTGACCAATTGAATGATGCTACTAAGAAGCATCTGGGTTCATCACAGACCTCTTCATCCCTCAAGGAGCCTGGAACCACCAAGTAAAAAATCTGCTTACCATTGTGGAGAGAAGAATGAGATGCTGAGGGTTGAGAAAAGTCACATGTAAGAGCACTAAGGTGTAAATATTTACTGTTAATCAGCACCATGGCTCATCAAATTATTGCACTTTCCTCTCAATTTCTGAATTTGTACAAAATGAAGATAATATGTATTTCACACTGTTGTGAAAATCAAATAAAATCATTATCTCTTATTTTAAATGTATTGAGCACTTACTATGTGTCAGCCATTGAGGAAACAATAAACAATGAATGGTGCCTTATACAAGATCCCACATTCTAGAAGGCACATGTAAAATTCCTGCACTTAATTCTGCAGTATGCTTTAAAAAATAATAATAATAAGGTCTAGAGTTTTAGAGGGCACCGAGGGGCTACACAGACTATAAGTCATAACTCTTATCTTTATGGAGGTTGTAATTTAGTTTAAAATATAGGGATAACACAAAAATAAATTAAGAATACTGACTACAGCCCTGACCAGTTTGGCTCAGTGGATAGAGCATTGGCCTGTGGACTGAAGGGCCCCAGGTTCAATTCTGGTCAAGGGCACATGCCCGGGTTGTGGGCTAAGTCCCAGTAGGGGGTGTGCAGGAGGCAGCCAGTCAATGATTCTCATCATTGATGTTTCTATCTCTCTCTCCCTCTCCTTTCCTCTCTGAAATCAATACACATATTTTTTAAATAGAACACTGACTACATATTATGTTCTAAACTCTACAAATGCCATCCAATAAATAAGAAATCTAGAAAATGCAGTGTGGGTTCATCTTCCAAAACATTATGATGAGTCAAGCTTCAGTAAGACTAGTAGGTTTTGCAGAGGCGGTAATAAGAGAAGTTGCTATTCCTGGAAAGAAAATAACTTAAGCAAAGTAATGACGAGAGCAGTGTTGTTGATTGAACTTCCTGCCATGGTGCAAATATTCTTTATCTGTGCTATCCAATGCTCCTGACCACATGTGATTATAATACATCTGACCAGTATTGATACATGAGGCCAGTGTGACTGAGGAACTGAATTTTTAGATGTATTTAATTTCAACCAATTTAAATAGCCGCTTGTATTATACTAGAGGCCCAGTGCACAAAATTCATGCACAGGTAGGATCCCTAGGCCTCGCCGGCGATCAGGGCCAACTAGGGCCTTCTGGTGCCAGCTGGCGCCTCCCTTCTCTGGCTGCCAGATGAGGCCTTCCTTCATTCCATGCTGCACCCTGGTGGTCAGTGCACATCACAGCAAGAGATCAAACTTTTGGTCAAACTCCTGAGGGGATAATTTGCACATTAGGCTTTTATAAAGAGAGATGGCATATGCCCAAAGGACTTGGGAAAGACCAACCATGGTCTTTTTTATTACTTTTAGTGATGTCATCCAGCCTCAGTTGACATATTAAGATTAATTGCTTGCCACTACTTCACCCCACTGTCCATTCCAAAGTATAAAATCTGCCTGGCTGGTGTGGCTCAGCTGGTTGAGCATCATCCCATGCAGAAAAGGTCACAGGTTCAATTCCTGGTCAGGACACATACCCAGGTTACGGGTTCAATCACTGGTCAAGATGTGTGCAGGAGGCAATTAATAGATGTATCTCAATGTTTCTCTCTCTCCCTCTCCCTTCCTCTCTCTCTAAAGTCAATAAAAACATATTAAAAGAAAAAAAAGACTGTCAATATATAGTATGTCTTATTTTTATTCTATTTGCACAGCTGCGTTTGTGTTTATCTGAACCAATTCTTCAAAGGATTGTTGTCTCCTATAAAATACAGAGAATAATTTTTTAATTCTGCAATTAAGAAAATGGCAGAGGTGCATGTACCAGAAAACTTTTCGTATGCATCAGTTTCCTATTTACAGGTAATAGAGAAAGGAGATGGGGCAAAAACACTTGAAGCACAACTGGCTGGAACTAGAGACTAAACAAAAGACTTAAAGCTCACAGTAACATTTAGACCACTAGCAAAGCAAAGTGGAAAAAAGTAGGCAATTATCCTGGAGGTCAAGACAGAATGAAACCTTTCACCTGGAAACAGCCCAGATAATTTCAAATGAGAGGATTTTTTTTTTTTTTTTACTTTTTTTTGGGGGGGGATGGTGGTTTTCTGATGGGCTGAGTTGATAACTGCCAGGGTTTTATTTTCTCAATGTACCCTTCAGCACTGCTACAGATAAGACAAGTGCAGAAGGGCCAAGTAGGAGCTGGAGTCTGTCTGCCTGTGATGAATATGATGGAACCCACCTCCCCCGAGGAACTAAATCAAGGCCTAATAGGAAAGCCAGAAAGGAACGGAGTACACATGAATCCAGAAGCCCTGAGGAATATGAGATGAGATCGCTGTTTAGTTGATGTTTCATATGCAGCTGTCAGCACAAGGTATAAGAAGGCAGGAGCTGGAAGGTGGGAAAATGCAATTCCAGGAGCAAGAACGGCAGCTCCGATCCACATTACTGCTTGTGCTTACGTGAGTAGGCACTTGCAGGCTGCTCTGTCATGACATGTTCTATTTCTCTCACAGCAGGCCTACGAGAAAGTCTCATGAGAGTAAGGAAAACATGCAAATGGATGCCCTGATGCAGGGAAATATCCCCAAAAAGTGTATTCATTAGACTAGCTGATGAGGAGAGAGAAATAAACCAAAGAGAAAGAAATAAACTTCAGAATCAGTTTGGATGTATTGACTTGGATTCTAAATACCTCGCTGCCCAGACCACGCGTATCCAGAAAATCGGAGTACCGTAAGTGCTCTCGTATATTATACGAGGGACAGCCCTCGAGTGATGAATTAGCCCCAGCGCGGGACAGGCAGCTGAGAGACCGGCTTTGTCCTGCAGCAAGTTAAAAGGCTGATCTTGTAGGACAAGGCTCTCTGAGTGCACATTAGCCACAAAAGAAGCCCCCTTGCTGTTAGGCACATTGTGCCAGCCCAGTCATTTCCAGAAATAGACGTCTCAATCCCCTTTATATTTTCCAGAGCCAAACCTGAACTTTCAAGGGGCTCGACTCTGCTTTTATTTTTTCTACTCTTCTTTTCATAGATGATTGAATTTCCTGGTGTTGCTTTCAGATCAGATGTTATTTTGGGCACAACTCAAAGAAAGCCATCCAAATACATTGGGAAGCAGTGGGTGGCAGGAAAGTTCAGCTACGTTCCTGATTAAGCAAAGAGACACATCAGGGGGTGCAGGAGGCGGAGGGTGGGGGGAGCACTAAAGGCTCCAAGGTCACTGAAAAGTACAAGTATTTGACTACATAGGATGATACTGGCTGATGCTCAAAGTCTACTACGTTTTAAGAGGGATCTGCCGTTTTCAAAATACCAGAGCTATTGTTCACATGTGCTAGTATGACAACGTATTTAATCATGCCATTTTAAAATTTAAAATTTTAACAATAAAAACTGTACAAAGTCATAGTGAAAAAATATCAGTTGATACAATAAAAGAATTGTTGTGGTTAAAATCTGAGTTAACTTCTCCCAATAATACGGTTGCTCTCTAGTCCTAGTCCAGAATCCTCCTCCGATACCTCCTCTTCCTGACTTCCTCCTTCCCATCCTCTCACCTGCCAGGAGGTGGTGGTGGTTGAGCCTGAGACCCTGAGCAAAAAAATCATTTGCCTAATTGTCTCATTTCATTTTCATAATCACACTGTGAGGGAAAATTGGGGCTCAGGCAGGTAAGTAACTTGCCCACGAATAAACACAGATCATAATTGGATGTGACTACAAAATTGCCACTCAAAAGCTTTCTGTTTAACCACAAGGAGAGGAGAGACTTTATTTCAAATTCAATTTTTGATGTAATGGCCTGAGAAGGAAAGTGCTGGCACTTTCAGTGACTTACCCACTGGAAGATACCCAAGTCATTATTTTTTCTCCTTATTGATCCTAAGGTGTATTAGAGAAACAATATAATCTTAATTTACCTTTCAGGGACTAAATAACAGAACATATCGGCATCTTAAACTCAATAAAATGGGATTAAAAACATTTTTTGGTCCTCCTTTCCTTCTTTGGAAGTCTAATTCCTCAGTAACCACCGGAGACAGCACCCCACACGCTTCAGCATCAGCTCTCAGTTGGGCTCCTCCCCTCCAAGCTCCCAAGTTGAATCTTAGGCAAAGAAAATGTGTTCGTGCTTGGGAAAAAATAACAACAGCAACAAGAGGGAGAAAAACCACACCAGTCCACCCACAAAATCAAATGAGGTGAATGAGAACACGCTTCATATATTGAGAGACTTCAGAGTTAAAACGAAAAAAAAATATTATCACCTACTTTATACATCCCATTAAAAACATCCAAGGTCTCCATGAAGATGTTTCAAAACAAATGGAAAAGTACGTAAGCCTAAAATATGTGTCTCCTTTGTTGTCATGCCCTGTCTTAGGTTCCAGAAAATCTGGTAGAGATAAGAAACTTAAGGCCCACTCTTCTGTTTGACGTTTCCTGGTAGGAGGGGAGTTGGACTCCAGACTAAAGAAGACAATTCTCTTGTTCTAAGCCATCCTTAAAAAGATGAAATAGCCTTGACCGGTTTGGTTCAGTGGATAGAGCGTCGGCCTGCAGACTGAAAGATCCCGGGTTCGATTCCGGTCGGGGGGCATGTACCTTGGTTGCAGGCACATCCCCAGTAGGGGGTGTGCAAGAGGCAGCTGATCGATGTGTCTCACTCATTGATGTTTCTAACTCTCTGTCTCTCTCTCTCTTCCTCTCTGTACAAAACCAATAAAATATATATTTTTTTAAAAAGATGAAATAAGACATCAAATGCTATTACCACAAAATGGAGAGAACTTTTGGGATGATCTTTATCATTTTCCCTGATCTCTATTTTTAAATGGTCGCCTTACTTGCATTTCTAAAGGTTATCTTTTTCATAAAGGAAAGTTAAAGTTTTTGTGTAAAAAAATAAAAGTCTGATATGCTCCTATAATTTCAGAGATAGCTGGGAAATAAATTTTTAAGGCTTTTGGGTCTATATAGTTTTTCAGGTTCCTTTGCCTTTAGAAATTCATAGCTCGAGCATTAACAGGATGTCATAGAAATCCCCCTGGAGCGAAAGGCAGACTCTCTGGTTCCCAAATCCCAGCAAGTCCATGCAGCAGTGAGATGACCTTGGACAGATCATTTAACTTCTCCAGTTCTTGATTTGCTTATTAGGAAAAGAAAAGGATACACTGGATACACTCTAAAGACCTCTTACAGTCCTAATTGTGCTCAAAATCCAGTGCAATATGCCATATTGAAACTGTAATGAATGCTGCTGCTGGAGGTAATTAGGTGTCTTGTGATTGCAAGATGGTGAATGGATGCCTGTTTCTCTCAAAGGATATTATTCCCCCATCTGCCAATTCCCTTGAGCCAAGATAATAATCATTAGTCCTTTCCTGAATTTGTTCTTGTCTCTTTTATTGCACATATAGTTTGAAAATGATGTACACTCCCCTATCCCTTGCTGATAACAAAGCATACACATTCTTCTCTGTCCTCTCACCATGTCTACAGTCAAATAGTCATTAACCTGCTGGAAAACATTCCAAGAACTTAACCTGCTGGAAAACATTCCAAGAACTTAAAAAAAAAAAAAAAAACCCTCAAAAACACAGTGGTTATGTGGAGTGTCATAAATGCTAGGATAGCAAATGCCTGCGGAAGGTCATTTCTACATGGGCTGGCCAAAGAAGGCCTCTTTGAGGAAGAGAGGTTTGAGCTGAGATGTGTTAGATTAAAAAAAATAAAAACCAGGCATAAGAAAAGCAAGGAAACAGCTACCCAAAAGGAAGGAACACTATATACAAAGGTCCTGAGTTGAGAAAGAGATCGCCATATTCCAGGAACTCAGAGAAGACCCGTGTAGTCAACTGGAGAGAAAAGTACAGGAAATGAACTTGGAGAGTCAGAAAGGCCTGTTCACACAGTGCGTAACAGGCTGTGCTAAGGTATACTGCTTTGTGCAACAGGAGCCACTGCCCAGAGGTATGACATTCTCTGATCTAAGACTTGGGGTGGGTGGGGGGGAAGTACTCTAGCTGCTGTGTAGGAAATAGATGTTGGGAGTGTGGGCCAACAGGAACAAAAGTGGGAAGAACGCCCTGGTTGGTTTGGCTCAGTGGATAAGAGCATCGGCCTGAGGACTGAAACATCCCAGGTTCAATTCCCGTCAAGGGCACATAACTCAATTGCAGGCTCCCTACCCCGAAGCCACTTGCGGGAGGCAACCAATCCATGTGTCTCTCTCACATGGATGTTTCTCTCCCTCCGTGTCTGTCCCCCTCCCTTCCACACTCTCTAAAAACCAATGGAAAACTATCCTCAGTTGAGGATTTAATAATAATGATCATCATCATCATAATGATGATAATGATAATGATGATGATGATGAAAAAAGAAAAAAATAGATTTTTAAAAGTGGGAAGAGTCCTGCCATAGTTCAGGGAAGAGTCGCCTGGGCTATGGTGGTGGCACTAGAGATGGGAAAAGTGGATGATGTATTGAGATATACTGTGATGTATCTTGAGTTATATTTGAGAAGTAGAAACAACAGAACTTGTTCATGGATGTGATGGGAGGGGGATTGACTGAGACAAGTGATGTCTCAAGTTCTGGTTCAAGTGACAAAAGATGGAGAAATGTAATGAGAAGGGAAATGCCAGGAAAAATTGCTTATTTATTATATTTGATTCTTTCCATTAGAATATAAGCACCATGGAGGCAGGGATTTTTGTCCATTTCTTACACTGTAATTTGTATTGTATCTACTAGGATGGTGCATGATATATGGTAGGTACTCAGTAAATACTGAATGAATAAATGTTTGATTAAAATATGAAAGAGAATAATGGAATATTCCTATCAATGATGCTTGTCTTTGGGTGTGGGTTTATGGGGGAGAGATGGTTAACTTGTAAATGTATGCCTTCTTGTATAATATGCATTACTTTTATGAGACACATTATATATATATATATATATATATAGAGAGAGAGAGAGAGAGAGAGAGAGAGAGAGAGAGAGAGAGAGAAAGAGAGAGACTGACTGTATGGAAATATACCAAAAAGTAGCTTTCTTTAAATAATAGACTTTTTAGTATTTTTTAAATGTGTAGGTTTTACACATAAAAGATAATAAAAGGGGGAGAAAATACATTTCATTCATGGGGGTGGTGGTTTGAATCAGAATATAGAGAACACAAAAAGAATAAACAATCTCCTGAATACTTATACATCAAAAAAATAGAAAATTAGACAGTAAGAGACTTAATGTATATTTTGTCTGTTAGAGATAATGTGGGCATTTACACTGAAGAGGCTTAAATAATTTAGAAAGAAGGGAAAATACAAGACATTAGATTTATTTGGGATTCAACAATTTGTGCTTTATTCTTACTTGGACACTTAGGTACATAAAGCCTTTGAATCACCAAATGTCTTTAAAAGGTTTTAAATAAGTTCTTGGAAATTCAAGTTTTGATCCCAAATGCCCTACCTAGCAAATGGTGATCAAAAAGAATTCTCCTGACACACACAAAACAAAACAGGAAACCATAGGAGAAGAAGTGTCACAACTTGAAGCAAAAATCTTTTAATCAAGCAATCAAGATATCTAATAAACAGAGCTTCTGGACAGAAGGAAGGCCAAAAGGTACATGAAAGCATGCTCAAAGTCACTAATATCTGAGAGATGCAAATCAAAACAACAATGTGGTACCATCTCACACCTGTCAGAATGGCCAACATCAACAAATCAACAAACGACAAGTGTTGGCGAGGTTGCGGAGAAAAAGGAACCCTCGTGCACTGCTGATGGGAATGCAGACTGGTGCAACCACTGTGGAGAACCGTGTGGAGTTTCCTCAAAAAACTGAAAGTGGAACTCCCATTTGACCCAGTAATCCCACTCCTAGGAATATATCCCAAGAAACTAGAAACACCAATCAGAAATGATATATGCACCCCTATGTTCATAGCAGCACAATCTACAATAGCTAGAATTTGGAAACAGCCTAGGTGCCCATCAGCAGATGATTGGATCCAAAAACCATGGTACATCTACACAATGGAATACTATGCTGCCATAAAAAAAGAAGGAATTCTCATCATTTGCAGCAACCTGGATGGAATTGGAGAACATCATGCTAAGTGAAATAAGCCAGTCAATGAAAGAGAAATACCATATGACCTCACTCATTTATGGATAATAAAGAACATTATAGACTGATGAAGCAAAAGATATAGAGACAGTAAAACAACAAGCAGACTGTCGAATTACAGGGGGGAGGGGAGGGAGATCTGGGGGAGATAATAGATCAACCAAAGGACTTGCATGCATGCATATAAATACAACCAATGGACACAAAACTCTGGGGAGGGAGGATATGTATGGGGTGGGGGCAATGTTAAAATATGTACACAGATAATAATTTAATAAAAAAATGTAATAAAAATAATAATAATAATAATAATAAACAGAGCTTCTGGTTAAAATTTCATGAAGAATGTAGTTTTCTATTAGGATCATTTCAAATCTGATGAATTTAGCTGTGTGTTTTGCATATCAATTTAGGTTAAAGAAATAATGTTTGGATATTGGTTGTAGCCAATAATTTGAACCAGGAGGTCACGGTTCAATTCCAGTTGAGGCACATGCTCAGGTTGCGGGCTTGGTTCCTCGTGTGGGGCATGCAGGAGGCAGCCAATCAGTGATTCTCATCATTTATGTTTCCATCTCTCCTCCCTTCCTCTCTGAAATCAATAAAAATATATTTTAAAAAATTAAAGTTTAGTTGACATGCAATATTATATCATTTGTAAATTATGTTTGCCATAACAGATTGGTTTTAAGCATCAACTTTGTGATAAATCATTGATTTTATTTAATAAATTTGCGGGAGTTCAACTATTTAAAGACCTCTCTAATAATTTATGTTAACACTGTATACAGCTAGTTGTTTCTTTAATGTTCCCTTTCCTTCCATGAGTTTCATAAAAGCAATGGCTATGACTTCATTATTATGTCCTCAAAATGCACAGCCCAATGTCTGGCACATGAAAATGCTTATTTAAATATTTTCTGACTCACCAGAAATAAGTTCATAAATTTAAGATGTGTCTCCCAAGAGTTAATCTACTTAATTTTTAATGGCCCCCAAACTTTTCAACTTTCAAAAGAGCTTTCATTCTTCCAAGTCCACATCAATCCAATATTTTGAGAGGCTTATTCCAACATATTACAATTAATGATTTATCTCATTTTTAAACAAAAGTCTATAAATCCCAATCAATCAGTACTTCCAATTGACTTCAGATAACTGTTTTCTCACTAAATGCTACAATGCTACCCAAAATTAAGGAGCCATTATGTTATAATAATCCTCGATTGCTTAATCACCAAAGAATTTCTTTAGACTTTTTGAAACATTGCAAATACTTCAGGATTGCCCAGCAAACTCCTTTTCTCGGCTCCATGTTAATTAATCCATAAGCTTACATGTCTGCTACAGTCTTCAAGATTATTGTCAATTCTATTCACATGAAGAAAATATCTCCATGTTTTACCAAAGACAATGAGGTAATTTCTACATGGCCTTCTTCCTCACCCCAAGGCCTCCTAGTGATAATGCTACCAAAAGACAAAAGAAATATTACTGTACCATGGTCCTAGTTATAAGGAAAAGATTATGGCCTTTCCCAATGTGAAAACGATTCCATAACTTCAATTTCTTATGAAACATTAAACTTCATTCACTATGTTACGTATCTTCTAACAATGAATGATATTTTTTCTTGTGACATATTTGGCAGAAGGACTCCAGGGGATTCAACTTCTCATAAATCTGAATTCTTCTCAGCCTGGAAGTTAGTTTATTCACAGACTGATCAAATAAATTGTTTTTCCTAAGATACCAGGGAAAAATAGGCAGGGGGAAAAAAAATAAAGCTCTTTCTCTGCCTGAAAGAAAAAGCACTGTTTAAAAATGTAAGTGTTAAAGGCTTCTATTTACCAAGATGGTTCTACACTTGAATAGGCAAGAATCATTTATTTCTGATGCTTTCTGTATTGTGTCTGACATGTAAGAAGAGCTTACTTGTTAATTGGTAACGTCTCCTTTCAACAGATAATTCACTCCGATCCTTTGTGCGCTTCCTGAAGCCTCCCCATCACCAGAGCTTCAACTTACTATTCTGTGAGAACTGATTTCTCACCCAGAATTTCAGAAGTGATAGGAGTTTTCCCAGACTGACGACAGCACAGTGAGTACCTAACTCTTAAAGTAATCATGTGAGCACTAACTCTGATGTAGGTTTTTATTTTAAGTGTCAATTAATTTTGTGTGATATTCAGTTGAGTATGATTATAATTTAGGCTATAATCTTTTAGAAGGCTATGGGGATACTGGTGCAATAAATATACTTTACATCTCTGACATTCTAACCTTTTTGCTGCTCAAACAGTAATGCAGGAACCAGCAGTATGAACATCACTTAAGAACTTGTTAGAAATGCAGAATTTCAGACCCCATCCCAGTCCTATTGAATCAGCAGCTGCATTTCACAAGATTCCAAGTGATTCCTGTTCACATTAAATTTTGAGAAGCATTGTTTTAACTGACATAATCCATCAGTGCCAACACTCAGCCATGTAATAAACCTGCCAACAACCACCAGCAGCAACCTTTTATACAAACATGTGTCCTGTTAGTAAATAATTATGCACATCCTGAAAACCTCTTTTTTTGCATACTGATCTATAATATTTATAATAAACTTATCCTTGAGTGGAGAGAATTCATATTGTAAACTACCTCAGAAACTGATTTGTATAAGCAAATGTTTCTGTGTAAGAATATTAATTTCTCTGGAGTTCATTTTTCTTATCAGCAAAAATGGAGATAAAAATAGATACTCTAATGGGTTACTAGGGGATTAAGTGAGATCATATAAATGACAAAATGTGCATCTCAAGGCTTCTCATTTCTTGATAGAATGGTTACTTTCTCTGCCACTAAAGATGACTCTGTATGTAGTCAGGAAAGATGGCAGCAGATTCACAACTCCAGCTGTTCACAGTTATTGATATACTCAGCCAAAAACTATTAAACATGACACTGCTTAGTCTTGAACTAAAGGCTGAATGAGTATTCTCAAATTCTGGATCACATTCCTAACCACAAAGTGAGACTAGGGAGCAGGTAGAAGAATGGAGTCCGACAATCCAAATTATGATGGAAAGATGGGATGGGGTTGCTTTGCAGAAGAATAACCAACAAGTAACATGCACCTAGCCACTTTCAAGATTCATTTCATTTGAATGGTGTACAACAAAAGGGAAAAAGATGAATTCAGAAGCACGACAGAGTAAGGGAGATGAAGAGATGGGGATGCATTAGTCAGAAGGGTCAGAAGATGCAATGGTGCCTAGAGTAAAATCAGCATTAAAAGAAGAGATGTCACTGAGTGGCTGAGGTTGATGGAGCAATGAGAGATTTCTAAGCAGACTAGTTTAAGTCTTAAGGTTTTGGCTCTCTGTGCTGCATATAGAATGGAGCAGTGATTCTCAACTTCAGTTGCACATATAATCACTTGGGGAAATCATTTAAGTCCCCTAAAGCCAGACCACCGCCACCCCCAAACCAATGAAATCAGAATTTCTGGGGATGAAACACAAGTACCAATAGTTTGTGAGTATGTTTTCAGGAGAACCAATATACAACCAGGTTAAGAAACGCTGACCCCTGGATGGGAGAGAGTGGGGCAGGAATCCAGTTAGAAGAGTGCTGCATGAGTCCACATGAGAAACATCAAAGCTCTGTTGATAGCAGTGGACATGAACAGCTTTCAGCAATCTTCAGAGAGAAATCTACAGGAATTGCTAATGACTAGTGTAGAATAGAGATGGTATGTGGGAGAAAGAAGAATCAAGGGTAGTTCCTACATATATATATATATATATATATATATATATATATATATATATATATATATTAATATATGTGTGGAAGATATTCCCTGATAAGTATATGGAGAAAAACGGGTTGAGTGGGATGAAAAATCAAGAGTTCAGCATTCGCGCTGCTGGTGTGGCTCAGTGGTTGAGTGTCAATGATTCCCAGGCAGGGTATATGCCTGGGTTATAGGCTCAATCCCCAGTGTGGGGCATGCAGGAGGCAGTTGAGTTGATCAATGATTCTCTCTCATCATTGATGTTTCTGCCTCTCTCTCCCTCTCCCTTCTCCTCTGAAATAAATAAAAATATTTTTTAAAGGAGTTCAGGACTTGTTATATTTGAGATACAAGTGAATCATCCAAGTGGAAATGCCAAGCACCAAGTTGACTTTGGGTACAAGAATTGGACTGAAGACATAAAGCTGGAGATGATCAGAATATAGATGATATTTTGAGACATGTGAATAGATGAAATACCTCAGTAAAATGTAGGAGGAAAAAGAGGAAGGAAAGTATTACATGCCAACCTAAGAAAAAGACACCAATGGCTGACGTTGATGTTAATGGTTTCAGATGATGTAAATCTGTATGATTTTAGTCTCCTAGGCGATTCTGGTCATGAACTAAGCTGGAAACCACAGTTTCATAGCATCTTTTCTAATAAATTCTCTGGCAAAGGCACTTCTCCTATTCTTCAAATGATCCCAAGAAGGCTAGGCAAAGGAATATGCTTCTCAAAATACTCAGTGAAAATAATTAGTGGGAGAAAATTCATGAAAAAAAAATCAGTAAGACAATAGAGAGACACAATAATAGGAGGGAAATATGGTCTGTACCATATCTAGGCTTCTTAAAGAAGGAAAGATGACATTGGATAAACAGCAACATCCTGAAAATCATGGTTTCTTATAACAGTCATTTGAGACCAGATGATTAAACAAACACTCTTAAGAAGTATATGTGGCCGAAACTGGTTTGGTTCAGTGGATAGAGCATCAGCTTGCAGACTGAAGGGTCCTGGGTTCAATTCTGGTCAAGGGCATGTACCTTGGTTGCAGGCACATCCCCAGTGAGGGGTGTGCAGGAGGTAGCTGATCGATGTTTCTCTCTCATCGATGTTTCTGGCTCTCTGTCCCTCTCTCTTCCTCTCTGTATAGAATCAATAAAATATTTTTTAAAAAGAAGTATATGTGGTTTTTTTCCATAAGCTTGTAGCAAACTTCTAAGATCCTGTTAGTGTCAGAAGGAGTCACTGAAGGGCAAAGGGTAGCTCTAAAATGGAATAGTAATTATAGTAAACAAGCATAACTATCTATATATATATAAAAGCCTAAGCAACCATTTAGACCAGTCAACTGGTTACTATGACAACTCACTAACCACCAGGGGGCAGATGCTCAATGCAGGAGCTTCCCCCTGGTGGTCAGAGCACTCCCACAGTCAACCTCCCACAGTCTCTCCCCTGATCTGCTGGCCAGCCCTGATCAGCACGATCACCAGCCAGGCAGAGGGACCCCACCAGTGCACAAATTCATGCACCAAACCTCTAGCTACTTATAATTATGTGCCTCTCAAGAGTTCTTTTTTTTCCTTCAAGTTCTAGAGGCCTGGCCCATTCTGAGGTAGAGAAATTGTAAATACTAGGGAAGTAAGACAGATTTAAAGGTTATACGTCGGAGGCAGGGGGCTCATATACATAAATTTTCATAGCTACATGAAAGGACACTAAAAAGCACAGTGAATGTCAACTTAAGAAATAGGTGCTTAAAGTCAGAATGAATATAAATTCATTTAAATGTTAAATTTCAGGGCAATAGCTGTAACTTCTCATGGATAATAAAGTACCATAAAAAGTCACTTCATTCCAAATAATCTGCTCAAGTTAACGAATATTCATAGAAAAAAATTGTCAGTCAGAAAGCAAATAAGAGCATCCGGATAGTATAGCAGTTCCACAGGCAGCACAGTTCTAGTTAACCAGGTTTCGGGTCTCTCTGTGTCCTCTCCCTTGATAATCTCATCCCACACAGCACTTGTGTTGACGTAGATGACTTCCACATTCAGACTTCTTTCCCAGTCTCTAATTTCACATTTTTCAGTGACTTGCTGGGTATTTTTACCTCAACAATCTCAAACTCGCTCTGTTCAAAATTGATCGCATCCTCTTCCTTTGAAAACCTGCCCCTCCTCTTGGGGTACCTTTTTTCTGTTCGTGTCACTGCATTCTTCTTGTCACTTTAAAACTGTAAATCTCAGATCCATCTTTGTCTCCTCTTCTTTGCCTCTAGCAAATGATGTCAATCTGAATATTTTTAGTTTTTCAGTTGCCAAGCCTACACTTACTTCTACAGAGTCTGATGCTTTTCCCTTCTTCACAATTCCCTCTGCTATTTCCACTTCAAGTTCTTGTTATGTTTTGCCAAGACTACTGTTGTTAGCCCTGATCAGGTAGCTCAGTTGGTTGGTGCATCATCCCATATACCAAAAGATGGTGGGCTAATTCCCTGCCAGGGCACACACCTAAGTTGCTAGTTCAATCCCCAGTCAGGGCATATACAGAAACAACAGGCTGATGTTTCTCTCTGTGTCTCTCTCTTTCTTCATCACTCTCTAAAAATCAATAAAAAACTTATTTTTAAAAATAAAGCCCTGGCCAGTTTGGCTCATTGGATAGAGCACCAGCTTGCAGATCAAAAGGTCCCAGGTTTGATTCTGGTCAAGGGCATGTACCTTGGTTTCAGGCCCCTCCCCAACCCAGGGCCCTAGTCCGGGCTAGTGCAGGAGGTAACCAATCGATGTATTTCTCTCACATCAATGTTTCTCTCTGTCTTTCCCTCTCTCTTCCACGCTCCCTAAAAATCAATGGAAAAAATACCCTCAGGTGAGCATTAACAACAACAACAAAAAATTAATAATAATAATAATAATAATAATAATAATAATAATAAAAGTAAAAATAAAACCATGGCTAGGAGAACAAAAAGCAGCTTTCAGAAGAGTTTGATAAATATCCTCTAATCACTCTCAACCAGGATTCCAGCCAGATTTCTGACACCGCTATAGATTTTCATAATTCCAGCTACTCAGTAGGCCATCTTTCCATGTAACAATAGATCACTGACATACACTGAAGTTCTGAGTGTGATGTTTTGATTAAAAACTAAATTGCTAAGCATTGTACAATACAAATCAGGCTGCTATAATTATGGGTTTAAGTATTGAAAGCATCTGACAGAGCAGCCTCTGATCTCTTCTTTCACTGATATAGGCAAGAGGATTAAAGTTGAAAGATCATCAGGAGAGCTGATGTCTGAAAGAATGCTTGGATCAAGTGCATTGTGAAGAGACTGTGATCCACCTGAGATCCAGTTTAAGAGTATTAGAAAACAAAGTCATTAGTACCTAGAGAAGACTCTTAGCCTCAGCTAAATCTCTAGAGAACTGTTGTTCTCCCATTGTAATAAAGTAGAAAAAAAAATTGCATTACCACAATTCCTTTTTCAAGGACAATACTGGCTTTGTTTGGAAACAATGCCTCAACAAGCCTGCCTAGGGAAGACACTAAGGCCTGCATGGAAACTGAGTGTATGTGGCCATGACCTGGAGACAACTCTTGGTCATCCCAGATGTGGGGTTGATGGGGGACTGAAGAAGAAAGGGCTATGGCAAACAAGGTGACATATGTACAATATATATTATGTGATCCCTTATGTGCCTCCAAAAACAAACACTCAGTAAAGGTCTTGAAATATATATAAAGATTTGATCAGAACCCTTTTTCCCCTCAGTGGGCAAAAGAATTGGCCTATGCCTACAGCATATTTGGGAACAATCTAAAAACAGCCCGCATGAGCAAACAGCCCACTTGAGCAAAGGAGCAGAGAGAAACTCGAGTCCCAAGTCATACAGAAAAATATCTTAGGCCTTATGGCCCAAACAGTCCCAACTATTCAACTCTGCCATGATAGCATAAAAGCAACTATGCACAATGTTAAAAACTGTTCCAATAAAATTCAACTTATAGACACTGAAATTGAAATTTCACTTAATTTTTCATGTGTCAAAATAGTTTTCTCTTAATTTTTTGGTCAACTGTTTAAAAATGTAAAAGCCATTCTTAATATGTGGGCCATACAGAAACATACAAGTTGTCCCTCGAGCTGTAGTTTGCCATGCCCTGGCCTGGGATATCCTATATGATAAAAGCTTAATATGCAAATCAACCAAATAGTGGAAAGGCTATTGAACCAACCAGTTGCTATGACATGCACTGACCACCAGGGGGCAGATGCTCAATGCAGGAGCTACCCTCAGGCCCCAGGCCAGCCAAGGCGAGTGCCAACAGGGGCCACACGATCACTGCCTGTCACCCCGCAGAGAGAGGCAACCAGTGGCAGCGGGTGGGGCCAGTGAATGGGCAGCACCAGGCCAAGGTGGGTGCCAGTGGGGGTTCTCTGATCACCTCACCAGATGCCCCACAGAGGGAGGTGAACTGTGGCAGCAGCAGGGGGCAGGGCTGGCAAGCAGGCAGCACCAGGCTGGCCAACATAGGTACCAGCAGGTCCCCCACCCCAATCACTCTGCCCGTCACCCCACAGATTAGCCCTGATTTCCAGCCAGGCCTAGGGACCTTACCCATGCACAGATTTCTAGTAAGGTATAACAAGCAAACATGAGCAAACAGCCCACTTGAGCAAAGGAGCAGAGAGAAACTCGAGTCCCAAGTCATACAATTAAATTATAAGAAGACTGTCAGACCAGCCCAGAGAGTAGAAATCATGCTAGTCTCTAAAGGTAGAGAGATTGCTGCCATGCAAGTAACTTCTGGCAAAGCTCCCGGTAGCTCTGTAATACAGACATAATGAATTCTACGTAGCTTCTTAGTTACCTTAGTTGGCCCTCCCTTCTGGTCTCCCTGTTCCTCTTTCTACTCAGTCCAGATGTGTAGGACACACTTGTGTACTGTTTAAGCAAAATCAGTGGGAGACTTTTTAGGAACAGGTGGGACAAGGAGAAAAGTTTCACAGGGAATGGAATGAATCATGCAATCGGGTAACACAAGTTTCGTTTTGAGTAACTCAGGATGCAGTTGAATCTCAGGCATAGACTTTCAAAGACTTGATTATTTAATTGAACTAGTATCTCGGAACCCTGAAGATGAAGGCCTTTCTTTCTCGATTCCTCTGAGCCACACGTTTTCCTCTCCATGAGGAGGTAAGTGGAGAATCAAGCAGTTGATGCTTCCATGGGGTTGACAGGTGGTGTGAAAATTTCTAAGGTAGGGAGAGAAATCCCAGGTGTTCCTGAGTCACCCCAAAGAAAGGTATTTAAAAACTGGAAGCTACATGTTAGAAAAAGGAGGAGTTAGAGAAAACTAGGGGAATGTGGATAGACAGATGAGTACAAGAAAAGAAATAAAGATTACAGAGTTGACTATTTCAGTTTCTAATTCACTAGTGTGGTGGAGTTTTTTTCTTTCCCTTGGTATTTGGAAAGTCAATTGTATTTCTAATGTGAAATTGCCTTATGTTTCAAAAATTTTGTGATGCTTGGAAATTATTGCTGTTAAATTTATTAGGCATCCCTGGAACTCATTGCCTTTAAAAAAAAAAAAAAAAACATGAAGCACATTATCTAAATTTAACTATATATGTACGAACACATCCAAAATATCAAACAACCTTTATACCTTTCCTTACACCAGTCACAGTTAAGAATTTAAATTGCTCAGGGATATTCCTCTGTGTCTCTGAAAGCAGAAAGATTAATGCCCTTCCTTCAGAAACATTAAGAACACTGGCTGCCTTCCATTCTGGTCCTATGGGCAACCCCTTGATCCAGTCTCATGATATTCTTCAGTTTTTATTTATGTTTTAACATCTTACAAATCACTTGGGCCCAGCTGGTGTGACTCAATGGTTGAGTGTCAACCTATGAGCCAGGAAGTCACGGTTCAATTCCCAGTCAGGGTACATGCCTGAGTTTTGGGCTCAATCTCCAGTCGGGGGCATGCAGGAGGCAACAGACCAATGATCCTCTCACATCATTGATGTTTGTATCTCTCTCTCCCTCTCCCTTCCTCTTTGAAATCAATAAAAAATATATTAAAAAAAAAAAAAACCAACAGGACTGAGCACTCCACAAGACAACAGTAAAAAATATATACTAGAGGCTTGATGCACGAAATTCATGCAAGAGTAGGCCTTCTTTTCCCCAGCTGCTGGCACCAGCTTTCCTCCAGCCACCAGCAGGTACCCAGACACACCAGGCTTCCCTCCAGCCCCAGCTTCATCCGGAAGAATGTTCGGAATGATGTCTGGTCTGATTAGCATATTACCCTTTTATTATTATAGATATGATAGACTGATGGATAGATGATAGATTTTACTAAAAAGTTGTAAAGAGAGAAAGAGGAGAGATGTATATTGTTTACATACTTCTATAATACTCAGATTCAAAAGCATAGACTAAAATAATCTTTAAATTCTTCCCAGCCAACAAAAGCCTAAAAATGCCACATAAAATACCATCTTTGGGTTGGATTTGTGTGTGTGTGTTTTGTGTGTGTGTAAGTTCACAGGAAAGAAAGGGAAATTACCAAGTACTAAAAAGAAAAAAGTAGCTACAGGTTCGAATAATAAGGGCCTGTTCTGATATTGGACTTCCCAGGAGGATAGATGTGGATCTTGATAATTAGAAGCTTAGGTTTGTTTTGTTTCTTTGTCAATTTATGGATAAATAATTTTACATACAATAAAATATACTCATTTTGCATGTGCCATTCGATGAGTTTTGACAAATTAGACACCTGCACCTACCATAGTAACGACTTAATGTATTAACATTCCCTTCCCTTTTTTCCCCTTCCCACAGCAGCACCAGTTCTTGAAGCTAGAAATGTATACTAGATTTATTAATCAACTTTCCCACTTTCACTGATCTCTAGATACCCTGTCATGCATTTCTATTTTCTGGCTATCACTTCTAGTGGATAATATGTTCTGACAGTTTATTACCTTCTGTAAGGAATAGTATTTCTACATACAATCGCACATCCTTTAACAATGGGGACACATTCTGAGAATTGTGTCTTTAGGTGATTTCACCACCTAATATGCACCAAACATGAGAGAGTGCACTTACATAAACCTACATGCTGGAGTCTACTATACACGCAGGCTGTAAGGTAGGCAACTGTAACACAATGACATTTGTGTATCTAAACATACCTATACTTAGAAAAAGTACGGTAAAAATACAGCATAAAAGATAGTGTTGCGCGCACGCGCGAACGCATAGATGTTGGGGAAGCAGAAGGGCTGTGGATGGAGGTACCCTCGGGGGAAGAATAGACCTCAGGGAGAGAAAAGGAAGGAGGAGAAGCGGGAGAAAGGGCGGGCAGAGATCAAAAGAGACCAGAGAGATAGCTTGACAAAGAGAAATAATAAAAGGGGGTGGGGGGCTGGTAAAAACAGAGCCAACGAGAAACAGAAGGTAGGGAAGCGAGTTTGTGCACGCGTCTGTGTGAGTTCTTGTGCACACCTGTGCAAGGGCGGGCGTGGTCCTCCAGCCCACTCCTCCTCCCTAGCTCCCGCTCTGGGCCCCTGCACCTGCGGGCTGGCGCTAACATAGCGGGGGAAACAGCTGAGCCTCCTTGTCTGTTGTAAACCACACAGCGTTAGCAGTCAATGCAACATCTCGGCGAGGTCCAGCCTGTTCTTTCAACATGGCAAACAAACTTTTTGCTTATAATCCATCATGATCTTATGAAACCGAGTCACGCATCTCTTAGTCACGGGAATACGTTCTGAGAAATGTGTCGGTAGGCGATTTCACCATTGTGTGAACATCACAGAGGGCACCGACACAGACCTCCGGGGTAGAGCCTGCGACACACCTGGGCCGCACGGTACAGCCATCGCTCCGGGCTACAACCCTGCACACAGCGCGCTGCTGAGCTGCAAATACTGTGGGCAAGTGCAACACAGGGGTAAGCATTTGTGTGCCTAAGCATATCTCAACATAGTAAAGGTAGCATAAAAATATAGCAAAAAAATTGAAATTGTACACCTGGATAAGGCACTTACCATGAAATGGAGCTAACGGGACTGGAAGCTGCTCTGGGTGAGTCAGTGGGTGAGCGGAGTGAACGCGAAGGCCTAAGTAGGGCATTGCCTCACCGTAAAGCATTGCGGTAGGACTTTACGACAGATTATATCCTGTGACGTCACTCGGCAATAGGAACGTTTCGGCTCCCTTACAATCTGTGGAACCACTGCGGGATCTGCCCCCCTGGCGCATCTTTATGTTGACTGGGGCATCTTTATGTCACACGTGATGTACCCGGTTTCAGCTTGTCCTGATCTTCTGCCACGACGACGTCTGAGATGGACTAGCGAGCTCCTTGCCACTCCTTCAGATCTCTCAAAGCCAAACAGGCCTCAGCATCACATTTTAGTGATTCTGTATGCAGCGGGAATTTTTTGGCATTACTACCTCATTCCCGTTCCAGATGTGCAAGAACAATTGCCTCTGTACCAGCTTCTGATTACATGAATGCCCCCTGCTCTTGTTCCCAATTATTTTCTCCTAGAGTTAACACACCTGGTAATGCTGAGATTGAAAGGGGATCTAGCCCGGCAGGTGTGGCTCAGTGGTCGAGTGTTAACCCAGGAGGTCTTGGTTTAGGTCAGGGCACATGCCCAATTGAGGGCTCTATCCCCAGTGTGGGGTGTGCAGGAGGCAGCTAATCAATGATTCTCTTTCATCATTGATGTTTCTGTCCTCCTCTCCTCTCTCTCTCTCTCTCTCTCTCTCTCTCTCTCTCTCTCTCTCTCTCTCTCTCTCTCTCTCTTTTTCTTCTCTCTGAAATCAATTTTAATTTTAAAAAGAAAGGGAATCTAGAGAGATAAGCAGTTTGAGGAGTAGGGCAAGGAGACTGGGAGTGCTTTCTAGTGATTTGATTATTCCCTTATAAGTTGGGTTGGGTTTTTGTTTTGTTTTTTTCAAACCTCACACAGATGATAAATTTGCAGTAAGATACATCACCACCAGCAAACATGCAGGGTAACAAAAGGCAGAAAATACTGTCCTGTAGTTATTCTGAACACTGATTTCCTCTTGTGAGTTTTCTGACTTGTTTTATGTCTTTAACTTACACAGCACATTTTAAAATATTTAATATAAATGGACTGCAAAGTTCTTATTCAAGGTACCAGCTACTGCCCTGTGCCTGCCCCTATGCAGCAATTCCTATGACCTGGGTGACTTCGTTTGCCTCGAATACTCCCGGCTTATCCAATGTAAGAATTAATCGTGCCTCCTGACACACTAAATGTGCCCTGGTTTAGACAATAAACTACCAGGTCATTCTCCTTATGAGCATGCAGTTATGCCTCTTCCAGATCAAATGAGGCAGGAGATAAATACCTACCAATCTTAGGAGGTAGGTAATGCTTATTATTAACTTCGAGATGAGGAAAATAATGTTTGCAGAGCATGAAGTGGCCACAAGGCCATACATCTAAAGAATGGCTAGGTAATAATCAAAGCCATTGCTCTTCCTCCTGTACCAACATTCACCTCTGTGAGATGTGGAAAGTCTGTCACTGCTCCCTACCAAAAAGCCAAGGCACCAGGCATTCATTGGAATGCAAATTTGGGCGGCAATCTGTGGGAGATTACCTGCAAAGATGACCAATGCAATGTCCAAGGTCCCGTGCCACACCGCCTGCCCAGCAGTGGAGTTTAACGCTCCTCCCTTAAATCTGGGTGGTCCTGTGAGTGGCTTTGACTAACACACCATAGCAAAAGGGAGCCCGTGCCAGTTCCAGGACCAGACCTTAAGAAGCCTGGCAGCTTCTCTTTTGCTTTCCTGCTACTCTGAGGCAGCACGTAAAGAACTTTGAAGCTATCCTGAGGGAAAACAGGACCACATGGAAACAAAGGCCAGGTGGGGATGATTGCAAGCAATCCTGCTGACAGGCACCAGGTCTCCCAACACGTGAGAGAGGCCATCTTGGCCTCCCTGGCTCTCCCAGGTGGATGTAGCTGCACGGGAAAGCTCAGCCAACAGGTGGAGCAGATGAACCATTTCTGTTGAGTCTTAGAGGGATTTCCTGACCCACAGAATTGTAAGCAATAAATGGGCATTGTTTTAAGGCACTGTGTTCCAGAAAGGTTTGTGATGCAACAATAAATAACTGATAAGCCATATCTTTCCCCACCTAGTTAACTCACCTCATTATCTCTATTACTCAACCATCCTTCAGATCTCCTCTGACGTCCCAGGAGGAAAGGTTGCCTGAAGCCAAAATGGTCCAGCAGGCTTGTCTCCTTTGCCTGCTGACATTTCCCAAGCCAGACTTGTCTGACTCAGCTTTGCTTGGCCTCAGATAAAATTCTAGGACATTCCCCATTTGTGCTTTTTTGTAACACCTCTGCCTTGTAATTCTGAGGCCACTATCATATCCAGTTTGGATCTTCCTTCAGAAACCCTGAAGTTACAATATGCTTATGGCTATTTTTGAGCATAAGAGAAATCTGTAAATGTGTTTCTATGTATCTGTATTCAAGTACTTGTTTTATTTATATTCCCTAGGTCTCAACAGAGTCAAAATTACATCTAATTCTATCTGTGGTTGTATCATACAACATACATAGATGTCTAATCTCTTTATGCAACTTTCCTAGTGCCAGTTAATAATGTGCCAATTTCTGACAAAAAGTTCCTTTTTAATTTTCTATAAAAGATTCTTTAATACAGTTTGACTCATTTAGTAATCACAATATGAATATGCTACATTGGCCTGAAGAGCCTATTCAGTCTTTTCAAGAGATCCAAACCGTTTCCAATGGCAACCAGAGAATCAGCTTGACATCTCAGACTGGAAGAACCTTAGAGCCCATCCATATGATGAGCCCAGCAGAGGACTGGGAGGTTTATGACATTTTAATCATTGATAATTTGGGTTGTGCTGATGAGAAGATTTTTTAATACAAGGAATTTGGAGAGCGTGCCAAAGAGAGTTGCCAAGGTAATTAAAACAGCCTTGTAAATTGGCTTGAAGAACACACCAGGCCATCAGAATCACCATCAGCCTATCTGACCCCCCGCCTCTGGCCTTCCCCACCTGTTCATCAGATGTGCTCAGCCTTAATTGAAATTGACAACACAATGAGGACAAATATACACCACCTCTCGTGCAGCACATACGACTTCATAAACCCCTAAAGAATGTGGCGCCAAACAACGAGGTAGATCATTTGTATCCTGCCGACTTCCGAAAAGTGTTTGAGGTGCCTCACATTAAAAATGCAGGGAGAATAATGCACAAAAATTAACACAAGGTAGTAGCCTAGCTTAGTCACTTAAAAGTGTAAAGGGGAGGAGGTGAAGGACTAGAAATTAAGCTCCCAAAATGCTAAATGAGGAAACCTAGGCTATCTGGATAGAAATAAAGCTTTGAGTATCCAGCATTGAGGAAAGGTGGGAAGAAGAGGAGGGAAAAACGCATACTCAGTGAGCTGTAGTGAGGAGATGGGAGGAAAAGAAGGCGGAGTACTAATCTATCCTGGGTTCTACTCTCCATAAAGTGCACTGATCTAGGAGTTGTAAGGAGGAAATTAAGTCACCTGCACCACAATATGTGTGCGTGTGTGTCTGTCTCCACCAATTATCTACGGCTTAAAGTGGAGAGACCCTTCAGAGAACCCAATATGAGGTCCAAATTCAAAGCTCCCAAGTCTCCCACAGACACCTGACCTGTGTCAAGTTTTCAATATCCCAGCAAATGAGGAAGCATGGTCTTACAGAGTTTTCTAAATATTTTTCCAGCTCATGCCACTTTGAGCTACTTTATGCAGTTCTGTGGTTAGAATTGTCATTTAAAGTGCAAGAATATAGTTCAAACACACAAAGTATTACTGTTTTCTGAACAATGCCTGCCATGTCCTCGGGTGCTCAAACATGAGGATATGAACTGAGCAGATCAAGAGGTGAAAACACAAGGGAGCTGTGGGGAAATCAAAACCCATACCGGGGCCATAGAGTCCATGTTTTTGGTACTTGAAGCCTTTCTATCTTATGGAGATTCGAACTTCCCAGAACTCCCCTCCTCAAACCTGAGTCCCTTGGAAGCAGAGTCCTCTCCTCTGTCAAACACCACACTTTGCACATTCTTCCAAAAGGGAAAGGAAGAGCCCAGTTCTTTCTCCCAGCTTCCCCATTCCATTATCAAACTAAGCGTATTCAGATATTTTACAGACTCCTTCAGATATCATATAATAAATAAGGCAAAAACCGAGACCGGTTTGGCTCAGTGGATGGAGCGCTGGCCTGCAGACTGAAGGGTCCGGGGTTCGATTTCGGTCAAGGGCATGTACCTTGGTTACGGGCACATCCCCAGTAGGGGGCGTGCAAGAGGCAGCTGATTGATGACTCTCGTGGATGTTTCTATCTCTCTCCCTTCCTCTCTGTAAAATATCAATAAAATATATATTTTTAAAAAATATATATATAAATAAGGCAATGCCTGTGGGTATAAAGTCATTTTAATACATTAACACATTTTCTCAAGGTTAACATTTGACTAAAATTTTTAATTTCCCAAAGCATAGACTGGAAAGGATGAAGTTAGGTAATGCTAAGAAGGATTTATTCGCTGGCTTTTGCCTCTTGGGATCAAGATGACCACTATTTTATGTCAAATAAAGAAAAGTAAATGGATTTCTTAAGAAAGAGTTAGTGACTCAGAAATCATCTAGGATAATAATAATTACTTGTTTAGGACTTACTATATAAGGTATGTGCTACTATCATGCTTTTTAATGAATGAGGAAATCATAGCTTGCAATAGTTAATATTTGCTCACAAGATTATAAATCTATGAAATGATGGATGTAAAATTTAAATCCAGGTAGTCAGATGCTGCCAATGAAAAAATAGTCTTCTAAGCAGAAAATAATGACTGGTTTCTTGCTGCAATGAAAATACATTTCCTTTAAACCTTGAAATAATTCATCTGTCCATAAATACAAGTGATTGTGATATATCTGGGGAGGATATAGCCTTAAAACTAGCTCCTACCTCCACTTATAGGCTATAAAATTATCTGTTGTGCAAGCCCTTGCACAACACTCACTTAAGCAGTAAGTCCTGAGGACAATGAGGTTCTGGTCCACCTCAAATAATCTTAGGAACAAAGCCTCAGGTTTGTTGACCAAACACACCCCTGAACTATACCTCTTGAAATTTTATCTGATTTATTAGGTGATGGTTCATATAAGTGCTGACTGACACTTGCAGAAGTGACCATAAGATCGTATAGCTATGCACCATTAGCCATCTCTATTAATTATGAAATAAAGAGTAAACATACAGCCCTGGTTGGTTTGGCTCAGTGGATAGAGCATTGGCTTGCGGACTGAAGGGTCCTGGGTTGGATTCTAGTCAAGGGCACATGCCGGAGTTGCAGGCCCGATCCCTAATAGGAGGCATGCAGGAGGCAGCCAATTGATGATTCTCTCTATCATTGATGTCTCTATCTCTCTCTCCTTCTCCCTTCGTCTCTGAAATCAATAAAAAAATATATATATTTTTAAAGAGTTAATATACAAATTAAACTCTCAAACTCATGTTAGTCATTAACTTCATCCTGTTTACTGAAATTCCTAAATTATAAAATATATTGCTTTTGGCTTCCCCTGTCTTTCTCTCCACCAAGCTGGAAAGGTACAAGCAAATAGTGACGACAACACTTCCGGTTTCTCTCCAATATGTAGAGAGCTTAGAAGTGAAGCCACCCATCTTTACAACACAAGAAAGCTGAGCAATCTGAAAAGCAGCTGCTTTTCCTGGGCCCATCAAACATCTGTGGTTGCAGGGAAAACTGCAACTCCAAAATCTGGAGAGGCAGACAAAGCTAGAAAATCATAGACAAGATCTGCTTCCCTGGAGCAGAAGCTGCTGGCACTATAAACTGGTAGGAACACATAGCCATCTATATATATAAAAGGCTAAGTGACTGGCCGTACATACATCCGACAGTCCAACTGGTACCTATGATGCGCACTGGCAATTTATTTTTTTTTAAATATTTTATTGATGTTTTTACAGAGAGGAAGGGAGAGGGATAAAGAGCTAGAAACATCGATGAGAGAGAGACATCGACCAGCTGCCTCCTGCACACCCCCCACCGGGGATGTGCCCGCAGCCAATGTACATGCCCTTGACCAGAATCGAACCTGGGACCTTTCAGTCTGCAGACCAACGCTCTATCCACTGAGCCAAACCGGTTTCGGCCGCACTGGCAATTTAAAAATAAACGTTGACTTGCACACGTGCGTTACATATAAAGTTCTTGCTGGAGCCAATCACACGTGTGTTTTAATTTTATAATATATAAAATTATTACTATTTTGACATGTAATTTTTTGCATTAACGTAATTACCGAAGGAATCTTTCTTCTAATTAATTTCCTTTTAATGTGCACAAATCCATGCACTGGGCCACTAGTATTCACATAAATCATCACAAAAGCCCATTTACTTCATTTCCTCTATTCAGCACAACATGACTAACTTTCAACAAAAACTTGCAGTGCATGCCAAGGTAAGAGAAAACACACTCCAAAAGCACAAAGGGAGCATTAGAACCAGATTCAGATATGACACAGCTGTTGGAAAATCAGGCAGGTAATTTAAAATATCTATTATTGATACGTGAGAGCCACTACAGGGAAAAGTAGACAACGTAGAAGAACAGGTAATATACGCAGAGAGATGAAAACTCAACAACAGCAATTAATAAACAAAAAGAAATGAGAGAGATCCAAAGCACCTTAACAGAGATGAGGCCCTCCTTTGATAGGCTCATCAATAGACTTGACATGGCAGAGGGGGGGAAATCAGTGTGCTTTAAGATAGGCCAACGGAAACTTCCCAAACTAAAATGAAAAGAAAAAGAACAAAACACCCAAGAGCTGAGGGGCAATTTCCACCTCAAAAAGCCAAACATGCACCCAGCTGGCATGGCTCGATCCTCAAGCCAATCAACGATTCAATGATTCTCTTTCATCATAGATGTTTCTATCTTCCTCTCCTCCCTTCCTCTCTGAAATCGATATATATTTTAAAAAGTAGAAGAGTTAGAGCTGGTCTTCAACATCAACTTTAAAAAAAAAAATGTTTTTTAAGCCCTATAGGTACCAGGAGGATGAAGATCTGCAGAAGGTATAGTTGCAGAATTGCCAGAAACCTTAAAACTTTGTCACTCCAAGTGTGAACCACAATCAGCAGCATCCCCTTGAAGCTTTAAAAATGCAGAATCCCAGGCCCCACCCTGACCTGCTGAATATGAATCTGCATCTTAACAAGAGGTACTGGTGCTTGCAATGCACATTAAAATTGAAAAGGCACTAGCTTAATGGCTATTAAATATAAATTGCTTAGTCATTCTATTTCCCCAAAGCACCCCACGGCATAATTCTTCAACTTATAAATCTCAAGAAGTCAGCTTTTCTAATAGATATACTTACTACCAAAGTTGATGGACTTACCAAGGATTTTAATTGTGAAAATATTTCTAACAGGACAAAGTACAGGCTGGAGCCCTGCCCAAATACATTCTTAGTTTTTAATCTAAAGTCTGTGCAAGTTAACCACCCCCCTGAAAGGTTAGAGAGTTGGGATGAGGAGTGCCTTTTTATTTTTTTAAATATAGTTTTATTGATTTCAGAGAGGAAAGGAGGAGAGAGAAACATCAATGATGAGAGAGAATCATTGATTCGAGCCCACAACCTAGGCATGTGTCCTGACCAGGAATCAAACTATGACCTCGTTGTTCACAAGTCAACACTCAACCTTGCCAGCCGGGTTGGAAAAAAAAAGATACGTGTATCAGTTCAAGGTACTGATATGAGTTCACTGCAACAGAGAGAGAAAAAGGCTCTTCCTCTGCCCAGGTAATGGTGAGTTCACGTCTATCTACAGAGGAAAATCATGCAGAGTAATTACAGGTGGAATAAGGACTATAAGCTCCAGATTCCTCTCAGGAAACATTTCTGAGTCTAAATGCACTTTTTAATTAGCTCTTCCAATAGCATCATGCTAATTGACTAATTTGGAATTGATATGAGACCCCATGTGCTTTAAAGAAAATCTGTTTGTTGATACATTTATTTGCACCTGAGACTGTCTTATTGCTGGCAGGACAGATATTATTAAAACAGAATCACCTGCTTGTTTTAACCAGATTTTTTTTTTTTAATGAACGCACATGAATCGGATTATCCCCAGGGTTTCAGGAGGAAGTATTAACATTTTGAGTGATGAAAAATTGCCACTTGGTTGGGAAATAAATGAGCTTTAAATAGGTCCCATTATTTTTTACAAGGTTATTATTATAAATGTTTCATAACAGAAGAAATGCCCTTCATGTCTATCCTCATTGTTGGCTTATAATTGAGGTGCTAACCTCTAGTCTCGCTCTTCACACCAAGCCTCGGCGAGTTTTCATAAGTGATTTTTACATAAAATAAAATTACCTTTTATTGGACTACAAATTTCCAACAAGTTTCTCGATTTGTTAGCTATGCTCTGAAGAAAATGTATTAAATGGCCAAAACCAGTTTTGCTCAGTGGATAGAGCATCAGCCTGCGGACTGAAGGGTCCCGGGTTCAATTCCAGTCTAGGGCATGTACCTTGGCTGCGGGCACATCCCCAGTGGGAGGTGCAAAAGACAGCTGATCGATATTTCTCTCTCATCGATGTTTCTAGCTCTCTATCCCTTTTCCTTCCTCTCTGTAAAAAAATCAATAAAATATTTTTTTTAAAGAAAGAAAATGTATTAAATGAATTAACTTGGGTTAGGAAATAGTGGCTTTTTAAAGTTTTTATGTGATTAATATATTTCACTATTAACAAGACTGTCCTGAACACTAAAGAAATATGATTTAGGTGAGAGCATGGTGAGGTATTTGGATACTTATTCATATCTCACTTTAATATTTCTCATTTGCTTTTCTTGTTCCATGGAGATGATACTTTGTAATCTAAGCAAAACTCCCCCTCTAGGTTACTATTTAAAGTGTCCCTTTCCAGCCTAATTAGTGTCACTAGATAATAAAAGAAATACTGCCTGGATCACCCTGGGTTTCAGAAAGTGCAGAGATAAATTGTCTACTCCCTCCAATGTATTGTAATTTGAGCAGGCTGCAGCTATTCTGCATTGTGGGCTAAGCCTCATTGCTAGGTTTGGAAATGCTAGGGTGCCCCCTACTGTTGTAAATTAGGAGGCACGTCTCTTGGCTGCTCCATTCAGAAAACAGGATTCTTCCCCAAAGGTCACTCACTTAACCAAAGTTCAGGTAAGAAGTGGTTAGTCACAAGGATGGATAAATGGATGGATGCATGCATGCATGCACACATGGATGTGTTTGCTATAAAGGACGTTAGTATGATAGAGGATTATTGGAGAAATTTGAAAAAATGTCTGTAAATTAGATAATAATGCCTTAACAATAGTAATTTTCTGATTTTGAAAACTGCACTGTGGTAGGTAACAGAATATCCTTGTTTACAGGAAATACACAGCAGTGTTTACAAGTAAAATGCGCATGTGTGGATTGGTGGGTTGGTGGGTGGGTAGATGGATGGATGAATGGATGGACGGATGGTGTTAAAGAAAACAGAGCTGGACCTAGCCGGCCTGGCTCAGTGGATAGAGCTTTGGCCTGTAAACTGGAGTCCCGAGTTCGCTTCTGGTCAGGGGCATATGCCTGGGTGTGGGCAAGATCCCCAGTAGGGGGCATGCAGGAGGCAGCCAATCAATGGTTCTCTTCATTATTGATATTTCACTCTCTCTCTCCCTTCCTCTTCTCTGAAATTAATAAAAAGTTTTTAAAAATTAAAAAAAGACACCTAAAGAGAAGATTAACAAAATGTGGAAGCAACATCTTGTGAACCTGACATCACAAACCAGAGTTTGAATTTCAGACAACCAACTAAAAAAGAATAAACTTCTTAAGCATATTAAACATTACAAACTTCTAATACCATTCTGAAGTACACCTTTGGTGACTTTCCAAGCTCTTGCTTGTCACGTTATTTGGTGCTTTATAAAAACAATAAATTTTTTAATCCAAAATCTAATTTATTAACAATACATACAGGCATATGAGTCCTAACACAGTGATTACTGAATTATCATATAATAGCTAAAACCAGAGCATACTGAACATTTCAGGTCAACATAGACTTAACAATTCCTTTATTTAAATAAATGAACTCCCAAAATATCACATGGTTGTTTTACACTTAGCCCGTTCTGCATGTCGTAGCTCATCTAGAACATTTCTAATGGTCTCTATGCAGACTTCTCCTCTGTGGTGTTTTTTTGATGCAAGATTCCATACATTTTCAAATTCTTCATCAGAAAGTTTGACACCAATCTTACATAATATCTCCGCAATCTAGAAGAAAACATTATAAGTCAAGCCAAGATTTATATAAATTTGTATTTTTATAATATGTTTATAACATATAAGACTATGAATATAGCTGAAACCAGTTTGGCTCAGTGGGTGGAGTGCCCGCCTGCAGACTGAGGGGTACTGGGTTCGATTCCAGTCAGGGGCACGTGCCTTGGTTGCAGGCACATCCCCAGTGGGAGGTGTGCAAGAGGAAGCTGACCCATGTTTCTCTTTCATTGATGTTTCTGACTCTCTCTCTCCCTTCCTCTCTGTGAGAAATCAATAATATATATTTAAAAAAAAAAAAAAAGACTATGAATATTTATCCAAAAAAAAAGGTATGTGGAGAGACAGGGGGCAATTTGTGAGAGTGTGTGTGTGTGTGTGTGTGTGTGTGTGTGTCGTCTGTCTGTCTAAGCAACCGAACAGCGCTCAACCGGTCACTATGATGCACACTGACCACCAGGGTGCAGACACTCAATGCAGGAGCGGCCCCCTGGTGGTCAGTGCCCTCCCACAGCAGGAGCACCGCTCAGCTGACCAATGGGCGCCAGATGCTGGGCTCACAGCTGATGAGCACAGCTGTGGCAGCATGAGCCTCTCCCGCCTCCGTGGCAGTGCTACCAAGCAGCGGCAGCAGGGACCAGGATGAGGGGTCCTGGATTGCAAGAGGGGGTAGGCCATGCACCAGGCCTCTAGTTACACATAATAAGCACACTTTGCTTATTAATCATCTCTCTGAAGTGGTAATTAATAAAGGGAGATGAAAAATATGCTGTTCATGTCCCAGAGAAAGTATAAGAAAAGAAAGATATGAACTGGTAGTGAAAAGAAATGTTAGGATGTGGAGAGGGAATAAAAGACTTGAGGGAGGGGAAAAACATTTATTCTAAAGCGTACGGGGGTGGCAGGAGGGAGGGGGAAGCCAAGAGGGAAATGAAAGAAAGGTTAAACAGGGAATAGGAAAGCCAAAAGAAACAGAATAGCTGCAGAATACATCAATTAAACAGAATCTAAACAAGAATTAAAAGATCCCCTGGAAATGATGTGCCCTTGTGGGAAATTAACAGTATAATCAAATACACTTGAAACTCAGAAGCCCTGACTGCTCCTGCTTTATCACCCATCCAGGATGAATCCTAATGAGTTCCTATGACTAATATACAAGGTCAGGTTGTATAAAGTCTGATATTAAGTAGTTGTTGTTAAATATACATTCCTATGTTGGTGTATTTATGGAAGGTTGACATTTCTTTCCACCCTTTTGAAATAGTATGCTGTACCTCTTTTTTGGATCTGGTTTGGAAGAAGTCTCTTTCAAACAATCCTTTCTGGCCAAAGATGGAAGGATATAGCAATGAATAGGCATTGCCCTCTTCACCATAATTCTTTTTATCATCGATGCGGCGAATTCGGGGGACAGGGATATCAGACCGAATAGTTGGAACACCATAGATGGGATAACCTAGGACATCGATGAGGGAAGAAAGCACACATTTTGAAATGGAGATGCATAATACACTAGCCACCAAGTCACGTGTGGCTATTTTGAGCACTTGAAATGTGGCTAGTCTGACTTGAGATGTGGCAGAAGTTAAAATGCACACTGAATATCAAAGATGTTTTACCAAAAATGTGAGATATTTAACCACTTTATATTGATTACTTGTTAATATGATAATATTTTAGAAATATTATATACAACATATATATATATATTATTAAAATTAATGTTACTTGTTTCCTATTTCTTAATGTGGCTACTAAAAATTTATAAGTACATACGACGCCAGTGATATTTCTATTGGACAGCACTATTCTGAAGAGTAGCAAGACCTCATTATACCAGAATGTATAGCAAGTCTATAAAATTCAGTTCAAAAAAATGTATAACTTTAATCATGTCCTTAGTACCATGAAGTGATCTTGACCAACATAAATTAGTCTTTCTAAATAGCCAATATATTATACATCACACACACTGCCAGTATATAGAGGTATAGGGTGTTATGAGTTAAACTATATCTTCCTCAGATTTGTATGTTAAAGTTCTAGCCCTCAGTACTTAGAATGTGGCCTTATTTGGAAATAGGATCATTGTACAATAGATATGATTAAGTTAAGACGAGATTGTACTGGAGTAGGCTCCTAATCTATTATGACTGGGGTCCTTAGAGAAAAGGGGACATTTGGCAACTCGCACAGGAGAATGCCATGAGAAGGTGGAAGGCCGAGATCGGGGTGATACAGCAGAAACCAAGGAGTGCCAGAGATTGCCAACAAGTCACAGAAAGCTGGGGGAGAGGCCCGGAACAGATTCTCCCTCACAGCCCTCAGAAGGAACCACCCCTGTCGACACCATGAGCTCGGACTTCCAACCTCCAGAACTGTGAGATGGTACAGTAAATGTATGTTGTTTAAGTCACCCAGTCAGTGGCACTTGTTATGGAAGGACTAGCAAACTTATAGATGGAAAATGAAGATAGTGAGAAACCTTTTGTAAGAGCTCTTCAAATGTTTGAAGGCAAACCTATGTGTAGCTTAAGAGTCACGTGGTTTAGAAATCTCCTAAAGCTCAGTGACATCTGATTACTACACTGGATACAATTCAGTGTTCTGATCGGTGATGGTTTCCATTTCATTAATATCGAGAGAATCCTTTTACTCGGATCACCACTAAGGATAGTTCAGCCTAAACGTACCAAGACGCCCTGGCTGCTTGGGTATAGAATGAAGCCAAAGACCCTAGGCTTTGAGAAATGTACAGCCTCATGGAAATCAACCCTGGGGATGATGCCAGGGCAGAGGAAGAACACATCACTTCCATGTTTGCTGATCATTTTATATCTCAGCCAACACTTTGACATACTCACACATGGAAGGGACAGCTCCTACCACCGCATTGATAGCAGAAGAAGTGGTCTTATAGTGGCTGGCAACTTTATCCTTTGGCCTCAGAAGTGTCCGGAGAGTCTTTTCTGAGCTGTCATTTAAGACAATGTCTTCAGGCTTTATCAGGAGGGTTGGTTCTGATTCTCTAGAAATACCCTCAGCAGGGTTTGCACAATCTGGTTTCCCACCTATAAGCAAAGAGAGAAAGGGGCGGTGGGGGGAATGAATGACCGAGGAATATATAGGAAGAAGTTACTAGTTGGTTCTTACAACTCCACAACAAAATCATTTTTCACATTTAGTTTCTTCTTGCTGGTGGAAAACTGAGACTGGGCTGGTGTAAACCCTCCACAGCTACCAGCACCTCACTGTGGAAGAGCAAGTTCAGGCCAATGTCATGTCCCAGGAAACTGAGGCCTGGTCTAATGTTTCTTTTCACCATTCCACTCCCTTGACTCTAGAATAAAGCTCTTAAATATGAACGAATAAAAAAATCAAAGAACCTATTCTTTTTCTTTCCTCTTTTTAAAAATTAGAGATTACTTTCCCATTGAACTTGAACCACAGAATTACTACAGTTGTTCCTAGCGAAAGACACATTTAGAGTTGTAAATTCCACACATACCTGATCATGGAAGGGAGGCCTGTGTATTGAAACATTTGGAGAAATGATGCGAACTCACTGTGAGCTCAGGAGCTGATTACTAGTATATAAATAACTCTCTTTCAAATCTACATATAAAAGAAAACCCTGAGGTAGAACTGAGATTATAAGATTCTGACCTGTTTTGCCCATTTGCTTTGCTGAGTCAATTATGAAACTTAGGAGTACATTCCTGACATTCTTTCCAACAGAGTTGGTAACTGACAGCTAGCACTAGAGGGCGCTGTGGCCTTTCACTCTCTGCAAGAACTCAGTTCTGAAACAGCTCAAGCCAGGTTTGCAAAGGCAAATGGTGTCCCAGTATGAGAGCAGAGTGGGAACAGTGGCAAACCAGAAAAGACACGTCTCTGTAAAGTCTGCACCCCCCATTTAAGCACCCACCAGTTGTTGCCATGAAAGCATTCAGGCCCATTGCAGATCCTCACCTGCCACTCCTTCCCAAACACACAAAAAAGCAGAAATTTGCTCACAGTGTGAAAACCTATTCCTCAGAAAAGTGTTTGAAAGCCATTCTCTTAAAGTACTTACCCCATCACCACCACCTTTCCTGCAGAAGTCAGCAGTAGGATTGATTTGATATAAGACAATTTCTGAGGCCTTTCTGACCCATAGGGCACTATCTTAAAAGACAAAAATCTCAAGCATTCCATTGAAAATGGCTGACAAAGTCACGCACCAAATCCTGATATGAAAGACTGTCTGGTTTGAAAATAGGCTTCTGCTTCCCTCCAATCCATGAGTTGTGCCAAGAAGAAAAACAACACCCATGCTTCTGAGAGCTTCATGAGGTAGGGAAGATGTGCCTGCTTCCCGAGTGGGTAGACTAGAAAGGCCATCCCAGAAACTGGTAAGGGCTCATGTCAGCAGTACAGCCCAAAATTTGGTTTTGGCCTTGCAGAAAGGCATGACCAAGGAGTAAAAATAAAAGCAGTAGGCCCTAGGTGGTTTTTCTCAGTGGTTAGAGTGTTGGCACTTGGACTGAAGGGTCATGGGTTCGATTTTGTCAAGGGCATGTACCTCGGTGGCAGGCTCGATCCCTGGCCCAGGTCAGGGTACATTCGGGAAGCAACCAATCGATGTGTATCTCTCTCTCTGTCTCTCCTCCTCTCTCCCTCTCTTCCACTCTCTAAAAATTAATGCAAAAATATCCTCAGGTGAGGACTAAGAAAAAAATAGAAACAGAAGTATCTTTGCTTTTTAGAAGAGAGAAAATAAAAATGTGAACAACCTTTTAAAATAGTTATCTCTCTAATAATCAAGATTTGAAAATTAAAGCAAATGATGCATCAGTATATACCAACTAAATTACAAGAATGTTTGAAATAACACTCAGTGGTAACACAGTTGGAATAAAATTGTCTCACAGCGTTGGCTGGTAAAGTTGCAAATTGTTAAAATCATTTAGAAAAGCGAAACAAAAATATGTAAAGAGAGTTACTTCTGGGGTAATAATAGCATTCATAAGAAATGAGATATAATTAGAAACAGAAAGCTTTTTGAGAGATAATAATCGTTATAGTGTTACCCATATTACTTTAAAACTGTCTGGAAACAACCAAAATTTCAAAGAGTAAGGAAATGGTTTAGTAATTCATAATACAACAGCATGAAGAAACTGTTTATAGAAACCATAAAATTATCTCTTCATTCCACAGTAATTTGAAAGTTAAATTTTAAAAAATAATAAAATTAAAATGCTACATTCACTGTGATTTTAGCTATACTTAAACATATGCATACACACATACAAATATGTATATATGTATATCTATATATAAGTAGTGATGCAGGTATATAATATGTAAGCATGAAGATATTTGCATAAAAGTGAAGATTATGGTTTTATATTTTGTTATTGTTTACAAAAACTAAAAGGTTAAATTTTCTTACTATTCATTTTCCCTGGGGGAGGAGAGCTAATCCTATATAATAAAAGCCTAATATACAAATTGTCCCCTCAACCGGGAGTTCAACCGGGAGTTTGACTGGGAATTCGACCAGGGGGCGGAGCCAGCCAGCCAACCATGGGAAGGGAGGCCCCAGCTGGTAGCTAGTAGCCACTAGGGACACTACCCATGCATGAATTTTGTGCATTGGGCCTCTAGTTACTCTATAAAAAATGATTTTTTAAATATATTTTATTAATTTTTTTACAGAGAGGAAGAGAGAGGGATAGAGAGTTTGAAACATTGATGAGAGAGAATCATCGATCAGATGCCTCTTGCACACCTCCTACTGGGGATGTGCCTGCAACCAAGGTACGTGCCCTTGACTGGAATCGAACCTGGGACCTTTCAGTCTGCAGGCTGACGCCCTATCCACTGAGCCAAACCAGTTTCGGCTATAAAAATGATTTTTGAACAGCTTTCTAAGAAACTGCATATCACATTTTGGGCTTCTGAATAAATTCTTTTTTGCTTTTAATTTTTTTCTCTGAAATGAGTAATAAAGTTCAAAAGATACAAAAACATAAGATTAAAAGCTGAGTCTCACTGCTACCCTATCCCTCAGCTACCCAGTTCCCCCTCCCTGGAAATAGCAAATGTTATCAAATTCTTTCCTACCCTTCTATACATATATATGCATAAACAAGCAAATAAATATGTATATATGTACATATTTTTAAATACACAATATTAAAGTTGAGATGCCCTCCTAGAAAAATGGAAATATAAAAGTCCATTTAAGAGTTTGGCAAAGCTTCAAACTTACCTTTAATGACAACCCTCTCTTCATACTCTTTCAGAGGCATTTTATCTTTCCAGTTAAGAAAATTTGCAAATTCCAGGAAGTTAATCAGCCCATCATTATCCACGTCACAGTAGGCAAATAGCTGGTCCAGGAGCTTCTCATCTAAGTGCAAGTTGGCTTGTTCACAAGATTCCAGAAGTTCTTCTTTATCTATCACCCCATCTCCCTTCTGTTAGACATGAGGCAAAAAAAAAAGCTAAAGTGAGCATTGTCTTCAAAAGTAGGGTATGCAACACCTATCATTCCATTTAAGAAAAAAAAGAACAAACTCTACCACATCAATTCAATGAATGAATCTTATTTGTCACATAAGAGGAGTCAAATATTAAACAAGATTGATCTTCCTGGTGTGGACCTGCTATGTGCACAGTAATGGCAACCCTGGTTGGAGCAAGGTATGGCTCAGAATCTTTGTTAATTCTATTTAATAATTTCTTTTAAATTTAAATCATGCTGTTCACACTGAGCAGATGTGACCGTGACTCATGCCTGACATTCCATCTGAACCATGCGGTGTACTTTTGACAGCTCTCTACAAGGTTCTCGCTTTCAGAGTGTTCTGGTGTCCCACCTGGGCAGTGAGGGATCCTCCGCTTCATGGCCTGGTCATGAGAAAGAATTGGGGAAGCAGCTGCCAGCCAAGTTACAGGGAGGTGGATTCTAAGACAGTCAGTTGCCTGCTTGTTGTTAACACTCCTATGGGCAAGAGGGTGCCTGTTACCAATCTGGTGGTGAGCCCTCATTGGGACAGTTAGCACTCCAATTCACCCTGGTCTGGTGGGAGGGGAAGTTCCCTTTCAGAGAACGTTTAATACAGGAGCACCTACACTGAGTGTGATGGGAGGGAAATGTATGACGGCCCTGGGCAGAAACTGGCTGATTCACTCAGGAGGTGAAGGGGCAGAGCCAATAATGCTCATTTATTATTTCTTAAAACTATAACACACACACACACACACAGACAGAGAGAGAGAGAGAGAGAGAGAGAGAGAGAGAGAGAGAGAGAGATTTCTCTAAGATAGAAAAGGAAAAATCATAACTACTCATTGACTAGGACTCATTGACTAGAATTAGATTTACAATGATGAAGGTGATCCCTGGAGACCAAGACACTGATCCTATAGTTCTAGATAAATTCCTGTCTTCAGATCCATAGGCCTGGAAAACGTCCCTACCCCTTATGTTGAAACAGAAGGAGAATTTAAAACATACCACCTTTTTTTTTATGTGTCTGTTTCTGTTAAAAGATACTATCTTGACAAGGGAGCTACAAAGGCCCTAGATTAAAGTAGACTCCCCTGGTATGAAATCCTCTGCTACAAACCCAAGTCAACCAAAAAAGCAAACCCCACAGCCCTGGCTGAAAAGCAACGTTGGGCTGTGGCTGTTGAACCCAGAGGATCTTCAAAACGGAAATAGATGGTGTCAATAATGACAACCTTGCTGCCCAGTATAGTATGGCTTTGTGTGGACTGAAAACATTAGGGTTTGTGTGTTTTTTCCCATTTGTGTGGCCTGACGACATTGTTGGTGTGTTTCTTTGAGCTGCCTGCCACCACTGCACCACTCCAAACTGCAAGTATATGTTTCTTACTCACTGATGCAGAGACATTCTCTCTTCCCCCTACGCCCTTAATCTCTCACTCCCCGGACCCTAACACCTCAACAGTTCTAAGAAGAAAGATGACTAGATGTGGGGCTAAGGTCTCCCTGTCCCCAAGGGGGGATCAAAGGCCACATGCAGCTGTCCAAGTATGTTGTGGAACTTCAAGGGGGCAGAGACTCCAACTTTTGTGGCTTCTTTGAAGACAGGTGCCAAAGTCACCATCCTACTCAGTCTGTCAGAGAGGAGCAATCTGGATGCAGCTAGAGGGCCTGGGCAGGGTTTGCTCGATGTGGAGAGGAAAAGCTAGCAATAGAATATTCCTGTGGCTTCCACTGCTACATGTGTGAGTGATATTGATACTTGACGTGCCTATACTGGGAATGTTCTGAAGACCCAGAGGCACTTAGGATCAAGAAAAGCCACACGTAGAGAAGTGCTAGTAACTTTGAGGCCCCACAACCCTAATGGCCCCTTTGAGCTACAAGTCTCCATGACTAATGAGTTCGTCACTTAGAGCCTCTGGAAAAAAAGAGGCAACCTCCACTGGAAGGCACCCCTTGAGCTTTAAGACTCGTTCCCCCACTCCCCACCCCTACCCCACAACGAGGCAGACAGCGTTTGAAAAGCAGCTATTAGCCAGTTCCTGAGCTCTTGTTGAAACTAAAACACTTGACCCACGGAGGCCTTGTAACTTTCCAGACCGATAAGCATTCTGAAGTGAGCCAACTTGGACTCAATGATTAACAAGATAGAAAGGACGTAACAAGCCTCATTTGTGAAATGGTAATGGTATATTCAAGAAGGCAGCCGGCCTGACCCCAGTTACATCTCAGCTTTACATGAAAAGGGCAGCAATCCTTAGGGGGAAAACTTGATGCATCTTTGCTACCTGAATAGGACTGGCTCAATAGGACCATTCAGTTCACAGAGGCTCCCCGTGTGCCTGGGACTCATTCACTAACCTGAAAGCCAGTGGTCTTCACTGGGCTGCTGTGGCTTTGGACCTCAATGAGAGCTCCGAAGGACCGAACATACACATGGTCACTCTACTCGGTGAGCAGAAATCAAGGCCATTCTAATGGCTCTGGCCAATACTCCCCTTGACAAAGCTGCTATCGTTTTACTGACACTTGGGTTGTTGCCAATGGCCTGCCTGCTTGGTTTGCTATTTAGAAAGCTATAAACTGGAAGATGAGACTCTTCTTTTTGAGTCTGAAAACTATGGAAACAGATCATGGCTACCGAATGAGGCCTCTGGGTAATTCATATAGATGACTATGATAAGGGTCCCTTCTCTAATGAGAATAACTGGAATCAAGCTTCTGAGCCTGATCCATTCAGACTGCTGCCATGGCTGCCCAGATCCATCGTTGCACCAGACGTGGCAACACAGCCACCACCACAGACAAGGCACAAAGGAAAGCACTCTGTGTTTCCGATGCAGAGGCTACCACCCTGTGCCAAACTGTGACTCCTGCCACAAGCTGACCCATTTGTCTCATGAGGCAAGGGAAACACATTGCACACAAGACATTGCTCCATGCTCCTGGCAGGCTCTGTCCCCTCTCAGAGCTCTGAATGGTGCCTCACCACTGTTGACACTTTTTCAAGTTATGAAACAGCTATGCAGTCTAATCAACCAGCTCCAGTCACAACAGAATGGCCCGTGAAATTTATCTGAGTCATGTGTTTTGCTTTCTGGACCATTTTCAGTCTGACAGTGCTGTGCCTTATATATAGCCCAAAAGCTATTCAACAATGAGCTGTTCGGCAAGGTATTCTATGAACCATTCCTGCTCTCAACCATCCACAGCCATCTGAGCTTTGGAATAGCCTTACAAATGGACTACCTTCCTTATCAGCTCCTGCTCATACATCTTACAGTAAAGCAGGTTTGTCTCTGAATGCAGCTGCCCCCAAAAAGGAATCCACCCCATCTCATCTGCTTCCTGGATAATAATTAGAATAAAAGGAGTGAGAATTATATAGGCCTAATTTTTTTAAAATATATTTTATTGATTTTTTACAGAGACGAAGGGAGAGAGATAGAGAGCTAGAAACGTCAATGAGAGAGAAACATGGACCAGCTGCCTCTTGCACACCCCCTACCGGGGATGTGCCTGCAACCAACGTACATGCCCCTGACCGGAATCGAACCTGGGACCTTTCAGTCCGCAGACCGATGCTCCACCACTGAGCCAAACCAGTTTCAGCTATAGGCCTAATTTTTGAAAGTGTGGGACTCTGTTGTGACCATTCTTGGGCATGATGCATTTTCCACCCTCTAGATTTTAAGGTTCCTAAATGGAAAGTCTACACATTATCCATAATAATGTGTGATTTATTGTGTGCTCAATAAATAACAGAATTAACCCTCTCTAAGCCAACAGGATTCATTTAGGGGAAAATATTTTGTTAGTCTTGTTTTGGCATTAAATTAAAAACGGGCATTCAAGCCCTAGCCGATTTGGCTCAATAGATAGAGCATCGGGCCACAGACTGAAGGAGCATGGGTTTGATTCCAATCAAGGGTACGTACAGCATTTGCAGGCTCCATTCCTGGCCTAATTTAGGGGAAAGGTGGGGGAGGCAATTAATCAATTTGTCACTCTCACATAGATGTTTCTTTCTATCTTTTCCCCTTCTACTCTCTTTAAAAAAAAAAAAAAAAAAAAAAAAAAAAATTCCCAATGGAAAAATGTCCTTGGTAAGGATTAACAGAAAAACAACAACAACACTATAATAAATAAATAAATAAATAAATAAATAAGGACATTCAATGATAGAAAATTCAAATAATCAAAAATTATCCTACAACTATAGTAGGAAGACCCACATCTTATTACTCTCTCAGGAAAAAAAAAAACTCCTCTAGGACACTGAGCACTATATTGCACATTTTAAAAATTTACTATTTAAAAGGTGTAGCAGCATTAAATAATTCTCAGTAATTTCCTCTCTGCTTAATTTAATTGTATCATAAGGAGTATGCCTGGTGGTTCACTAAGATAATCAACATCTATTAAGATGATCGTCTTGCCTATAATTACATTTAAAATGAAGAAGTTTTTAAAAGCAGAGCACTAGTATTGGGTAGGTTTTCTTATTCATATCACTGCTATATAAATTTCCCCGGATACCATCTTTATAAAATAACTTGGCTTTGAGTTAAGCTTAAAATGTATTTATTTTAGCTTACATATTTTAATTCTGAAAAATTGTTTTTAAATTACCTGTAAATAGCAATTGGTCTCTATTGAAAAACCAGAGAAACGGTTGAATACTTATATTTTCTTTAAACACAACTATGTGAGAAGTGTAATTGATGACTGATTGGTGTATGTCCCTACATAATTAGTACACACCTAAATGAGAATATTAACCCACTTTTTATGCATTAGGACAACACAGGTATACAGGCCCTAATCTAAAAACAAATAAAATGAATGGACTTAAAATTAATTAGCCTATGAGTGATCAAGATTCTTTTAAGGTAAAAAATTATAAAGTGTAACATTTTCAAAACTATACTCAACAGAGGAAGAGAAATAGGAATATTTTTCCTTCTGAAATAAACTAAAATTATTCTGTTCTTTTTTCTTCTCATATCAAGATGATACATCACATCATCACAGATTTATTTATAAACTTTTACTTGTTTATATTAGAATCATTTTAAAATGGTTGTTAGACTGCCTAGAAAAATAAGTACAATTAATAAGAATAAGTACAAGATAAAAACAGAACCAAAATAAAAGTGAGGAAATCAGGGCAAAAAGAATATAAAGATGGAAAAAATTAAGATGAAATCTGAATAAAAAGAGCATACAACATGTATGCTATAAGATCATATTCACAAACTAGATGAGTTTCACTGAATTGGCTCTGAGCTTTCTGGTGGCCTAGTCAAAAAGATCTGGACAGTTAGTGCAAAATTCATGTTATTTATAAGGTAAAAACAAACCAAATACTTAGGTGAAGCAGTTATTACCTGTGAAAAGACAGGGTTTCCTTATTCAGAGAATGCACTTGACAAAAATAAATAGTCTTGTGTACATAAAAACAAAAATGTGCCATGGTTTCACAAGCAGTTTATATAATAGTGTTCCTTAGTATAACCTAAAGGCAAGCAGCTTGGTAAAGCAGTCCTCTGATGACCTATAATGGGGTCAGGTAACTCCACAGCTCTAGGTTGATCTACTACTTTATCAAAGGATACAATTTAGAGTAACTTGAAAATTGAATGATCTTGCCTTCTCAAAACTGAAACCACACCCTGCTCCCCAAAAGAGAGGCATGGACCTAGACTGATAGTACTGTGTGTGCATATTCAGATTTATATGTAGATTGTCTCTGCCTCAGGAGTCTTCCCCAGGGATCCACGGTGCTTCCCTCCCATTGCTCCCAGTACACACTAGTTAAATAATCTACATCGGTGGCTCTCAAACCTGAATGTGTGTCAGAATCACTTGAAGGGCTTGTTAAAGCTCAGTTGCCATGCTCCACCCCTGAGTTCCTAATTCAGTAGGTCTGGGGTGGGTGTTGCAATGTGCATTTTAAACACATTCCCAAGTGATAGTGATGGTAGTAAAGAACCACACGTTGACAACCACTGCAAAGGTCAGAAAATTTTTTCTGTCAAGGACCAAAAAGTATATATTGTAGGTCTCATAGGCCATGCAGTCTCTGACGCACTACTGTGCATTTGTAATACAAAAGCAGCCACAGACAACACTCAAAACACATGGGCATGTAAGACTATTTACTAAAACAGGAGGTGGACTGAATTTGACCCACAGGCCAGAGCTCCCTGGCCCCAGGTCTACACCCATCTGCAGGGATCTGGAAACCCACACACAAACCAAAAAGCTCTGCTCTACTACTGGCCTTGTCATAGTGCCTGAAGGCTGCCACCAAAGAGTCAAACTTTTCGCAGTTAAAGTTCTTCAAGTGATGACGAACTGCTGCGACCAGGGCTCGCTCCCTATCCTTGCCTCGAAGGTATTCACTCGGGAGTCTATTATAGATGAGGTCATCAGAGCCTATTGAAGAAGAGGGAAAAGTCTTTTATATGAATATAAAGTTTGTCAATTGTATTCTCATGCTAAAGAGAGTGATCAAACAACTTTTATGAATGAAAAATCTACCTAACTCCAATGCCATGATCCAGCAAGACAAAATCTTGTGTATAAAAAAATACATGAATGGACAAACACTAATATTTCTGTTTTATGTGACTTGTCTGTTCAATGAAAAAAATCTGAAGAAATAAATTTTGTGGGGGCATCATTAGCCCTGCTCAGCTGTCAAGTCATTTCCTATGACACTGGAACCTGACTGCCTCTTAGCTGCAATGCTGAGGACTGGAAAGCTGGGGCTGATGTCATGTGGGGGCCACTCTATATGCCTCAGAGATGGCTGAACCTCTGGGAGCCCCTGTAAAAACTGATCTCAAGCCTGGCCTGCATTGCTCAGTGGTTGAGCATCAACCCATGAACTGGGAGGTCACAGTTCAATTACCAGTCAGGGCACATGCCTAGTGTTTGGGCTCAATCCCCAGTTGGGGGCGTGCAGGAGGCAGCCGATTGAAATTCTCTCATCGTTGATGTTTCTCTCTCTCCCTCTCCCTTCTTCTCTCTGAAATCAATAAAAACATTTTCTTTTTAAAAACTGGACTCAAATTCCTTCTCCCCCCCTAATATGGGTTTATAGTCCACCTTCAGTCTGCAGATCAAGTTCCCATTTCCCAGTCCTGCTTCTCCCTATGCCACTACCAACACCCCTACCCCATCCTCAGCTTCATTAACTAAGCATCCTGGCCCATGACCCCTTCACTTATTTGGAAGCAATGACCACATGCCATTGCTTTCATTTATCTTTTATCTTTCATGACTTAAAGGAACTTCCCTGAATTAATGATGCTCCAAAACACTGTGCTGCATAAACTCACATAAAAATAAATATTTATTTTGTCAGTGAGTGGACTTTAACTAAATCACCTTCAGTAGTAGTTCTTAAACTTTAGTGTGTGTAAGAGCCTACTGAGTCAGACTATCTGGGCATGGATCCCAGGAACCTGCATATTTAATAAAGTCCCTGAGTTGCAGGCTGGATCCCTGCTAGAGGTATGCAGGAAACAGCTGATCGATGTCTTTCTAGCTCTCACTTCGATTTTTCTCTCTCTCTACTTCTTCCTTTGTCTCTCTTTTAAAAAATCAATTAAAAAAATTTTTTTTTTTAGCCTAGCCGGTTTGTCTCAGTGGATGGAGCATTGGCCTGCAGACTCAAGGGTCCCAAGTTCGATTCTAGTCAAGGGCATGTATCTTGGTTGCGGGCACATATCCAATAGGGAGTATGCAGGAGGAGGCAGCTGACGGATGTTTCTCTCTCATTGATGTTTCTAACTAGCCCTCTCCCTTCCTCGCTGTAAAAAATCAATAAAATATATATTTTTTAATTTTTTTTAAGTTTGCTTAGAAATAAAAAAAAAACTCCTGCTAAGTTTCTGTAACCACTTTTAGAAAATGATTAAATGATTGATTAGAAAGAGAGCAGCTCTTAATTATGTGGTTGTAGAGTACAGTGCTTTCTCAAAATAGAGGGTAAGTATAATTCATCTGGAAATATTATGAAAATTGGGTTTCTGACTTGGCAGGTCTGGGTGGAGCCTGAGATTTTGCATTTCTAAGAAGCTTGCAGAGACAACACTGCCTGCCTGCAGACCACATTTTGAGTAGCAAGGGCCTAGTACAATAGCTGATTCATTAAAAGGCTGCCCCACTTCACTTTGGCTTGTTTAATAAAGGCCACATGTATTTTCTAAATAAAACTGTGAGCCCTAATTGACTGAAGAAATTCATTACAAAGGCTTTAATTTGTGCCTCTTTCAAACATGACACGAAAACTTTTTTTCTTTCTTGTGTTACAAACTTTTCTTATTAATATTCCTATGATATTTTAAGCATCTAAAATTAGAAGCTTTGAGAGGAACGTAACTGCATAACGTTGTGTGTGTGTGGCTGCCAGGTGGTGGGGAGGGTGTGCTGTTTGTTTTGTAAGGAGAAAGTCTGTGTATTTACCATAGTCGTCAGGACGGAGACAAGCTCCAAATGTGTGGTCCGGATGAACATTCATTGTTTCTGCAATGCTAGCCAAGAAAACAAATCCTTTAGTTAAAATACCCACCACATGGCATCCCTGGAATTTAAAATATGTTTGCCATATGTTTTTAATAGCCCATATTTTCTCCTATAACCAAACTATGACATTATCGAACAGAAGGTCTCCAGAGACAGGGAAGAGAGAGGAAAATGTAACATAGTAAGTTAAAATGAAATAAAGCTTTACACAAAGTTCCCCCTCCCTCTTCTCCAAATGCCTCTCCATCCCGGAGAACTCAGCACTTTTCCTGCAACTACAGACACTGAGGAAGCTGACAGATCAACACACAAGGATGGCTTTCTTATTTAATAGATAGAAACAGATCACGAGCCAACATTTACCACAAGAGTACTTTTAAAATTCAATCTACAGACACTCTCGATTCGAAGTTAATCATTAACTTACGGATCTAAGACTCTCCCAAGTTGATGTTGAAACTTTTCTTTGAAATCATCAATTCTCTTAGATACAACCTTCGCTCCTTTTTTCCTACAATATTAGAAAATTGTCAGTTATCTCCACCACCTAAAGTATTCTTGGCTGCAAAATATACATATGGTAAGGAAAATCACAGTATACTTAGGGCCATCAGGAAAATAAATCCAGTTTCAAAATAAATTATATGCTCAAAAGAAAGCTCTATGCTCATTCTTCTATCATTCTACTAGTGGCCCAGTGCACAAATTCATGCACATTGAAAGGAATTAGAAGAAATACTTTAATTTCGCTATTTTCCCTTTTTCTATAATAGAAGTGTCAACCAAATTCATGATCAACAATGACAGAATGATACACATGCATTTGAAGCTTTATTTGTATCATATATGCATGAGACAATTTAGCCTTTTATAGATATAGAATAAACTTGCTTAATTAGACCTGGTTTTTTGATGTAGCTAAACTTTTTCCAGCCCAGTGAAGCACCCCAACTTCTCTTTCAGGTAATTGTCAGCCACACAGCAGTAAATATCAACACAAAGCAGATTATTATTGTCGATCATGCAGGGAGAACAAAGGGTAAAATATTTAACTGCAGCAGTGTTTGACTATAATCTGTGAAGTGAGAAAATTTGAAGTCATTTTCAAGGTCCACCATTTCTTACTTCTTTTCAGTTTGGTAAAGTTTCTAAACTTTCTAAATCTCTGTTTTCTGGCTAATAAAAAGAAAACAGGATTCCACTCCGTCTCCCATCTACCTACTCTAGGACTTCTGTAAGGATCAAATGAGATGAAGCACTGGAAAATTCTTCACAGACATTTAGTTAAAGTGTTAAATGTTTACACCTGGGCTGAAGAAACTGCAAAAAGGCTAGTCACTAGGGAGATGAAGGTGAGCATTGCTATGTGACCATTACCCAGACAGTCAGACACCTAGCATATCAGCCTTTTATATAGAGACATTATAAAGGTAAATTAATAATACAATATGAAATTTTAATGAAAGAATAAGAAGGTCAACTTCAATTTGTTTTCAATGAACAAAACCAAGGTGTTAATGTTATTATTATAAATCTAACTTTTAAAATTGCTAAAAGAAAATTAAGCATTAAATAAGTAAATAATATAAAGATAACTCGCATCTAGTAAGCAAATATATAGAGAAATTATAATATTGTCCAGTAATGAAAGAATCCTACCTAATAAAAGAGTAATATGCAAATCAACCATCACTTTGCTACACTCAACAACTATCAGCCACGCCCACCAGCCAATCAGAGCGAGTATGCAAATTAACCCCAACCAAGATGGCTAGAGCTACAGAGAGCAGGAGGGAGGCTTGGGTTTCCCAGGCAACGAGAAAGTCAAGCTTTCCACCTGCCCTTGCCGGCCTAGGCCTCCACAAGGCTACAAAGTTTCAATTATAGAAGGTAAACAAATCCAAACAGAAATGGCTGTCAGCCACGCAGTGACAGGAGGCTTGGCTCCGCTCCAGGCTACAGTTTCAATTATATTGATAGAAGGTACATAAATTCCAGATATCAAGGCCTCCACTTGGGTCATCAGGGTACATGGCTGACCTGCAAACTACCACAGGCCCCTCACCCAGCCCACCCAACACCTCAAGGGAACCCCCATCCTGATCCAGGACACCCTTCAGTGCAAACCTGGCCCCCACCCGTGCAACAGGCCTCTCTCCTATCTAATAAAAGAGTAATATGCAGATTGACCATCACTCCAACACACAATAGCTTCCCCAATGTGGTCAAAGATGGCTGCCCCCATGTGGACACAAGATGGCCACCACAAGGTGGCCAGCAGAGGAGGGCAGTTGGGAGGCACCAGGCCTGCAAGGGAGGGCAGTTGAGAGGGACCAGGCCTGCAATGAAGGGCAGTTGGAGGCGATCAACCCAGCAAGGAAGGGCAGTTAGGGGTGACCAGGCTGGCAGAGGAGGGAAGTTGGGGGCAAACAGGCTGGCAGGGGAGCAGTTAGACATCAATCAGGCTGACATGGGAGTTGTTAGGGGGTGATCGGGCTAGCAGGCAAAGAGGTTAGGGGCAATCAGGAAGGCAGGCAGGCGAGTAGTTGGGAGCCAGCAGTCCTGGACTGTGAGAGGGATCCCAGATTAGAGAGGGTGCAGGCTGAGCTGACGGACACCCCCCCCCCCCATCCCGCTCCCACCCCATGCATGAATATCGTGCACTGGGCCTCTAGGGTAAAATAAAAAACAACAAAGTACCATTTTTAACATAGTATACCAGTATATACATATATATATATATATATATATATATATAGAGAGAGAGAGAGAGAGAGAGAGAGAGAGAGAGAGAAACAGAGGGACAGAGAGAGACAGAGAGATAAAGAGACATCAAGAGAGACAGAGTGAGACAGGGAGACTGAGGAAGAAAATATTCAACATTGGCAAAAAGAATGGTAAAACACTTGCAGATTGCTAGTGCAAACTGCTATAATCCTTTTGGAAATAATTTGGTAATATAATTCAAAAAGCATAAAAATGTTCATTCCCTTTTTTATCTACCTCTGGGAACCAATCATAATAATATAATCCACATAACAAAAATGTAGAGAAGTTATATTTATAAAAATGTTTGTAGCCCCGTTGACTATAATGCAAAAAGAATATAAATATTCAATCATCAAGGGTGATTATATTTGTGTCATATTAACAACAATATTGCATGCAATTTAAATGTTGGTTATTAAAAATACACAGCAATATAAAACTATTTGATGTTAATGAAAAAGAATAAAGAATGAGGTTGCACTCTGATGAAACCTATGCAGAAATCTATACAGGAAACTACACTAGAAAAAATAATAATGGCTGAATTAAAGTGACAAAAATATGGGTGATTTTATTTTGCCAATTTTTTGTAATATAATGTTGTTACTTTATTGTGATTAAATGAGTAATAATAGAGAACTGTAAAATTATAACACTACTATTCAATAACATAAGAATAAATAAATTCTCTATTGTTTTGCTCAAGACTGAAAACAATGAATATAAAATTCTTATATTTCATTTTCTTTTAAAACCATTTCCTGTGCTATAGAAACATCAAGCTGAATAAATTTCTGGAGAAGAGTGACACTCTGTGGAGAAACAAAAAATGAAGTATAAAGTAATTCAATTCTTATTTCTTCATTTACTTTCCATTAGTTCAAAAAGAAGGGAAAAACAATATGGGTAACAGTGAGACTAAATCAATGGCAATTTAAAGGCCATAATTTAAAATAAATAAAGCTGACAATCTAAAAACCAGCTCCAAAACACATTATTAGGAACATGGAAGAATGATAAGGGTTATTATATAAACCACAGAGTCTACTCTCTCTAGTTTAATAGTGCCTGGATCACGCTTCTGGGAGAATCAGAAAGTATCTGTGAGAAGCCATTTATGTCAGAGCTAGTGACCCAGTGCACAAAATTCGTTCACAGGGAGGGATGTCCCTCAGCCCAGCCTGCACCTTCTCCAATAGGGTCTAAACCAGCAGTTGGACATCCCTCTTGCAATCTGGAACCACAGGCTCTTACCCACTCACCTGCCTGCCTGCCTGATTTTCCCTAACCACTGCTTCCCAGCCTGATCACCTTTAACTGTCTGCCCCACCAGCCTGCTCGCCCCTAACTGCCCCCCCACCAGCCTGCTTGGCCCCAACTGCCCCCTTGCTAGTCTTCTTGCCCCCAACTGACCCCTCTGCCAGCCTGCTCACCCCCAAATGCCCCCCATGCTGGCCTGTTCGCCCTCACCTCCCCCCTCCCCCCAGCCTGCTCCCAACTGCTCTGCCCTGCCAGCCTGATCATCCCTAACAGCCTCTGCCTGGGCCCCACCACCATGGCTTTGTCCGGAAGGATGTCCAGAAGGTCTCCTGGTCTAATTATCATATTACCCTTTTATTAGTATAGATATTAATAATTTAACATTATTACACAACCTCACAGCATTCACTGATCAACTCAGAATAAAGTCCTTTGCATGCCAGTAAAAATTTTTCACACACACACTTATTATTTGAAGATCCTAACTGATTCTTCAAATCAAAAGTCATAAACAGAATACAGATAGAGGTAGTTTTACAGAGGAAATATATCACTATAAAAATTAAGTCTAAACCAAAGTTATGTTAAAATAGTACATATAAGCCAAGCCAGCATGGCTCAGTGGTTGAATGCTGACCTATGAGCCAGAAGGTCATGGTTGAATGCCTGGGCTGTGGGTTCAGTTCCCCAGTAGGGGGCATGCAGAAGACAGCTGATCAAAGATTCTCATCACTGATGTTTCTATCTCTCTCTCCCAGTCTCTTACTCTCTGAAAACAATAAAAATATTGTTTTTAAAAATAGTACATATAAAATTCAGATGCCTTAAAATGTAAACAAACATGCTTAATTCCAAGTTTATTCTAGAAATCACACCAAAAAGTAGTAAGTTCTTTTTATAGACTTTATTTTATATATTTTTATTGATTTTTTTACAGAGAGGAAGGGAGAGGGATAGAGAATTAGAAACATGGAAGTGAGAGGAACATCCATCAGCTGCCTCCTGCACACCCCCCACTGGGGATGTGCCCGCAACCAAGGTACATGCCCTTGACCAGAATCGAACCTGGGACCTTTCAGTCAGCAGGCTGACGCTCTATCCACTGAGCCAAACCGGTTTCGGCAGTAAGTTCTTTTTAAAAATCCAACAAACTAGCCGAAATCGGTTTGGCTCAGTGGATAGAGCATCAGCCTGCGGACTGAAAGGTCCCGGGTTCGATTCTGGTCAAGGGCATGTAACTTGGTTGCGGGCACATCCCCAGTGGGGGGTGTGCAAGAGGCAGCTGGTCGATGTTTCTCTCTCATCGACATTTCTAACTATCCCTCTCAATTCCTCTCTGTGTAAAATCAATAAAATATATTAAATAAAAAAATAATAAATAAATAAAAATCCAACAAACTGAAGGAATAAATGCTCTATTATTTTAGCAACAATTTCCAATTAAGTTTCAAAATACAAAAATTATGATCAAATAAAACATTGTTCTATAAACAATGTTTCCTCTTGGATAGAGATAAGTTGGAGACAAATGTACCCTGTTTATTGCCTGCTTTTATAAATTCAATTATTTTGTACTGAGACATAATTCACATATAATATTGCCCTAGGTCCGAGGTTAACAAACTGCGGCTTGAGAGCCACATGCAGCTCTTTGGCCCCTTGAGTGTGGCTCTTCCACAAAATACCTCGGCCTGGACAAGTCTATTTTGGAGAAGTGGCATTAGAAGAAGTTTAAGTTTTAAAAATTTGGCTCTCAAAAGAAATTTCAGTCGTTGAACTGTTGATATTTGACTCTGTTGACTAATGAGTTTGCGACCACTGCCCTAGATGTGTGTTTTGTGTGTGTGTGTGTTTTAATATATTTTTATTTATTTCAAAAAGGATGGAAGAGCCGAAACCAGTTTGGCTCAGTGGTAGAGCGTCGGTCTGCGGACTGAAAGGTCCCAGGTTCAATTCCGGTTAAGGGCATGTACCTTGGTTGCGGGCACATCCCTGGTAGGGGGTGTGCAAGAGGCAACTGGTCGATGTTTCTCTCTCATCGACGTTTCTAGCTCTCTATCTCTCTCCCTTCCTCTCTGTAAAAAATCAATAAAATATATTCAAAAAGGATGGAAGAGGGAGAGAGAAACATCAATGATGAGAGAGAATCATTGATCGGCTGCCTCCTGCTCGCTCCCCACTGGTGACCAAACCTGAAACCTGGGCATGTGCCCTGACCAGGAATCTAACCATGACCTCCTGATGCTTAAGTCAATATTCAATCACCAAGCCACATCATTTGGGCCCAAATAACTATTAATCCAAGATGAATCATAAAGGACTGGTTAATTATAAGTGACATGGTTATCTTTGTAGAGATTTGAAAACCCATTATCTAGTCCTAGCTAGTTTGGCTCAGTGGACAGAGTGTCGGCCTCTAGACTGAATGGTCCCACATTCCATTCCAGTCAAGGGCACATGCGTGGGTTGTGGGCTTGATCCTCAGTAGGGGGCATGCAGGAGGCAGCCAATCAATGTTCTCTCTCATCATTGATATTTCTTTCTCTCCCTTTCCCTTCCTCTCTGAAATAAATAAAAATATAATAACAAAAAACAACCTATTATCTTTAAGAAATATCAATAGGGTTAACCCCATAGACCAAAAACATTCATACATGGCTTTATATTTGCTTGTAAAATCACCAAGTAATTTTAGAGTGATATATATACTTACACATACACACACACACACACACACACACACACACACACACACAAATTATCATGATTATTTATGGGGGAACTGGTCAGTTTGGAAGATACACCACTACAACTTTTCTATTAATTTTATGTCTGAAACATATCATTGTATTACCTCTTCAAAAAATAAATCAACCCTAGTTCAGTTGATTAGAGAATTGTCCTGATCAACAAGGTTTTGGGTTCTATACCCAGTCAGGGCACATGTAAGAAGCAACCAATGAGTGCATAAATAAGTGAAATAACAAATATCTTTCTGTGTCTCTCTGTCTCTCTCTCTCTCTCTGTCTGTCTCTCTCTCTCTCTCTCTCTCTCTCTCTCTCTCTCTCTCTCTCTCTCCAAAGGTCATATATCTAACACTTGTCCCAGGATACAATATAATTAAACTTACATTTGTAATTCGTGGAGCCAATATAAACTTTGTGCAATGGTTCGTCCATCATTAAAATGTGGTGTTGAGAGCCCAAACAGGTTAAACCTATGGAAAGTTGACGGGTTATACTTTCGGTTCTTTGCTTCTCCTGTGAAAAGAAAGGGGAGACTTCTGACTTCTGCAATACAAATAACCTTATCTGGAAGAGCACATTATGTTCTCATTGACATTGAAAATGAGAGTGGAACAAAGAATGAAACTGTAACAGTGCAGAGACCTGCACATATTTGGCAACAGATGACAGAAGCATTCTCCCATGTGAAGTAGGAGACTGGTGGGACAAGAGTTCCTTGTGTTAATATTTGGAATGTATGTAGGGAAATGATGAAAAGTGCAGACCCAATTAACATTACAGAAATCCTGAAGATCAGGGAGGTTGGGTGATGCTTTGGGGTCCCAGGAGTCCTTACCATCATGTTAAGATCAGAGAGGTTGGTGTTCTGTACTTGCTTTCACTGAGATTTAGTGACATAATCAGAACACTGAAACCCTCACAGTTCACTAAAATCATTTATCTCATATTAGAAACATTCAAAGGGTGGTTGGGAGCTGAGAACACAACAGGGAGGTCTTTATATTTAAGATCTATACTGTGGTTTTTTTCTTTTCAAGTCAAAAAATGTAGCATTAGTTTCTATTTCTAGATTAGAAAGTAAGACTGAAACTAGAGATTAGCTCAAAGGTTAAGATAAAATGGAGAGAAGATATTCAGACTCGCTAGTAACCCAAATAAAGAAAAACAATCATGTGAAATTATAATTGGTCTTTTAGTTAAGTAATAATAAAGAAGAATGGCCCTAGCCAGTTTGGGTCAGTGGATTGAGCGTTGGCCTGGTTTGATTCCAGTCAAGAATATGTGCCTTGGTTACAGGCTCCTCCCGGGCCCAGGCCCTGGTCCGGGGCTCCTGCAGAAGGCAACCAATCAATGTGTTTCTCTCGCATAGATATTTCTCTCTGTTTTCCCCTCTCTCTTCCACTCTCACTAAAAATCAATGGAAAAATTGGGTCAGTATTAAAAAAAAAAAAAAAAGATTGGCAAACTCATTATATGGGAAGATGTGGGGAAGTGAAAATTCTCATATTCTGTGGGTGTGAGGGCAAATTGGGGAAGCTATTCAGGAGACCAGTTTGGCTCTAAGAGTGAAAATTTTTGATGCTCAGAAATATAGGAATGTATATTCTAAGGAAATAGATCATAGTCACAAAGATAAATAAACAATATTTTTTAATATTGAAAAACATAATATTGAAATGCACATGAAAAGATAACCAAGATATTTCATACAACAGGGAAGGAAGCAAATAGGAAAAAACATTTATACAGAGCAAAACACACACATATACTCATATATGAATGAGCAAATACAGCTATGAGAGTATCATCTGTGCAAGATTGGGAGCTGTGGAAGATTTTCATTGTACTTTATGTATTTCTCTGTAGCTTGCAATTTATAAAAGAAATATCTATTATTTTAGTAATGATTTAAATTAAGTGTATTTAAAACAAGTTGTAGATGTGTACCTACTGAACAGTGTCCTTGACATATTAAGTTAATAAAAATGTTCAATGTGTATAGCAGGTTCCCCAAAAGCATTGAGAATAAGATCACATTTTACTAAGGATAGCTCAATGAACAGTGGATTAGAAAGATGTTTAATATAAAAACTGTAGGCATCTCTGGTGAATGAGATTTAAAGGTCTCATTTACTTTTTCATCATTTTTTAGATGTAAATTATACACGATATTATGTATTTTTACAATAAAAATGGAAATAATTTCATTATGAAAAAAATAAGGGCAATATTTAAAAGATTGGGTTTCATGACTTTTCAAGAGGCCAATGAAACATCTGTAAAAATAAGCAATGAAATTAAGTACTTCAAAATACATTTTTTAAATCTACATTCATTTACCTCCAATTGCTAAATGCATCTAAGATACCTCACTGTAGGCTGTCTGTATACATTCATTCATACAGTTTTTTTAAAAATACAACTAAAAGGCATTGGAGATTATGTGAGAGATGCTAAACTTTTCCCAAAAAGTAAATAAAATATTTTCACAAGAAAGAAAGGGAGGGAAGGAGGAGGAAAGGAAGAAAGAGAGGGAGAGAGTCAGAAAGTAGAGGGGGTAGAGATAGAGAAGTCAAGATAGAGAAGGAACATGGTGACCAAGCCGGTGGCAGCAGTGACAGTATGAATGGCAAGGCAGAGACAAATCTCAAGACTAGGATCCTATTAGAGAGTGTAGGGAACCAGCAGATATTGATCATGAAAGAAGAGAATGGCAGATTTCAGACAGTGGAACAATGAGCATAGGATACAAGTCTCAGCTATGATAAAAGTTTAGAAGGAAGAGCACAGACAGGGAGTAAGATGGTGGAGGAGAAAAAGTAAAAAAATGAAGAAGGAGCAAGGGAGAGGGGTGCCTTGAGATGCAATCAAGGGAGAGTCTTGCTTCTAGCTAATGGAAGTTGAGTTCATGAATCATTCACAATTCAGCAACTTTCTCGGGACATATATCAGAGTCTAATTCTCCACCCTCTATCATATCAAGGTTCTACTTAACATCAACACATTAACAATTAATTTGTGTTTTATAGCACTATAAGCATCTAATGCCTTTCAGCAGTGCTGTAGAATAATTCTAGTAATATGTTACGATTAATCAAAATGACTTAATACTAATACCTATTGAGCTTTTACCATATTCCAGGCACTATGCTAAGCCTTTAGCAAGCACTCACTTAATCCTCACAATATTATTTTCCCCATTTAAGGGACTAGATGTTAATAGGACAATTAAAATAACCAAGGTCTAAAAGAAAAGCTGTAATTTGAACCAGATATATCTGATTCAGAAGTTGTTCACTTAACCATTACCCAATCAATATTCCTCACATAAAGCTAAGCACTTAGAATAATCCTGACATTTTAAAAAAGAACAGTATTTTAAAGCCTAAAACTACAAAAATGAAATAACACTATCTACCATTTAATCTCTCTTACCTGTCTTTTCATTTTAATGATACGTACATTTCTACATTTTATATACAAAATGTGTAAGGACATGTGGTCCCAGCTATGGGGGTTGATGACCTTATTTTTTTAAATGTTATTATTTATTGATCACCCATGATATGCCAGGCACTTGACTTTATGCACATTGTCTCTTTTATTCCTCTTCACAAATATAATAGTCCCATATTGGCAGGCCTATTTTATACTGGGAGACACTTACCCACATAATAATCATTGTGAGAAACAACATATAGGTCATGCCCTTCTTCTCCTTCTTTAAATACTTCATGAAAGGGTTTCGGTGGATTCACCACATCTCGAGCAGATATATCTGAAGAAAGAATTAATCACATCAGTTTTAAGGTATTTTAAAAATCTATTTATAGCCCTAGTTGGTTTGGCTCAGTGGATAGAGTGTCAGCCTGGGGACTGAAGGGTCCCGGGTTTGATTCCAGTCACAACCTCAGGGTGCGGGTGCAAGAGGCAGCCAATCAATGATTCTCTCCCATCATTGATGTTTCTAGCTCTCCCTCTCCCTTTCTCTCTGAAATCAATAAAAATATATAATTTTTAAATATCTATTTATATTTAAATTAAGTAGAACAAATGACAAAGGTAAGCTGAATGCATAAGCCACATGGCCACCCTAGAAGAACATAAAGCCAATATAAATGAAGATTTATCAAGATTGATGGGACATCGTCTAGATTTTACTGTTTTAGGAACCCTCATTTGACCTGGCTCACTCCTTGAAGTCTGAAGAACATCAAAACTCTATACCAGTTAAACATTTAGGTTGTTCTGAGCCATATTCCAAGCCCAGTTAAATTCCCAATTCTGAGATTCTCCAGACCATTTTGATTTTCGTTTGCTCCAGACTTCTCAGAATGATCTAAGTAAATTTGAAACACAAATCCGTTTAAAAAACCCTGATGCCCTGTGAGGAAGCCTTGGTGCAAATTTTGGCAGCTGTAGACTGGAACATACACCCTGAGTCTGTTTAGATCTGAATATCCATCTTCAAAGTAGCCAAAAGAGCCAGGGAAATCACTGGAATCAGAAAGAAATTATTCTTCCTACTGATCCCAAACCATAGCTATAACTTGTTTGTTTAGTACCTGTTTTCTCAGGAGTGGTGGCCCACAATAGTGAATCATTTTGTTTTCATTATTTTACATAATGATTTTAAAATATAATTCCACTTACAATTTCATTCTTTCAACATAACAACATAGACTAATAATAATAATATATACTAATATAATAACTAGAGGCACGGTGCACAAAATTTGTGCACTGCAGGGGCTCCCTCAGCCCAGCCTGTGCCTTCTGGCTAAGCGGTGCTCCCCCTGTGAGAGCGCACTGACCATCAGAGGGCAGCTCCTGTGTTGAGCATCTGCCCCCTGATGGTCAGTGCGTGTCATAGCGACTGGTCATTCCGCCAGTCATTCCCCTGTTTGGTTGAATATATAATTATAATAAATATATTAACTAAATATATAACCATTGATATATCTATCATACAATTAATATTAATATGTAATTAATTATATATTATAATAATTATAAGATATAAATCTATTTATAATTTCACTCTTCCCCTTTAGCCTAACAACATGTTTTCTTTCTTTTGGACTTTCTGCTAGAACTGAGGTCTGTAAACAAACAGTTAAGAATACCAGCCCTAGCCAGGTTTGGCTCAGTGTATACAGCATTGGCCTGTGGACTAAAGGGTCTGGGGTTCGATTCTGATCAAGCGCTTGATTGTAGGCTCCTCCCCAGCCAGGGCTTGGGTCAGGGTATATGCAGGAGGCAACCAACAGATGTGCTTCTCTTTTTAAAATGTATTTTATTTATTTTCCAAAGAGAGGAAGGGAGAGGGAGAGAGAGTTAGAAACATCGATGAGAGAGAAACATCAATCAACTGCCTCCTGCACACCGCCTACTAGGGATATAACCGCAACCAGAGTATATGCCCTTGACTGAAATTGAACCTGGGACCCCTGAGTCTGCAGGCCAATGCTCTATCCACTGAGACAAACCGGTTAGGGCTAGATGTGCTTCTTTCACATTGATGTTTCTCTCTGTCTTTCTCTCTCTCTTCCACTCTACCTAAAAATTAATGGAAAAATATCCTCAGGTGAGGATTAACAACAACAACAAAAAGAGTACCAGAGGGTGGTCATATCAAAATAATACTTTTTCTTCGCATGTTCTTCTTTCTACTAGATGAACCGCTATACTTATTAACACACATATACACATTTTGGAACATGATATATTTAAGTGAGGTACACCTAGACAGTACTTTTCTTATTAAATGAGCTAGTCCTAGACAGCACTTATGATATCATTACTGTAATACTGTAATGTCATGCCTACATAAATAAAATTTTTAATTCTATTTTAAAAAAAGATATTTTATCAGTTCTAAAATACATTTTCCGTATTTCAAATTTTAACTTAAGATCTGATACAATAAAACACAACTGAATATTTTGCATTCCAAGGGAGTGGCATAATTTATATCCAGTGTGGATGTTACTATGTTAATGAAAGAAATCTGATGGGCTTTTTGGTGAAAAAAGTCCTGGAACAGAGCCTTAATGGGTACAGAAAGACAAAGAGAACTGAATTTCTCTGCAGGACAAAGATGGAATTTGAGGTCTCCTGTAAAGACTCGAAAGAGGGTAGAAACCTGAAAAAGATAGTAGAAGATAAATGTGTGAAACATGTAAAGAAAGGTGCTTGACAACAGGGCAGGAAGCTGGGGCTTCAGAAGAAATAATGGCCTTGATCAATTCAATTATACATCGTTGTTTGTTGAAATATGTGCTCCACTCCCTCTCAAAATGAGAAGACAAGTCTGTTCTATACACTGCCTATGTTTGTTAATATGTGGTAGACACTGGGGATCTGCATGTGCAGAAGGATATGTCAGTGTTTACCAATGGCCAGGAGCTTTATTTGTTGCTTGACCTACTTTATGGAAGAGTTTCGTAAAGAGTTCAGACGTATGAACACATCAGGGGTATTGCAAAGAAAAAGAAAAAGAAAAACAGCCACAAATGGACGTATAGGGAGAAGGGATTGCAGCCTACACTGCTGGTCCCAATGCCAACTTTCCTGTCTTTTTTTTATATATATATATATATAATTATTTATTGGCTGCTTCTTGTATGTGCCCTGACCAGATGGAATTTGCAACCTTGGTCCTTAGCATATGGGGATGACACTCTAACCAACTGAGATACCCAGCCAGGACTCTCTTTCCTGTCTTTACATCATCTCTGCTATGCTCACCGAATCTCCACTTCAAAACCTGAACTTTTTCTGCCTGGCATACATAAACTCTAAGGTTTCTGGGACTGAGAGTAGCTTTGTTGGTATGATCCCATCTCTCATTCTTCAGTCATCATTGGTACCACCACCACCACCAAACAATGTAATAATGGGATATTTAATGCCATTTTCTGAGAATTATTTGCCACCCCTCCCATCCCTTATTTTATTTACTACCTCTGATGACTTTTGTTCCAAATGTCGTATTGAGTACATCCAGGCCTTTAGGTAATCCTGGTGATTGATCATGAGATTTTCCTAATGGTGCTCGTTGATTACTGAAATATATTGATTCCTTGTTATCTTTAATTTTCTGTTGGAATGTTGTAATAGGCTGTGGGTTTATCAATACGCCTGCCTAAAGAAATCATACAAAGCACAGAGGTAAGAACAAAAGAAGCAAGCATCTAAAAGCTGACACTCTAGCCGGGACCGGTTTGGCTCAATGGATAGAGCGTCAGCTTGGGGACTGAAGGGTCCCGGGTTCGATTCCGGTCAAGGGCATGTACCTTGGTTGCGGGCATATCCCCAGTGGGGGTTGTGCAAGAGGCAGCTGATCGATGACTCTCTCTCATTGATGTTTCGAACTCTCTATCTCTCTCCCTTCCACTCTGTACAAAAATCAATAAAATATTAAAAAAAAAAAAAAAGCTGACACTCTAAATCAATAGCTAGAGAAAGTAAATATGATTGTAGAAAAACAATTCTTCATCACTGCTTTGCTCACTTTCAAAGGAACTGTAAGAGAACTGTATGAAGCTTAAACATACCTAAACATGAACTTTCAAAGGGGTTAAAAGATTTCAGTGGGGTTAAAAGACTTATGAGAGGAGCTCCCAGGTTACTTGACTCCAATATTCCAGAAAAAAATGGGAATGCCAAACAAAAGAAGCACATGAATTCAACAAATGTTTTTTCTGAATCTAGATTGTCCATTCAATGAATGGACAAATATCTAAGCACTTTGTAGTACCTCTAGGCAATTATCACCCAGCCTTTGTTGTTCCCTATAAAGCCTGACAGCATTCCTTATTACTGTCAGAATATGGAGTGCAACTTGGCTTTTAATATTTGAGGAAAGAGCCGAAACCGGTTTGGCTCAGTGGATAAAGCGTCGGCTTGGGGACTGAGGGGCCCGGGTTCGATTCCGGTCAAGGGCATGTACCTTGGTTGAGGGCATATCCCCAGTAGGGGGTGTGCAAGAGGCAGCTGATTGATGACTCTCTCTCATTGATGTTTCTAACTCTCTATCTCTCTCCCTTCCTCTCTGTACAAAATCAATTATATATATATTTGAGGAAAGAATATCAAGGTTCTAACTTTAACCATTAATTTTTCCACCTGGGAAGGGGAAGAAGAAAGTAAGGGGAAAGACAGGAGAGTTGCCAGATTTTTTTTTTTTTTTTTTTTTCAGTGCTCAAAATGTAGGGTGGAAAGGAGAGTGGAACTGATGGTTTCATTAATACCTCATTTGTGAATTTTCATCTTGCTAAGTCAGTAGTAATATACAGGGGGGGGAAAGAAAAAGAAGTTACCGGTTGTGAAAGTTTAGATCTTATTCCATGAGTCAAATACTGTGCAATTTGAGGGTCATTTGCTCTGCCATAAAATACTCTTTCGGCTCCAGCAGGTGGATATCTGAAGTTGTAAAATTTTTTTGCCTCGGGTGGAGTAATTGGCTACAAATAGTGAGGCAAGAAAATAAAATTATCAAGTACAGTTTTTAAAATATTAGGACTAAATTATATCAGAGATTTTTCAACCAGTGTGCTACAAGTACTTTTGAAACATGCAATACCTGACTATTTAGTCAGGGACACTGACTTCTTTTCCCTTAGATTGTCAAATAAAAAATGACAACAGCATATAAGTACAACCAATGGACACAAAACTCTGGGGAGGGAGGGCATGTATGGGGGGCGGGGGGAGACAATGGGGAGGGAGGGCATGTATGGGGGGCGGGGGAAGACAGATAATAATTTAATTTAAAAAAAAATTTTTTAAATGACAACAGCCAACACAATAGCCATCTGGAATGGCTGAACCAAACTTAGACCTATTTTTTTTTTCAGGTCGGCAAAAATATATTTGTTTGGTGTGCCACAGAATTTTAGTTCTTAGTTTATGTGTGCCATTGTTATTGGACCCAGAAAAGCTGTTATTGGACAGCCTCCTGAGTCCAAGGAAGGCGGCTGTCCCCTCCTCAGTTTTTATCAATCTCGTAGGAAAGATTTCAAACGAGTGATAGTGGACAGTGGTATTGTAATATTGAATGTATTAAGGAAGCAAAGCAAGCAAATTTATTAAGCAAGCTAGGCAAGGAAATTTATTAAAAATGTACTTGGCATAAACCACAAGTGAGCGCCCAGCTAATATGGGTGTCCTGCTTGGTGGAGGTTTAGAGTTTTATACTTCTTGGTCTACAGATTTCAAGGTTCCACTGCCGGATATCATGGGCACAGACTAGATTACTTTGTCATGGCTTTCCCAGAATTTATGAGAATATCTTGTAATTTTATGTTGAAAAATCCCAAGACTGCTGACTTCCTTGTTCAGTGAGTGAGATAAAACTACCCCTTTTCTCCTTCTCCCTTATCCCCCCCCCCCCCCCCATCACCTGCCTTAGCAGTTCCAAGGTGACTTAAGCTATGTATTATCTTATTAGGGAGGAAAGGTATTAAGCATTTGCTCTCAAGTGCCCTTGGTTGGGGAAGATAAAAATTTCTTGCAAGCTGCCCAAACTGTTTGGCCTTCTTTAATTTTCTTGTCTCAGTTTCTCTAGTTCCACTTGTCCTGGCTTACTGGCCTGTCTCACCATGATATGAAAAGAAAAAGGTTGAAAATTGCTGATCTATACCCAATCAATGAACCCTTTCATTGCATGCATATAGTAAGCACATGGCTTACTATATGCTCCAAATAATAAAATTTCCTGAGATTTGTTTTTTTTTAATGGAAATAAACAATTTATTTTAAAAGTTACATTTAAGAAGTACCCAGGTTAGAAAGCATACCATACATATTTCCTTTTGAAATAAATGGAATCCCTTCTTTGGCTTTTTATAAAGCTGGAAATCATAGAACTAGAATTTTCACTTCCTTGGATAAAATCTACAGAAGCCCTCAAAATACGATAGACTCCAAAATACAATAAATCCAATACATTAACTTTGAACAATCTGCACAAGGAATGTTGACAGTTGTCTGTCTTCTAATGCTCACGTTCAAGGTAAAAAATATAAACACAAATGCGTATTGAAAATGCTCACCCTTGGAAGTTTTTCAGTCAAGCAGGCTGCAACTCTGTCTCCAATCGGAATAACTTTCCCTGCCTAAAAACAACAACAACAACAACAAAAGCCTCACAGTTAATCATTGTGGGGGAAATGGAGGGTGAGGGGTAAGGAAAGGTAAGAAGGGCTTGGGGGGTAAAATTCTGAAGAATGAAATTTATTTCAAAATTACCTATGCTTCTAATGCTACAAAAGTTACTTTCAGTTACTTAACACAATTGAGGGAAAAGGTAAGAACAAACTGCAAATCTAAAGCAATCTTAATATATAATATAAACATTAAATTCTAAGTATATATAGCGATCGCATTGTAGTCCAATCACGTGAGCTCTGTGAAAAGCTAAGGGAATCAACGTTCAGTAATAATCTTGTCAGAGTTCATATCAGTACAATGCGAACATGGCTATGTTCAAGCTAAACTCAAGATCAAATGTTAGGTAATTCCAAGCATATAGGTGTGTTTGTGTGGGGGTATATTTCTGCCAACACCCTAACTTTTGGTATATAACACCCAGGGGCCAGCTCCTTCAGTGAAAGCCCAGGGTTCACTAGATTCAAATTTGGATTTTATCTTTCTTTCTTTGCCCAAGGCAAAGATTATAACTGTTCGTTCCTAGCAATGCACCGCTTATCTATTTCCCTTTTATCATTTCAAAGCAGCTGACAGTTATGTCTTGGATCTCATCTGGGTGCTCTTTAAGTCTGGTGCAGAGATCTTGGCCTGGGCATTTTTCCTTTGCCTTTCTTCAGTTAGATTGCCCATCCTCTCATTTATTCCTCCTTTGGATTTACTCCCCCATTTCCCTGAAGAAAATTCTTTACCCATTATAATACATAAAAAGCCAATTACGATTCCTTACATCCTTGAAAATTATTTTACTCTTACATTGGTTAATATAATAGTATGACTTGGTATAGATTACAAGGCAGCAAATACGCAATTTTCTTTCTGAATGTTGAAGGCATTATGCCAACGTCCTTTAAGAGATGGCCTTTGCCTGTCTGGTGTGGTTCAGTTGGTTGAGCGTTGTTCTATGCACCTGTTCAATTCCAGGTCAGGGCATATGCCCAGGCCACAGGCTCGGTCCCCGGCAGGGGGTATTCAGGAGCAGCCAATCAATGTTTCTCTCTCATCAACGTTTTTATCTTTCTCTCCCTCTCCCTTCCTCTCTCTGAAATCAACAAAAACATATTTCCAAAAATAACAGTAAAATAAAAGATGGTCTTGCTGTTGAGAAGTCGGATGCAGTCCTGAATTTTGTCCCATGGTATGTGACTTCTTTCCTCCCCTAAATATGGTAGTATTTAGAATATATTGGCTGATATCTGAACTCAAGCAGGATGGCTTCCAAAGTCTACTCTGAAGCAGGATATTCTACTGCCTCTGTATGCACTGTCTACGGGGGAGAGGGCTGGCTTTACTCCTGGCTGCTGGCCCTCCAGAGGCCTTTGGGAGAGGAAGCTAGGGAAACGGCAATACAAGTACACTTTACTTTTAAAGCCCCATTTTCACCCTGGAGCTGCCCCCTGTATTATTTTGGGCTTGGTGTCTTTGAGGCCAATAACCACTCTGGGAAAATAAATCTGCAGTTTTGGAGGAAGGGAGTGGAAGCCAGTGCAGAGAGGTAGGGAGTTGAGGGAGCATAGGATGGAAAGGAGACCTGGAAACCGAACTACACTGAATATGAACTTTCAATCCTTTGATTTTCAGATCCAAGCTTCACTATACCTTCTCCCAAAGGCTGAGCTTCTCAGAGATTGTTCCAGGAAAACTGGACCATTTCTGGTGGAAATTACCACCTGATTCCCCTCAAACTTCATTGTTTTCCTGCTCTGGAAAATCAGTTGCCATATCTCCATCTTCCTATTTTCTAACATTTATTGAAATTTCTTAACTGTTGTCTCCTCTTCTGTTTTATTTTTCCTTGTGGCTTGTTACCTTTATTTATGTTTTTAAATATATTTGTATTGATTTCACAGAGGAAAGAAGAGAGAGGAGAGATAGAAGCATCAATGATGAGAGAGAATCATTGATCAGCTGCCTCCTACACGCTTCCCCTTTGGGGATTGAACCTGCAACCGAGGAATCAAACCATGACCTCCTAGTTGATGCTCAGCCACTGAATCACCAGCTGGACTGGTTTATTATCTTTAAAAAAAAAAAAAAAAAAAAAAAAAAAAACTACTAAAAAACCTCAGAAATCAGGAAATTCTGTAACGACCCCATTCAAATATCACCAGTTATCCCAATACTGTCCTTTATAAAAAATTTTCTCTTTGGCTCTCAAAGGTGTTTTCAAGTTCAAATCACACTGCACTGGCCCTAGTCAGCCATTGCTCCAGAGAGTCCTGATTCTTTTTATGGACAAAAGGGGCCACATGCTAATCTGATAAGCTCAGGGAAGGCCTGTATGGTGGTCTTGCAAACTCAAAGACCTAAAGTAACCACAAAGGATGGTCTGAAATTAAACTTTAACTAAAAGCAATTATGGTGGGTAGTCACCTCCTAGGCCTGTATCTTCCCTGACAAAGTCAAATAACATATCACCTAAATGTCAGAGCAACTTCCCTTTTTACCAGACCCCTCAGGGCACAACCAAATGCCCTGGGTGCCAGGACAGATACCACAAATTTCTTCACTGTTATTGCTATCATGTTAATTGTTGACTGTTAACTATTCTGTACCAACCCAAGTAAAAGTATGTGTCTATCATTTTACTCTTTATCCAATCCCAGAGGTTTCTCTCACCTACTATGAAACACCGCCCCCCCCACACACTTGCTTTCTCCTGCCTCTCTAATCTACCATCAATGGATTTCTTGTAACCCACCTATGTCTCCTCCTTGATTACAATGTATAAAAATAGATGAAAAGCTGCCCTTCTCTGGAGCATTATCCCAATCTATAGAGATTCAGCTTCCTGGCAATTGTCGATAGTTTGGCTCAAATAAACTCACAAAAGTTCTTTACAGACTTGAATGTTTTTACCTTAACACTTTCAATAGAACGATATTTAGAAATTAAGATCTGTATTTTGGTGTGCTCATTATTATTAGATAAACATTATTTTAGGTCCTCTGAGAAGATAGAATTAGGAAATGTATATATATATATATATATATATATATATATATATATATATATATACACACACACACACACACACACACACACACACACACACATACAGGCCCCCACACACTAGCATCTGTAACAATTCTATATTGTTTAGTTAAATGTGTGTAAATACATAGATATGGATTTTGACATGGACACACAGAAAGACAGATACAGAGACATAGGTATAAGTATAGGTATTGCATCACTTTCCACCAGTACCTCCAATTATTACCCAATACAGAATTATTTCTATCCTCATATTTATAGGGTTTTTTTTCCTCTATGAGTGAGAAATCTGGCTCCTATTGTCCTCAACATATTCACTTATCTGTTCAGGCTTCTGTATGTAACCAAATTCCCACTGCACTGACTTATTCCTTGCTCATCCACTTCCTTGCTCAGTTCCTAACCATACCAGTGTCATCTCACATGACTATGTCCTCACCATTCCCCGATATTACAGCTTTCAGTGACCTATTTTAATTCTTACACAGTTGGTTTTCAAGATTTAAGTCAACTTAGGAAGGTTAATAAAAACCAGTCTTGCCGAAACCGGTTTGGCTCAGTAATAGAGCGTAGGTCTGCGGACTGAAAGGTCCCAGGTTCAATTCTGGCCAGGGGCATGTACGTTGGTTGCGGGCACATCCCCAGTAGGGGGTGTGCAAGAGGCAGCTGGTTGATGTTTCTCTCTCATCGACATTTCTAGCTCTCTATCTCTCTCCCGTCCTCTCTGTAAAAAAATCAATAAAATAAAAAAATAAAAAAATAAAAATACTAGTCTTGGTTGCTGAAGAGCCAACAATCATAATCATGTCACCTTCTACTCTCTAAACTCAGTGTGGTTTAATATTATGGTTCCATCTTCCCACTGGGCATTAGCCAAGATCACTGTGTCTTACCCATAGATATTCCTAATTCCGAATATCTCAGGAAAAGATGCGATAGTATCAATTTCTTTCTGCCCAGAAGGCCCTGAACCCATTATGCAATCACCCATTCTCAGAATTCTGCAGAGATTGGATCTTTACAAATTCATACAAAATAAGAATTTTCAGTACCAGGGCTTACATAACTAGCAAGTTCTCACAAGATTTACTGGGTGACTCATTTGCTTCTACCCATTTCTCAAATATCCTTAGTATAGAACAGGAAAGAAAAAGAAGGCATTTATTTTACATGACTTTTACCATATTATAAAATCATTTGTCTATTGGTCTTGAGTAGCTCTAAACTCTAAGTTCCTAGAAAGTAGACACCTTATCATTTTTCAGTTTTGTAGCCACAGTGCCTAACATACTGTCTCTTTATTGTAGGCACTATAATTGGTTAGCCTTTCTTTAAACCTTTCCTTCTTTCTTCCTATATCATGACCAAGTAGGGCTTAGGCCAGAAATATGAAGATTGTTTGCTGTTAGAAAATGAAACATTTCAATCTGGAAAGATGTATTTCAACCAATGGAAAACATTTTCATAGCTCAAGGTCTATTTCTGATTTTTAAACATTCTTAGCAAACTGAGAGTAGATATAGGTGTCCTTAATTTGACATATCAAAATATTCAGCAAAAATAGTACTCAATAATGAAGCATTAGAATTATTCCCATTAAAGTCAAGAAAAAAGCCTTATGCAATGATATAGAAAATATAAATGAGAGGCATATATACTAAAGAAAAAAAGATAAAAGCATCAATATGATTGTTTACCTAAAAAATCCAAAAGAAGGTGCTGGCTGGGAAGCTCAATTCAAGAATCAATCAATGAATGCATAAATAAGGGGAACAATACCTCTCTCTCTCTCTCTCTCTCTCTCTCTCTCTCTCTCCCTCTCATCAAAGAAAAAAATGAAAAGTAATGCAAGCTGTTGACCAAAAAAGGGGGTTGCATGTAAATGGAAAAAGAAACATGAATATTAGAATATAAAATGTCCCTAACTGGTTTGGCTCAGTGTATACAACGCCAGCCTAAGGACTGAAGGGTCCCAGGTTCGAATATGGCCAAGGTCACATGCTCAGGTGGGTAACAGGTTCGATCCCCAGTGTGGGGCGTGCAGGAGGCAGCCGATCAATGATTCTCTCTCATTATTGATGCTTCTGTCTCTCTCCCCATCTCCCTTCCTCTCTGAAATCAATAAAAATATATATTTTTTTAAAAAAAATACAACATGTATCTCAATGAGAGGATTGAGAGATGCAGACTAAGGAATGAAATAAAGGTCACAGGAGAAAAGTAAAAATCAAGAGGAACTACTGTGTGTGCACAGAAAAAAACAAAGCTGACATCTAGAAAGGAAGGCAGAGAATCAGAGGAGACTGGACAAAGTAACAGCTGGAAAGAGTCCAATGGGACAAGGAATATCAGAATCCCAATGAAATGTTGGCAGTTTAACTCCACAAACCCAAACAAGTATCGTCGGTTTATCACCTCTATGAAGATATGGCCATACCTAGTTCCCAGGGAAAATACTAGAAAAAAAAAAAAAAAAAAAAAAAAAGACTTACGCCTGGATAGCACGGCATTCGATCAAAAAATTTCCCAGTGTAGATGGGTCTGATGCGATCTGGAGGTTCCACTCCAGGTTTAAAGTTTTCAGCCTCCATTTCCTCTTCGGGTTGTTGGGCAAACTGGCACTCAGAAGGTTCTATCACCAAGCCTATTGGGAGCTCTGTATTCCCCACTGCATCTGGCTCCTCTGGTTGGGGCAGCCCAATGTCCACTTCCACAGGATACGTCATCTCTGCACTGGGCTTCACCACCACACAGGAGGGCTCTTTTCCCAGTTCCTGGCTAGGTGCCACACCCAAAGCCTGCTGTTTGTCCACGGAGGCCCCAAACCCTTCAGGGGCACCAGCCACAGGGTCTCTCCTGCTCCCCGGAGCCTGTGGGCTTCCACACACCATACCCAAGGGATCCCGTGTCCTCCTTCCAGACCCCTTTACCAGAAGACACTCATTTTCTGGCAACATACCCAGGGGAGGTCTTGTTTCCTGTGAGGCTGAGACCCTGGTGACTCCTAAATTACTCCTCTCCATGGGGGTCCTCGAAAGATCCTGTCTTTTTAATCTAAATCCAAGCCCTTTGTTCAAGTTCAATGGACATTTTGTTTCTGATGATGCCGTCCTCTCCTCGTATTTGTCACTCTCCAAGGGTCTCTCCCTCCACTGGGAATCTGCTTTTCCTAATCCTACTCTGAGCCCACACTCTGTGGGAGATACTGTTCTCCAGAGCACCCTCCTCTCTCCTAAATCATCCTTTCCTTTGTGGGTTAATCCGGCTCCCATGCTCAGAGGAGACGTCCCCTCAGACACCCCCGTGCCTCCAAAAGCACTCAACTCTAAGGGGTAACCTCTACCTGTCTCAAAGGAAGTTCCCAATTTCGTCCGGGGCTCTGACCCTTTGGGGGACCCCACTCTCACGAAAGAGCACATCTTCACTCCCTACTGCTTTCTCCCTACCACCTGACACCTATGGAGTTCACAGAGGAAAAGGAGCTCAAGTTCTGTTTACCGCGTTGCCTGGGAAACCGGGGTGTGGCTAGGCGGGCAATTCTTTCCCTGACGGATCCCTGTCCATCTGCTCATCTGTCTCCTCCTTACTTTCTCTCTTATTCTCTCCCTCCCTCGCCCCCCTTCTTTACTGGATTTAGATGGCAAGAGAACTTAAAGAATGTGCTCTTGGACACTAGAACAAATGCTCACCAACTTCTCTGGTTTCCCAGGATGGGATCAGCCATGGGCCTCCTCCTGGCCATTGGCCTATTCATTTTACTGGTGATCAGGGAATAAATAACATTCTTTCTGTTGGTGATCACTAATTTTAGGTCCTATCTTATGCAAGTACATGCACACTGCATTTAGTTCTTTTAGCGCTAGAGAACTACTTTATTATTAAATCATTGCATTTAAATTATATCTGACAGCTGTGGTGTAGAAATATCTTAAAGTATTTGAGAACACTAACACTTTAGTAACTAGGCTTTGAATGACATTTAAGGTAAACATATGATGGAAGTTTAAGTAAATATATTAAAGTTTGAGATGTGTTACACAAGAATGCATGTTGATTTTTAATTTGCATATTGGTGTTTTACATAGACTGTGGCAAACTCAAACTTTGTCTTTGAGTTTGGGATTTTCTTTAAAATTGGGTTTACACTCTGTCAGGTTTTTGTTTTTTGTGGTTTTTTTGTTTGTTTGTGTGTTTGTGTGTGTGTGTGTGTGTGTGTGTGTTTTGTTTTGTTTTAGTGTGACTGGCTGAAGAGTAAAGAATAGATTGCAAAGGCAAGAGTGTGCATTAATTCCAGTTTATATAAATGCTACATAGCTGAGGTGTTGGGATTAGGTCACGTTTGGGGGATTAAAGAGTTTTTGGTGATAGAAAGGACAATAGTTCATGGGAGAAAGAAGGAAGAACTGAAGATGATCCTGCCCTTCCAAGTCTGGTGACTGGGAGGCTGTTCATACCAGTCACCACGCAGAAGCAGGTTGGTGATGGTATGGGTTTGATTTCAGACATACTGTTGACATGCCAAAATGGATGCGACATATTTCCTAATCCTTCCTGGGATTGTCCATGACTAACATGATATTAGCACAACCCCTTGGGGATAAAGTGCCACAGATACCATTTACCTGTGACACATTACATTCTTCTAGTTAGTAATTGGGGAGTGAACCAAAAGACTGGCTGTTCAAGGATTCAAATCATCTTCATTGCATAATGTTGACTGAGCACCCACAGGATATCTTATCCCAAGTACACATCCTAGACAATCAATACTGATGCCCTCACAACAGAGCTATAAATGGCACACAGCAAACTGAGAAGCAGCCATTATCCTGAGTGAAAAATCAATTTAACAATCTACCAAATCACAAAACAAAATGTGTTTGTTTTACTTGAAATGCCTGGCCAGATACTGCTTACTGTGTGAGATTTAACGAAAGCAGCCTATCTTATGCAGGCCTGCAGTGGAGGGTAATGAATGTTTTGGGTTGTCTTTCTCTAGAATTTGTGCTTAAGAAATCCGGTTCTGGGGCTGGCTTGCAGGTTAGAATATAATTTCATCACCTAATCCGTGTTGATTTTGGACAAGTTACACAATCTCTGTGCCTCAAATTCTTTCCCTCTATAACAGGTATGCCTCATTCTTTCATTCATTCATTCCACAACCAAGACTACAAAAGACTCCGGACTGCCAGGCCCTGTGCTAACCGGACATTGGAGAGGACAACTTCAGGTAACTTCTATGAAACATTTAGTACAGTAACCCATGAAGGGAAACTCTGAAAAAAAAAACAAAAAACTAGCTATTATTTTTGATGTTGTCCTGTGCTCCATAAAAATAGTAAACTCACAATAAAAGCAAGTGAAAAATTAAAAATAAAAATAAATAAATAAAATAAATAAATAAATAAATAAATAAATAAATAAAAGCAAGAGATTATTTTAGGTTTCCCCCTGCCCCTTTAAAGACAACTTTGGAGCCCAGCTGGTGTGGCTCAGTGGTTGAGCATCAAATCTATCAACCAAGAGGTCATGGGTTTGATTCCCCATCAGGGCACATGCCCAGATTGCAGGCTCGATCCCCAGTAGGGGGTGTGCAGGAGGCAGCAGATCAATGACTCATCCTTGACGTTCCTATCTCTCCCACTCACTTCCTCTCTGAAATCTATATATATATATATATATATATATATATATATATATATATATATATATATATATTTTTTTTTTTTTTTTTTTTTTTTTTTAAGACAACTTTGGGGTTAGGGAAGGTCTTAGCCTCCTTCCTAGAGAAAGGTCTACCACTGACTGCCTTAACCGACCAACCCGCCCCCAGGGATATAATGGGGGTCTCTCTCCTGTTAGACAAGATCCACAATCCGGGTGCCAGAGTTGGGGTGCTGCGGGGTAGGGGAAGAGGGGACTGTGAGTTAATAATATTCACAGAGGGAATTCGCCGCCCCACGTGGCCTGAGAGCCACAAATACAAGTTCCCTCCGTATCTCCCCGAAAGCAGGGCGGGCACGGAGTTGCCCCCGCCCCCGGACGCGGGGAGCGAGACCGCCGCCCAGATAACAATGGCGCCAGCGAGGGCGGGGCCCCGCGCCTGCGGGGAGGGAGGCGCTGGAGCTGCCGGCACCACGTGACACGCCCACCCCGCCCGGCGACCCGGAGGGTTCGGAGAGCAGCCAGGTAGCCGACGGACTGGCGGCGACAGGAAGTGACGTAGGGCATCGTTCGCTACGTGCGGCGACGTGGCGGCGAGGCCGGCGCCGGGCGGCGGAAGTGGCTTCCGCGCCGGGGCTGGAGTGTTTGTGTTTTGGTTCGCGGAGGAGCCCGCGGCCGGCCCGAGAGGAGGAGGCGGAGGAGGAAGGGGGAGGAGAAGGAAGAATTAGTGGGAACTCGTGCGCCGGCGGTGTTGGCGGCGGCGGCGGCGGCGGCGGCGGAGGAGGAGGAAGGAAAGGGGAAGGCGGAGCGGAGAGAGGCGGAGACCGAGGCCGACGGGGGCGGCACCACGGCGCCAGCCCCGCACCGTCCAGTCTGAGGAGGGGAGCGGCGCGAGGAGGAGACGCCTCGCCGCCCAAGCCACAGCCTTCTTCTCGCCGGGAGCTCCGCCTGGGACCTGCTGCCTGGAGCTTCCGCCCCGCGGCCCTGCGAGCTGCGGCCTAAGGTAACCGGGCCGTCCCTCCCCCTCCCCGGGCCGGGACCCCGGGCTCTCTGCTGTCCCGGTTTGTCGGGGCTTCCTGCCGGCCCCGAGCCCCCCGCCCCTCCCACCTCTCGCGCGCCGGCGCCCGGGACCAGTCGAACTCAGAGTCTCGTCCCGCCGGCCCCGTGGACTCGCCCTTCGCAAGAGGCTCCGGAGGACCAGGATCTGCTGTCTGGCGGAGGGAGCGACGGGTGTCACCCTCTTCCCTTCTCAAGATGGCGCCGCGAAGGCGTCTGGAGGCTGCGGCTTCGTCGGCCCCAGGCCCCGGCCCCGTCTCCTGGGAGAGGGGGAGACGGCCCACACCAGGCCAGCTTCAAGGGGAGAGGCCCGGGAAGGTGGTCCCGAGGCCTGGCGGGCCCCGCTAGTGCCGGCGACCCGGAGTGTAGTGCCGGTTTATTGGGGTGTTCTCTATGGAGGATCCAGGGTCTACAGCAGGTGTGCATTTGGGGAGCCCCGCCTACCTTCGACTTCCGAAGATGGGCCTCGGAGGGAGGAGGTGTCTCATCAAGATAGGCTGTCTAGAGATTCTTGTCTTATCTGAGGAAGGTGGTGAACCCCATCTTGAGCTCCAGACAACTAGGCCGCTGAACAGGCTCCCAGGGTAGAGACTGCTGTTCTCCTGGAAGCTGGCTATACCTCCCCCCTCCACCCCCCACCCCCCTATAGACTTAGACCTTCTAAGCCCTGAACGGGGTCCTTCACATTTTTGGTTGTTGTCTTGGTTGATGCAGAGTGTTGAATCAATTGCCTCTCACTTCAGTAGTAGGAAACACACACACACACAAAACAACACCTGTACACCTCTGATAATTCAGGACAGCCCAGAAACTTTATTTTTAATGTAAACTAGGGGTAATAATATGAGCTCATAGAATTGCTGTAAGCAAAAGTCATGGAATAGTGCTTGGCACAATATAAGGCCCAGTAGATGGTAGCTGCTGCTGTTAATACAATTCTGGTTATCGAAAACCAGTTTAAAATTTTTTCAAAAGATGAAAATGCGTTTTATGCAAAATCTTCGTTTTGCAAAACAAGTTTCAATAGTGAATGCAAATAAGTGCACATAATTTTTCAAGATGTTGAGGTGACTGTATATAATTAGATTTAGTTAGGTTCTGTTTGAAAGCCTATGGCGAGTCATAATCCAATAGGAGGCAAAGCTAAATTGTAATTCTTTTATAATGGGAATCGGATGTTTTTTTCCCTGAAATACAGTAAGTGCCACGCAAATTCAGAGCATATTTTCCTTGAGAAGTTTAATTTGCTGTTTTGTAAGGTGGTCAGACAATTGGAAAATATTTCCATTGCTGTTGTGTATAATATCTGAAGGTATGTTGATGCATTTTCAGTCTACAGGCATTCTATTGATATTTGGTCATTATCTCATCAAAGAGCTTCTACCAGTTTTCAATTTTATATGCCCCACTGTATTGGAGATTTTTTTTCATTCAATTTTCACAGCAGCTGTGTAAATTAGGTATTCTGGAAATGGCAAATTGGAAATGAAAGAACTTGCTTTGGCAAAAATTGGTATGGCCAACCAAATTAGATTCCCAGTTTTTACAAGGTGTGTGTGTGGGGGGGGGGCGTATTTTGGAGCATTTTTTTGTTTTTTTTGGAAGAATTTTTAAATACACAGATGTAGGGAGAATAGTATAATGAAAACCCTCACCTAGTTTAAGTTCTCTTTTGTATGGCCAGTCTACATCTCCATTATTTGGAAGCAGTTAGACCTATTTCATCTGTAAATACATGTTACCCATAAAGGACTCTTCCAAGCTACTGTTTAAATAAGGCATTAGTGACTTTATTGTCTGGAATATAAGGTCTCTTGGATGTGTTTATTAATGAGTTCATTGTCAAGAGAGATTCTTATGTAAACTCATTTTATGGGGAGGGCACATTTCTTATGAGGTACCTAAGTGAAATATCAGTGATGATTTGCCCTAGCTGGTTTGATTCAATGGATAGAGCATCAGCCTGCAGACTGAAGGGTCCCAGGTTCAATTCTGGTCCAGGTCATTTGCCCAGGTTGCTAGCTTGATCTCCAGTAGGAGGAATGCAGGAGGCAGCCAATTGATGCTTCTCATCATTGATGTTTCTCTCTCTCTCTCTCTCTCTCTCTCTCTCTCTCTCTCTCTCTCTCTCTCTTCCTCTCCCTTCCTCTCTAAAATCAATAAAAATATATATTTTAAAAATAATTCTAGGGAGAGAATCGTCAGATTTAATATTATTAGTAAGCACATGATCAGGTTTTGATTACAGATGAGAAAAGGAAATTTTAGGATTGACTTGTTAGTAGATTGGAAAACTGTTCTTTAAATGTTTGCTAATTCCTTTAAGATTGAAAATTAGCATTACTAGTTAATAGAAGATCGGAGTTGCCATTCAGGCTAGTTTTTTCTAAATGTATTAAATTAAATAGAAAATAACAAGATATTTAATACTACAGAAAGTGTAAATAAGACACTAATAAGCTCACCACATAGGAAACCACTGTTAACACTTCAGTGTATGTGTACTTTAGCACATGAGGAAACCGTTTTAAATCTTTCAGGTGTTAGACATAAAAACCTGGGAGCCAAAAATATTTTTTGTCCATGGGATTAACAAGTACAAATTGGCAGTCACAAAATAGTCATGGGGATGTAAAGTAGAGCATAGTGAATATAGTCAATCCTATATAATAAAAGGGTAATATGCAAATTGAATGAACGGTGAAAAGACTGGTCAGTGTGACAGCACACTGACCACCAGGGGCCAGACGCTCAACAATGCAGGAGCTGCCTCCTGGTGGTCAGTGCACTCCCACAAGGGGAGTGCCACTCATCCAGAAGTCCTGCCCAAGGCTGGTGAGCGCAGCAGTGGTGGTGGGAGCCTCTCCTGTCTCTGTGGCTGTGCTAAGGATGTCCGACTGACTGTGCACTGGGCCTCTAGTCTATATATTTAAAAGGCTAAGCAACCAGTCCGTGGGTATGACACACACTGACCACCAGGGAGCAGATGCTCAAACGCAGGAGCTGCTGTGACTTGGCAGCGGTGGTTCAAGAGTGATGAACTTGGAACCAGAGAAGAAGAAATCCAATTTCGGGGTGGGTCACCCGAGAACCACCCTCGCAATCCAGGACCCCTCAGGGAATGTAGGAGAGCCTGTTTCTGCCTGATTCCTGCAGGCCAGGCCAAGGTACCTCCACCTGTTGGTGGGACCCTGCTCACTCACAGACGACCTTCGAGTCACTGCTGATGACCTTCAAGCTGCGGTGCCCAGGGCATGTCAGGCCCATCTCACCCTACTGGCCACATTATAATTAATTTTCTTTCCATGTGCACTGATTCATGCACCAGGGCACTAGTATTGTAATACTGTAGGCTGCTAGGTGGGTACTAGACTTAATGGGAGATCACTTCTTAAGTTGTATAAATGTCTAATTACTGTGCAGCATACCTGGAACTAAAGTAATATTGAATGTGAATTATAGTTGAAAATTAAAATTTTCACCAGCCAGGTGTTCCACTTATTTATGCATTCATTGGTTGATTCCTGTACGTACCCTGACTAGGGATCAAACCCATTGGTCAGCAAACTCATTAGTCAACAGAGCCAAATATCAACAGTACAACGATTTCTTTTGGGAGCCAAATTTTTTAAACTTAAACTATATAGGTAGATAAATTGTTATTAACTTAATTAGGGTACTCCTAAGCTAGCCTTTGCTAAGAACTCAAGGGGCCAAAGAGCCACATGTGGCTCACGAGTCACAGTTTGCCGACCAGTGTTCTAACCAATTAAGCAACCAGGTCAGGGTTCCTCGTTTTTTAAGGATTATAATAGTCTAACTTATTTTGTTTTTAAAGCTCTTGAGATTTAGCTGCATGATTATAGGCTCAAACCTTAATGCCTTTGTTATTTCATTATAAATGATTTAAACTCAATGTCTCCAGTAGAGGTTATAATTTTTTAAAACATATTGTATTGATTTCCAGAGAGGAAGGGAGAGAAACATCAACGATGACAGAGAATCATTGATTGACTGCCTCCTGCACACCCCCTACTGGGGATCTAGCCCACAACCAGGGCATGTGCCCTTGACTGTAATCAAACCTGTGATCCTTCTGTTCGGGCCAATGCTCTATCCACTAAGCCAAACTAGCTAAGGCAAAGATATAATTGCTATACAATAATATGTTATAGGCAAAATTTGCTAAAGTGATTAATATTATGTTTTGTTTTATTGTTTTATATATATTTAACTCATTTGTTTCTTTATAGGTTTCTTTGCCTCCAGAAAGAACAAATTAACACCTTGCATCCTGGAAGTTCATTTAAGAGACTGAAATTAGGGACTTCTTTCAAATTTGGACATGGCTAATCGAGGAGCAACAAGACCCAACGGGCCAAATACTGGAAATAAAATATGCCAGTTCAAACTAGTACTTCTGGGCGAGTCTGCTGTTGGCAAATCAAGCCTAGTGCTTCGTTTTGTGAAAGGCCAATTTCATGAGTTTCAAGAGAGTACCATTGGGGGTAAGATGTTCTTTTTTCCCTTCATTTAATTGACTCACATTAGCAAAATGATTTTGCAATTGTGTGATGATGAATTTCTAAATAGGTAACATAGTGAAGAAAAGAGCTGTTCAGTATACCTCAAGCTGTAAAATTTACCTTGATTCTTGTTAAGATAATTTTACATTTTGATTTTTCTGGTTATCCTTAAGGTGGTTGTATGGGAACTAAAATACAGATGTCAACAAGAGTAGAATTAATGTTCTACGAGTAGAATTAACAAGATTTTATCTGGTACCTATTTCTTGATAATTATAAGCTTCTTCAGATTAATAGAAAAGTGTGCTGAATTATATTGGCTTTAGAATGGTAGAAGAATCTTAAACTTCTAAATCTAAATATTTGTAAATTACACTAATTTGTAAGAATAAATTAAATTTTATTAAACTTGTTCAAGAATGCTCCTAGGGTGACAGAAGAGAAAAAGTGAGTTATTAATGGAGAGGGACATGAAGAGGGGGAAGTAGTAGAAAAGGCACTTGGTAGGGCCAAGATGAGAGGAAGGTAATGTGTAGGATAAAGAGGAGACAACTAACAGTTCAGTTTTGTGGTTAGAAGAAAGAATATTAAATAATTTAATTTTATCAAAGAAATCATAACTATATAGTAGTGGCACAGAACAGCCTTTTGGGAATCTTAACTTGATCTGTCACAGGAAGCTTTGGATTAGATAATGTCAGAGGAACCACAACAGCTTTAAGATTCACAATATTTTGCAAGGCTAAATGACCAGCCAGTAGGTATGACACACAATATTTTAAAAGGTATGCAATTAAACAGTACTATATTTTTTCAGGTACATATGAATTTATTTTAACCTTATACATTTAAAAAGCCAAATTTTTGAAATATGTAAGGTATATACTTGCTGTCATGCCTTACATATTAGACTCCATCTTTCAAGAAGCATTATTTTATGCTGTGCATTTAGTATATATTCTCGAGTAAGTACGCTTAAAAATATTATTCATAGTCTCAGACCCTTCCAATAAGATAAGTTCTAGAATTCAACTACCTCTTGGATTTTTCCCTACATACAGAAATACACTAGATAAGTGGTATTCCCACTTCAATAGACTCAGCAGTATAATAGTATTTGTCAACCTCTTACATTTATATAATCACATAGTGATATGTTGTTTTAGTGTTTTATGTTTTTGTAATGGATGAGCATCAGAAATGTAGTACAGCCCTGACTAGAGTGGCTCATTTGGTTGGGCATCTTTCTGTGCACCAAAAAGGTTGCCAATTCATTTCCCAGTCAGGGCACATGCCCGGATCCCCAGTGGAGGACATACAGGAGGTAGCTGACATCCAGGAGGTACTCATTCACATCGATGTTTCTCTCTCTCACCTTCTCCCTTACTCACTCTCTAAAAACACCAATAAAAACTTCTTTAAAAAAAGAAAAACTAGTCCATATCATGGAGCTTTTACTTTGAATCAAAAAATTCTGTCATTTTTAGAATATTTAATGAGCAATATATTATTGCTCTCTCCCTCTCCCTCTCTGAAATCAATATTTTTTTTTTTTTTTTTAAGAAAGTAAGTGGGGACTTTGTAGCCACCTGGTTTGATTTTAAATTCTAGCTCTAGTACATACCAGCGATCTTAGGCAAGTCATACCCAGCTTTATTTTTCCCTATATGAAATGGAAATAGTAGTACTTAACTTGAAAGACCTTTCTGCAAGGCTTAACAAAAGTATATGTGTGTGTGTGTATGTGTATATGTGTGTATATATATGTATATATGTATAGATGTATATGTATACACACACACTAGAGGCCTGTTGCACGATATTCATGCAAGAATAGGCCCCTGGCTTTACTCCCAGCCGCCCAGGACCCAGCAAGTCCCCTCTCCTGGGCCGCCCAGAGCCAGCAAATCCCCACTTCTGTCTGGAGCATCACTCCAGTAGCTCCCTTCACTGCCCCCCTTCCCCTCATAGCAGGCTTCACACTGCTCCAGCCTATATATGCAAATTAACCTCCATCTTGTTGGGTTAATTTGTATACTCACTCTGATTGGCTGTGGGCATAACAAAGGTAAGGTCAATTAGCATTTTCTCTTTTATTAGTGTAGATATATTTGTTGGCACAATGCCTAAGCACAGAGAAAAATGCTTATTAAATGTTAGCTATTACCACTGCCATCACATGTCTTTTTGCTGAGTCCTTTTTTGATAAATCCTCACAGAATAATATGTCCATTGATTTTAGAGAAAGGAAGGGAGTGTGTGTGTGTGTGTGTGTGTGTGTGTGTGTGTGTAAGAGAAGGGGGGGGGGGTGGGAGGGACAGAGAAACATTGATATGAAACAGAAAATCGGTTGGCTGCCTTCTGTATGTTCCCTGACCAGGGATCTAACCCACAACCTAGGTATGTGCCCTGACCAGAAATTGAACCTACAACCTTTCGGTATGTGAGACTACACTCCAGCCAACTGAGCCACACCAGCCAGGCCCTTGCTGAGTCATTTTCATCACTAATGATATTTCGTTATTTTGTCATGACATGCCATTATTTTGGAATTATGACTCTTCTACTTGGTACATAGCATTTGATAATGCTTAAGAATTTTATGCTCAGATTTTCCTTTCTTAGAATGTAAAGCTTCTCATTAAAAATTACAGAAACAAATAAGATTTAAAAAACTAGAAGCAATTATGTCCTAAAGTTGAGTTTTCCTAATAATGACATCTTTGCAGATTCATTCAAGTACATGAGGATATACAACTAAGTATGGAAAAATCTTAATTTTCTCTCTCTTAATAAGTCTTCACAATAGTGGTTAGTCATGTATGTTACATTAAATGTATGCCACCCACATCAACTAAGTTATTTGTGGAAGTTTTCTCAGAGGGAGAAATTATATTTAAATAGAATACTACATGTATGCAGATATTAAAGTTCCTTTTTAAACAGAAATAAAAGCCAGCCAGAAAATTTAAATCTGAAAAACTCATGTTTTTCCTGAAGTAGTAAACTTTCTACAGTTGCCATTCAGAAAGACTTGTTTGTATAATTGTAATCTGGGCATTTATTTATTTGCTTTTATCTTTTTGCATCTGTACATTACTTACAATTACAAGCACTTTTGAGAAAAGACACAAGACCTAGAGACAGACTACCAGTATATGTTTTTTGGTTGGTGAGAAAAATGGTTTTTAAAATATTCATTATTCTTTCTGACATAGCAAGAGTTAGAATTTGTGTAATTTAATCTTTGGCTTCTGGTGAAAGAATATTATCTTTATGCATAATACTAGAGGCCCAGTGAATGAATTCATGCGAAGGTTGGGTCCACTATCTTGCCCTGATAGGGGCTAATCGGGGGCAGGGCTGACAGGGAGGGGAGGGGCTGCAGGAGGTTGCTTGGGGGAGGGGGTGTCAGGGCCCTGATTGGGCCAGTTGGCCTCCACAGTGTGCACCATAACAACCGGTCCTTCTGGTCACTTGGCTTTTATAGATACAGATTAATTTCCTTTAAGAAAGTACTTATTCAGTATTTGAGATAAATTGTATTACAAAGTCGTAAAGGTTTATACTCCTTCAGACCTAAAGTTATCTTTTGATAACATTAACATCAATTATTCTCCAGTATTCTAGACTAAAATATTATTATATGTGGCTACTTAAACATTGCTATGATTTAGGAGACACATCGTCTTAAATTTTTTGTTTGCTCTTATCCTGGTTGGTTCTTATCCTGGCACCCTTTTATCAACACTTTTATAAGCCCTGCATACACATTTTTAAACTGAGCAGATTGAGCTAATAAATAAGAATTCTTCTAGAGCCAACTTGTAAAATGTGTACTCTCGTCCATATTATATAATACAATAACTTTCTTTTAAAGTGGGTATTCTCCACCACATTCAACAATACAGTCAATACAAGTTAACCTTTTTTTCCTCTTAAAAATTATTTCACATATTGGGATCATAAACAGAGTTTTTACTGTCTCACTTAATTCATTGATGCCCTCTGGTGGTGCTGAAGTGTTTAAAGCTGTTTGGTAAAAGGATGCTGTCACAATTCTACCTATAGTAAACTACCTCTATTTTTATGTTGTTCAATGATCTCTTTTGATTCACTAATTTGCTACAATATTTTCTCCTATGTACTGGGGGTTGAGTGGGCTTTGTATGTGGTTTTCAGATCTCTCCTGGATTGTAGACAGTCTGGGGCTAAAATCACATCAACATATCTGGCAGCTAATGCTGGAGTTTATTGGGACCTCAGCTGGAGCTGACAGCCAGAACACTTACCGGTGGTCTCACCCACCTGGCTTGGGTTTCCTCACAGTATGATGGCTGAGTTCAAGAATGAGTGTCCCAAAAGTACCAGGTAAAAGCTGGGTAGCTTTTTGTGGCCTAGCCCCAAAAGTCACATAGATAGTATCAGGCATGTTCTAGTCACAAGCTTCAACAGATTCAAGAGAGGAGTTTTCAGTGTTGTGTTATGAGAAGAATGTACTGTGGGAAATCTTACTGCAACCATGTTGGAAAATACATTCTGCCAAGTTTCCATGTCATTTTATGAAAAGCATCCTCATTTTCCTTGGCTGTGACAGTATTCAATTGCATAGATATACTTAATCAATTCTCTTTGTTTGGATTTGCACATTTTTTAATATTTTTGGCTCTTGTCAGTGCTGCAGTGAATAACTTAATTCATAGTCATTTCTCACATATTTCAAGTATTTCTGTAGTATAAACTTACAGAAGTTGACTATGTCAAAGGTTATATACATTGGTAATTCTGATAAAATTTTACACTATTTTTTAACCATACCCTTATTGTTGGGTAGTTAATGTTTATATTTTTTTGTTTGCTCTTTTAGCTAATCATGTAATAGTGGATATATTCGCAGAATTCCTCCTCCCCCCGCTCTGGACTTATTTCTGTAAGATCTACTTCTAGATTTGGTTACTGGACCAGAAATAATTTTATTTAAATATTGTAGGATCAAAGGGATTTCAGTCTTTTCATCTCTTTTTTCTCCTGTAGAGGTACTCTTACTTTTGGGGGGCGTTGCTTGGCATAGGTAATTTTGTTCTGGGACTAGTTTCCTATAACTGTTATAACTCTTAAGATTAGAGTCTTCCCCTGTCTCTTCTCCCTTCTTTAACGTGCTCCTTTTCATTCTTGGGTTGTAAAATTTTCAGATGCATATTAGGACTTTTAAGCTCACTTCGTGACTGTTTGTATTGTTAAACATGAGTTGCTTTCAAGGACGATAATGTTTTAAAAGCCTGGGAAATGCCCTTGAGATCTGGAAAGCATTAAATGCTAGGTTCTTAAACCAGAAAGAAAAAGGGTATCACCAAAGAGAAGGGGAAAAGAAGCTTCTTTTGCAAAATAGCCTGTGCACTATCCTTGCACATTATCTTTGATTTTCTATAGTTTGAGAATGATAGGCTTAAGTGTAGATATTTTAGCGTTGATCTTCCTTGCCATTCTCTGAGTTTCCTGGATCTATAGCTCTTCCTTGGATATTCTGTTCTGAGGTTTTTGTTGTAGTTTCGGTCTTTGTGCTCTTTATTTTCAGTTTTAGAGGTTTCTATTAATATGTCCTCAAAGCCTAAGATTTTTCCCTTAGCTATGTCCAGTCTTCGAATAAGTCCCCCAAAGACATTTGTTTTGTCTCTGGTATTTCTTTTGGTTCTTTCTTAGGAATTCTCTCTCTCCGCTGACATTGCCCATCTATTCTGATATGCTGTTTTTTTGTGTGTGTGTGTTTTTAACAAGTCAGTGCTTTTATTTATTTATTTTTAATCCTCACCCAAGAATATTTTTCCATTGATTTCTTAGAGGGAAAGAGAAATATCAGTGTGAGAGAAACACACCTATTGGTTGCGCTCTGACCAGGGCCCAGGCTGGGAGGATCCTGTAATCAAGGTATAAGCCCTTGACCAGAATTAAATCCTGGATCCTTCAGTCCACAGGCCGACACTCTATCCACTGAGCCAAACCAGCTAGGGCCATACTATCTTTAGCTATTAGAGGTGTTATTACATAGACCCTACTTGTTTTAAATTCCCATCTGATCATTGCAACACCTGCTATGTCTGGTTCTGAAGCTTGCCTTCTTTTCAAACCTTTTTGTGGTTTTGTTTTGTTTTGTTTTGTGTTTTTTTGTGTTTGTTTTTTGCCTTTTAGTGTGCCTTGTAACTTTTCTTGCTAGCTGGATATAATATAATGGGTAGAAACAACTGCTTTAAATATGTCTTTAGTTTTGTGGGGGAAGGAAATACTCTGTAGTCCTGTGATTAGTCTGTCTTGCATTGAGCCTATGTGTCAGGACAGTGAGCTTCAGTTTGTCAGGTGTTGTTTTTTCCCCTCCCCCCTTAGATGTGACAGGATGGCTGAAGTGATCTGGTGTTAGATTTTTCCTTTTCCCACCTGGGAGGCTAGAGCTGGCTGGAGTTGGGTATTACTTTTCCGGGTCCTTTAGACACTGATAACATTCCCGAAGATTACACTTAGATTAACCTGTTGCTCTGGGGGCAGGCCTTGTAAGAACAGACAGAGCATCTGGCTAATTTCAAAATGGGTCCTTTTCCCTCACCCTACCAGGAATACAAGAGGATTTTTCTATGATATTTTCTGTGAGAACCTGATCAAGTTCCTATAGGTAAAATTAAAAAATGTGCAGTAGTAGCACCTGTTAAACTGGGTTTCCCTGGAGTTTTTAACTCAAGCTTGTTTGCATCTTAACTCCAGCAATTTGTCAATTACAGTTCATGTTTTCCTACCTGAGCACTGGTTTCCCTGGGTTTCTGCTCTGAGGTATGATTTTCTATATCTGCCTGTCTCTCTCTCTGGTTTTGAGGGTAGCAGATTGCCTGTGACTTCACTTCGCTTAAAAATCTAAGAAGAGTTGTTTGTCAGTTTGTTCTGCTTCTTTTCAGGGTGAAGTGGTGACTTTCAAGATCCTTACACCTGGAACTAGAAACCAGAGTCATGTTTTCCTTGCATATTATAGAAATTTAATATTATTCAAGCTTCTTAATAAAGTATTTTTTGTCTGTAGATAAAATGTCTTTCATAGACATAATTGGTAAAGCTAAGTTAATTTTTCCTCTTGATATTTGGAGAGAGCTGATACTAGTTAATAACTTGTAAGTAACCTCTCCCCTTTCTCCCATGTCTTTGCCTTTTCTCGTTGTAATGTGTACCTTCATTCTGCTTCTCTGTTCTGTATTTGTTACATCCTTGTTAAATAAATCCAATCTGGTGAGTAAAGACTTAAGGATTGTGCCTTTGGTGAGTTAAACACAAACTCTTAGCCTTGAAAGTTCAAATATTGGTATTAGTTCATTCTAGGGTGATCAGGCTTGGCCCACTAACTTAATACCAACCAAATGCAAACTCCTAAGACTCATTTTGTTTTCCACTTGATATTGAGGTTGTGTTTATTAAAGCGAGGGATACTGCAGCAAGGAAGGACTTAGGAGAGAGAAGCAGCAACAAGAGATAGCTAAGGCAGGGTTGCTTTGGCTCACTGTGAAGTTAGAGAAAGGGGGGGCGTTGGAGACAGGTTTAGGGGTTAGCCTGGGATCAGATGCTGCTGCTGCTGCCGCCGCCGCTGCCTTTTGCTCCCCTGGTTGCAAGTCTGTGGAGCCCCTTAGAATTTAGGAGATGGGCCTGGGAGGGAAAAAGAGGAGGTGGAAGGGTGAGGCATGGGTGTGCTACTGGGAGAGGGAGTGCACCCTAAGACTAATTTTAAAACAATGTACATTAATATACTATCAGAAATACTGTCATGCCAATGTCCAGCTGGTGTCATGTAACTAAGTTATGTCTTGATAAGTGAATTCCCTTAGGAGAGTTAGTGTCCTTTTAGAATAATGGTCAAGCTTTGATAGTAATCCCTCCCTCCCTCCCTCCCTCCCTCCCTCCCTCTCTCTCTCTCTCTCTCTCTCTCTCTCTCTCTCTCTGGTGGGATTCTCAGTTTCTTGGGAGTGTCGTCCAGTACACCAGAAGGTTGTGAGTTCCATTTCTGGTCAGGGCACATACCTAGGTTGTGGCTTGGATCCCTGGTCAGGCACATAATGGTAGGCAACCCAATTTTTCTCTCACATCTGATGTTTCCATCTCTTTCTCCCGCTCCCTCCATCCCTAGTTCTAAAATCAATAAAATTAATCCTCGGGTTAAGAATTTTATTTATTTATTTTGTGTGTGTCCGCACATTTGTGTCATTTTTAAATTTTTTAAAAATCTTTATTGTTGAAAGTATTGCATAGGTCCCTCCTTTTCCCCATTAACCTCTCCCCCGAGTGCTCATGTGTGCGGGCCTCTTCCCCGTCCCCGCCAGCCTACCTCCACCCCAGGCCCTTACTCTGGGTCCATGGGTTATGCATATATGCATATAAGGTCTTTGGTTGATTATCTCCCACCGACCCTACCCCACTTTGCCTCCAAAATTCCACTCTGTTCCATGCTTCCATGCCTCTGGATCTGAGGATTTTTTTTTTTTTAAATATATTTTATTGATTTTTTTACAGAGAGGAAGGGAGAGAGATAGAGAGCTAGAAACGTCGATGAGAGAGAAACATTGACCAGCTGCCTCTTGCACACCCCCTACCGGGGATATGCCCGCAACCGCAACCAATGTACATGCCTTTTGACCGGAATCGAACCTGGGACCTTTCAGTCCAAAGACCGACGCTCTACCACTGAGCCAAACCGGTTTCGGCTTCGGATTTTTTTTTTTAACTACATGAATTTTAACAATGTTGGAAAAATGATTCTTAATCTTCACCTGATTTTGCTTGACTTAATGCAAACTCTTTCCCATGTATGTAATAATTCTTAATATTGCAATTTATTTGGCAACAATTACCTTTACATGTTGCTGAATGATGCATAATATAAAATTTACATTTTTAATCATTTTTAAGTTTACAGTTCTGAGGTATTACATACTTTCACGTTGTGCAACCATCACTACTGTCCGTCTTCAGAACTTTTTCATCTTCCCCAACTGAAACTACCCAAACAATAACTCCCCATTTTTTCCTCCTGTCTCTGTCTGTGGCAAATACCATACTATTTTTATACCATACCATAAATTTTTTTTTTTTTTTTTTTTAAGAATCTATACCTCTTTTCATAGCAGTTGCACCATTTAACATTCCTATCATAAATGCACTAGGGTTTAATTTCTTCATATCCTTGCCAATTCTTGTTTTCTGTTGTTGATAATGATTGTCCTGATGGGTGTGAAGTGGCGTTGATTGTCATGTTCCTAGTGATTAGTGTTATTGTGCATCTTTCAATATGCTTTTGCCATTTGTATTTCTACTTTAGAGAAATGTCTACAAAGTGCTTTGCCCATTTTTTAAAATTTTATTTGGGTTTTTGATGTTGCTGAGTTGGAGGAGTTCTTTTTATATTATATCAATACCTTATGAGATGATCATTGATTTTTTTTATTGATTTTTTACAAAATATATTTATTGATTTTAGAGAAGGGAAAAAGAGAGAGACAGAGACATCAGTGATGAGAGAGAAGCATTGATTGGCTACCTCCTGCACACCCCACACTGGGAATCAAACCGTGACCTGGTTCATAGGTCGATGCTTAATCCCTGAGCCATGCCATCTAGGCAAGAGGATCATTGAATTTTAAGAATAAATCCTATATGAAAGATATTTATATTTATAGATCATCTCATAAGATGGGTTTACTTTTGGTGATACTGCTATTTTTTATATATTACATACTAATTTTTTACCTTGTTGCCAGACTTTTGCAGTATTTTCTATTTGGATTTAGTCACATGTGTATGCTTTCTGTCTGCCCTAATCTATTTGTATCCCCTTCTTTTCCTCACATTAATTCAGTGTAACTCTTCCCTGAAAATGTGGTTGGTCATTGCTACCATAATCTACTGAGTACTTCCCCCATATATACTAGGTATATCAGTTAATAATGTGGATTTTGTAATCAAAGAAAACGTGATAATTTCAAGAGAAACATAAAAAGTGCTTTATTCAAAGTAATATCCATTGCTAGCTAAACATTTACCCCATCTTTCAGGTAATTTGTGAATACCGTCCCAATAGAACTTTTCTTGTTTTGAGGCAAACCATTCAGAGACCCAATTTTCCACTTTGTATGTTTTGAAGTGCTGCTCAGAAAGTGCATGTGCCATCATTTGGAACAAGTGGTAATTTGAAGGAGCAAGGTCTGGTGAATATGGCGGGAGGGTTAATACTTCCCAGGCAAGATTTTCTGCCGAAACCGGTTTGGCTCAGTGGATAGAGCGTTGGCCTGCGGACTCAAGGGTTTGATTCTGGTGAATGGCATGTACCTTGGTTGCGGGCACATCCCCAGTAGGGGGTGTGCAAGAGGCAGCTGATCGGTGATTCTTTCTCATCGATGTTTCTAACTCTCTATCCCTCTCTCTTCCTCTCTGTAAAAAATCAATAAAATATATTTTTTTAAAAAAATACTTCCCAGACAAGATTTTTTAACGTATTTTTAACTGGTTTTGAAGTGTGTTGTGTGATGGTGTATCATCATGAAGTAAAATTACTTTGCCCTGTCTTCTGGCACATTCTGATCATTTCATGATCAAAGCATTGTTCAAATTGATTATTTTGTAGGTAGCGATCAGTATGAACAGTTTCACCTGGTTTTAGGAACTCATAATACACCACACCTTCCTGATCCCACCAAACGCAGAGCATTGTCTTTCTGAAGCGATTTGGCCTTGCAGTGAATGTTGATGGTTAACCTGGATCAACCCATGATTTTGTGCATTTGGGACTTCAAAATAAATCCACTTTTCATCACCAGTCACAATTCGATGCAAAAAGGACTTTCTTGCCGTTGAAGCAACATTTTACTGATGACTTTTCGGTTTTCCATTTGTCTTTAGTTCAGTTTATGTGGCACCCATTTTCCTTCCTTTAAAATCTTTCCCATTGCTTGTAACTGATCAGAAATTGTTTCCTTAGCAACATTTAATCTTTCTGCAAGCTGTTTTTGAGTTTGACATGCATCTTTACCCAATAATGCTTGTAATTCTTGATCTTCAAACTATTTCGGTTGACCTGGATATTCTGTCTTTCACATCGAAATCATCACATTTAAAGCAGTGTTCACAAGTGTCTTGAGATGGAGCATGTTCACCATAAGCTTCCCGAAGTATTCAGCAGCTCTTTTTTTTTTTTTTTTGCATGAATATTGACATTTTTAATTGTAAATATCTATGATGTTAACACCTTCCGAAAATTTGACATATGAAGTTTTGAAGCTTGTTTATACAACAAAATAGCATACACATCAAATTGTATATTCATCAACATGTGTAACTCAGTCTATTGAAAAAAATCCGCACATACAATTTTAAAGGGCAATAAAAGTGGCCTTAGTTTTTATTTTTCCTGTTGTCAGCTAGACCATTTATCTACTTTCTGTGTGCAATTTTTTAAATATGTGTTTTTATTGATTTCAGAAAGAAATGGAGAGGGTGAGATAGAAACATTAATGATGAGAGAGAATTACTGATCCGCTGTCTCCTGCAGTGCAGGGCAGCAAGTGCCCTGACCAGGAATCGAACCAGCAACTTTTGTTGCATAGAACAAACATCCGACTAACCTGAGCCACACCAGCCAGGGTGGTACTTGGTTCTTGATACTGCTCAGTCAATTCCTGCTATTTTTCTTTTTTCTTTTTTTTTAAATAAATTTATTGATTTTTTACAGAGAGGAAGGGAGAGAGATAGAGAGCTAGAAACGTCAGTGAGAGAGAAACATCGACCAGCTGCCTCTTGCACACCCCCTACCGAGGATGTGCCCGCAACCAACGTACATGCCCCTGACTGGAATCGAACCTGGGACCTTTCAGTCCGCAGGCTGATGCTCTACCACTGAGCCAAACCGGTTTCGGCCCTGCTATTTTTCTTGATTGGATATTCATCGTGAAGTTTGATCCAGATCCATTGAACTCTTATTGAGTTATTTGGGTCTCAAAACCTTTGCTTTCTCTACACATCACAAGCTCTTGATCTTCTGAGATCCTTCCCCTGTGCACAAGGTCCTTCCCCTCTGTATAGCAATTTATATTTTTAATTTTTAGCTTTATAGGTTTTCAAATCCACCACTTCTGATAGTTTTACATAGGGAGAACATTCAGTCATGATTCCACTATGGTGACACTGCTATTATTTTAGTTTTCTCCTCTTTGCTTTTCTATTAGTGTTTTTATATAGATACTAGTAGCCGGTGCACGAAATTCGTGCATGTTAAAAGGGAATTAGTTAGAGGAAATATTTTAATATTGCTATTTGCCCTTTCTCTATAATAGAAGTGTCAGAGATTAAAGAAAATTAGTGAAATGTATATGAAAATAATGTATAAATTTATTAATAAATAATAATAACAGCGTCAGATCCCCAGCTAGCGCTGGGTGGGGAACACAGCCTCACGTCCCCTGGCCTCACCGCACATGCAGCCACCTGCTGATCAGTTGTTACTACGTAAGAGCTTCACGACCATTTGTATATTAGCTCTTTAATATATAGGATACCTTATCCTTACTAGGAACTTGCATATTTTACTTTATGGCAATTAAATTGGTCACTTTATAACTATATTTTTATGTAATCGCTACTTAATACTTGCCAAGTCATTGGTGTCTTTTCTCTTATACATTTAGGTAGTTTACAACTTTTTTAACATAAAGGTTTATTCTACTACTCTCCTGCCCCTGCCCACTATATCATATTTTGGAAATTCCATGATATAGTAGTAGGTTAACAAGTACCAACATTTTCATGGCTTTGCCTGGTTTAAATATATATATATATATATATATTTTTTTTTATTTCCCCCCCCCCCAAGCATTTATACAGCTTCACTAGCAAGTGGGCGTTTTTGCCACCCTTTCCTCACTTCCTCCCCCCTTTTTTAAGTTAGGAGATAAATTTACTATTTTTGCTGTAAAGATTATTTTGATACTTTTTTCTATGTACCTTTTGTAAAATATTTTTTGCACATTTGTCCTTGATGCTTTTGTAATTTTTTGTAAGATGTATGAGATTCCCTCATATTAAAAATTAATTTGTTAACATAGTAGAATCTTTCTTAAAGATATCCTATGATACATAATTTTGCAAGCCTAGTCTCAAAATCTTATGTAATTAAACTTGATAGTCATAGGGTTTTGTTTTGTTTTTGTCAGTTCTAATAAATTTAGTCTGTCAAATCTGATAATTAGTTAAGGGTTGGGGTGGTATTGGTTCCTCAGTCTGTTCTGTTTAATTCATGTAGAATCATTTTAATTTAAACTTTTTTTTCTGAGTTGTTGGCCTTAGGGTATGCTATTGATTTGGGTAGTCTTTCCCCTGCCTACTGTTTTGCAGTGTCTACTCCTTGCTTACTATTTATTAAGGTCTTAGTTGATAGGCCTTTGGTATTTGCAGATTTAACATTTATAGTTTCATAGTTTCAGGTATTCTCAGCTGACTCAAAGGTCTATGATTCAGTAATTTGTAGTTTTACTGAGACTGAGCTGTGGCTTGCTGCCTGGCTTGCAAATAGGAACTGATCATGTAGCTCAAAAAGGGAGCCTATTGGACAGGCCAGCATCCACATCTCAATGCAGCTTTGTTTTTCTCTACTTGTCGTCGCGTACACAGTAACTCTCGAAGTGATAAAAGCTGTTTCTTTGTGAAATGTGGGCCCGAAAAGAAAACCAACTGCTAGTGCTGGTGATGGAAGTGAAGAGAAAATGAAGAGGTCTAAGAAAGTGATGGTTCTTAGCCAGAAAATAGACGTTTTGGATATATTAAAGTGGTTTTGCAGATTCAGGTAAGTTTGTGGTTAATGTTGCTACAGTATTGATGTAGTTATATTTTGAGTGCCAGATTTTATTTTTATAACTTTGTAATAGACTAGTAATGTATTTTTATAAGCAGTAAGGTTTGAAGATGTCAGCTATACTTCACTGAATTTTATGGGAAGTTAAATGCTGTAGTTAGTAGTATTTGAAAACTTGAGAACTGTAGGAAATCATTCACGATGGTCTTGAAATATGTAATGTTTATAATAATACTGAGTTATCCTATTCCCATATTTGTTCTTGTGGCGCTACAACACTTTTATTATTTTAATGTGTTTTAGATGTATCCTAAAACTCATTCCCTTGGCCTCTAATATTGATTTTTTTTCTCCTCTCCCAAAATTATGCTTTCATCATACCATGAGCAATAGTATGGTATTATCAAGTTAAAAAAATTTTGATGATATTTTGCTTGAGATTGTTAGTTATATAGTAACATGAATAGAGGCTTTTTGGAATGCCTATTTTCTCATTTGGGAACTGTCTATTCAAATGTTATCTAAAGTAACCCAAAAATAATTCCACATACTTACATGAACTACTTTTAGCAAACATTTTGAACATTTGTATGATTGGGATTTATATTAGATGTTGGATGTCGAGAAGAATAACTAAGAGTAATTTCTCAAGAAACTTCCAATCTAGGGAGGGGAACAAAAATCTTTTTAAACAGATTATAAAAAGGTGTAAAATTGTTATTACACAGCGAAGTCTAGGAGTACAGAAGTAGAAGCCACGTAATGGTGTGGGATGAAGAATGGTTTCCAAGAGGAATCTAGGGAATTGCTTGTTCTTGTTCTTTGTTAATATGATTGGGATCCATTCTTCTTTCAGCATAATACTGAAAACCTGGTTATTGGCACTGCATGGTAAGGTTTGTTCTAGTCAATTTAAAGGACTCATTATTATCCACTTCGGATTTTCATGGCAATCCTGTCTATTCCAAATAATTGTCTCTTCCCAATATTTTACTACTTTTATATGGATATCCCAGATGATCATTGTGATGGTGGACTTCTTCCTTGTTTGGTGTCTAGATTTAGAGGGACTGCCTAAGAGCTTTGCTGATTTCAGACTTAAGGATGGAGTAGACACTTAATTTTAAGGGGGGAAAATCCTATATGTATATTAGGAATGCATGTTGACTTTAATTTCCTGTTTAATGTTTTTAAATAAAGCAACAGTTTTTCTTTTGTAGCCTGGTATAATAGCTTTGTATTTCTGAAAGAACTCTATTTGGTCATGGGTGTGTGTGTGTGTGTGTGTGTGTGTGTGTGTTTTAATGTATTTGTTGGCATTTCCTTACCTGTATTTTGTTTTTGTGCATGCGTTAATAAAAAAAAAAAAAAAAAGATTGGTAACCTTTTATGATATATTTAAGATTATATTTGCTTTAAGGCAACTTTAACTAAAAGTTATTTCCCTGAGTCTAGAGTTGACTTACGAAAGTGTAAGTGAATGTTTTTATTGTCAGTGTACTTTGTGGTCATAAAAGAGGTCTGAATTACAAATTATAACACAGTTTTTCTTCAAGTTTCATCAAACTTTACTTGAGAAAAGGCTTATATTTTGTGATCCATTCCTTTGTTTTTCCCTTTTATTAAAAAAGGAATACTGTTAGAGGCTAACTTTTAAGTGTTTAAAAATATTTCTTGATTCTACAGGAGAGCCATTCATAAACGTTTAAAGAGTGTTTTCTCAGTATTCTTTACTATAAATACAGGATTATAGAAAATGAGTGTTACTATAGTGTTGTAAAAGAGGCTTGATTAATTAGTATATTTAAATATGGCTACACTTGTGAGAATTCGCAGAAATATTCCTTAGAATGTAGCTCAAAATACATTTCCAATTGTAATGTTTGCAAAATTAATATTATAGGTGCTGATATTAAAGCTAGGAACCAATTGACCTAATAAAAATAGCAAGAAAAATAAATACCTAACATGATCTATAATTACAATTACAATTGGCTCAGTCAGCATTTTTATATTAACTAGTGAATCTCTTACAAAGGATTGACACCACCAGATAAACTGCTACAGTTTACAGAAATTGATTATAATTTTCTTGCAAGATAGAACAGTTTTAGGAAATTTTAATAACTTTCTTCCATGCTGTTTTGGGGAGGAGTTGAAGATCACACCTTGAACTGAAAGTAAAAGTGAGGAGCAGCCAGGCTGGCAAGGTTCGATAGTTGAATATCAACCTGTGAACCAGGAGATCACAGTTTGATTCTCACTCAAGGCACATGCTTGGTTTGTGGACTCAGTCCCCAGTCAGGACCGTGCAGGAGGTAGCAGATCAGTAATTCTCTCTCATCATTGATGTTTTTATCTCTCCCTCTCCCTTCTTTTCTGAAATCAATAAAAATATATTTTTTTGAAAAGTGAGGAACTAGCTCTAGCTGGTTTGGCTCAGTTGGATAGAGCATCAGCATGCGGACTGAAGGGTCCCATGTTCAATTCCGGTCAAGGGCACATGCCTGGGTTGCAGGCTTGATCCCCATTAGGGGACATGCAGGAGGCAGCCAATCAGTGATTCTCTCTCATCATTTATTTTTCTATCTCTTTCCCTCTCTCTTCCTCTGAAATCAATAAAGATATATTTTTATTAGAAAAAGAAAAAGTGAAATATTAATAAGATGAATGATAGAGCAGGAGGAATTTAACTACCAAAGTTAATGAAGGTATGGAACTATAGGTGTGGTTATTGTCCAGCATGCTGCTAAAAATGGGTGTGTGTAGATCTTGTTCATAAATATCTTAATGCAGTTAGCTATGGTTAGACATTTACTCTCACATTATTTTAAAGTTAATCCACTTGATTATAACCTACCTTTTATAAATCAGAATTTTTTTTGTAAGTGTTTATTGTGATGCCTTTACTGATGGTAATTCATAGAGCCAAGAGAAGTATAAAGTAATAGATATTTTACTTTATACTATTCTCATGAAGCAATTCAGAGAATAAGTGGTACTTTGCAGATCTGACAGCAACCTCTTAATTTCAAAAACAAAAATCTATACTAATAAAGGGTAATATGTTAATTAGACCAGGAGACCAGACATCTTCCTACCGTCCAACTTCTTTTCAGACAAAGCCACAATGGTGGAGGCCAAAGCAGAGGTGGTTAGGGGCTATCAGGCCAACAGGAGAGGGCACTTTGGGGCCATGAGGCTGGCAGGTGAAGAATTAGGCAGCAATCAAGCTGGTAGGCAGGCAAGTGGTTAGGAGTCTGCAGCCCAGATTGCAAGAGGAATGTCCAACTGCCGGTTTAGGCCCAATTTGGCAGTCGGACATCCCCCGAGGAGTCCCAGGTTGGAGAGGGTGAAAGCCAGGATGAGGGATAATACCCCCCATGCACAAATTTTGTGCACCGGGCCTCTAGTATCATTATAAAATGATACTTTATTGTTAAAATTAAAATCTGAGGGTAGAGATGAAAAGGTGCAAATTTAAAAAAAAATGTTGATGGCAAATAATGAAAGAGCTAGGAGTTAATGTTGAAACTATGTTTAGCAAATTAAGTCTAGGCTGAGCTAATGATTATAAAAATCAAGTTGTCAATGTTTTAAAGGAATAATATAACAAAAATATTAATCTAGTGGAAATGAACTAGGTAAATCCCTAGAGTATGCCATTAATAACAAGGAGAATGGATCCAGGGGGCTATAGTTTGGCAATATAGATGATAGTTATAGCTATGCAGATTTTCCCCTCCCATTTTTCAAGAATATTAATAAATCTATTTCTTGGATTGTTTTTTAGCTTCTTACTGAATTTACTAGAGGCCCGGTGCACAAAATTCGTACACAGCGTGGGGGGTGTCCCTCAGCCCAACCTGCACCTTCTCCAATCTGGGACCCCTCGAGGGATGTCTGACTGCCCAGTTAGGCCAGATCCTACTGGGCAGTCGGACATCCCTCTCATAATCCAGGACTGCTGGCTCCCAACTACTCGCCTGTCTGCCTTCCTGGTTGTCCCTAACTGCATCTGCCTGCCAGCCTGATTGATGCCTAACTGCTCCCCTGCCAGCCTGATTGCCGTTAACTGCTCTCCCCTGCAGGCTTGGGTATCCCACAACTGCCCTTCCCTGCAGGCCTGGTCGCCCCCAACTGCCCTCCTCTGCCAGCCTGGTCACCCCCAACTGCCCTCCCCTGCTGGCCATTTTGTGGTGGCCATCTTGTATCCACATGGGGGCAGCCATCTTGTGTGTTGGAGTGACAGTCAATTTGCATATTACTCTTTTATTATATAGGATTGGGGTAATATTGGTCAACATGTTTTACAGTTTTAAAGATACAATTTGTAAGACACTTTAATAAATGTATTAAGCTTATTTATTACAGTAAACTAAATGTAGAAGAGATTTTCAAACTGATTTTATTTATAAAGTTCTTACATGTAAGCACATATATTCAACTATGAAGCACATATTTTACAAGTATTTAGAGCCACTGTTAATTGGGTACACAATAATATATCAGGTTTTCATGTGTTTTCTATATTATGGAAATTTTAGGGGGAAATGATTAACTTACTGCAGACATTTTGTTTTTTCAGCTGCTTTTCTAACCCAAACTGTGTGTCTTGATGACACAACAGTAAAGTTTGAAATATGGGATACAGCTGGTCAAGAGCGATACCATAGCCTAGCACCAATGTACTACAGAGGAGCACAAGCAGCCATAGTTGTGTATGATATCACAAATGAGGTAAGTAGAAATGCATAATATAATGGAACTAGTTTGAATGTCCATTTCTGATATTCAGAATTTTTATTAGAGAAAAGATCTTTTTAAAATCCTTTTTTTAAATAGGTAAGCATGACATTTCTGCTTAAAGCTTTTGAATTAGAAAAATTGATTTTAAAAAAAAGGATGAAAGTATCTTAAATAGTTCAAGTGGCCTAAGAATTTCTTTCCCAGTGTCACTTTGAACAGTCTTTAAAGCTTTGTCTCACAAAGACCCTCCCTAGCTATTTTTTTATCCTGTGCCTGAAAGTAGCTGGTGGTTTTTTTTGTTTATTTGTTTGTTTGTATCCCCAGGAGTCCTTTGCCAGAGCCAAAAATTGGGTTAAAGAACTTCAGAGGCAAGCCAGTCCTAACATTGTAATAGCTTTATCAGGAAACAAGGCTGACCTTGCAAATAAAAGAGCTGTTGATTTCCAGGTATGTTGCATTTAACTTATATTTGAAGACATATTTGTTGTAAATCATTCTTCTAGATCCATACTTGAATTAAAGTTATAATTTTAAAGCATGCAAATAATAGCAAATAAAATTTATTAAACACTGTGATATACTCTATGTAATACAATGTTTCTCACGATGAACCGGAATTTTTTAATGTCTTTACATAATTGTAATATATATATAGATTCAGATTTTGTTGACCTAAATAATTACTTTGTAATTGTTTGTAAATAATGCAGAAATAAGTAAAAGCTGATTGCATCCTACCCTTCCAAACCTTTTCCTGTCTATTTAATAACTAGTGGCCTGGTGCACAAAATTCGTGCATGGGAGTAGAGGGAGGGTGTCCCTCAGCCCGGCCTGCACCCTCTCCAATTTGGGATCTCACTCACAATCCAGGACTGCTAGCTCCTCAACACTCACCTGGCCTGCCGGCCTGTTCTCCCCCAACTACCCCCTCTACTGGCCTGCTCGCCCCCACCTGCTCTACCTCCTGGCCTGCTCACCCCATACTGCCCCCCCTGCTGTCCTAATCACCCCAAACTGACCCCTACTGATGGCCTGCTTGCCCCCGCCTGGCTTCCCTGCTGGTCTGCTCACCCCTAACTTTCCCCCTTCCCCCACTGACCTGATCATCCCCAATGCCCTCCCTCCCCACTGGCCTGATCACCCACCACTGCCCTCCCCTCTTGGCCTCTGACCACCTCTACCTTGGCTCCACCACCATGGCTTTGTCCAGAAGAATGTCCAGAAGGTCTCCTAGAAGGTCTCACACTCTAATTAGCATATTATCCTTTTATTAGTATAGATAGAGGCCTGGTGCATGGGTTGGGGGGTGGTGGGGGTTGCGGCTGGTTTACCCTGAAGGGTGTCCCAGATCAGGGTGGAAGTTCCCTTGGGGCGTAGGGCAGCCTGGGTGAGGGGTTGATGGCTGTTTGCAGGCTGGCCACACACCCCAGCTGGGACTCTTACTTAATGGGGGTGTGGCCAGCCTGAGTGAGGGGCTGATGGCTGCTTGCAGTCTGGCCACACCCCCAAGTGCAGACCCTCACCCCATGGGGGGCATGGCCAGCCCTTGTAAGGGGCTGAGAGCCCTTTTCAAGCTGGCCATGTCCCTTGGTGACCAAGGCTCCCAGCCACTCCTTGAGTGGAGGCCAGGGTGGGTGGGAAGCTTTGCTTTCTCCATTGCCAGGGTCAACCCAAGCCTCCTGCTCGCTCCAGTTCCATGGCTTCTGCCATCTTTGTTAATTTGCATACTCACGCCCGATTGGCTGGTGGGCATAGTAGAGGGATGGTCAATTTGCATGTTTCTCTTTTAGTAGTGTAGAAATATATATCAACACACATATGCTTACCCAGATATACCCACACACTTGTGGTACACATAACCTACACTCATGTGGTTGTTATTACTGGGGCCTTAAAAAAGGGGGTGGGGACTAAAAAAAATCCAGTTTGTTTGTTATCAGATACAGCTATTTAGGAATGGTCTCTGCTATAAAATAAAGTATAATCTTTTAAAATAAAGCCAATGTCTTTAAGTAGATATTTTAAAACTTCTGTTCTCTTGTTTGTCACCTTCTCTACCAGAGAAGTTTGGTTGTGGTCATTATATGTACATTATCAGCGAAAGGAATTTTTATTTTTCGGTGATGGCTAGATGTGGAGAAAGGGAAGTAATGGTTCTTACATCAGTAGGTGTGAAGCTGAGCATACAGAGTTCATTTGGTTCTGATGACAACCATGTCAGGTATGGTGTCATCTATTACTCTCAGAGTTGCCTCCCCAGGATAGAGTGGCAGATGGAGCATGTAAATCATAGTCAAAAGTGATTCTATCACATTAAGTTCAAAGGAACCTTATTTTTTTGTCAAATGAGAAAGATAATTGGTTGCTCTTCACAATAGCTGTGAGGATCAAAGGCAATAATACATGTAAACTGTAAAGCATGACAAAAATGTAGAATAGTAACAGTTTCCAAAGGAATGGTTCATAATATATTCTAACTTAAAATGTTGCTTGCAGAATTCATTTAGAATTAAATATCAAAGTGCCATTTAGTGGTTGAAGGCAGTATTATACATTTGGTTTCCCTTTGACTTTATTGCAAATAATGAGCATAAGTAAAATTTGCCATTGAGGAGACTCTTTCCCCCTCCCCACATGAGAGTCTACTTGTTCTTCAATAAATTTTCACCTTTGCTATTTAAAAAAAATTTTTTGCCATTGAGATCCAAGAAAATTTTATATTTAGAATAGGATAAAATTTTCCCCCTCTAGAAAATAGATTTAAAGGACTTTATTTTTACTTATGTACTTAATTGTTACATGAGGACACACACATTGATTTTAGAGATGAGGGGATGAGGGGGTAGAGAAACATCTATGTGAGAGAGAAACATCACTCAGTTGCCTTCCTGTAGGTGCACCAACAGGGATCAAACTTGAAGCTTCTGTATGTTCCTTGATTGGAAGCCTTTCAGTGTTTCCAACTGAGCCCCACTGCTCAGGACTGAAAAGCAGATTTAATATGAAACCACATTAATCAGGCTGGGATAGTGCAAGTTAAGGCAAAAAGAAAAATTATACAATGCCCTTATCTTTGTTTTACTTGTACCTGGTAATTATTGGTTGTAGGTAATTAAGTTGGAGTAGTAATAAGGAAGCCTGTTATTTGTGTTCTATAAACAGGAAGCACAGTCCTATGCAGATGACAACAGTTTATTATTCATGGAAACATCAGCTAAAACATCAATGAATGTAAATGAAATATTCATGGCAATAGGTAAGATTAACTTTCTTTCAAACTACAAATATAGGCAAAACAAATTATACTGGAATGTTTTTAGTTTGACTCTTATTTATCTTTTATTTTAAAAATATTCTGATTTTTAAAATATTTTATGCTTTTTATTGGTTTTTAGAGAGAGGGGAAGGGAGTAAAAAAAACAAACATCAAAATATTTATGTGAGAGTGTAACATCTGTCAGCTGCTTCCTGCATGCTCCCTGCCAGAGATCAAGTCTGCAACCTGGGCATGTGCCCTGGCCAGGAATCAAATTGGCACCCTTTTTGGTACACGGGATGATCAATGCCCAACTAACTGAGCCAGGGCTAGTTTGACTCTTCTTTTTTTTTTTTTTTTTTTTTTTTTAATTCTTTGACTTTCTCTTTTCTTCTTTTTTTTAATTCTGTAATTATTTTAGATCCTTTTTACCAAACACAAACATTCCTTACTCTGTTAGTAATATTGTCAAATTTGAGAGGTCAATACCTATCAGGTTGGTTGTAATACTTAAAGTATAGTTTCTTCTGAAACTATAGAAGCCTGAACTTTAAGGTGATAGATTTTCTAAAGATTTCACTGAGGATAAAGTGTGTGTTTTTCTATTAGTTTATACTTTTTATATAAAAGGTAATAAACTTAGAGCCAAATTTTTTAATGCAAATATTGTAATATAGTGTCAAAGCATGAGGCACAGAGAGAAAGAGGAAAAACAAAGCACCATTTATGCTTTACGTGACCTCAATGGTCATTCAATCCTATGCAGCACTCTCACCTTTCCTTTAAGGTACTTTTAATTGATTATGATTGCTAGTCCACTGTTGCTGGAGTAATGAAGTTGGAATAGTAATAAGGAAGTTTCTGTCTGTAACAAAAATAAAAATATTTCTGTTGACTCTAACCTTCCATTAGTTTTAAGGTGCAGATTCTATGGGAAGGGTATATTTAGGTGGCTCTCACAATTTTCTGCCTTCACTCTATTGATGTGCCAACACTCTTCTTGTCCCATAACATCTTTCATTAAATAGCAGTGATCATTAACTGGGTGTCCGCATTTCTATGCCCAAATAAGAAATATTTTATATTGAAGTCATACAAATTAACCATGTATTAATTTGGAGCTTTGAAAAAACTCAAAAAGTTGTAAGTACTGTCATAATAACTGGAACTAAGTGAAAGAGTTTAATGGTGGCTCACTTAGGGGAAAAACTGCTGTGTAAAACGTTTTCAAGAAACTCAGGCTCATATTTATTAAGGAAATGCTAGCAGAGTTATGAAGGACTGTGTGGCAATATGCTCTTTTTATAAATGGGAATGATGATACCTTGAACCACATCTCAAAAGTTAAAAGGAAACAAAATAATAGGCCCTCAAATCAGACTGAATTTTTAAAGCTTTCTGATGGTATTAAGACTACCAGAGGAGCTTAATTTAATTTTTATTTTTTATTTAAAAGTACTAGTAAGGTCATTTTTCCAATCAGAAAGTAGCCTACATACTAGAATTATCAATGACTTTGCTGAAACTAGAATTCTTCTTTATTTGAAAGAAATGGAAAAGCCATTTCTTGTACTGGAATATAACTTAAATCACACAGTACATTCATATTTTTACTTAGAAGACTTCTCAAAGGGAGTACTCTTATGTCGTGGAAGAGTTTTAAATAAATTTATCATCTACTCTTAATTTTATAAGGTCTTGAGTGGCTTCTTGTTCATTTTCATTAACTTGATCTAGGATTTTTCTTTTCTCACAATCCTAATCAATTTAGAGACAGATTGGGTTAGCTGGTTGGCCATATATAAAACAAATAGTACCAGTTTCACTTTGGTGACATTCGATAAGATATAAGACAGGAGACACCTTTTGAAATTTCAAAAATTATTTTGGTTTATCATCCCAGTAAAAATTAACCATTCTGGTTTATTTTCTTCAGCCTCCTGATTCCACTCATATCTAATTACAGGAAGTATGCTAAAGAGTGAAATGGTCACTCTGTGAGAAACCTAACTTGACATTAATTATAATAAAGTTTATAATGGTAGCCTATTCTTTGTCCTATGAAGCTTTGTGCATACAGCTGACTGGAAATTTATCGTTTTATCATTTACCATTTACCCTCCCATCTATAGAGCAGTTCCTAGAGAAGTGCCCTAAAGTGATGGCTTTTCTTCCAAAACCTTTATGCTCCTGGCTTTCAGATCAATTGCCCAGCCCAGTATCTAGAATTCTAAAGATTTATTAATGCTGATGTGGAATATTACAACAAATAAAGAATAGAAGATCCAAGACACAATTAGGCGTTCAGATTTTGAAGTACAGCATGTTGTGCAAACTTAGCCAAAACTAAGATTAAGTTAAGAGTCTTACCATAGTAGTCCATCCCCAAGGTTGGAAGAGACCAGTGTGTCTAGCTACCCATACAATCTGTACTCTGAGAGATGTTTATTATTTAATGAATCCAGCACATCAAGGATCTTCAGAATCTAAATAGCTGACGTCTAATCAGTAGGAGCAGTGCTACAGAGAACAGCATTGTATCGAGCTTAGCAGAGCTAAAGCCATAACTACTGGTTCAGGGGCTTTGTTCAAATGAGGCAAGTCATGCTCATCTGTCTGAAAACTGGGAAATGGTTTTTGAGAAAGCCACGCATGCATTAAGTAGAGTTACTCATGAATCAGATTAGTATTCTTACTCGGTTATAAGAGAGAAAAATGGTCAGATATTTGAAGGGTAAAATCTGTGTGAGCTAGGAAGAAAATAGGAGTTGTGATCTGTTATAATTGGATAATAATTAGATTGCACAGCAGATGACAAGTTCTGCCGGGATGATGGCAGTGGTATTTGTTTATATCCCAACTTGTTCCAAAATGTGCTTGTGGCATTCCAGGGAACATTGATAGAAGCTGAGCTTCTTTATAAACATTACAGATTTGTACACTGGTGGGGTCCCTCGGAGTGGCCTGCGGGAGGATCGGCCGAAGTCAGCATGTGGTAGTGCGCAAATCAGCAGGTTGTGGGGGGTGGGGGGAAGGGGTGGTGCCACACAGCTCCTGCTCATCCCAGCTCCACTGCGCCTACCACCACTGCAGCTTGGTAGGCTCACCCAACATGAGCCTGAGCCCAGCATCTGGCGCCCATCTGTCAGCTGAACGGCACTCCTGCTGTGGTAGCGCATTGGCCACCAGGGGGCAGCTCCTGCGTTGTGCATCTAACCCCTGGTGGTCAGTGTGCATCATAGCGACTAGTCGACTGGTCACTTAGGCTTTTATATATATAGATTGACTGGCTGTCACTTTTTTTTTTTTTTAATATATTTTATTGATTTTTTTTTTATTTTTTTTATTTTTTTATTTATTTTTTTTTTTTTTACAGAGAGGAAGGGAGAGGGATAGAGAGCTAGAAACATGGATGAGAGAGAAACATCGACCAGCTGCCTCTTGCACACCCCCCACCAGGGATGTGGTCACAACCAACGTACATGTCTCTGACCAGAATCGAACCTGGGACCTTTCAGTCCACAGACCGACGCTCTACCTCTGAACCAAACCGGTTTCAGCTGGCTGTCACTTTTAACATAGATTTTCTTTAATTAATAGAGATATTGATGATTATGAAATAAAGTACACCTTTCCTAGGATTATTAAGTGAATCTACATAAAAGAATTTCATATGGCTTTAGTGTTAAATTTTAACTGTGTCGGCAACTGGTCCCCATTTTATCCTTCCATCAACGCACTAAACTCTCAGGACAGTGACATGTTTTGATATTTAGAGGATACTCAATAAACATTTGAAAAGAATGGACATATGATTATGTGATACTTTGGATTAGCCTAATTAGAAAGGAAGATTATCAATAAGCAGGTGGACATATTCTAGTATGAATATTCTAATTGTGTTTATTTTAATACTTTATTTCTCAGCAAAAAAGTTGCCAAAGAATGAACCACAGAATCCAGGAGCAAATTCTGCCAGGGGAAGAGGAGTAGACCTTACTGAACCCACACAACCAACCAGGAGTCAGTGTTGTAGTAACTAAACCTCCAGTTTGTACTCGCTGGAATAGTCTTCTGCTTCCTAAATGTAATAACCATGGAATTGGAGCATTTAACCAGCTCAGTATGACTTCCAAAAAGAAGAGACTTATGATAGAGTCAAGTTTCTAATACAGAATTATTTTAAGTGTTTTGAACTTAATTTTTAATGACATGCATGTGACCCTCTGACTAATGTTTCAGCAGAAGGGGGAAATGAGAGCTGTGTATACTTGTTTCCTTGGAAGGTTAGGGGGAATCATTTCTCATCACCAGGGACATAGGCAAATGACTATCTAAACCCACAGTTAACCAGCCAGTTCTGAGAAAGAGATTTCAAACTTAATTTGAGCCTTTCAGAAACACTTTTTTTTTTTTTAGAAGAAGGTTCTAAAGATATTTATGCTTAGCTATAGTATTTAGGAAACCAGTAATTTCTCATAGTATCCATATTTAAAGTGACATTCCACATTTAAACAAATTAGCCACAAGAAAACAGTCCCACATATTGGGGGGGCGGGGTAGGGGGTGAGAGGAGTGAACATTAGTGGCATCTAAATTGCAGGCAGTCCTCTTGTTTTTTAAAATGGGGTAAAAAAAAAAAAAAAAAAGGAAAAAAGTAACCCCATCTTGTTTTAGGAATATGAAAACTGATAAAAGGCATTGTAATGAGTAGTGTTCCCTCTGAAGGTGAGCTCTTCAACAAAAGTGAAACAAACCAAGTGTCTGATTTCTGTTTAATCACTGCAGGCCATTTTATCAGTTTTGTTCAGGGGCTTGCAGGGGGCTTTTGTTCCCTTTGGTCATAATATAGTTAATGCACTAACAATTATGTACATTCAAACTTGATTATTTTAAATTTGATCTTCAGCTGTACTGTAAATAGGGTACTGCATTGTAGTCTCCATATGTTCATTACTTTTCTGTAATATTTAAGAGTTGCTTAAAAGTATACAAAATGTACAGTTACTAAAACAGCTAATTTTTCCTTCTTGCCTCCTTCCAAAGGAAGGGGCTTCAGAACCGTAATAAACAATGTACCAGTAATTTGTAGCGTAAGTATTGCGACATGTTAATAATAATCTTGCAGCCTTATTTTCCAAAGTTTGTTTATTTTGATCAATTCAGTATATTGCACTAATTGTTTTAGGTATTTTCATTATATGAAATCTACCATGTGTCAGAAATGATTTAATCTATTTAAGTGTTGAACTGCTAGCAGAACTTGTACATTTACAGTAATTCAGAATTAGTAAGGAAACAGTTCACCAGTGTTTAGTTTTATATTGAGGTGCTCAGGTTGGAATAAAGTGGTATAAAAAGCAAGTACTGGTTTTTCTCTTTTTTTTTCCAATGGAGCAGTGAACATATATAAATAGTATTATATAACTCAAAAATCTGCATTTATATTTTCTTTACTACATTCTTAAAAATTATTTGTGTGGTATTGATGTATTATCCTAATATCTGGTTCCTTGAAGAGTTCTTCTTTATATTTTTGTATTCTGGATAATCAGAACTTTATCTTTCATTTCAGAAACTGATATTCACTTCCATTGAGAAGTATTACCATAACTGTAATGTTGTCTCTGGAGCCAGCCACTAAAGCAGCACTTACAAGTCCATGGCTGATATACTCAGCTGCAGCTTCATAGAAATGCTTGGGGTATAGTTTTTGTTTTTCAATTGAATCTCCTGGCACACCATCTACATGGGTTGGCTTATCAGTTGCTTTCTCATTGCAAGTATCACAATTAGTCATTTCTGGTAGAAATGTTTGTGTATTTTTAGGATCACGGGTGAAATTCTTAGAATTTTTTACACCAGACAATTTTTCTTTTAAATTTGTACTTGGCACCCATTCTTCAGATTTACGCTGAAACGATGTGTGGGTATTACTTTCTGGTTCAGTAGCCTTTTTTTCAAAGACTGGGGAAAACAGAGGATCTTTGGTTAATCTTCTTTTTATGTTAAAATAGTGTATTTCTTTATACATTTGAAACATTGTTATTGCCAATGCAGTGACTTCTTTTTTATCCAGAACTTGCCAAAGTCCATTAGTAGCTAAGATAAGGAATTGACATAAGTCATCTATAGGGACAGACAATGTTTGAGGTACTGGAATAATGAACTTTTTCAGTTTGGGATTTCCATGAAATCCAAGTCCTCTTGTGGTTTTTGTTTGCCCTTCTAGGAGTCCATATGGTTCATTTGAACTAATTCTTGCTCCATTCTCAAGTACTCTTTTTTTTTCATTTTTGTTTCTCAGAGTATGTTCTTTGGTTAGGCAAAAGCCTTTTCCATTTCTGCATAAGACTGCTTGTACATTACCTAAAAGATTATCAGAAAAAGTTGATCCTAGAGATTTAATAACCAATTGTATCAGCGTATGCTATTAACTTTAATAATTATCTGTTTCAATGCATAAACAAAGTAAGCCATCTTAAAGTATTTTAAAATGTGTAATATGGATGATTTATAGTCAATAAAACTGAGAGGTCAGTTTATTCCTAGTTTTAAAGCAATTTAGTGTTTAAAATACTGCATTTAGTATTTAAAAAACTAAAATTACAGACTCTGAAAAATAAAATGTTTTATGAAACCACTTACAAATGTTATATACTTTGTAGAGCCAAAAGTTGAGCTTTTTTATAACCAATATATATTCCATAGAGCAGACATTTTTAAATATTTAAATAAATGCCTTTCATTTAAACACAAAAATTTTGATTTTTTTTTTTTTAAGTGGAATTTGATGATTTTGTAACTGGTAATGTTAAAAACTAAAATACAGGAAGGTGGTATGGGTGATGAAAAAAATTAGAATATGACTTCATGCCAGTCTAGTTAAGTTCCTGATGTGTATGGCTTAAAATAAATTAAGTCACAGCCTTGTGAAGAAAAAATGGAGTATGTGTTATTAATGCATTAGATGGATAATAGCCAAAATGAAATTAAACCCTTTGATTGTAAACTGAAATCCTAAAAGTTGATTATAGTTTGTTCATCGTTCAGATGAACCTCATGTGTGTGCATCATTGAAATCTTAAGAAAATAAACAGTGCTCTAAATAGATTGAGGAGGGGTTGTATTACTAATTCTCTTTGATTTATTAAAAAATTAGGAAAATAGATTTTCCCCAAGTTCTTAGGGACATAACTGTATATTCAAGCACAGGCAGTTTTTCTTTATGGAATTCATACAAGTATTTAAATTATTCCGATAAGGAGGTTAATGAAGTTTTGATAACGAAAATTCCCGGTATAATGAAAATTTACAAAAGAATATTCTGGTTTCATACATGATGCTGAAGTCAGAATTTTGCTGCAAGGTTCAAGTGTAATTCCACTTTAAAAAAAAAAAAAAATTCTCACCTGATGATATGTTTTTAATTTTAGAGGAAAGAAGAGAGAGAAACTGATTGGTTGCCTCCGGTACACACCCTGACAGGGGATCGAACCTGCATCCTAGGTATGTGCCCTGACTGGGAATCAAACTTGTAACCTTTTGGTGTATGGGACAGCTCTTCAACCAGCTGAGCCACACTGGCCAGGAAATCCCCTGATTTTTTTTTTTTTTTTTTTTTTTTTTTTTAAGTAAATGAATTTAAGTTTCAAGAGGCTGAGGTCCACAATCTAGAATGATTAAACAGAGAGTATAAATTAGTGAAAAGTTAGTATCTGGCATAAACTAAGCTTATTGGCTCATTTACATAATGGGAATTGTTAAAATGCCTTGAGTTAATGGGACCCAAAGATGAAGATATATGTGGAAGATGTTTTAGAAACCTAAGAACTGTATAAATTATAATATTATGACCTCTTATATTTTGTAGCAGTGTTTATTAATATTTTAAATTGACATTACTACTGATTATTCTGCTGATTATTGCTGCTGATTATTCTGATAATATTAATAAACACTACTACTGATTATTGCTGCTGATTATTCTACTTAGATATGCAGTTAATTGTTTTATTTCCTGGACCTTAGGTTGCATATGCTGTCAGCTGCAAATGAGTTGTTGAAAGCTGTTGACTGTTAAAGCTGAAAGGATAATGAACAAAAAGCCCCAAGGAAGATGGAAAATTAGGAAGATTTTAAAATAGCGCTATATGTCTATGTATCTGCAAAACTGAAGGAAGAGAGAAGCCAGTAGAAAAGGGGGGACAGAGTGGCTTTCAAGAAAAAGCCCTGTAACATTGTTTGGAGGATATGAGAATTAGCAGTGAATATAATGAAGACTTTCAAAACATTTTTTAATGAATCTGATTATAGATAAGAATTCATATTCTTAGACGTAAAATAATTTTTTAGTAGCTGGAGAGATCGTGCCATTCAGAAAGTATTATCAGAACAAAAATGGGACAGGATTACTGGAAGAGCATCATGTTGAGGGGGATTAATCATCCAGGGATTAAGAAAAATGTTTTGAGATTTTTTTAAGGTATCTTGTATAGTCAGGCAAAGTATTCCATATATAGAGGGATTGGACTAAATTCTCAGGGGTAAGAGGGTCTGAGGGGTACGGGAAGAGATTGGACAAAAATCTTACATCTATGGATGAAGACAGTGGTGGGGGTAAATATATATTTGAAAAATAATAGAATGCTTAAACCACATGTGTTAAACACAAGGCCCGCGGGCCAGATCCATCCCGCCAGGCCTTGCAATGTGGCCCTCACCGCGCTGTCATCACTGCACTCCGCTGTCAGTTTATGACATTGTCAGTTTATGACTGTTCAGTAAACCATTCGGCCCGCGATTTAGGCTGGATTTTAGATTTTGGCCCCTTCTCTGATTGAGTTCGACACCCCTAGCTTAAACCAAAAAGATGTTACATATAAAATATATTGATAAAATGACAATACTCTAATAGGTCTGCAGAATTAACACAATATCGAAATATAAGCTAGATATTTTTGAGGGATTGATAAGCTGATCTTAAAATACTTCATAATCCTATGAGGAATAAAGTAAATTTAAAAAGCACCAAGAAAAATTATAAAATGAAATATAAATGAGAAGTGATAAGAATAAAAAAAACAGGAATATCAGTTGGGAAGTATTGTTGGAGACTGGTGTAAGCTGACAGAATCCTTTCACCCGGAGGGACTGATAAGATTCAGTCCTCTATCTATACAGTGTTTTTCACATGTACAAATCAGTTATTTAATGGTTTCATCACTGCCCTCACAATTCATTATAAAGTGAGGTATTTTTATTTTAATTCCAGAGTTGTGATGACACTGGTATTTTACAAATTTCAAACATGAAAAATGAATTCCCTTGCTACAATTATAGATCTCATTTTATAAAATAAAAAATGCGTTCTTAATAAATTTATGTGAACATTTATTTTTTTATAGCCCATTTAAATTATCTTCTGTAGCCCTACCCAGCTTGGCTCAATGGATAGAGTGTCAGCCTGCAGCCTGACGGGTCCCAGGTTCAATTCTGGCAAAGGGCACATGCCTGGGTTGTGGGCTTGATCCCCAGTGGGGTGTGTGCAGGAGGTGATTCTCATTATTGATGTTTCTCTCTCTCCTCCCTTCCGCTCTGAAATCAATAAAGAAATACTTTTTTAAATTATCTTCTGTAGTGTAAGTCATAACCTCCCTTTCACAAGTTGAATGTTTTTCCTATATTTTTGTTTCTGTTAAAATGAAGGATGCCTAAATAAAACAGTGTAACACAATAATATATAAGCTTTAAAATTAGCCGTTATACTAACAATAGTCAAAGTATTTTCCACTCTTCTGAAAAAGAAGTGTGAGAGATGTTTTTTGTTTCGCTCAGATCTTAACAAATGTAATGTATTTGCTTTGCCTTTATTAACTGCTGTATTGCTACCCACTTAGAAAGTTTAATGTTTTGGTGACATTATTTCATATATGTGCCTTCTTGGAAAAGAATTTAAAATTGTATGGCCATTGTCGCTCAGTGGTTGAGCATTGACCTATAAACCAGAAGGTCATGATGCGATTCCCAGTCAGGGCACATGCCCAGGTTGCAGGCTTGATCCCCAGTGTGAGGCATGCAGGAGGTAAACAATCAGTGATTCCCTCATCACTGATATGTCTATCTCTCCCTCTGTGAAAACAATAAAAAATATATTTTAAAAATGAAAAGAATTACAATGATTCGTGTGCCTGTGATCTGGATTTAAGCTGGTTCTTGGTCATTTCTTAAGTTGGTCAATGCGATATTTGGCTTTAATAAGTCACTAAATAATTCTGGAAGCATAAGAGGTCTTGCTGCCAGGAATTTAAAAAATTGTATCGCTTCTCGGCCTTTTGGCTAAGATCAAGTGTGTAAAAAATTGTAAAGGTATAGCGTGGCCCTCCAATGTACCTACCAGTGTGTGCAATATGTAGTTCTCCAGAGATTACTTGCGGCACCCTCTGGGAAGGGAATCTCTCTGACCAATCATCATGGTCAGGGAGTCTCTGACTCTTCTTGGCCTTGGAACTCGTGAGTTTGCCTTCCAATATACAGGCAACTGCAGAACAGCCGCTCCATCGAACCCTGGATACTTCTTCCCTCCCAAGACGTAAAAGCCTATCCATTCTCCAAAAGGCTTTGGCAAAGGCTTTGTGTATGTTCTCATGCTTACACGGCGGTTCTTTTGTTTCTTTGTTTACAGAGAAGAGGTTTTCTAGAGCGATGTACTCTTTCCTAAACACTGTCTGGAAAGAATTGATTAATTTGTGCTCTCTAAGGGTCATTTGGTAGGAAGGATCAGATTTGGAAAGCTGATGGAGAAGTAAAACTGAGAGTTCCTTGGATGCGAAGTCTGCTGCTGTTGGACCATGATGCCCATCAAACAAACCGAAGAAGCACACATCCAGTTTACTGCCAAAATTATTCGCTATAGTGAATTTATCATTCATGTCCACATTCCACGTAGAATTCTTGTCAGTGCAAACAGCTGCTCCTTTAATTAATAGATGGCAGATTCTTTGTGAATGGATGGTACTATTGTGAATGTTTTCCATGATCTTATAGTACTCTGGCATTTGTTTCTTCCAAAGTACTTCTAAAGCATTATTCATGCTCTCTAGGCCTTTTTCAGTAAATGTAGAAGATGACAGTAGTTTAGTAATGGTAAACTTTCTCTTACCAGCAACCGCTGAGCGTGCTGGTGTAATTCCACTCTTCCATTCAAGACCCAGTGTGGCCAGAGCGACATGTTGCTTTTTGTGGAGGAAAAATCCAGTTAGGTCAATTTCCTTCTTGCACATGGAACAGGGAAATGTGATGAGTTGATCACAGAGCTGCTGCTCTTGCTGGGTCTCAGAAAAACTCAATGCTCTTTCCTCCTTCCTTTTAAGATACTTTCTTCTCCAAAAAAGTAGGAAGTCCTCTTCAAACTCAAATTTTTTCATATTCCATTTCCTCGCTTTCCAAAATACTCTGCAAGCAGGATGAAAGATATTTACGTGCCAGGAATGATGCAGACCCTCATCTTTGCAATTTACTTTGGTTCCCTGTTATTTTATCTAGGCCTACCGTGTTTCCCCGAAAATAAGACCTAGCGCATGGAAAAATAAGGCATCTCCAGATAATAAGATCTAGCGCATCTTTGGGAGCAAAAATTAATATAAGACACTGTCTTATTTTCGGGGAAACAGGGTAGAATTGAATATTGGTGCATCTTTCTGTGATCCTCCCCCCCCCCCCAACGTGCGCGCGCACACACACACACACACACACACACACACACACAGGAAATAATAAATTGGTGATTGACCTGTGTGTGACTGAATAAAATTAGGTAAAATCTCCACAAAGTCAGCTTGACATCTAAGAACAAATACTCAGAGAAATCAGCACAATAGTGAATCCTAGGCATCTGGAGGAGGTACATGCTTAAGACCTAGGAATTTGATTTCAGAATATGAGCATAATTACTTTTGTACTCTATTTTGTCTTGCTTAAAACACTTTTGTCCTAATTAAAGGGTTTGCATGAAAATAAATGGGAGATGCTAAAACCAGACTGATAGAACAAATTTTTTTAGGACCAATAGGAAAGAGGCATAGGCTGAAGAAAGAAAGGTGTGGAGCTGGATGATAAATTTCTGGAGAGCTGACACCTTCCTATCAGAAGCATCTAGAACAGTATTCAGCACCTGGGGACATTTCTGTCCATTTTCTGCACAATTCCTAGGGCATGGGATCTTTACAAGGACCTATGGAAATGTTAGAGACCTGGGGGGAAAAAATTCTTTGGTTATAAAATATTTTAAAATGCTTATTATGAATTGTGGCACTTTGAAAATTAGAGAACTTCAACTCATTCAACACATAAATTATATTTGATATGAGTGCATTTTGTGTATTAGACATGATGAAGGGTAGGGCCTGGAGCCCATAGGGACTTAAAGCATCCAAGGCATCATAATAGGTATTTAAGAATGTTGAGCCGAAACCGGTTTGGCTCAGTGGTAGAGCGTCGATCTGCGGACTGAAAGGTCCCGGGTTCAAATCCGGTCAAGGGCATGTACCTTGGTTGCGGGCACATCCCCGGTAGGGGGTGTGTAAGAGGCAGCTGGTCGATGTTTCTCTCTTATCGACATTTCTAGCTCTCTATCTTTCTCCCTTCCTCTCTGTAAAAATTCAATAAAATATTTTTTTTAAAAGATAAAAAAAAAAAAGAATGTTGATGGTTGAGATAAGAAATGAGCCCATTTAGCCCTGGCTGGTGTGGCTCAGTTGACTGAACATCCTTCCATGCAGTGAAAGGTAACTGGTTTGATTCCCAGTCAGACCACATGTCTGAATTGCAGGTTCAATTCCCAGTAGGGAACATGTAGGAGGTAGCCAATCCATGTCTCTCACATTGATATATATATGTATGTATGTGTGTGTATATATATTTTTTTTTCAATAAAAATGTATTTGAAAAAATGATATGCTAAAAAAAGAAATGAGCTCTTTTAGTAATAATGACAAAATAATTTTTATATAATAATAAAAGGCCCTATGCAATTTGGCTCAGTGGATAGACCAGTGGCCTGCAGATTGAAGGGTCCTGGGTTCAATTCCAGTCGAGGACACTTGCCCAGGTTTCGGGCTCAATCCCCAGTAGGGGGTGTGCAGGAGGCAGTTGATCACTGATTCTCTCTCATCATTGATGTTTCTTTCCTTCTCCTTTCCTCTCTGAAGTCAATAGAAATATATTTTAAAATTTTAATAAAAGCAATGCATAATCACTTTTTTAAAATATATTTTTTATTGATTTTTTTTACAAAGAGGAAGAGAAAAGGATAGTTAGAAACATCGATGAGAGAGAAACATCAATCAGCTGCCTCCTGCACACTCCCTACTGGGTATGTGCCCACAACCAAGGCACATGCCCTTGACTGGAATCAAACCTGGAACCCTTCAGTCCGCAGGCCGACACTTTATCCACTGAGCCAAACTGGTTAGGGCCATAATCACTTTTTTAAATTCAATGCAGAATGATTCAAAGTAGAAATATCAGCATATTAGTGAGCTTCCCTGATGGCTCTGCCTAATCACCAAAAATGTTTTATGGAAAAATGTTAAACTACATAAAAATTGAGAGAAGAGCCCTAGCTGGTTTGGCTCAGTGGATAGATCACTGACCTGTGGACTGAGGCAGGTCCTGGATTCGATTCTGGTCAAGGGCACATGCCCAGGTTGTGGGTTAGATTCCCCAGTGTGGGGTGTGCAGGAAGCAGCTGATCAATGATTCTCTCTCATCATTGATGTTTCTGTCTCTCTCTCCCTCTCTTTTCCTCCCTGAAATTAAAAAAAAAAAAAAAAAAAAAAATTGAGAGAATAATAAAATGAGCTCCCACATACTCACCACCAGTTTTAACTATTATCAATGTTTTTTCACTTATTTGTGTCCTCCACTTTATTTTATCCCCAAATTATATCATTCATAAATGCTTCAATCTCGTCAACAAATTTGATCAGCATCCATTCACTTCTTCAATCACTACCAGCTTCTGTGGTTGGTGCAGAAGAGGCATAGACAGGTAAGGCTTGTGTCCTGCCTTTGAAGCTACAGGGGAGGGATTTGAAGTGCTGTCCAGATGATCATACAAAGGATTAAGCATGTCAGGTGGAGCTTAGGCAAGGTGACCAGACGTACAGTCCCACTTTTTAACAATTTGTCCCGAGTCCTGCAGCGTTTTTAAAAAAAAAGTCTCGAATCTGCCAAAACCGGTTTGGTTCAGTGGATAGAGCATCGGTCTGCGGACTGAAAGGTCCCAGGTTCGATTCCGGTCAAGGGCATGTACATTGGTTGCGGGCACATCCCCAGTGGGGGGTGTGCAGGAGGCAACTGATCGATGTTTCTCTCTCATCCATGTTTCTAGCTCTCTATCCCTCTCCCTTCCTCTCTGTAAAAAATCAATAAAATATGTATTTTTTTAAAAAGAATGTTTTCTGTAATAAAGCAACATTAAAAAAAAAAAAAAAAGTCCCAAATCTTTCCAAAAATCTGAACTTATTTAAAATGTCACAGTACGCAGGACAAATTGTTAAAAAGCGGGACTTCTGGTCACCTTAAGCTTAGGACTGTCCCAGGACAGTGCCTACCGGTGGCCTAACCCTTGATCGAGCTAGGAATGGCATTATGAGACATGAGAAGCTGACCTAGAAAAACTCACAATTGAGAGAAATCAGGAAGATGTCCAAAATAAATCCAAGGGAAATACCAGGTAGTAGCAGCAGGAGGAAGAAGACCTAGCAAAGGAAATGGAAAGGTAAATAGAGAAGCAGGGGGAGAAAATGGAAGCCGGCAAGCTTTTAAGCTCTTCTGACCAAAATGTATATTCGATATTTTAATTGCTATTATTTGGTGATATGCTGGTAAATTATACCTTTTTTTTTTTTCCTGAGCCTTGATGAACTGCTGGAGTAATTATATATATATATGGCATCCTAATGTTATTTTTTAAAATATTTTTATTGATTTTAGAGAGGAAGGAAAAGGGAGAGAGAGATAGAAACATTAATGATGAGAGAGAATCATTGATTGACTGCTTCCTGGATGCCTCCACTAGGGATTGAACCTGCACCCCGGGCATGTGCCCTGACCAGGAATTGAACCGTGACCACCTGGTTCATAGGTTGGCACTCAGCCACTGAGCCATGCCAGCCAGGCCCTAATATATATATATATATATATATATATATATATATATATATATATATTTTTTTTTTTTTTTACCTCACCTCAATCTTTTATATCAGAACTTTATTTTTTAGTATATAAAGGATATCCATAATACGGTTCTCTCTCACATGAAGTCATTCTTAGAATATAATGTGTCATTTATATGTTCATTCACTCATTCAATAATTACTTGAGTGTCTGCAATATCCCAGATACTGTTTTCTTTCCTGAGGGTACAGCAGTGAACAAAATAGGCATGGAGTGAGAAGATGCTCATATTCAGATATGGAGAGACAGAAAATAAATAAAGGGCACCTGTAAGCATCTATCAGACAGAGGTAAGTACTATTATGAAAAATATAGGTTCAGAGTATAGAGACCAATGGAAGCCCTGTTTTGCATAAGGTAATCAAAGGAAGATATCCCTCTTTCGTGTGCACACCTTTCACGTGCAGCCTAGGTTTATTTTATTTCTAAGAAAGTGGAGGTCAAAGAATATTGGAACTATAATTGTTCATAGATTACATTTGTTGTTCAGTAAAAATGAAGAAAGTTTACCTGAAAGCGTTCGGTTTCATATCCTTCGACATTGTTACCTTTCTGGGGACTGTCTTTGTCACCTTCCCTAGCTTCTATTCCTCCAACTTGGGTGGAGATGCAATGGTAATAATGCAAAGGTGATGGCAGTGGTATGGGTCTACCGCATCGATGTGTGGAATGTTTTCGACATCACCTGGAACTTTAGTCAGAGCTCACTTTATGAGTTAAGCAGTTGGGTCACAAATTGTATTAACAAACTATTCTTCAAAATTTCTGAAAGAAGGATTGTTCATCAAATATCCTGTCTATGCCTGCTTAATGAGATAAAAACAAAAAAAATAAGCAGAGTGACTATCAAGTAAATGTTGGTGGTGTTGTTGTTTTGTTTTATTTTCCTTCTTAAGTTGTGGCACTTTCAAAATAGTGATTCCAGGAGTCTCCTCTTCTTCCTCTCCTCCTCTCTCTTCCTCTTCTTCTTCTCCTGCAGAGAGAGAGAGAAACATCAATGATGAGAAAGAATCATTGATTGGCTGCCTCCTGCACACCCCCTACTGAGGATCAAGCCTGCAACCCAGGCATGTGCCCTGATCAGGAATTGAGCTGTGACCTCCTGGTTCATAGGTCTATGCTCAACCACTGAGCCATGCTGGCCTGACAAGGCTCTTCTTAATATACAAATTGCCTTCCCACTAATATATCTCTCAGGCTGTCTCAGGCCATCTCTCCCACCTTCCCTGTGAAACTGGCCAATTCATCTTGCTGTTTTAAGTCCCTGCCTGAAAGTTATAGACTTTTTTTGGACTTTTTGTTTCTTGAGCCTGCCATCACTCCTGACCAATATCTTTAGTCTGTAGGTTCTTAATCTGGATCTGCCTTTCACTCTTTCACCCCAGATTAGATTAGATTAGATTGAATTAGATTAGAACTAGAGTCCTAAATCAGTTTTCTTGCACATTGAAAAAATTTAGACAGGCCCAAGTGCTTACTGGACATCTCCATGGGGATGTATCACAGTCAATTCAAAGTCAACATGTCCAAAATGGAATTTACTACCTTTCCTCCAGAATTTCCCCCCACCATTAGCTTGGGCAGGCTGGAAACCAAATTTCCCAGAAACCCTTCCCTATGCGGTTCCAGGTTAGAGTTGGCTAAGAAAGGAATTTGGGACCACTACTGAATGTCATCATGATTCAATGAGATGTCCCACAGATGCGGAAGTGCCTCGTGGGTCCCAGCTTGTTCTTGCTCCCTCCACTCTGCATTCAGCTCTTCCTCCAGACTGCAGGTCCTGCACACCAATAGCTGCCCCAGATCCATCAGCAGAGGCCTGCCTTGGGACCTACTGACCAAGGCAAATACTTCCTTTAGACTTCTCCATCAGCCTCGCCTTTGTGGTCCTACATCCTTGGATGCGGTGTGGACATCCTCGGCTTCTCAGGCTGGCTGGTTGGGGACTCACTGGTCCTCCAGCTCCCCTCCCCAGACGTCCAATCGCCCAGCTCCTCCTACAAATGATGTAAGGTCTATTTGCAATATCAAATTCTTTATGTCATCATTGCTAAGATCCAGCTCACCTAATTGAACACCGACTGAAACAGGTGCCACCACTCCCACCACCCTGTCCTCTCTCTCAGGATATATGCTAATCATAAGGCCCGCCAGATCTCTCTCTTCAATATCCCTCTGATCACCCACTTGACTCCTTTACCAGTAAGCCTAGTTAAGCCTAAACCTAAGCCTAAGCCGAATTAAGCCTAAACCTAAGCCTAAGCCTAAAACTAAGCCTAGTTAAGCCTAAGCCTAAGCCGAGCCGAGACCGGTTTGGCTCAATGGATAGAGCATCGGCTTGGGGACTGAGGGGACCCAGGTTCGATTCCGGTCAAGGGCATGTACCTTGGTTGCGGGCATATCCCCAGTAGGGGGTGTGCAAGAGGCAGCTGATCGATGACTCTCTCTCATCGATGTTTCTGGCTCTCTATCTCTCTCCCTTCCTCTCTGTACAAAATAAAAAAAATAAAAATAATAAAAATAAAAGCCTAAGCCTAAGCCTAGTTAAGCCTAAGCCTAGATAAGCCTAAACCTAGTTAAGCCTAAGCCAAAGCCTAAGTCTATTTAAGCCTAAACCTAGTTAAGCCTAAGCCTAGTTAAGCCTAACCTAATCCTAGTTAAGCCTAAGCCTGGGCCTAGTTAAGCCTAAACTTAAGCCTAAGCCTAGTTAAGCCTAAGCCTAAGCCTAGTTAAGCCTAAGCCTGGGCCTAGTTAAGCCTAAGCCTAGTAAGCCTAAGCCTAGTTAAGCCTGAGCCTAAGCCTAGTTAAGCCTAAGCCTAAGTCTAGTTAAGCCTAAACCTAGTTAAGCCTAAGCCTAGTTAAGCCGAACCTAATCCTAGTTAAGCCTAAACCTGGGCCTAGTTAAGCCTAAACTTAAGCCTAGTTAAGCCTAAGCCTAAGCCTAGTTAAGCCTAAGCCTGGGCCTAGTTAAGCCTAAGCCTAGTTAAGCCTAAGCCTAGTTAAGCCTAAGCCTAGTTAAGCCTGAGCCTAAGCCTAGTTAAGCCTGAGCCTAAGCCTAGTTAAGCCTGAGTCTAAGCCTAGTTAAGCCTAAGCCTAGTTAAGCTAAGCTTAGTTAAGCCTAAGCCTAGTTAAGCCTAAGCCTAAGCCTAGTTAAGCCTGAGCCTAAGCCTAGTTAAGCCTAAGCCTAGTTAAGCTAAGCTTAGTTAAGCCTAAGCCTAGTTAAGCCTAAGCCTAAGCCTAGTTAAGCCTAAGCATAGTTAAGCCTAAGCCTAAGCCTAAGCCTAGTTAAGCCTGAGCCTAAGCATAGTTAAGCCTAAGCCTAAGCCTAGTTAAGCCTGAGCCTAGTTAAGCCTGAGCCTAAGCCTAAGCCTAGTTAAGCCTGAGCCTAAGCCTAGTTAAGCCTAAGCCTAGTTAAGCCTAAGCTTAGTTAAGCCTAAGCCTAGTTAAGCCTGAGCCTAAGCCTAGTTAAGCCTAATCCTAGTTAAGCCTAAGCCTGGGCCTAGTTAAGCCTAAACCTAGTTAATCCTAAACCTGGGCCTAGTTAAGCCTAAGTCTAAGCCTAAACCTAGTTAAGCCTAAATCTAAGCCTAAGCCTAAGCCTAGTTAAGCCTAAACCTAAGCCTAATTTTTTTTAACTTTTTAAAATTAAATTATTATCTGTGTACATATACCATACCATCATTGTCTCATGGTACCAAACTCCTTCGCCTGACTTACTGCACTAGCCTCCTAGCCACTCTACCCACTCCGAGTCTGCTCCCCTCTCAGTGCATCCATTCCCCTGGGAGCAGCACATGTGATGCCGCTGACTTAAGGCTTCTTACTGGCTCGCCCTTGTTCTTGAGATAAACTCCTTATGCATCTGGCAGATCTCTGCCTCCTTGGCTTCTGCTAACCTCTCATCACTGCCCCCCCACCCCATGCCAATATTGTGTAGAGACGTTAAACAAATCTTCACCAGTTTGGTGGGAAATGCTTTTCATCTGAATGTCTTAGTATCCCGTTGCTTTGTAATTCCCACCACGGATGCATGCGCTGCGTATTCATTCCCCGCAGCTGCATCACCCTCATGCCACCGGGAGTGTGGGAAGGAGGGAGGCCCCTTTTTGAAGCAAGTACTGAGTCTCCTGTGCGCTCCGGCTCCCTGGGTGGGGCATCTCGCAGGGTGGCTTGGTGGCTAACCTTATAACTGCAGTTTTGAACTCAATGTCCAATCTTTTCTTTTCCTCCATTTCCTTCCTTTGTGTCCTTCCTCTTGTCTGCATTTTAGTTGTTTCCCTGATTTGATGGAATAGCTTTGTGTGCTAGGTGTTCTGGTAGAGCCCAGTAGCACAGCCTTCCCAGTTACCTGCGGTGGACAGTCTTGGTGTAGCCCTTTGTGGGCTGTGTGTGTAGTCTTGTTGTTAAGCCTTGCTTATTGTTGGTATCACTGGGAAGCGTTGATCTCCAAGCCAATTGACTGTGAGGATCAGCAGTGTCTCAGCTAGGAGGGCTTCTGTACTCCGCTTGGATAGGGCGGGGTCTCAGGGTGGCGCAGATAATCTTTGGTTCCCTGTCAGTCTCGCCTTAGAAAAGTCCTGTTCGAGGAGAGTTTCGGAAGATTGGTTGCAGGTGCGCACACCTCTTTGGTAAAGGCGCAGACAAGCTTTGGATTCTGGCCAGTCCCTCCTTAGAGAAAGCCAGCCTCTGGGAGAGCTTCTGTGCTCAACCACAGATGGGGCGGAGTCTCGGGTTGGTGCAGACAAACTTTGTTTTCCCTTCGGCTCCTCCCCAAGTCCCGCAGTAATGGCCTCTGGCTTCACACACCTCTGAGAGATCTCTGCCCACTGCCTGACAGTCTGGCCTCTTTCTGTCTGGGGCCGTCTATCAGAGCAATAGGGTGATTCTGTTTTCCTCTCGAACAAGAAAGCCAGCCAAGCGTTAGCTGTCCGCCCTCTCCGCGCACCGGGAGTAAGCCAGCGCCGTTTTGCGCACACAGTTCTCTGTACCTTCACAGTTCCTGAGGTTCAGTGTGCCTTCTCTCTCCTTCCCAGACAGCAGAGCCTCCTCTCAGCTAGCTGTCCGGCGCTTCAGGGCAATGCCTCCCCTGTTTTTCAGTTCTAAATTCAAATTTGTTGTGGTAGGCTGCATTCCGGTGTCTACCCTATGCCGCCATCTTCGTTTCTCCCCCTCTTGGATTCTTGTATGTGTCCTGACTGGGGATCTAACCCAAAACCTTGGCATGTCAGGATCCGCTCTAACCAACTGAGCTTCCAGCCAGGGCACAATTATTCATTTTTTATACTGAGCATCTACAGGAGTAGGCACTAGACCTAAAAACCAATGGCAGGTCTCTACACTTGAGGAGCTCAGTGTCACAGGAAAGATAGATACACATATACATTACTGGACAAGACCAATGGCATTGCTTACCATGTGCAATGACTATTTCTAGGCCACATGTGTCAAACACAAGGCCCGCGGGCCAAATCCAGCCCGCCAGGCCTTGCAATGTGGCCCGCACTGCGCTGTCATCACTGCACTCTGCTGTCAGTTTATGACATTGTCAGTTTATGACTGTTCAGTAAACCACTCGGCCCGCGATTTAGGCTGGATTTTAGATTTTGGCCCCTTCTCTGATTGAGTTCGACACCCCTATTCTAGGCAATCCACCTACATTGTCTCACGTCCATACAACCCTGCAAATAGACCCTATCAACCCATTTTACAGACAAGGACACTTCAGCTCTGCAAGGCCACTGAATGACCTTGCCTGGAGCAAGCGGCAGAGTTGGGAATCAAGCTCCCAGAGTGTTGACAAGCGAAATGGGTGACTTTTCTATTAGGCCAGGGACATTCATTTCATGTTGGAGGAAGAGGACAGTGAGTGATTCATTTGGATTAAGCAAGTCAGATTCTTAAAAAAAAAAATATATATATATATATATATATATATATATATATATATATATAATTAATTTTTTTACAGAGAGGAAGACAGAGGGATAGTTAGAAACATCAATGAGAGAGAAACATTGATCAGCTGCCTCCTGCACACCCCCCACTGGGGATGTGCCCGCAGCCAAGGTACATGCCCTTGACCAGAATCAAACCTGGGACCTTTCAGTCTGCAGATGGAAGCTCTATCCACTGAGCCAAACCGGTTTTGGCAACAAGTCAGATTCTTATTACTTGAAACTTTTGAAGTTCAAGTGCATTCATCAGTCTTTTTTTCTTTTTTTTTTTTCTCATTCCACTCTTCTTTTCTTGCCTTTTCCCCCAGGGGAACACATTCTTTCAGCTTGTCATTCTCCCAAACGAAGGTCAATCAACCTCATGTGGCTCCAAGAAGAGGTGGCCAGACAAGTGTATACTGAAAGTCAACCTCAGTAGGAGGCTGCCCTTGATCAGCTCAGACCTGCCTGTGAACTTCAAGTGTACTAGATGTTTCATAACTATGATCGTAGAAGTGAAGGCAGCAGGCAGCAGCCCCGGGGAAGGGAGTTATATTTAGTAGCCCTTTAGGAGCGGTCTCGGGATGTCACTGAGACTCTGGTACAGGCTGTTACTGTTTGAGGGCTTCTGGGCCTGCGGCGGAGAAAATGGAGTGGGTGGTTTGCTGACAGTTTTTATAAATACCCCAGTATTTGTTTAATGGCAGAAACACACAGAGAGAACAGACAGAGCATTAGAGGAAAGAGCGCAGCTTAGCTCCATTCATCCTCTGGGCCCGGGACCAAGCTCTTCTAGTCTGTCCTGGGATCGGCCTCTGCAGCCAGCTGCAGCCTGTGTCTGGGGAAGTCACCTGCCTGCCTGCCGGAGGAGGAAGGAAGGAAGGAACAAGCAACAATGAAGCCCTTATGAAAAGCCAACGGTTTTTTTGTTTTTGTTTTGTTTTTCACATTTATTTTCCAGTCATGCCACTCCTCTGCGTAAAACCTTCTAGTAGTCCAGGTCTGTTTTTAGGATAAAAGTAAAAACAAAAAAAAACAAAAAAAAACAAACCTGATAGGGCCCAGCCCGCATGGCCCTGTGGTTGAGCATTGGCCTATGAACCAGGAGGTCACGGTTCAATTCTGGTCAAGGCATATACCCAGGTTGTGTGCTCGATCCCCAGTAGGGGGCATTCAGGAGGCAGCCCATCAATGATTCTCTGTCATCACTAATGTTCCTGTCTCTCTCTCCCTCTCCCTTCTTCTCCAGAATCAATAAAATATATATATATATATATTTTAAAACCCTGATAGGAAAAGACAAGGTCTGCCACTTCAGTCTCCTCTCTCTCCACTTTTTTCCTCTTCTTTAAACATGCCCACACTTTGCCCATTCAGGCCTGTCCCTGTGATTCCCTCCACCTCAGATGCTTTCCCCTTCACTGTCACTAATCCTAACTCACGCTTCATTTCTCAGCCGAAACAGCTCCTTCACAAACCGAACTTGAGCATCCTCAGAAAGGGCCTTCTTGAGGCCTCCAACGGAGCCTCCATCCTTGTCAGACACCTTCCCAACTCCATATGCGTTTCATTCATTCGAGTTTCTAATCACGCATTTGAGTGGTTATTTAAGTCATGCCTCTCCAGTTCTGTTTTGCTTGCCATTTTTACCCCAGAGCCAATGTCGATATGCCTGCCCTGGAGGAAGAGTTCTATACATATTTATTAAATAGGTAAGTGAACAAATGAAACAAGTAGTTGAGCACTTACATACTTCTTTTTTAATACAGGGAGTAAGAAAGATCCGGGTTCTTTTTCCTCTTCCTCCGTCGTTAGCTGAGCCTTACTGGGAACAAACATGCCCCAAAGGCTGGCCAATGGAAGGGCTAAGAGGAGAGGAAATCAGAAACTCTTAGGTTCCACTGGGAATTTGGCCACCAAGCAGTCTTACCCTCTACAGCTGTGCTGTCTAAGATGGTAACCCCTAGCCCCATGTGTATTTAAATGTAAAATAGTTGCAGGTTGCCCAGGACCAAACCAGAGAGGGTCGGACCTGCATTGCCACCGTCTGTTCATCATCCAGATATCATTGCTGACATGTCCACATAAGGAACTATTTGACATTGAAACTGGGTCTCAGAACTGTTGGACATTGAAATCGGGACTCAAATGATTTTTGTTATTATATCTTTATTTCTAGTCTGCAGTTGCAAGATTTTTCAAAGAAAAGAAATGGGGAAAAATAGTTATAAAGAACCATTGAACAGACTGTCAAACTATAGCAGGAAGGCAAGGGAGGTTTTGTGTGTGTGTGTGTGTGTGTGTGTAAGAGATCAACCGAAGGACTTGTATGCATGCATATAAACATAACCAATGGATACAAGACACGGGGGCAGGGGGGGGGGGGGAAGAACCGGGGGGAGGGGGAGGCAGGTAAAGGCATATGCGGGAGGGTAGGGGAAGCTGTGGGAAGGTCAAGAGGGGGGAAGGAGACATATGTACTACTTGTAATGCTTCAAACAATAAAAAATAAAATAAAAAATAAAAATAAATGTAAAATAGTTAAAATTAAATAAGTTCACCGATCTCCACCGGCCACATTTCACATGCTCAATGGCCACACGTGGTCAGTAGCTTCCATATCGGACTGCGCCAATTGAGAGCATTCCAATTATCACAGAAAGTTCTGTGGAATAGTGCTGCTCTAGAATTAAAAAAAAAAAAAAAAAAAAAATCTCTTTTGCACAGAGCCTGGGATTCTCAACAGGGTAGAAGGAGAAAGCCCACTTTCCCTTCTGCTTTTCACAGCAGGGGGTGGGGAGAGACCCTGCACCCATTATGATTACCATCTGTATTACCCGTGATGCTGCAGCCAAAGGTTCCTCATCTGTCAGTGGGACTCCTGGGTGCTCCTTATTCGGGTTCTTATGAAGAGTAAGTCAGTTACAACACACGGGCAGGCCCTTAATCAGCTCTCTGTAAACAGTAGTCACCATCCTCAACAGCTGGGGAAGTCGTTAAGAGCAGAAGAGACTCTGGTGCAAGTTCCTTCTCTGAGCCCCAAGTTCCTTATTGCCAAAATGGGAATAACAACTATTACTAGGAAGGAATAGAGAGATTATTTTGCCAAAAAGGGCTTAGCACAGTGCCATGCATATAGTTGAAAACTGTTAGCTACACTTATTATGGTTGAGTGCTCTAAACAAATTTGAATTTCTCATGAGTCACCTCCGAGGTTGGATTGTTAAAACATTCCAGGTGTGTACCTAAAGATTTGCGGATGTGGCCAGTATTGCTAACTTCCTGAAACTTTCATTTGGTTTTGCTGAAGGCTGGCAGTCCTGCCTGTCACACTTACATTTTTTTTTTAAAAACATAATTTTTTTTTTAATATATTTTATTGATTTTGTACAGAGAGGAAGGGAGAGAGATAGAGAGCTAGAAACATCGATGAGAGAGTCATCGACCAGCTGCCCCCTGCACACCCCCCACTGGGGATGTGCCCGCAACCAAGGTACATGCCCCTGACCGGAATCGAACCCGGGACCCTTCAGTCCCCAAGCCAACGCTCTATCCACTGAGCCAAACCGGTCTCGGCCATTTTTTTTTTTTTTTACTTAGTTTTTATTTTTTTGATTTTTTACAGAGAGGAAGGGAGAAAGATAGAGAGTTAGAAACATCGATCAGCTGCCTCTTGCACACCCCCTACTGGGGATGTGCCCGCTACCAAGGTACATGCCCTAGACAGGAATCGAACCAGGGACCTTTAAGTCCGCAGGCCGATGCTCTACCACTGGTTTCGGCACACACTCACATGCCCATGGCTTCTCCCTAGGCCAAGTAAGGCCGGGCATAGGCTAGGTGTCAGAGTTCTACTAAGAAGTAGTGGCCATCTTAAACTATCGAACTTGTATCTAAGTTTTCTACATGGACTCAGATTCCTCTAATGTCCCTGTCAATTCTGCTGGCTCTGTTTTCTTCCAAACTTTACACTTTTGCCCATCAGGCAACCAAATGTTAAACAGGATATGTATGTTTGTATTTGGAGGGTGGGAAGTGGGAAACAAGGGAGGAAAATGATGTTTAATATGATGTCAACTTAAAAGTAAGAGAGGGAAAGTGGGAGTGGCAAAAGGAGGATCCCTAAACCACTTGTGAGACATTTTTTTTCCTTATGGACTTTCTTTTTTTCTTATGATCTTTCTTTTAGTTTATATTTAATTTTTTAATTTTTTTTTATATCAGAGAGGGAGGGAGAGGAAAAGAGGGATAGAAACATCAATGATAAGAGAGAATCATTGATTGGATGCCTCCTGTATGCCCCCCACTGAGGACTGAGCCTGCAACTGGATTTGTACTCGGGACCCTCCAGTCCACAGGCTGATGCTCTATCCACTAAGCCAAACTGGCCAGGGCTAACTCAAAGTAATCCCTAGACATAGTCAAAATGTAATTGTATATTTTTATTGATTTTAGAGAGAGAAAGGGAGAGGGAGAGAGAAAGAGAAACATCAGTGATGACAGAGAATCATTGATGGGCTGCCTCCTGAATGCCCTCTACTGGGGATTGAGCACACAACCTGGGTATGTGCACTGGCCGGAATTGAACTATGACCTCCTGGTTCATAGGTCGATGCTCAACCACTAAGCGACAACAACTGGGCTGAGTGCAGAAATTTTGAAGTGTATATTCATCAAAAAAGTTTGAGTCCTAGCCAGTTTGGCTCAGTGGCTAGAGTGTCAGCCTGTGGGACTAAAGGGTCCTGAGTTTGATTCTGGTAAGGGGCTATACTGGGGTTGTGCAGGAGGCAGCCAATCAATGATTCTCTCGCCTCCTCCTCTCCTTTCCTCTCTGAAATCAATTAAAAAATATTTTTTAAAAAATATGTATAACAGTAAAATAAAAACAAAATTTAAAAATTAAAAAATTTTATGTCTTCTTGTAGCCCAGGAACTCAATGTGGGTAAAGAAATTCACTGCCCAAGGACTCAAAGGGACGCTGCACTGTTATCCTGAGCACGCCCACTGCTATTGAAGTAGATGGCACCCAGACCTGACTACATGACTCCCAGCTCCTGCATGGCCTGGATCCTGGCAACTAGCGGCCTACCTGTGAGATCCCCAGCCTGGGCTCCACATAGGCCAGGAGGAGAACTGATGCCTGCAGGAGGGGAACTGGACTTCAGTGAGGACAATACTGATGGGAACTGTGGTACTAAGGGTCTTAGTAACTGTAATTGTTGTTTATGCTGAAAGGAAGTAGGCTGAGTCGAAAAAAAAATAAAAAAATTTATGTCTTAAAAACTGTTATCGCCCTAACTGGTTTGGCTCAGTACATAGAGCGTCAGCCTGCGGACTGAAAGGTCCCAGGTTCGATTCCGGTCAAGGGCACATACCTTGGTTGCCGGCACATCCCCCATAGGAGGCAGCTGATGGATGTTTCTCTCTCATCGATGTTTCTAACTCTCTATCCTTCTCCCTTCTTCTCTGTAAAAAATTCTATCTTCTAAAACATAAAAAAAGGACCTATCAAAACTAAAAGGCAAAGTGAAGTTATAATTAATCACTATCAAATGTTTGAAGATATTAAGATAAGCTGAATATTTTATCCTTTAAAAAAGTCAGTGTTTTAAACTGTTGACAGGCAGGCCTTGTATGCATGCATATAAGCCTAACCAATCGCCACAGACAACAGGGGGGTGAGAGCATGGGGGGGAGTCGGGGGGGGGGGGGAAAGGACACATATGTAATACCTTAATCAATAGAGAAATTTAAAAGAAAACTGTTAAAAAATTCAATGTGCATCTATTTGCTGATGAAAAAAATCGACGTCGCACTTCCCTTAGGTAATGTTTAGATCTATATACATATCAATTCAGGGGTAGACTAAACTGTGCAATATTACAAAGTGTTCCTCAGACCCTGTGCAGTGTTCGTGAATGCCGTGCTGATTTGTGAAGATCCTCAGAAGCATGAATTGGCACACAAAGAGGAGGAGAGAAAATGGCTGCTGGGCACTCTGGGAAACAGTACTTTGTTATGCAAGAATCTTCTGCATTCATGCTAAGAAGAAGGATGTGACAAGTTAATTAATTTGTCTTTTCTCCTACCTAAGCATTCCTGCCACTCAAACCCTCCCTGTGCTCCTAAACTGTGCCTCTCTCACATGCAGAACTCAGGATTCTGAGGGAAGCTGGCACTTTCTGGCTGAGAAACCCGGACAAGATATGCAAGGAAGTGTGTCTCCCCGGGGCCTGATCCTGTGAGCTGGAAGGATGAACGTCTAGGTTTACAGGGTTGCCTGTCTGGCGCTCACAGCAAGTGACAAGTGACAGGAGGGCCCCTCCTCCCACCCCCTCTCTGCCTTGGAGTGTGTTTGACATGTGTAACTCTCTCAACTGAGGTCGCAGAGGAGGGCTCCCCGTGCCTGGGGCTAAGGGGGAAGCTGCTTTCAACACTAATTGAAGAGCATGCACTCTTTAATGGGGTACAAGACTATTCTTAAAAGGCACTCCAGTGAACTTCCGGGAAAGATGGAGCTTATAAGGTCAATGCTATAAAAGCACTCCCGCTTGGAACCTGTAACACCGATAGTTTAAAAATGAAACAGAGAGAGAGAGAGCACATTTGAATACGATGGTGACTGCTACCTCACACTATGCTAGAGCAATTGGTTGAGATGCAACAGAGGCCCAATTATGAGAGATAAGAATGGAACTCAAAGAACACAGAGGAGAGTATCTTTACAAATATGCTTTAGCCGAGACCGGTTTGGCTCAATGGATAGAGCGTCGGCTTGTGGACTGAAGGGTCCCGGGTTTGATTCCGGTCAAGGGCATGTACCTTGGTTGCGGGCATATCCCCAGTGGGGGGTGTGCAGGAGGCAGCTGATTGATGACTCTCTCTCTATCTCGATGTTTCTAACTCTCTATCTCTCTCCCTTCCTCTCTGTACAAAATCAATAAAATATATTTAAAAAAAAATACAAATATGCTTTAGGCAAAGAGTTTTTAAATGGGACACAAAAGCACTACACATTGTAGACACTATGGAGGACGCATCAGACCAATAAAAGTTAAAGCTTCTGAGAATAAACTAATATATATATATATATATATATATATATATATATATATATATATTCATCCAGAAAAGAAGCAAACCTAGATTGAAGGAGTATAGCGCAAAAAACTGTGAACATGGGAGTTGTTAAAATATGTTGGCATAAATACGTTAAATGTGTTAATTATCTATTGCAGCAATTTTCAACCTTTTTCTTCTCATGGCATACATAAACTAATTACTGGAAAAATATTTTTTGCCAGTCTGACAAAAACAAAGTGTAATTTGATTCATTCACACCAGATGGCTATTGTGTTTGCTGTTGTCATTTTTTTTTTTCTTCCTTTTTTTTTTTTTTTTTTTTTTTTTTTAGTTTACGATTAAAGGAAAAGAAGTCAGTGTCCCTAAGTAAGTAGTCAGGTATTGCATGTTTTTAACATTCTGGTGGTACACCTTTGAAAATTGCAGCCCTACTGCATGTTATGGACTAAACTGTGCCGCTCCTCCCCACCAAAAAATTCATATATTGAAGTACTAGCCCCTCAGGGTGGGATTACACTTGGAGGTAAGGACTCAAAGACCCTAACTAAGGTTACCTGTTAACCGAGCGGGACGTATAAATACGTCAAACGTAAACAATATCGGGTACGGGTAGGACGTATTGAAATATATGTTGCGCCCTGAAACGGGCAGGACGTATATTTACAAACAGCAAAGGTATTAGTCATCCATACATGTCTCAACATGAATTTAAGACACGGAGGGAATAAGTATAATTTCGCTAGTGAGAGTGGTGGATGTATTCAACAAGAATTGTTTTGGAGTTAACACATGACTTACTGAATAAAGGGTATAGGATTTACTTAGATAATTTCTATACATCAGTTCATTTGGCTGAACTCTTGTGTCAAAACAATACATTGTTGGAACAATGAGGATAAACAGAGTCAGAATCCCCAGTGAAATAAAAACAAAAAAAATTACAGAAAAAATGAACATATGTAAGAATCAAAGACAAACTTATGGTTTTAAAATGAAGGATAAAAAAGACGTATTGATGCTCAGTTCTATTCATAATGACGAAAAGACAATGATTGGAAAGAGAGGAAGAAGGCAAGAAAAACCGAATGTTGTCCTGGATTATAACAAGAATATGGGCGGCGTAGATTTGGGAGATGGAGTTATGGTGGCCTACACGGCTGCCCATAATAGGGTAAAAAAAATTTATAAAAAATTTTTTCTACGATTAATTGATACGTGCTGCTTCAATGCATATATTATATACAAAAAAGATAAAGGTCATTTGGATCGATTATACTTTTTTATAGAGTGTGTAGAGAAATTGGTAGATAACAACATAGTGAAAACCTACCCAAAGATATCAACAAGCAGCTCTACATCTAAACCATCACGCTTAGTTGAAAGGCATTTTACAGAACAAATGAAAAGCAATATAGAAAAAAACTAAATCCAGGAAATGCCAAGTTTGCTACAAAAAAGGTGTTAGGAAAGAACCTACATACTGGTGTCCGGATTGTAAGGTAGCACTAGGTATCAACAATTGTTTTAAAATATATCACACGGAAGTTGAGTTTTGAATTTTTACATCTATATTTTAATTTTTTAAACTCAATATTTCTATTTTATTTGTGTGCTTTTGTTTATTCTGTAATTGTTAACTTTTTATATTTTTTATTGTGTATCGAAATAAAAAATATATATTTTTTGCAATCTTTATAATTGTTTGTAAAATTTATAATTTTTTAATTCGATGTTTCCATTCTTTTTGTTGGTATTCTTTTCTATTTGTTTGTAATTTTGTATTTCCCTTTGTGCTTTATATATATAAATAAACAAAAAAATAGATATTTCATAGTCTTTTCATTTATTTTAAGTATAAATTAAAAAAAATAATAATATGAAATTACATCCTCCGGGCGTGACATACTGACATATCCTAGTGAAAGAGTACACGCCCGTTATAAGTTGCGTAATTAAAAAAGGGAATTCCCTGGTTAACAGGTTAAATGAGGTCATTAATGAGGGCCTTAATCCAATATGACTGGTGTCCTTATAAAAAGAGGAGATTACGCCCTAGGACCTACGTGGTTTGGCTCAATGGTTAGAGGCTCGGCCTGCGAACAGAAGGGTCCCAGGTTCGATTCTGGCCTCGGGCACGTGCCCGGGCTCCATCCCAAGTAGGGGACATGCAGGAGGCAGATTATCTCTCATCACTGAGTGTCTCTCCCTCTCCCTTCCTCCCTGAAATCAATAAAGAATTTTTTATTTTTAAAGAAGAGATTAGGACACAGATACACAGAGGGAGGACTAAGGCCCTAAGGGCCTAACCAATTTGGCTCAGTGTGTAGAGCGTTGGCCCACAAACTGAAAGGTCCCGGATTCAGTTCTGGTCAAAGGCATGTACCTTGGTTGTGAGCTCAATCCCCAGTGGGGGGCATGCTGGGAGCAGCTAATTGGTGCTTCTTTCTTATCAATGTTTCTCTCTAGCCGAAACTGGTTTGGCTCAGTGGTAGAGCGTCGGTCTGCGGACTGAAAGGTCCCAGGTTCGATTCCGGTCAGGGGCATGTACATTGGTTGCGGGCACATCCCCAATAGGGGGTGTGCAAGAGGCAGCTGGTCGATGATTCTCTCTCATCGACATTTCTAGCTCTCTATCTCTCTCCCTTCCTCTCTGTAAAAAATCAATAATATATATATATATATATATATATATATATATATATATATATATATATATAAACAATGTTTCTCTCTAGCCCTCTCCTTTCCTCTGTAAAAAAAAATCACTAAAAATATATTTTAAAATAAATAAATAAAGATAGACACTGGTGAAAAATGGCCATCTGAAAGCCAAGGAGAGAAGCCTCAGAAGAAACCAACCCTGCCAACACCTTGATCTTGGACTTCTAACCTTCAGAACTATGAGGAAATCAATTTCTGCTGTGCAAGCCATCTAGTTTTTGGTACTTTGTTTTTTTTGTTTTTGTTTTTAAAATATATTTTATTGATTTTATACAGAGAGGAAGGGAGAGAGATAGAGAGTTAGAAACATCGATGAGAGAGTCATCGATCAGCTGCCTCTTGCACACCCCCTACCGGGGATATGCCCGAAACCAAGGTACATGCCCTTGACCGGAATCGAACCCGGGACCCTTCAGTCCCCAAGCCGACGCTCTATCCATTGAGCCAAACTGGTCCTGGCAGTTTTTGGTACTTTGTTGTAGCAGCCCTAGCAAATGAATATGTTGCAGTAAAATAAGAATTTGGTTTGTGTCATTAAAAAATATAGATCAGAACAACAATAGCAAGAAAGATGGGAGTGCATGGTGGGTCGTTATAGTGTGCTAATATCCTGCTTGGTTTCCCACTGTGTGAGAGGAAGAAGTGTTCTTTCCCAGAACTAGATCGGTTTGCCTTTACAGCTGTCAACCTCTGTACTACTGGACAGAGGGGATGTGGGAGAGCCAGGCCAGAGTTGAGTAGCTGCAGTAGAGACTACAACCCACAAAGCTTAATCTGCAATCCAGCTCTTTACAGTAAACGTCCACGCAACCCTTCTCTGCAGGGCTTATTTTGTAAATGTTAAAAAACAGAAGCAAGAAGGAGATAAAGAGAGATATGAAGGAGGATTTTTTTCAAACTAGTTATATGTACACCTCGTAAATGAAAACATTCAGAAAATCTAGCCCTGGCTGGTGTGGCTCAGTTGGTTGGGAGTCATCCTGTGCAACACAAGGGTTATCAGTTTGATTCCCGGTCAAGGCACATGCCTGAGTTCTGAGCTTGATCCTTGGTGGTGGTGGTAGTGTGTGTGTGTGTGTGTGTGTGCAGGAGGTAACCCATAGATGTTCTGCTCTCACATTGATGTTTTTCTTCCTCTCTTCTCTCTTTCTCTCTCTTTCTCAAAAAAAAAAAAATGTTTTAAAAAAATAAAATATAGCCCTAGCTGTTTTGGCTTAGTAGATAAAGCATCAGTCTGTGGACTGAAGGGTTCCAGGTTCGATTCTGGCCAAGGGCACATGCTCTCTTTGCAGGCTGGATCCCAGTAAGGGGCATGCAGGGGGCAGCCAATCAATGGTTCTCTCTCATTATTGATGCTTCTATCTCTCTCTTTCTCCCTTCTTCTCTATAATTAATAACAATAATAATAAAACATTAAAAGGAAAAAAAATCTTAAAAAAGAAAAGTTAGTGGATGTACATATATTTTTCTGTATTTTTATAGGCGTTTGAAATATTTTATAACAATATACACATGTTAGTGCTTTGGGAAAATAGGCATAGATAACATATTTGTGCTTTGTGAGGATATCATGTTGTCAGAGTGTAGTTACTGTACCGTACTACTTTCCATTTTTTCTCCTTTGGTTTCTGATGCATAGTGGTTGCTGATATGTAGCTCCTATTTCATAAGCTGAAATACACTACTCTGAGCTTTGATTTTAGACCTAGAGAGTCTGCTGCAGTGTATTCAGCATATCAAGGTGTAAGATAAAGGAATGGAGGAAGTTGGTTTGGCCTCCTAAGGGAACCCTAAACTTGAAAACCTGTCCTGATAAAAATCATTTTCTTAATTCGTAAAATTATGTGTATGAACATTTTCACAAGTTAGGGAATTAGAATCCTCCTTACTTTTTTTTCTTTTCTTTTTTTAAGCAATTATCTGGCACTCACAAGAATAAAATTCATGATATTCATATTGTTAGGGAAAATCTAGGTCATACCCAAGTTTGGTTCTTTGGAAACTTGAGTTTCTTATATAATTTTCAAGCAGCTCGAAGAGACAGCCACATACCGCTTCAGAAAAGCTGTCAGCCATTTAGCCTGAGTTCAGAAGAAAGGAGACTTCATTTTTTTTTCTCTTTCTATTGTACGTAGTTTGCACCTGCATTATAAATAGCAGGTAGGCCGGTGAAACAAGCACACGTGTTAGTATTTAAAACAGAAAACAATGGGGGAAGAGCCCTTTTTACAAGGGTAATGCTCAACCAAACACATGTAAATCTATTCACATTAAACATGGAACATAGCTATTCAGAACAGCTAAAATGGAATAAAATAGCACGACAGCTCTTTGGGGCCAGCGGTTCTGTTTGAAGGAGCATTTCTGGCTACAGAGCCAATGCAGAGGCCGTGGGGCAGGAGAGAGCTTCCGGGGTGTGACTGGAGTAGACCGCACCCTGGAGAAGAAGGCCAGGGGACGGGGCCTTGCCAATCAGGCTATGGAGTTGAAATCGTATTTTAAATGTTATAAGAAGCCACTGGAAGGTTTCGAACAGGGAACGACAGGGTAAGGTTTGCATTTACAGCTGTAAACCTTTGTACTACTGCTTGTTTAGAGGATATTGTGGCAGAGCAAGGGCAGAAGCAGAGAGACCAGCTAGGAAGTTGTTATGAGTAGTCAGGGTGAGACGTGATGGCCATGGAGACAGATACAGAGTTTACAGAGGAACTGGGCATATACAAAAATGAGAAAAATAAGTTTTACTCTCAAGGATATAGATTTTACTACCTTTAAGAGTTTGCTGTGGAAAAAAAAAAAGAGTTTGCTGTGTCTCTTTTTAAAAAAAATATTTTTATTGATTTTTTACAGAGAGGTACAGAGAGCTAGAAACATCGATCAGAGAGATACATCGACCAGCTGCCTCCCGCACACCCCCTACTGGGGATGTGTCCACAACCAAGGTACATGCCCTTGACCGGAATCAAACCTGGGACCTTTTAGTCCGCAGGCTGACGTTCTATCCACTGAGCCAAACCAGTTTCGGCTGCTGTGTCTTTCTAAATCTTCTGCTTGCTTTTGCGGTTTTTTTTTTTTTGTTTGTTTTTCTTTTTGTTTTTTTTTTGTTAATCCTCACCAGAGGATGATTTTCCATTGATTTAGAGAGAGTAGGAGGGAGAGGGAGAGACGGAGAGAAAGATCTATGTGAAAGAGACACAGCAGTTGGTTGCCTCACACATGCCCCAACCAGGGCTGGGGATTGAGCCTGCAACTGAGGTAGATGCTCTTGACTGGAATCGAACCTGTGACCCTTCTGTCAGTTTGCTGACTCTCTATCCACTGAGCCAAACCGGCTAGAGCTGCTTTTGCTGAACATATTACAGAATTGTGCTTATATGCCGGTGTGAATTTATTTTTTAACAAATCGTATTATACTGAACAAGGGTCCATTTGAAAATATTTCTTAGAGATCTCTCTACGCTGTTTCATTTGTTCAAAGGTCATTCTTTGTAACAGCCTCATAATAGTATTAATGTGCCAGAAGTAACCGCAGGTGGTCAACCTGCCCCTTACAATTCCTCCTCTCAGCGCCCTTTATTTTCTAATCGCGGCTTCCTTACCTCAGCAGGGAAGGTGTAAGGACTTTGTAAACGAAAGCATTGCCTTTTATTTACTTCCTAAAGGGGCTCTGCACACAGGATCTAAATGTTCCAACCCAGCCGAAGCCGGTTGGGCTCAGTGGTAGAGCGTCGGTCTGCGCACTGAAAGGTCCCAGGTTCGATTCCGGTCAAGGGCCATGTACATTGGTTGTGGGCACATCCCCGGTGGGGGGTGTGCAAGAGGCAGCTGGTCGATGTTTCTCTCTCATTGATGTTTCTAGCTCTCTATCTCTTTCTCCCTTCCTCTCTGTAAAAAATCAATAAAATATAAATGTTCCAACCCAGCCTACTGAGAAAGCCTCCCAAGTCCTTTGCCCTGGAAATGTTCCTGCCTGGTGCTTCCAAGGCACTTGGAACAGGCCTTGAGATCCTAGGCCTTCAGCCTAAGGCAGCGGGAGTGTCATCTGGGTGCTCTGAGCAGGGCTCTCATGAAAAATAATGTTCAGGTGGTGTCACAAGCAATGCATCCTTCAGACAGCGATGGTTTTCAGGTTGGATTCCAATGAGGTTGTTTTCTTTCTGCTTCTGAGCGCTGTGGAAACAGCCCGATCCCGCACGTGGGGAGCGGCTTGGGAGGGGGAGTTCGCTGAGGAGCACCGGAGACGTGGTTGGAAAGTTGCAAGGAGGACCGTCTGGTAAAAGGGAAGCGTGTGGAAGGCCACCTGCCCCGTTTGCTGGGATTCTGACTGAGGGGAGAAGACTCAGGCGAGGGTCGAAGGCGGCGCCCCTCGTTATGCCTAGACCTTTCCAAACAAGCTTGTGTACACGCAGACTCCAGGGTGTTTACTGGAATCCTTATGCTTAATCCCTGGATGCTCTTGACTAGAGAGCAATGTAAACATGTGACCTCCCAAGATTACTCACCCTACTGATTGTATCGAAAGATACACGTGCCAATAAAGGCCTAAGGAGTCAGGCCTTAGAGCACATGTGTCAAACACAAGGCCCGCGGGCCAAATCCAGACCGCCAGGCCTTGCAATGTGGCCCGCACCGCGCTGTCATCACTGCACTCCGCTGTCAGTTTATGACATTGTCAGTTTATGACTGTTCAGTAAACCATTCGGCCCGCGATTTAGGCTGGATTTTAGATTTTGGCCCCTTCTCTGATTGAGTTCGACACCCCTACCTTAGAGCAGTGTTTCCCAAACTTCTCTCATGATGAGAATCACCTGGTGGAGTTGTTAAAACACAGATTCCTGAATCCCAACTAAGAAGTGCTAAACTAGAATTTTTGAGAACATATAGGTAAAATTGCATACCTAACTTAGTGCTCTGTATATAAAATCTGTCTTAGAGCACTAGTTAAGTATACAATTTTACCTATGTGTTCCCAAAAATTCTTTTAGCACTTCTTAGTTGGGATTCAGGAATCTGTGTTTTAACAACTCCACCAGGTGATTCTCATCATGAGAGAAGGTTGGGAAACACTGGATTAGAGGCTGTTCTGGCCACTAAAGCCTTCTTAGCCCTCTCTTGCACGGTCGAACTGCGTCTGAGTAATCTGTTCGCCTGTCATTCAGGGACTGCTGGCCAGCCCCGGCAGGAGTTGTCAGGTTGAGTTAATATTACCTTTGTGACTCCCTACTTCCTAACATTTTATAATGGAAAAATTGGAAGAACAGCACAGTTCTACGTTCACCCTTAACATTTTACTCTCCTTTCTTGATCATGTATCTGTTCATCTGCTTATTTGCCCATTCATGGGGTGCATCAATCCATCTTATTTTTTTTAAAAAAATATGTTTTATTGGTTTTTTTACAGAGAGGAAGGGAGAGGGATAGTGAGTTAGAAACATTGATGAGAAACATCAATCAGCTGACTCCTGCACACCCCCTACTGGGGATGTGTCCGCAACCAAGGTACGTGCCCTTGACCGGGATTAAACCTGGGACTTTTCAGTCCGCAGGCCGATGCTCCAGCCTCCGGGTCAAACCGGTTAGGGCAATCCATCTTATTTTTTGGTGTATCACAAAGCACACTGCAGATATCAGGGCACTGCACCTACGCTGTCTTCATGTGCACCATTAACTGGAGTTTAATATCTTTTCAAAAATATATATTTTTATTGATTTCAGAGAGGAAGGGAGTGGGAGAGAGCGATAGAAACATCAGTGATGAGAGAGTCATTGATTGCCTGCCTCCTGCATGCCGCCTACTGGGGATCAAGCCTGCAACCTGGACATGTCCCTTTGACCAGAACCAAACCTGGGATCCTTCAGTCCACAGGCCGACACTCTATCCACTGAGCAAAACAGGCCAGGACTGGAGTTTAATATCTTGACTTAAAAAATATTTAAGGGAAATTAATATTCCATGAAATGCACAAATCTCAGGCGGCCTAGTCCATCCGTTTGATAAATGCCTACATGTAGAACCCAAACCCCCATCAATACCTGCTAACATCTTGATGTTAGACTTTGATCAAGGGGTCACAGCCTTTAAAACTCCTCTCCTGGGGACCTGGAGAGTATCACGCTAAGTGAAATAAGTCAGTCAGAGAAAGACAAGAATTGCACCATCTCACTCACATGTGGAATCTAAGTAACAAGATAAGTGGATCTAGAGCAGTGTTTTTCAACCTTTTTTGGGCAAAGGCACACTTGTTTCATGAAAAAAATCACGAGGCACACCACCATTAGAAAATGTTAAAAAATTTAACTCTGTGCCTATATTGACTATAAAGTAATTCTCTTGAATAGGAATCAAATAAACACAAAGAAAGTATTTTATAATTACTTTATTATGAAATATTAAGTAAACAAAATAGTGAAAAATTATAAAATTCTTGTCTTGTCTGCACCTACAGCACACCAGGCAACATCTAGTGTGCCGTGGAACAGCGGTTGAAAAACGCTGATCTAGAGACATGGAAGCATGGAACAGAGTGTGGGATCTCAGAGGGAAGGCGGGGGAGGGTGGGTGGGTGGGTGGGTGGGAAGTAATCAACCAAAGACCTTGTATGTATATATGCATGGCCCAAGGACACAGACAATAGGGTGCCAAGGCGAGCAGGGTGGAGGGGTCGGAGTGGGTAAGGAGGGTTAATGGGGGTGGGTGGGGTGGGGAAGGGCCATATGTAATACTTTCAACAATAAAGAATTATAAAAACAAAAACAAAAAAAACCCCCAAGTTTAAAAAAAAGATTCTCCTTCTGCTTTGGAGAGAATGGCAAAAAATGTGCAAACCCGCAGAGCCGGGAGAGAGGAACAATGGTGACTCAGAGCACATCATGCTGAGAAAGGAGTCACCCAAGAATTGTCCTGAAGACGAGAGTCTGACATTTCAGGCCTTCAGGCTGGACTCAAGTGGGAACATTCTGTTTCTCTTTCCCCCAATGTCACTGTTCAGAGCCACAAACTTCGAAAACTTTTCCACTTCTCCACCTCGCTCACTCTGCATTACAACGCAAAAGAACATGGCATTGAAAAAAAGGACAGAGAAAATTAATTGGACAAAACGGGATGGGAAGAGGCATGCTTCCAGGGAAAAGTACATTCCTGAAGGCGACACTGCCCAGCGCTGGGTGAGAACTTTATGGCATGTGAAGAATTTTATGATGATCCTATTAGGACCCGTATTACATAAAAATGATGACAAGTTACAAAAGCAGGGCACTTGGGAAGGGTCCGGAGGACTAGCCTGGGCTTTTAAAAACGGCGTTAGAGAGACTGACCATGGGTGAACAGCTTTCAAATGAAAAACTGAAATGGTCATCCCATTTGACTTAAACACCATGGTTGTCATCAACAAGGACAACAGTTTTTTTTTGTTTGTATTTTTTTTTTTTAATGACAACAGTTTTTGAACAGCTTCAAAGAGTTGAAAACGCTGAGTTGAAGGTTTTGTTTTGTTTATTAAGTTTGAGGCCAAAATCGACACTCATCTTTCTGGATGCTTTTTTTTTTTTTTTCTTGTTTAATATCCTGCTGGTGGTATCGATTTTGAAAACGGAAACATTGCAGAAAGCAAAACAGCAAGTTTATAATCGCAGCGATGAGCCCCATGGACGAACAAACTTTCTGTGCTCAAACTTCCCCAGGGCGCCTAGATTTCCTTTTGACAGTGCGTTTAGACAGCCATTCTTGTAACCGCCAGCGCTTCCAAACAAAAATCACCTAAAACATGAAGTCTTTTTTTTCTTCCTCTGGCCGATGGGATCCAGACATTGTTCTAGAAAGAAAGCGTTCCTCCTTAGATTAAAAAAAAAAAAAAAAAAAAAAAAAAGTTGAGCCGAAAAGTATTTAAGAAGAGAAACACAAACCATCTCGCCTTTATTTTGGTGAATGAGCAACAAAGAGAAGGATTAGCATGGACGGGTACTTTTCAAAAAAAAAAAAAAAAAAAAAATTTTTTTTTTTTTTCTTTACCTCTGGCTCCCGCTAGGGTGGAGGAAGTTCTCTGCTCGGAGAGGGTGGAACAAAGTGGAAGAACAAATGACTGGGAGTCTCCCCTCCCTCCCACCGCTACTCCCCCTCCATCCCCCTCCTCCCCTCCTGCTCCCCCCCAGGCTCTGGACTGCAGGGGGGCGGCCCTGGGGGGCCCGCAGCCACAGGCCGGCAGCAGGTGCCTGGGCTCCAGCCCCCGATCCCCGCCCCCCACCCCTCCACCCCACCCGGGCTTGGCCTCGCCCCCTGGCGGGGGAGCGCTAGGTGCAGAGGTGCGGGGGGCGGGGGCGCCAAGCGAGAGGCCGAGGGGGTGCACTCGTCCCCAGCCATCCCGGCGAGGTCCGTCCCGAGCCTGCGGGGCCATGCCCGCAGCCGGCGCCCCGGGGAGCGGAGCCCGGGGAGGGCGTGTGCAGCGGCGGCGGCGGCGGCCGCGGAGCCGCTAGTCCCCTCCCTCCGGGGGGAGCAGCCGCCGCCGCCACCAGCGCGGGCCGCGGCCGGAGCGAGCGCGGGGCGAGCGGCGCGCGGGCGGCGGGGGCGGGGAGGGGGGTGGGCGCAGGGCGGGCGGGCGCGGGGGGAGGGTCTCGCTCTCCCTGAGCCCGGAGCCCGGGAGGGAGACGCTGGCGGCGGCGGCGGCGGCGGCGGCGGCGCCTGACACTCGGCGGCACCTCCTGCGGGGCTGCGGGCGGCATGTCCGAGGCTGGCGGAGCGGGAGCCGGGGCGGGGGCCGGGGCCGGGGCGCCGCCGCCCCCGCAGCCCCCCGCGCCGCCGCCGCTGCCGCCGCAGGGCTCCCCGGGCGCCGCCGCCGCCGCGGGCGCGGGGGGCTCGGGCGCCTGCGGACCGGCCACGGCGGTGGCGGCGGCGGGCACGGCCGAAGGACCCGGAGGCGGCGGCTCGGCCCGGATCGCCTTGAAGAAGGCGCAGCTGCGCTCCGCCCCGCGGGCCAAGAAACTGGAGAAACTCGGCGTGTACTCCGCCTGCAAGGTACGCGCCCGCCGCGCCCGGCCCCCCGCGCCCCGCGCCCCGTGCGCCCGGGGGGGGGGCTCGGGCCCGGCCCGGGGACCCCCGCCCTCTCCCCCTCCCCCCCGCCCCGCGCGCCCCGCCCCCGCCGCCCGCCCGCCCGGGGCCGCCGCACCGCGGAAGTGCTGTTGTCCTCCGCGCCCGGCGAGCTGCTCCCCGGACACGGGTGCTGGCTGCTCAGTTGCAAGAAGAGGCGCGGGGTGTGCCGGGTGGGGTGGGGGGTGGGGAGGATCGGGGGGGTCCCCAAGACCGAGAGCCTTGCATTCCTTCCCCTTGGAAGGAGCCGCCTCTGTGCCTGCGCTCCGGGGTGCCCTGGGGCTTTGTTGCTCTGTAGGAGCTCGCCGGGGGCGCCCGAGAGTGTGACACGGGGCTCCCTCCACGGCCCAGGGCACATCTTTGGGGAAAAGGAGGCGGGGGGCATCGGAGCGCCCCTTCTTAGCTCGTCCTCTTCCCGGTGTCCCGTGGGGAGGCGCTGCGGGGAGGGAGTGAGGGCGGCAGAGGCTCCGGGGCGTTTTGGGGAGGTGGAAGGGGCGGGACGCGCCCGGAGGGAGGGTGGGGACAGCCCGAGGCGAGGGTCCCGGAGGAGCCGGAGGCGCTCTCCGGGGAGGGCGGAGGCGGGGACGGCCGGGGCGTTATTATTGTGTTGTTAGTTGTTTAGTTCTCGGGGGTGTCAGCAGGCTTTGGCCAGGTGACTGCGCTGCTGCTCGGTTTGGAGGCACAGGTTTCTCCCCATCCCCGCTCCGGCCCGGCCCCCGGCCCTCGGCGCCCCGCGGCCCCAGACGCGGCGCCCCGCTCCCGGCGGGAGGAGGGCGGCGGGCCGCGGGCCGGGGCGCTGTCAGCGGCGGCGGCTTTGTTTTGACAGGGTGACAGCTGAGCGGGGCGGGGACTGGGCCCGGCCGCTCCCGGGCCTGCGGCTGAGCCCGGGAGGGAAGACACCCTCCTCGCACACCTTCCACGGACTCTCTCTCTCTCTCTCTCTCTCTCTCGCTCGCTCGCTCGCTCGCTCGCTCGCTCGCTCGCTCGCTCGCTGCACACGGGGTCAAGTTCCCAGATCCCAGATTCCCGCAGCCGCTGCTGGAGTTGGGTGTGAAGAGAATGAACCCTGCTAGCACCTCTCTCTCTCCCCCAGGTCCTGCTGTTTTCAGGTTTAGACGGGAGCTCTGAACCATGGTGGAATGTGTGTTTTATCTTTTTTTAACCCCACACCGTTCACATCCTCAGGTATAGGCTGGCCACTGGTTGTGTGCCCTGCACTGGGTCCATAAATGTTTGTCGAGTGAATGTAAGCCCAGTGCTTCTCCAACTTTCATGTGCCTAGGTGTCACCTGGGGAGCTGGTGAGCAGGTTGATTCTAAATCGGTATGTCTGGCCCTATAACCGGTTTGGCTCAGTGGACTCAAGGGTCCCAGGTTCGATGCGGGTCAAGGCACATATCTTGGTTGCGGGCACATCCCCAGTAGGGAGTGTGCAGGAGGCAGCTGGTTGATGTTTCTCTCTCATCGATGTTTCTAACTCTCTCTCTTTTCCTCTCTGTAAAAAATCAATGAAATATATATATAAAAAAATAAATCAATAGGTCTGGGGGATGAGGGGCAGAGATTTCTGACCAACTCTCAGTTGATGTGATGCTAGTTCATTGGCCACACTCCAAGAAGCAAGACCCTAGTTTAGGCCTGGGTAATATATTAGTCATTCTTTTTAAAATTTATCCAAGGAAACTGAAACTGGGAAATAATAATGCCTCATGGTTGGCATTTCTGAAGAAGGAAGGGGGAAAAAAATTTATATATATATATATATATATATATATATATATATATATATATATATATATATATATATATATATATAGTGGGGGGTGTGCTTCTAAGAAAGGTGAAGGGCCAGGAGTTGGTTAGGAAGGGCATTCGTCTAACCAAGAGCAAAGTCAAGAACAAGGTCAGTGACTTGGTGGACTTGCTGTTTAGCCGGAGTGGGCTCATGTAGGAACTTGGTCAGCTCCTTGTTTCTGTCCTGGCTTTTCATTGGCTTCTCGTCATGAGCACCTTCTCTTCCTGCTGCCTGCTACTGCCTTGATATCTGAAAACTTCCCTGACGTGTTGGTGCTTTCTGAAGCTATGTATGAGCGTATATGTGCCCTTCAGATTTCCAAGAGTGAGATGTGTAGCACCTTTTCTAAGATTTGTGATTTGAGTGTTTCATGTTCACGTCTATAAGCGCATTTATAGGAAGGGAAAAGCCTCTCTTGATAAAGGCTCCCGGGAGGCTCAGAAAGCGTCCGTGTGTGTGTGTGTGTGTGTGTGTGTGTGTGTGTGTGTGTGTGTGTGTGTTCATTCATTCAATAAGCACTGACAGGGGGTCTCACCTGGGTGGCCAGGCATTGTGCGAGATGCCTGTCTGTGACACCCAGACCCTGCCCTTTTCTGTGAATGTGCCCATGTGGGCAGTAGGCAGGGAACTAATCACAATGACATCACAAAACAAAACCGCTTTCTTAAGGTGATGCTGGAAGTCAGAGCGGGGCAGTTCACGAGCTGGACTGGAGCATGCGTATGGCTTCCTGGAGGAAGTGTCAGTGGGGTGATGTGAGGCTTCTCGTAGTGGAGAAACTGAAAGCAGTTGTCGCTTGGAACCTTGCCTGCAGGAGCTGGTGCTCCATTGCCTGGGGCCTCCAGGGTGCAGGGTGTGTGGGTGTGGCCAAGAGGGCATAGGGGAATCCAGGAATCTTAACACCTCGGGAGTGACATGGTCTCAGATTTGCTTTTATTTATTAATTTATTTAAACTGCTTAACTGGAAAAAAAAAAAAAAAAACCCACACACAAAAAAAAACTTCTTCACTGGGTGTGAGAGGATGCAAAGAGAGCAGAATCCTTGGCTCTTTCTCAGCTTGTCTCTACATTTCACAAAAAGCCCCACAGGACAGATTTTTTTCCCTACGGTACCTCTTGTTATTGACTAGCCCCTTGGAAGGTCCGAGAGAGTACAGAGGTTAGGGAGTGAGGAGGGGCCTGGAAAGAGATGAGGAACTTGACTGAGGGCTATTGAAAGAGAAACAGGTCCCAGACCTCATAAAAGATCTGGCCTTTAAACTCCACAAGTGAAACAGAAAAAGAAGTGAGCCAGTTCACAGCCAGGGCGGTGCGCCACACCCCGGGGAGTGGGGGAAACAGAAAAAAAAAAAAAGAAAAAGAAAAAGAAACTTGTTTTTCAGGATCCAGGGGAGAGTATTTTGAACTGTCTTCTGGCAAAGGCTGCTTCAGAGCCACTGGGCTGGCCTAGGACACTGCCAGAGTGACCGTTAATAATGTAGATCTGTCCCTTTAATTTCTCTTTATTGGAGTCCACCGTGCCCTGCGGGGCCTGGCTGTTGCTCTCTCTGGCCCCTTGTTAGGGTCATTCGAGCGTGGTTTCCTTCTTGCTCAGGGCCTTTGCACATATTATTCGCTGGGTCTTCCCCATCACTTAAATGAAATCCCAACTTTTCTGGCAAATCTCAGATTCCATTTCCTTTATCTCCTTGTCCTGCCTTCTCCTTACACATTTTCTGACCCTGCTTTTCCTTCCTGGTGCTTTTATCGTGAATTTTAATTGGATTAAATGATTAGATATGTTTGAATAGATTTTAAGTGAAGTCCTTATTGAATGAATGAACTGGAGAAGGAAAAACTGGAGACGTGATTAGCTGTGAGGGTAGCAGTAGTGACGTTTTAGCTTGACTGCTTCTTGACAATTGGGTGGAGGGACTTTTTCACACAGGGCAGTTCTAGGAAGCTCACAGGTGTCCGTGGGACGAGGTGTAGGGTGTTATAAAAGAAACCCTACGTGAAGGTATGGGCCCAGATACAAAGCTCCTTGAATTAAAGTGCAATTTATTTATAAAAGTGGATTGACTGATTCTTTTTTTTAAATATATATTTTATTGATTTTGTACAGAAAGGAAGAGAGAGAGATAGAGAGAAACATCGATGAGAGAGAGCCTCTTGCACACCCCCTACTGGGGATATGCCCTCAACCAAGGTACATGGCCTTGACCGGAATCGAACCCGGGACCCTTCAGTTCCTGAGCCGACGCTCTATCCATTGAGCCAAACCGGTTTCGGCGGATTGACTGATTCTTAATGAAATAGGCCACTTGTGCTTGCGGAGAGGCAGTAGTGTGTAGCGGCTGGACAACACAGTTCAAAGTAATTGGAGTTCCCATTTTGGGCTATCTGGCTGTGTGACCTCGGTCAGGACCTCACCTCAGCCTCCATTTCTTTGTAAAGTAGGAGTAATAAATGCCCCCTCATGGCTCAACAGTGAGGATTTAAAATGGGCTAACGGTGGTCGGCAAACTCATTAGTCAGCAGAGCCAAATATTAACATTTACAACGATTGAAATTTCTTTTGAGAGCCAACATTTTAAAAATATATATATTTTATTGAATTTTTTTTTTTTTTTACAGAGAGGAAGGGAAAGGGATAGAGAGCTAGAAACATCAATGAGAGAGAAACATTGATCAGCTGCTTGACTGGAATGGAACCTGGGACCCTTGAGTCCGCAGGCTTACGGAGAGCCACATTTTTTAAACTTCAACTTCTTCTAACGCCGCCGTTTCTTCAAAATAGACTCGCCCAGGCCGTGGTATTTTGTGGAAGAGCCACACTCAATGGGCCAAAGAGCCGCATGTGGCTCACGAGCCGCAGTTTGCCGACCACAGGGCTATTATGTATGAGGCAACCAGCCATCAGGGTGTGTGGCCCATGCTGAGCCCTTAAAGCTCGGAGTAGGGGATAGGACATTTTTAACTCGGAAGTCAACAAAAATGTCAACTCTGCCACTTGTGTGATCTTGGGCACAACTCACTCAGTTTTTCTCTGAGCCTTGAATAGCTCATCTATAAAATGGGAACGTCCCTCTTGAAATGAAAAGAGAGAAGGTTCCCCAAGTTCCTGGGACCTGAAGCTGCTGGGTTAATGTCGGCTAAATGGAATTGTCTGGCACTTTACTCACTGTCTCGGAACCAGTGGCCACAAAGCATTTATGGAAAACCCAGTGACTTTGTTTCTTGGCTGAGTGCCCTACCTAGAGAGTCACACGGGCAGGCGCAGGGCTATACAATTAGCCTTAATTTAAAAAGTAATGCTGTATAGTCTAGATATAACGCTGACTGTGTAATTTGCAGGGGGGGGGGGGGGCAGCAGCGCCACGAGGAGAGAAGAAGTGTCTTATGTTGTCCGGGGGCGGAGGAATGGGGCACCTGAGCAAGCTTTGTAGCTGGGCGGGGGAGGGGGAGGGACCGGCCAACACTTTGTATTTATTTGTCAGCCACTCCTTCGGAGAGCAGACTTCTTCAGCTTGTCAACATCTAGAGCAGTGAGTCTCCCCCAGGAGCTGATCTTGGGAGACATTTTTGGCCATTGCAATTGGGGGAGGGGGGGCTGTGCTTCTGTCAACTAGTGATTCTAAACATCCCATGATGCTCAGGGCAGCCCTCCACAACAAAGAGTTGTCTGGCCCCAGATGCCAGCAGCCCCGGAGTGGAGAGAGATGCTCTGGATCAGTGTTTCCCAAACTTCTCTCATGATGAGAATCACCTGGTGGAGTTGTTAAAACACAGATTCCTGAATCCCAACTAAGAAGTGCTAAACTAGAATTTTTGGGAACATATAGGTAAAATTGTATACTTAACTAGTGCTCTAAGACAGATGTTATATACAGAGCACTAAGTTAGGTATGCAATTTTACCTATATGTTCTCAAAAATTCTAGTTTAGCACTTCTTAGTTGGGATTCAGGAATCTGTGTTTTAACAACTCCACCAGGTGATTCTCATCATGAGAGAAGTTTGGGAAACACTGCTCTGGATGAACGCTGTGCTGTCCCATAGTGCCACAAACGCATTGGCAGCCCGGGAAAGTCAATGCTTCCAACGCTCGCTTGAATCACAGTCAAACTCTGAAACCTCTCGCTTTGTGAAGCATGGGCATACTTTCCAACAGCTTTACTGCGGTGCAGGTTATAGGCCATAAAGCTCACGCCCTCAAGTGTGCGGTCAGTTGCTTTTGAGTAAAAAGCATACAGTTGTGCATCCCTCACTGCAGTCCAGTAATAATTCTTCCATCTCCTGTCGTTTTTTTTGTTTTTTTTTAAGGAGATATTTTATATCTGTTGATTGTGGGTTTGCAAATACAAACAATTAAAAATACCTCTTTGGCTCAGTGGATGGAGTGTTGGCTTGCGGACTGAAGGGTCCCAGGTTCGATTACGGTCAAGGGCACATGACCGAGTTGCGGGCTCGATCCCTGGTGTGGGGTGTGCAGGAGGCAGCTGATCCATGATTTTCTTTCATCATTGATGTTTCTCTCTCTCTCTCTCTCTCTCTCTCCCTTCCTCTCTGAAATCAATAAAAAAATATTTTTAAAAAACCACCTTTTTGGATCAGAGAACTTGTATACATATATGCATAACCCACGGACACAGACTATAGGGTGGTGAAGGGCTGGGTCCGGCAGTGGGCGGGGGGCTAGAAGGGGTCAGTGGAGGGAAGAGGGGGGTGTAGTAATACTTTCAACGATAAAGACTTAATAAAAAAATAAATAACTCTGGAGATTCTTTAGATAAGTAGTATTGCTACAGCAAAGCACAAACCACGGAGGGGGTAAAGAAAATGGTTTTTTTTAAAGTCGGTCTTCAGCCACATGAAACCCGCAGCACTCAGTTATTTCGTGTGCGGCGGCTCCTCTGAAAGGCGGTACCACGGAGCCAGCACACAGAGGGAAAATGTTTCCCTTGGCAGGCGCAGCACAGAGAGCCGGAGAGAAAGAGGACCAAATTTAATTCTGTTTGCTCATAAACTTTCAGGGAAGATGGAAATCCAGGCCTGCAAAGCCCTCAGATGGCAATTTGCAGTTTTATGTAACCGAGAAAGTAGTTTATAGGGCAAAACAGCCCCCAAACTGCGGAGGGCTGTTTTGTTTTAGGAAGCATATGCTCCCAAATAACGTTTTGTGATGCAGCGCTGGTGGGTTTTTTTGGGTTGTTGTTAGTTTCTGGTTAAATTTTTTTTTTTTTTTTTTTTTTTTTTTTTTTTTTTACTACTAAGAAATCTAGTTACCTGTCTGCCAGGCCAGAATTTCCTTCTGTGTCAATCAGATAGATAGATCCACAGCATTAGAGCCATCCTAGGGAGTCTTGAGGGTAAGATGTAGTTTCATGGGAGGTACCTTGAAACAGAACATCTGCTTCTCAGATGAAAGTTCTGGATCCTCCGTACAGTGCCAATGAAGCACACGTTTCCAAGGCTCAGCGGCTTCTGACTTGGTTCATTTGTCTCTAAATGAGAGAAAGGTTGCTATTTAGGAACAGTTGTCTGTGGTCTCTTATTCTTAACCATTTCCTACTCTTTTTTTTTTCTTCTCTAACGTTGAGAGGTATGTTTTTTTTCTTCTTTTTAATGTATTTTATTGACTTTTCACAGAGAGGAAGGGAGAAGGATAGAGTCAGAAACATCAATGAGAGAGAGACATCGATCAGCTGCCTCCTGCACACCCCCTACTGGGGATGTGCCCGCAACCAAGGTACATGCGCTTGATCGGAATCGAACCTGGAACCTTCCAGTTCGCAGGCTGATGTTCTATCCACTGAGCCAAACCGGTTTCGGCTTTCCTACTTGCTCTTCATGGGTTTCAAACCCGGAGGCACCTGTGGCACAGAAGCGCAGGCCCGCCGCCCACCTGCTGCCGGGTGAAAACCCGAGCACCTGCTCCCCTCTCTCCCTCCTCACGGGGAGCGCCCTGGGGCACCCACCCAGCTGCCTTGTGCCTCAGCTTCCTCTTGGGTGAAGCGGGAGTCAAGGTGCCATCCCCTCGACTTGCTGTGAGGGTGAAGTCCTTCAGCAGATGTGAAAGTGCTCATGGATCAGAGAGAGGCATTTCACAGGCCCTCTCTTTTATTTCAGCCTTAAAAACTTCTTCCGTTGGTCTCAGCTGTTTGCATTTTGCCAAAGGGTAGGCCTCATGTCACTTGATTCTTCTCCTTGGGATTAGGAGCGAGGTAAGGAAGGTCATTTTACTAGCAGGGATCGGAGACCTAGGGAGGCTTACTAGCCACTTTCTCAAGCTGGCCCATGGAGCGGGGGGGATGTAGGGGGGGGACGGGGTGGTGGTGGTCTCTTCCTAGTGCACCATTCTGCATTCTCTTCCCAAACTTCCTCCTGGGGTTTGGATCAAAGAACTTGTATGCGTGTATGCACAGCCCACGGAGGGGCTGCCGCCCCTCCACGTGGTTCACAGAGAGGAGTTCACGTGTTTTCCGCATTCTCCTGCCCTCGCTTGATGTTTATTGTCCCCCTGCGGAGAGGGACGTTCAAAGGCTTTGCCAGTTCGTGGAAGCCGTAAAGCAAAATAAGCTTCTTTATGACTGGCCCAGGGCAGACGGACAGACTCATGCCCTTGATTGTTTTAAAGCTGGCCATCGGGAAGGGCCCAGGAGAATTTCCTGCAGGAAGGAAGGAAGGAAGGAAGATGAAAGAGTTTCCCCTACTCAGGTTGTAGAAGGTGCCAGAAATGCCAGAGAGGTAAGGAAACGCCTGTCAGGATGTGTTTGAAGTCCCCAGACAACTCTTCATAAGACTGCGCTTTTTTAAAAAAAAATATATGTTACTGATTTTTTACAGAGAGGAGGGGAGAGGGATAGAGAGTTAGAAACATCGATGAGAGAGAATCATCAATCAGCCGCCTCTTGCACACCCTTTACTGGGGATGTGCCTGCAACCAAGGTACATGTCCTTGACCGGAATCGAACCTGGGACCTTTCAGTCCGCAGGCCGACGCTCTATCCACTGAGCCAAACCGGTTTTGGCTGCTTTTTCACTTTTAATCTTACTATCACACAGTAAAGTGCTGAAATGGTAAGTACAGTACGTTTTTACAGGTGCATGCATCCATGCCACTGCCACCGGGGAAAAGCTACAGAGCACTGCTAGCACCGCAGAGGGCTTTCTTGCTGCTCTCTCCCCATCCCTGGGAACCCCTATTCCGATGTCATTACCAGGGAGTAGCTAGGCTTTCTTAAACGTCCTATACATGGAATCACACGGCATGAATTCTTTTGTATCTGGCTTCTGTCAGTCCACGTGATCATGTCTGTGAACTGCATCTGTGTCGTGGCATCCAGCAGTTCTGAGTAAAGACACATTTTAAAGACGGAAAAACAAGTTCAAAATGGTCAGCCCTTTTCAGGATGGAAGCCTTCCTCTGCCCCAGGATGGAAAGCATTGGATAGGGACAACTTGATAAGATGAATTTTAATGAGGCTTTTGAAAGAAAAGATGGGACTCGGAGATTCAGGTGCACTGGGAAGAACCCACGAGGCCAGGACAAGAAATCAGGGAGGTGTGTCTGCTCAGGCAGGGGGAGAGGCAGAAGGTGGTGGGTGCAGGGGCCTGTGATGTCACAGCCGGGGGCATGCTCAGACCGCAGAGTTCTTGTCCCCTGATGTCTGTATCCGTGAGTCCTTTGCCGGTAAATATCCATGTGCAGTTCTGCTGTCACCATCCTGATTCTGGAAGGTGACTGCAGTTATCCACGATGTCCTGCTGGGCCGGCAGAACCACACATGTGGGGACCTAGGGCAGGGTTTCTGGAAGACCGGGCAGAACCTAGTACATAAAACCCCAGTGGACACGAACACCTCTGTGATAGTGACAGTTTATCCGAGAAAACTTGTATAAAAAAATATGAGATAAACTTATTAGTTAGTGGAATTACAGGGACCATCCACTTATCAATGTTTCCATAATCGATAGATTTAACACAGTTGAATTTTCATCTTTTTTTTTTTTTACTTGTGCGTGCACGTACACAGGGGCATTATACCTATTGCCATTCAGTTGTTCATTTGGTATTTATTCCCACTGGCTGCTTCCGAAGATTTCTGATTAGGTAGCTCCTGCCCAAGCTCCTTACGACAGTTCATCCCCTGGTGATAACTGAAATGGAATAGAATCCTGTGTGACATTGAATGGCGTTCATCTCTGGCATGTAATTGCGCCTGCCGGTACCCCCTGTGCCGCACACGCTTCTTCTCCAGGTATTCGCGCGGCTTGTCATATTTCAGTCTGTTCCCAAGGGCCAGTGTCTCAGAGAAGCCTTCCTGACTAGCCCACCCCCTGCCCTGGATCCAAAATAGCATCTCATCTCTATGTATGATCTCACCTTGCTTTGTTTTTCCTTTACTGCGCTTATCAATTCTCGGAAATCACACATATGTTTTATTTTCCCACTTTGGTATATGTGCTGCTAAAGCAAGCACTCACATGAACATTTTAAATCATTTCTTATATGTTTCTCTTATGGCAACAGAAGCTCCATGAGACTATGACTTTGGTTCATTCCATATCCCAGGTCCATGGACAGAGCCTTATCTACAGTAGGTGCTCAATACTTATTTATTTGATGAATGTGTTGCTTCACACTCACAGCGAATTTCATATTCACCCATGAGATTGGAGGGAGGAAAATCTTCTTTTAAAAAAAAAATATATTTTATTGATTTTTTACAGAGAGGAAGGGAGAGGGATAGAAAGTTAGAAACATCGATGAGAGAGAAACATCCATCAGCTGCTTCCTGCACACCTCCTACTGGAGATGTGCCCGCAGCCAAAGGTACATGCCCTTGACCGGAATCAAACCTGGGATCTTTCAGTCTGCAGGCCAACGCTCCATCCACTGAGCCAAACCGGTTAGGGCATGGAAAATCTTGTCTTAAAGAGGATTTTCAGAGAGGTTGAGTAACTTGCCCAAGGCCATGTGGTCAGAAGCAGGGTAGCACTGAGTAGCTGAGTGGGGTTCCCGTGAACTGTGGACTGCATGACCGGTAGTGCTTGTCTGATGGCTTGGACTTCTGCTGTAAGATGGAACACGGAGACGTCACACCCACTTTGTTCCTTTGAATCCTCCTCTGAGAAAATGAGGTCACCTTCTCTGACCACCGCTTCCTTTTCCTTAAATGAGAAATTCTCACAAGGAGGTCAGGAGTATTGTGAGACCAGCGAGTTAAAACCTGTGAGGTTAAATGTATGCCATAGTCTAAAAGTCCACATTATAGTAGTGAACCAGGAAAAAAAAAAATCAATTGCCTATAAAGTCTTGTTTCCTAACTGCATTTCTTGTTGCTTTGCTTCCTGCTTTAACAAAAGGCTTGCATAGGCTTTCTTTAATTGGTTCTTCTGTTTGCATTCAGAGGCCCAGACTCAGGGCTTACTATGTTGTCAATCAGGAGATGAATGCGTTTACTTTGGGGGGAAAAAGTGTGAATACTATCTCTAAGGATCGACTTGGAATAATAATACCACCTAACCTAAGGAGAAAGCTTTGAGTAATCCCTTAAGTGACCTCAGGGGAAGACGTGAGGATGCGCCCATTAATCCCACCCCATCCTCTTCAGTCCCCACGTGCATTGCGCGCTCAGCCTTCTGCGAGGCCTCTGCATAGGTATGCAGGAGAGTCCAGAGGCACAGCCGGGAGACCTGAGTAATATCATCGCGCCTGATGGTGGCAGCTCTAATTTGCATCAGCCTTAACAAGCTGGTGTTGAAACGGAATGGCCGGATGCCAGGGAAGCTAAGGTCAGCGTACTTTGAAATAGCAGAGTGAGTCATGTAACCCAGGATTTGCACATACCCACAGGGCTCCCTGACTCACCCCACATCTCCAAGGGATCACGTTCATGAGGATTGGTTAGGTGCCTGTGCCCAGCCAGTTCTGTCCTAGGTGTGTGGTGGGTAACCAAAGGAAGGGAAAGTCACTTAGAAGTCCCTCTCATCTTGCTGGGGAGACAGACACAGGAGGAAAGAAAAATAGGAAGAGGATAATCAAGCATGAAGTCCGTGGAGAGAGAAGCCATCCTGAGCTTGGCTTCTCCAGGCAGGTGGAAGTGTAGGGGTGAGGCCCAGCCCAGGGTGAGCGAGCAGTACCCAATGAAGAAGCAGAAACGGAAGTAAGACTTCACTCAGCATGGCAGAGGTGTGGGCCTGCAGGACAGATGGCCTGGGTGTGAATCCCGGTGTGGTGAGACCCCGGAGGCGGGATTTACTTACCCTTTGCAAGCCTCAGATTCCAAGGCTGTCACATGGAGGTTGTGACAGTTGTCAACTTTTTCCCCATTCATGCAACAAACTGTTATGTAACGTGCCAGGCGTTGGCTTGGATGTGGGGGATACAGTGACAGATGGGCCCTCACTCTTGCAGAGCTTGCTTTCTGGGAGCAGCAGCAGCAGACAGTAAATAAGAAAATAACAGAGAGTGGTAAGTGCCACCCACAGGATGAAAACAGAGGAGTAAATGAGAGCTCCTGGGGGAGGGCCTTCAGATGAGTGCCAGAGAGGCCCCTCTGCGGAGGGGGCAGGGTCTGGGGCCCGAAGGAAGCTCGCAGGGAGGGTGCCAGGTGGGGCATGCGAAGACTCAGGGCCAGAAAGGGCTTGGTATGTTCTGGAGCTGCCAGGCAGCCATTGTGGCTAGATGGGTCGGGAAGGGGGTGGGAGGGCACGTGTAGGAGGAGAATGGGCAGAGGCCAGGGGGGGCCAGGTTGCCCAAGTGTAACTTTCACACCGTGAAGTCATCCTATCTTTACTTCCGACCCATTCTGACACATGCGTAGCAAGACAAAAAAAAAAAATGTTCGTTGCCCTAGGCCAGTGGTCGGCAAACTGCGGCTCGCGAGCCACATGTGGCTCTTTGGCCCTTTGAGTGTGGCTCTTCCATAGAACACCACGTGCGGGCGTGCACGTACAGTGTGATTGAAACCTCGTGGCCCATGCGCAGAAGTCGGTTTTCAGCTCTCAAAGGAAATTTCAGTCGTAGTACTGTTGATACTTGGGTCTGCTGCCTGATGAGTTTGCCAACCATTGCCCTAGAAAGTTCCTTCCTGCTCCTTTCTATTCAAATTCCTCTCTCCCAGAGGCAACCGCCGAGCTAATTTGTGTCATCCTACGATAGTTTTGATATTCTATAATTGCATATAAATGATATCACATGGTACATTATTCTTCACTCAGCCTAGTGCTTTTTGAGATTCATCCATGCTGTTGCATGAACTTAATTTTTTAGATTTTTGTTGCCGAGGAGCATTTTAGTTAGTTTACCCATTCACCTGTGAGGGACATCCAGGCTGTTTTCAGTGGATTCAGATTAAATCTGCATTTTTAAAGCATCCCCGTTGGCCGCGTTGGGGAGAATAAAGCCTACAAGAGGAAGAGGAGAAGCAGGGCCAGTCGGTGGCGTCACTGCAGTCGGGGTGTGCGTGGATAGCGGTGCTTGGCTGAGGGTGGCAGGCGTGGAGGGGTGAGAGGCACACAGTTTGGAGCTCTGTTGTAAGTGTAGTGGCGACGGGTTCGATTTGCAGTTAGAGGGGGACGTGTGAATACAAGACAGACATGAACTGATGTCTAGGTTGCTGGCCTGAGCAACAGAAAGAGGATGGTAGTTCCTTTTACCAAGATGAGCAGGACCATGGGGGAAGTGAGTTTGGTGTGGGTGGGGGTCAAGAGTTCCATTTGGGATGTGTTAAATTAGGTAGGTCTCGCTTAGTAGTCAAGTGTTGTTTTGATGATAAAATGAGATTACTTAGCAGATTGGTCCAGTATCTAGAACATTCTAAATGCTCAAGACATGGTAGCTATTACTAGAGTTAAAAGCAGTGCCAAATCATAATTATTGAGCTTACAAAAGAAACTAACCAAGTTAAAGAAAAATGGGGGGGAAAAATGAGCAAATAGGAATAGTGAGAAATGGGATCCACAATAGTGAGAAATAGGTAAGGAAGAAATAAGTCAGTTGATAGAAGGTTTTGAATCTCGGGCAGAAAATTTTGAGCCGAATTTGAGAGATTCCAGGGCACTTGAGAATAATGTGCCTTTGCCCTTTAAGAAGGAGGGGATACGAGATATTTAGAGTGCCAATGAGGAGTTCTAGGTTTTGGCTCCTTGCTCCTTTGCCAGCTGGGTGAACTCAGGCAAGCCACACCCCTTCTCCAGGCATTGAATTACTTGTCCTATGGGCTTGCAGGGAGGAGAAAATAAGACGATGCAGGCCAAAATTTTCTTGGAAAATATCAAACAGAAATGCGCAATATTCCCCCTCCACCCTCTCCCCCCCCCCCCCCCCCCCAGTTGAGTGATGTGTTAGACAGTGGGTGCTAGAAAGAGGGCTGGGCGTGGCAATGCATTGCAAGTGGGGAGGAAGCTGTGCCTTTGAAGGGGCTGTTAGGGCCTAACCTGGGTCCCTGTGAGAATGGACAAGGCATATGTCCGGGAGACACCCTGAAAGAAGAATCAGGATGAGGGTCCTGAGTGCAGATGGACGGAGCCTCAGGAGCTGGGAGAACAGGGATGCCAGTGAAGAGAACAAGATGGTTGCGAAGGAGGTGTTGGAGTTGAGGGCAAGCAAGCGTCAATGTAAAACGTCCTGGGCAGACATGCCTGAGGCAGGCAGTTGGGAATGTGGACGGGAGGTTCTGTTTTTCAGGTTGGACTGGTTATGTGTAGTTGCGAGTCATCAGCCCAGATAAATGACTGATACCATGAGATGGTGAGCTGCCCCAGGAAGTGGCCTAAATGGTGTTTATTTTGCTCATCCCGGTTGACGTGGTGCCAAAACGACAGGCTGACGAGTGAAAAATCCTGTCCGTCAGCTGGTTGTCTGGGCTGCTCAGTGTCAGCCAAATAGTTTGACAAATCTTTCCAGTGTGTCAGGCTGAGCTGACTGCTTTGGCAAGTTCACCGATAACGTCTTGAGTTTAGATGTGTGTGTGTGTTTAAAGAGATTCCAGGGCCCTAGCTGGTTTGGCTCAGTGGATAGAGCATCGGCCTGTGGACTCAAGGGTCCTGGGTTCGATTTCGGTCAAGGGCATGTACATTGGTTGCAGGCACATCCTCAGTGGAGGGTATACAGGAGGCAGCTGATCGATGTTTCTCTCTCATCGATGTTGCCAACTCTCTATCCCTCTCCCTTTCTCTCTGTAAAAAAAATCAATAAAACATATTAAAAAAAAAGATTCCAGGAATTCTTTTTTTTTTTTTTAATTGTTTATAATTTTCACCCAAGGACATTTTTTTCCATTGACTTTTAGAGAGAGTGGAAGGGAAGGAGAAAGAGAGAAACTTGATGTAAGAGACACATCGATTGGTTGCCTTCCACTTGTGCCCCAACCAGGGCTGGGGATTGAACCTGCAACCCAGATACATGCCCTTGACTGGGAATCGAACCCGCAATCCTTGGGTGCGAGGGCTGATGCTCTAACCAGTGAGACATCCTGCCAGGGCCCAGGAAATTATCTTGGATTTAGAGTTCTGGGTCACTGGTGTCTTGGCCCTGCTGTCACTCAGGACCTCGTCAGACCCTTTTGGGGGTGGTGCATGTTTGGGTTTGATCCTAGAGAGGCGACTCAGATATAATGAAGGATCTGGCCTCCCCTAAGATATTGAGTAGCACTGGAGTCATCCTAGCACCTTCTCAGATAATGCCTGAGGGTCCCAGGTCATTGATTCAGTCTGACCTGATTTTTCCTATATAATAAAAGGCTAACATGCAATTCGACAGAACGGTGGAACAACCAGTCGCTATGGTGCGCACTGGCCACCAGGGGGCAGATGCTCAACACAAGAGCAACCTCCTGGTGGTCAGTGCACTCCCACAGAGGGAGTGCTGGTGAGGGCAGCGGTGGTGGCGGGAGCCTCTCCTGTCAAAACAGCAGCGCTAAGGATGTCCAACTGCTGGTGTAGGCCTGCTTCCCTCAGGGCTCCCGGGGGAGGATACAGGCCAGGCTGAGGGATCCCCCACCCCCCAGTGCACAAGTTTTGTGCACCGGGCTTCTAGTTTAGCATAAAGAGGACAGCTCCTTATCCACCTCCAGTCCAGGCACTAGGACTTTGTCTAGGCAGGGCTGTCCCCATGGTGTTCTGTTGCTTTGCTGTTGGACTAATCTTAGCATGGTGGGGGGGGGGGGGGGGCGGGAGCTCTCAAGTGGGGTGTTTGGTTTGCCCCAGGTCATTTCTTCAAAACTCCATTCTCTTTCTGTATCCTTGACCACTCTCTTCAGTTATTTTTGTCTCTTGTGGCTTTCCAGACCCAAATGGCACTCCTAATTAAGGTGTTCAGAAATAAATCTGCTACCAAGTTAGAAAAGGGTGATCTTTTCTTCCCTTGGAGTCTGTTTTCACTTTCAGTACTGGGCATATCTAATCTCCTCCCCCACTCCCACTTCCTTCTTTCCACCTGTGCCAAAAGTCCCCGGATTTCTCCCCCCCCCCCCTCATTTTTTAATTAAGGTATTATATGTGTACATATCTTACCATTGCCCCCACCCCTCACCCCACTCCCATGCATGCCAGTCCCTGGATTTCTAAAACCCCAGCTTCAAATCATAGTTGGATGGTGTCTGCTGGCCTTCCGTGTACACCTGGGTGACTGGAAGGATTGTCTCCCAGGGGAGAAAGAAACGGGGTTGATGTCCCGGAAAGGATGACCTCGCCCTTTCCGCTGAAGGATGTGGAAGGATAACGTGGGGAGAGGGGAGCAGTGGTGATACTCGCATCCTCCAGACCAGGGGTCTTCAAACTACGGCCCTCGGGCCACATGCTGCCCGCAGAGGAGTCTGATCCAGCCCGCCAGGTTTTTTGGGCAGTGAGCGCAGCCGAGGTGTTACAGTAGGAATTAGTAGTTCATATAGTCCGGCCCTCCAGCTCTCTGAGGGACCGTGATCTGGCCCCCACTTTAAAAAGTTTGAGGACCCCTGCTCCAGACTCTTTTCTTCCCCTTCACATCTTGGCTCCTCAGTGTTTCCTCATTTGGGAACGCGTTAGAAATGCAGAACCTCAGGCCCCACCCGAGCCTGCTGAACCTGAGTCTGCACTCCACACGGTTTCCTAGGGCATTTCCTGAGTGGGTTCCAGTTCGAGCAGCAGGGTTGCACATCGCAAGGGCCTTGCTCACACGGCTTCCAACGCGGTTCGCTCGCAAAGAGAACATTCATCGCAATCACAGCCGCATAGGACAGACTGCAGGTGGTGGTGTGCTTTTAACATGGGATTAAAAGATTTTTATCGGAGTGATACATGCACTCCACTAAGAGGGAAATTCAGGCAGCTCACGCACGGTGGTAGCGAATGAAAATGTAAACCCTCTTTCCCCCAGCCCTCCCCATCCCAGTCTCACTCCTCACCCCCTCTTAGTCATTCCCAGAAATTATGAGTCTCCCCTCCCTCACCCTGAGCTGTAGCATGAGGGTAAAGAATTTTTATTAGAAGTTTTTTTTTTTTCTTTTTTATTTTTTTAATTGATCTTTCACAGAGAGGATAGGAGAGGGATAGAGAGCTAGAAACATCAATGAGAGAGAAACATCGACCAGCTGCCTCCTGCACACCCCCCCCACCGGGGATGTGCCCGCAACCAACGTACATGCCCTTGACCGGAATCGAACCTGGGACCCTCCAGTCTGCAGACCCACGCTCTATTCGTTGAGCCAAACCGGTTTCGGCTGTAGCTTATATTTTATATTGCAATTCAAGGAGGGGAATTGGATTCACTGTAATTCACTGTAATCCACGTTAGATTTCAACTGAGTGCGAGTGAATTTTCGAACATGCCAGAAAGTTGGATGTCAGCAAGTCAAAGGTGTTGAGGGAGGGAGCCCAAAAGCAACACCAGCCACTCGGCCTTATTCTTAGCAAGTTTTGGTTGTTTCAGACTAATTGTCAAAACAGGGCAACCTACTTTATGACTCCCTTATGACTCTCTTATTTGCTGTTGCTCTCTGGCCCGGGCAAATGTTGACAATGGAGGTATGGCCACCTAGACACTGGAACTTATGCTAGTTTTTTTTTTTTTTAAATATATTTTTATTGATTTTTTACAGAGAGGAATGTAGAGGGATAGATAATTAGAAACATCGATGAGAGAGAGAGACATCAATCGCAGGCCGACGCTCTATCCACTGAGCCAAACCAGTTTCGGCTGATAGTTTTTTTTATAGATCAGAAAAGGACCACTTTGGGACCACATTGCAGAAGATCCGTAGTTTTGAAGTGCTGATTCAGTTGCTTGTAATTCTTACATTTTTATAATTTTTTAAATTGATTTTTACAGAGGGGAAGGGAGAAGGATAGAGAGTTAGAAACATCAATGAGAGAGAAACATTGATCAGGTGCCTCTGGCACACCCCCTACTGGGGATTGAGCCCCCAACCAAGGTACATGTCCTTGACTGGAATCGAACCTGGGACCCTTCAGTCCGCAGGCTGACACTCTATCCACTGGTTAGGGCAATTCTTGCCTTTTTATTTTTATTTATTTTTTTAAAAATATACTTTTATTGATTTCAGAAAGGAAGGGAGAGAGTTAGAAACATCAATGGTGAGAGAGAATCATTGATCGGCTGCCTCCTGCACATCCCCCTCTGGGGATTGACTCTGTAACCCGGGCATGTGCCCTGACCAGAAACTGGACCATGACCAGTGGATGCTCAACCACTAAGCCATGCCTGGCTGGGCAGTTCTCGCCTTTTTGAAAGACAGTTTCACTAAGGTATAATTTCTATGCCGTAAAATTCTCCGATTTTAAGTGTCCAGTTCAGTGGTTTTTAGGAAATTGACCGAGTTGTATAATTATCATAATCCGGCTTTAGAAAGTTTCTGTCACCCCCAAAATACCTTTGCATTCATTCGTGGTCAACCCCATTTGTGGCCTAGCTCCAGCCTGCTAATGTACTTTCTATCTCTATAAATTAACCTCTTCTGGACATTCATATGAATGCAGTTATACAGTCTGTGGTCTTTTGTGACTGGCTTCTTACACTTAGCATGATGTTTTTTGAGATTCACCCACGTTGTAGCATGTATCAGCATGTCATTTTTTTTTTTTATTGCCAAGTGATATTCTAGTATGTGGATGTGCCACATTTTGTGTATGCACTCACCTGTTGATGGACAGTCAGGTTCTTTCCACTAGCTCTCTGCTCCGGGTTGGACACGATGTGTACCTTACAACTAAAATAAAATGTTTTTAAATGTGAAACATAACTTTACCACGTGACCTGGCAAACCCACTCCTACCCGTTTCTAACCCAAGAGAAATGAAAGCATGCATCCACACCATGATTACACATGGTGCAATCGTTCATCAGTGTGGAGTTGGGCCTCACTGTTGATCTGGTCCTTGACCTTAAGGGTTCTGTCATTGTGTAGCCTGGGTCAGAGAGAGAGCAAAACAGGGTGAGGACCCTATACCACCCCAGGCCCAGTTATCTGCCTGCACTCAGTTCTCCTGCAGGGTGCACTGAATAAAGCTCAGGCAAGCCTCTTAGATCCTCAGAACCTCAGGTCTTCCGAATAATGGGAATAATTAATACCTTCCTCACACAAACACTCAAGCACATGTCTCATTGTAGGTGCTTACTACCTGTTGAACTCACAGTTCTACTGCATAAATTTCCTGCCGGCGTATTATTCTTGCTGTGGGACATCTCTGTCACCGACTTAAGTATTCCAGTAAATAATGACTTCCCAGTGTGTGAAGCATGGCAGAATCTTACTAGACAGCTTGGCTGTCTTTCTTTTGTCCTGGATGTTACCCAAATAGCTTCACACCCATCTTACTCATTCACACCGAGTGAACTGCGGGCGCCCTGCTCCCCTGTCTGTCATCTGGGTCACGATCACTCCTTTATCCAGTTTGGCTGCCTTCTCGCCATCCATCCTGGCTTCTGCCTTGTCCTATGACAAAGCCTGTTGTATTCTCTTGACCCCTAACCCTGGATCCTGTGGTGGCACAAACATTTTAATCCTAGCCCCACCGAAAACAGTGCGGTGGCCTTTCCTTGTGTGGCTCTGTCCCTTCTACAGGGAGGGACTTGATCTGGGGGTAGTAGGTGGAGTCATCCGGGCAGCCTTCCCCTCCTTGAGCCTGGGTTGCTCGCTGCTGCAGTAATTGGCTTGGCAGCAGCACATTCCCTGAAAGGCTGTCCTGCAGCTGGTACTCTGTTAAAGCAGCAAGGCCGTTCCCCTTGGGAGTTCTCTGAGACGGCAGCTGTCTTGCCTCATTAAGCAGAGACACGGGGAGAGGTGTTTGGAGGGGAGACCTCTTATCTCAAAGAACAGAGGCTGGGCCTGAACATATGGACGGGAGATAGGGAGGCCAAGGCCAAGGGCATGGTGGCAGCGATGTGGAACATCTGGCGGGCAATGCTTCGCTGGCAATTAAAGGATAGCGCTTGAATGCTTTCTGAGGGACTAAGTGTGTCCTCTTTAGTAAATTGGGCAATAAGTCCCACATGCATTAAGAATGTTAGGCACTTGGGCTTCAAAGTGTTGCACTTGTTGGAAGTACTTTTCATATCCTACCCCAAAAACATTCTTAAAACAAGTGAGCCAAGCTATCTCAATGGGGAAGATCTTGAACCACTTAGAACCACTTAGGAACTGTGGGACTGTTTTGTGTCTAAGTTTTGTTGGGGTCTGTAGTGAAGACTTGGGTTTGGGGCGTGGATTCCTCTTAAACTCTAGTAGAGTGGCGTCCAATAGGAATATAATACAAGCCACGTGTAACTGAACATTTTCAAGTCGCCAGGTATATTAGTTTTCTGGGGCCACCATGACGAATGATCACAAACAGGGTGGGTGAAGCAACAGAAAGTTCCTTAATTCACAGATTTGGAGGCCAGCGGTCTGAGTCAGGGTGCCTGCTGCCCTGAAGGCTCTGGGAAGAATCCTTCCTTGCATTATCGTAGTATCTGGTGGCTCCAGGATAATGTCATCTCAAGAACCCTAAGTAGCCTTCATCAGTTTGGCTCAGCGGATAGCGCGCTGGTCTGCAGACTGATTCTGGTTTAAGGGCACATGCCCAGGTTGTGACTCGACCAACCCCCCAGTGGGGGGTGTGCAGGAGGCAGCCGATCAATGATTCTCTCTCATCATTGATGTTTCCATTTCTCGCTCCTTTTCCCTTCCTCTCTGAAGTCAATAAAAATATATTTAAAAAGAAAAAGAACCCTAAATATGTTTTTAAATCAAGTCCCATCCTAAGGTTCCAGATGGACATGAACTTTGGGGGACACTGTTGAACCCATTACACATTAAAAAAAAAATGAGAAAAACCAACAGTTAAATTTAATTAATTTCATCCTTTATTTAACCCATTACCAAAATAGCATTATATCATGAGATATATATATCTCATGAAATTCTTCATTATATCAAGAATTTTTAATGAGATATTTTAGTATTTTTTTTTTGGGGGGGGGGAGTACTAACTCTTTGAAATCCAATATTTTAAAAAAATATATATTTTATTGATATTTTACAGAGAGGAAGAGAGAGGGATAGAGAGTTAGAAACATCGATGAGAGAGAATCATCAATCAGCTGCCTCTTGCACACCCACCACCAGGGATGTGCCCACAACCAAGGTACATGCCCTTGACCGGAATCGAACCCGGGACCTTTTAGTCCGCAGGCTGTCGCTCTATCCACTGAGCCAAACCGGTCTCGGCTGAAATCCAATATTTTATACTTACAAGTGCAGCTGACCTTGGGCCTACCACCTTTCAAAGACTTGGTATCCACGTGTGGCTGGCTGCCATGTATTGGCCTGGCTGGAGTGCTGTGTGTCTGACAAAGCTTCTGTACGCCTCAGTATTTGCCCTGTGTTTGCTCCCTCCCTCTTTTCCTCTCTTGCTCCCTTCATCCTCCTCTTTTTTTTTTTTTTCTTTTTTTTTTGGGGGGGGGGGGGGAATTTTCTATTCATTCTGAAAAAGTCTCCATCGTTCTGAACAAAAGAAATAAAAATCTACTTGGTAAAAGCTACTGGGGTCCCAAGACTCAGTGGAGGGAGCAAAGTTAGCCAGCTTTGAAAGAAAGCATTCAGTTACATTTTTAAGCCTAAGTGCTTATTGTTGGCAAAATTCATCAAACACATCCATAAGTGTGGCTGATGTTTGGGATGTAGCATTTTTATGTTGAGCAGGGGAGATGCGAGGCTTTATTATGACAAGTCTCCCTGCCAGGAGATGCGTGACCCACCATTTATCTGCCCCCGCGAAGGCTGCCATTGTTCTCTGCCAAGTTAAGACAAAAAAATGGCATAAATTTCTTTCTGGGCTGATTGCTGTGAGCCTGTTGCAATAATGAAATTAAAATTTATAAATCTTTTTAAAAAATCTGTGTTGTCTCTCCAAGAATTGCAAGCTTGTTATTTTTTTGGCTTGGATCTCAGTGAGAGAATAGAGGCTTTATAAGCAACTCTACAGGGAGAAATGTTTTGGATCCTTGAATTCTTAAATGTGATCTGTGATAAGGATGTGGTTTCTACCATCCCTCTTTCACCAACTGATTTATGCTGAGCTGTTAGTGTCATCGGAATTTTTTTTCCTCAGGTGGATCAATGTTAAAGAAAATTAGCAAGCAGCCTGTGAATATGAATATCGTAGAGAAGAATACATAGTACAGTGTGAATGTCCCTTCCCCTACCCCACTCTTGCCCCCCACATAAGTATGTATCTATTTAGTTCCTCTATATATTCACATACATATATATTTAAATTGTTTACTCACGTATTTTTTTTTTTTTTAAACATTCTATTGATTTTTTACAGAGAGGAAGGGAAAAAGATAGAGAGCTAGGAACATCGATGAGAGAGAGACATTGACTAGCCGCCTCCTCCACACCCCCTACTGGGGATGTGCCCACAACCGATGTACATGCCCTTGACCGGAATCGAACCTGGGACCCCTCAATCCACAGACCGACGCTCCACCACTGTGCCAAACCGGTTTCAGCTACTCACGTATTTTTAAAAAATATATTTTTATTTCAGAGAGGAAGGGAGAGGGAGAGAGAGATAGAAACATCAGTGATGAAAGAGAATCATTGATAAGCTGCCTCCTGCACGCCCCCTACTGGAGATCTAGGCCACAACCTGGGCATGTTCCCTTGGCTGGAATCGAACCCAGGATCTTTCAGTCTGCAGGCCAGTACTCTATCCACTGGGACAAACCAGCTAGGGAAACTCATGTATTTTTAAAAAACATAATTACTTTATGCTATGTATTGTTCTATAGCTTGCTTTTTTTTTTTTTTTTTTTTGCCATTCACCAGGACTTAAGACATTTTCCATGTCAGTACAAACAGCCTTCTTCTCCATAAAGGTGGCATAATAGTCTGTGGTACCAATCTATGTAATTTCTTAAAAGAATATATTTTTATTGATTTCAGAGAGGAAGGGACAGAGAGAGGGAGAGAGATACATCAATGGTGAGAGAGAATCACAGATCGGCTGCCTCCTGCATGCCCCCTACTTGGGATTGAGCCCGCCCGCAATCTAGGCCTGTGCCCTGACCTGAAATTGAACCATGACTTCCTGGTTCATAGGTCAAAGCTCAACCACTGAGCCACACGAGCTGGGCTAGGTTGAATTTTTAAGATAAATATCATAAATAAAAAAGGAAGGGTAAATTTATTTATAATATATTTGTTTAAAACGATAATTTAGGAATTTTAAACTACATATGTTCTGTCCTCTTCACAAAAATCCTAGAAAATGCTATCACAAAGGAGTTATCCCCCCCCCCCCCCCCCCCCCACTTTCCCCCTTCCCCTCGGTCACACTGCTTCTGGTGAGCCTCACTGGTCTCCTATCTCATAGCGCAGCAGGCACAATAGTTCCCAGGCTTAGACTGCTGTTTTCCACACTCCAAGTCTCTGGCTATTACAGTTTTTTTTTTTTTCCTTTGAGGTTTGACCTGCTGTACTTAATTGATTCGCTGGGACTGTTTAGTCATCATTTTTATTTCTCTAACCAACGGCCTTTTGGGAAAGGGCACTCAGATCAAACCAGCAGCTCTGAAACGCTGGAGACTTTGGGAGGCCCTGGACGTATATAGTTATTCCGCTCTTACGGAAGGCGTGGTCCCCAGTGGGGCTGGTCCCCTCTATTTCTGCAAACACGGTGGGGCTTCTCTCTTGGGTGTAAGTTCTCACCAGAGTCTTCCTCGAGAACACAGCCTCTGAGATCCTTCCAATCGCAGGAGAGGTGGGGGGCTCTTGGCAGAGAATTTCAAAAGCAATTGGGGGAACAGCCAGGTCCTGCCCGATGCCTGGCCACACCAAAGAGGGTGAGTTGCGCATCAGAGGTGGTGCTGCTGTGGCTGCTGATGGAGGTCCTCCTCTCCGTCCAGCCTCTCCTTGTTCGCGGTGATGAACTGTGAAAAGCCATCAGGTTAGGCTGCCTAGATTCCCAGGGCCCGCTGGGAAGGGTTTTCCTTCTTCCACCTTGACCCTTCTTGCCTTGCCAATTATTTATTCTTGTTACGCTTCACACACCTACACACGTCAGAAACTGTCCCTGTTTTTGGGAGAACTTTCTGTAGGAGGTCAAGGCAGCAGCCATTCTGTAATTTTCTACAAGTCAGACTTCCGCTAACTTCAGCAGTCTGGAGCACGGCAGGGCGTGGGGCGGGGAACCATTGCAGGGAGAAAAGACCTCAGAGGGTACAATGATCTAACACAAAGCCCAAGCACAAGAATCTATGCAATTTGTTTTACAGGCCAGTGCTGTCCAGTAGAAGCAGAATGCGAACCATATGTGTCATTTTCAATGTTCCGGTAGCCACATTAGAAAAGCGAAAACAAACGGGTCAAATGAACTTTTAATGTCATTGTGTAACACCATGTATCTAAAATACCGATGTTTCAACATACGATTAATGTGAAGATGACTAATGAGGCATTTTATTTCATTTTTGCACTAGTCTCCTGAGCCTGGTTTGTATTTCACATCTACAGTACAATTCAGTTTGGGCTAGCCACATTTTCCAAGCACTCAATGGCCATCTGCGGGGCTAGTGGCTACCATGTTGGACAGTGTGCCTAGAAGGCTCTCACCCAGAATGAGTCAGCACCTGCTACATGTTTATTCTAATGTTTCCTGGTTTCCCAACCACAGCAGAGTTGAAGTAGTCAGTAAATGGGAGACCCGTGGAGTGGTGATGCGTAAAAAGAATCATAATTAGCTAGAATCATTCAATGCAAGCACGCTAGCCTGTCAATCCTTATGACCCCGGAAGTATTCAATGTGGCAGCGTGGTAGAGTAATTGAAGATACCTGCTCTCTTCCCATGCTTGTCCTCCACTTCCTAACCCAAGTCACCACATAAAGGCTCAATCCCATTCACTGTTCTCCAAGAAGGAAGGTAGGGGCGCGTGTGAAGGCGTTTGTGGAAAAGGTGAAGGGATGTTTCCACCAGGTGTTGCTAAAATAAGAGGGTTGTATACGGGAGACCTAGGAAATGGACACAGGTAGAAACCCCAGACTGCATAACGGGGCCCTCTCCATTCCTAAAGCGAGGCGCCCACAAAGGACTTGGAAGAGCCTGCAAGGGAGTGTGGCTTCCACTGGGTGTGTCCCTCTTCATGTCCCTTGGCTGCTCCCTAATTTTATTTCCACGGGTTTCTCTTCTTGTCCATGGGACAGACCTGCCGCTGGAGCCTTGGAGTCAGCAAGGCTACCCCCTGGCCTGCCGCCCCCCTCCCCTCCCCCGCTGTGTTCAGGGACCTCAGGAATCTGGCTAGTCGCTTTCGGAAGCTTTTTGGATGGATGCCCTGGGAACGGACCACTCCATGGGTATTTGCTTGGGGCATTAGTGCCAATGTGTCCGTGTTTGCTGTCTGAGCTGTGGTACTCAAGATTCCAGCCAGCAGAAAACCCACAAGATGACAACAAATCCCAAAATGCTCGAATTGGACACCCTTCTTTGTGTTTTCTCTCTATTTGTTGCTTGTGCTTGTTCAGAAAATTGTAAAGTCAGGAGTGGAGAGGGTAGGTGTCACAGAGCCAGGGTGTATCGTTCTCGCGTAAAACGTCCAGTGTGTTCCTGCCTGTAGCATAATATGGTCTCTCTCTTTTACTCTTTTTCTTAGGCCGAGGAGTCATGTAAATGCAATGGCTGGAAAAACCCCAACCCTTCTCCCACTCCCCCCAGAGCCGATCTGCAGCAGATGATTGTCAGCCTCACAGAATCCTGCCGGAGTTGTAGCCATGCCCTCGGTGAGTTCCCCCAGCTTCCAGGACACTCGACCGATGTCACTGAGGCCGGAAAGTCCTAACTTCCATGAGTTCCGTGGGCTAGCCAAACATGCTCTGTGTGAGGCAACAACAAAAGAGTCTCTTGAGTCCCATGGATTCGCCGGGAAGGGAGGGAGGGCTTCGTGTGAGAGACAAGCCCTGCACTGTTTGCCTGCCTCTTCCCGCCCCCTCCAGAGCCGCACTGGGCTTGGGGATTATGGCCAGATAAGATGAGCGATGGGAGACCGAGGTAGAGTGATGTGTGAGGTGTCCTGATTCATTCCGATGGGGACCTGGGAGTCTTTGACCCCTTAGGTTGAAACCTCAACCAACTGGTTTGTTGTCTTCTTATTGTTCCTATTTTTCTGATTCCCTGGACTTTTCTGGAAATGCTTCACTTGATCTCCATATTCTGTAGTTTCCTGCAACTGG